>NC_088257.1:20243409-20858409 GCF_036013445.1 Caloenas nicobarica
ACTGGAAAGGTGACCACCACTTACAAAGGTCCACGTGCAAGGATGTTTTGAAGTGGGAAGCTGCAGGCAGCATGGCCTCGCATGGCTGCAGAGGATCGCACAGTGCGGGGTGCTCAGCTATGCCATAGGGAGCAGGGAGGACCCCAACTGTCCAACTGCCAAGCCAACGTGGGGATGTGATGCATAATGGAATAAGATCCCCTCAGGGCTCCCAGGAGATGTCACAGTGGAGGACTCATGCATTTCTAGTCTACATTTCAGAAGCCATTGGTGGCTGCAGGTGCCTGGCTCGTAGCACCCTAAAGCACTTGATGAGCATGAGGTGCTGGACACCCCTATGTTGATGAACGTGCTGAGCTTTGGAGGCACTGGGACCCCCATATTATTGACCAGCTCTGAAAAACTTGGGCATCAAATTCTGTCTGTGTTCTTGTTAATGGGGACTTTTTCACCATGCAAGAGTGCAGGGATTCTCATTTCTCATCTTTTATGTATCTCTGACTCTTATTTGATTGTGAAGTGCCCAAACAGACCCCTGCAGTGTTACACGAGGAAATTCAACAGGCCTACATGGTCCAGCAAGCTGAAGTGTGAGATGAAGGTCTTCTCCTAGGACGATTCAGTGCCCAAGCAGAAAATTTATTTCCTTCCACCCATCTGTACATGACCCAAAACCTTCCCTAGTCAGGGAGATTATGAAGTTTTTCCACGAATGTCGATTAGAAGTCAGAGGTAGCTGTGAAGGATGCTGGAGGACTGAGTATCTGGAGGGACAGGGAGCAGCTTGGTTCCTGGAGGCACACCATCACTCTTATCCCGATGCCTCTTCAGGCACTACTGAGACACTTGTTTCTAGGGTACTTTTTCACTTGGGTGAGTTTTCACCTCTGTTAGTGAGGGGTCCGACAACACCTGAAGCAACCAAACACCTTTCTTTACCTCCAAACTCTATGCAGAAGTCACTGCATGTGTGGCAGTGCTCTGCATTTGGGAACATTGGCTGTGGCGCAGATCCCAATAACTGCAGAGTTAAGGATGTTATAAGAGTATCTGGGACTCTTGCACACCACCGAGCAGGTTGTGAGTATTTCTAGATGTTTCTGAAGGCCATCCTGGCTGTTATGAGGCTGCGTTTCCCTGATAGCTTGTGTGGGAGGTTTCCGTTCGCCAGCATCTGTCTGGCAATGCACTTTGAGGTTAACCTGCCCGCAGCAAGCCTGCCTGCAGTGTGCTCATCGTACCAGCCCTCTCTGAGCCCAGGGAAGGACAATGCAGCCACAGCTGAAGCTGCATGCCCAGCTCTGCAGCTGGGACAGGGTGATGGAGGAACAGGAACTCTTCCCATCTCCCTTGTCGATTCCCTGCCTCTCCTCCGCGCTTTGTCCTCTTCCCAGGAGACGTTAGAAGGAGGCATCTCCGATCTCTGCTGGACCTGCAGGTCCTGCTGGGACCCAAACTGGCAAAGCCCAGGTATGGGCCATGGGGACAGGACCGTCCCCATGGAGCCTGCAGCCACTGCCTGGGATGCAGGTGCCAGATGTTCAGTCCTGTGCTCCTGCCCTGGAGCTGGGGCCTGTGCTCCTACCCCTAACCCAGAGAGGACTGAGTGTCCCTTGAGCTCTGTGTAGGCAATGCTGCAGTGAGTCTGCAGGTGCAGCAGAGAGGGCATGGGAAGGGCATCTCCTTCCAGTGTGGCACTCTCGAAATTAAAGGATGCAGCGGGCTTTTGTGTCTGCTGAGAGAAGCGGTTCTCAAACTGCAGGTCACGACATGCCTGAAGTCATCTGGGGAACTACTAAATGGGTCATGCCACTCCGTAGACTTCATCGGTGCATGGCCAGGGGGTCTGGGTGGACCAGCCCTCCTCCCTCCCCAGCTCCGCTCTCCCGAAGGCAGCCCGACTGGCACTGGCAGCCCCACTATTAAGAATAAGGCAGCCGCCTTGCACTGAAGCGCTTTATCCCCAGCACCCGCTGTGAACAAAATTGCCTGGGATCAGGTGGTGCTAGCCAATTTTTCTCGCAGCAGGGGCCGCAGGTAAAGCACCTCGGTGGAGGGGAGCTGCACTGCTCTGAACTTCCCTGTTGCCCGCCTGAACTCAGGGAAGAGGAGAAGGGATATTGTGTGCAGTCAAGCAGAAGTGGAGAAGATGCCAAGAGAGGAGAGAAACAGATGGAAAAGACAGAGAAAGCTCAAGATGAGGAGAGAGCAGGAAGGAAGGAGCAGAAGAAGGATAAGGCAAGAGGGAGGTGAGAAAAGAGCTGGAGCTGGGATGCCACAAAGCAGTGGCCAAGGCAGCAGGAGAGCTGCATCTTCTCTTTCTTGTCCTACAAACCAGATACAGACGTGGCAGCAGCTAATCTTCCTGGCTTGTGAACAAAAGGATTCTTTTCATGCCAGTAATCTAAGAGCTGCCATGCCACGGCTCTCCCAGCTCATCTGCTGTGAATGCACTTATGTGGCGTCCAACTGAACGGGTTAGCAAAATAAAGACAGATGGCAATGGATTAGCTCTAACACTTCTTCTGTATCACAATGCAATCCTTGCAGTCTTCTCCACCGCCTCCTCTCAGGACAGTTTGCTTGCACTGCAGCTGTGCAGCTGCCCCAGTTATGCACCAGTGGCCCAGCTCCAGAGCCACAACTTAGCACCATGCAAGCAGGAAAGATTCACCATGGTTTTTTTGTGCCTTGGAAAGCATGTATTAGGGAAACACTGCGGTCATGATGAAGGGTGAGCACACAGCCGTGTCTCTGCTGAAATGGGACTTCTTTGTTACGAAACACCCTTGGTGAGACACCTTTAGCATCAGTGGATTCGGGGCAGACTCGAAGGCCCATGTCAATTAAGTAGATGCATTATTGAGCAGCACTTTTAACGTCTAGACCTATCATCCCCAAGAATGGGGCTGTGTCATGTGGTCCATTAAATATTAAGGCAGATACATCAAGAAACAAAGATGGAAGGTTAATGTCACCTTTTCGCAAGTCAACAAGAAGAGCGGTCTCCTCTTCATGATTAAGTACACTTTGCCCAAGTCAAGCCAGCTGCACATGTAGAGCTCACAGTCAATCCAGTGCCAGCTGACGCAACATGAACATCCATTTCTGCTGGACAGAAAGTGTGCTGGTGACAGACTGGGCTTTGTTTAAACTGGGACATTTTCTTATTGTTTCCCAGCCAGAAGTTATGTGGGAATTCTAGCATCAAGTCCCACAGAGAGATGATCTTTACTACTTTGTTAGTAAATAACCTTTCTAATTGCACAACTTGTTTGTGCTGAACTGTCTCCTCCTGCAAGGTGAACTTCACCCTAGTGTCCAGGTGGAGTCTGTCTAATCTCAGTTTTAATAGGTTGTCAGTGCTGGTGTACTAGTAACTTCAGGCATAATGAGGCTCCTCAGGGTGGGAACATTTCTGTCCTGCTGAAGTGGTCTCCTGATCTCATTCAGGCAGTTAACGGGACATCTTCACCTCTGACCCTGTCCCTTCTGACTCCTCATCCAAGGTGACCACACGACCAAGCAGATCCATTTTGTCAAGAAGACGCATTTCCCCATGAAACTGGGTATCTCTTAGAAGAACTGACAGGTACAATTCAGGCAATTTTTCTGTCACTGGTCACCTAGAGCTGATATAAAAAAATTGAACAAGCAACTTCAAAATCTTGCTCCCTGAAAAACACACAGAGTAGTCAATGTTTTTGACAAGAAGATACCTTGCCTCTGCACTGGCTTTGCAATTGACCAGTTTATTTATAACCTATAAAGAAGATAAGGCTCCAAGAAACCTCATTTAGCCCTTATATCAGGCCTGCTTTGAGCAGGAGGATGGAGCAGATGACTGGCCAAGGCCTGTTTCAACTCCGTGTCTGTAAGTTGAAGATCTCCCTGGCAGACTGCAACCTTGTGACTGAGTCCAACAGCTCTTGGAGCTGTACCTGCCTGATGGATGTTCTGAGTGTCCTGAGGGCCTGCAAGTGCCCTTTAACCTCTGCTTAGTCAGTGGTATCTTTAGGGATGTCTTTTGCTCCTTTTGTGGATATTTGATCAGGAGTATTCCTGATAATCCTGCTTATGCCTAAAAATATCAGGTTTGTTCTGATGCAGGAAGCCCCACCTGCCTTTGATCAATTCAAACAGGCATTTACATCCAGGAACTGCAAAACCTTTCACTGTTGAGATGGATGCATTCAGCCATGTGATCAGAGCTGCATCCTTGCAACATTAGATACCCCAAAATGAACTCAGATTATGTACACTGAAATCCTGTAAGCATGCACGATAGCAGCAGAATTTTAAGATCAGCCTTAAGAAACTTAAGTTGTCAAATATGTCCTCCAACAATAGCACCATCCTCTATAAGACACATGTCTAGCTTAGATATTCCCAAGTCAGAATAAATTTTTATTTAGAAGGTGGAAGAATCCACCTTCTATGGAGTCTTTGAATCAGCCCCAAATTTGAATGATTCATCCTTTTTCTCTGGATTTACCTTTGCTGTAACGAATCACCCTAACTTTTAGAAAACAACCTTGATGCCTTATTCTGTAATGGTGAATATCTTGACCCCGAATTGATAAGAATACCACAATAAGAGATGTAATGACATCTCCAGTTGGTAATGATGCTTGCAGAAAGCCTGTGACATTTGAAAAATTTCAGCTACCTATCGTCAACTGCAATGAAGGCTCTTTAGGAAGGACAGGTCAGGAAGATGAGGAGCGGGAGTTACCCATTAGGTGAGAGAGCAGTTTGAGGGCATGGAGCTCTGCCTAAGGATGGATGTAGAGCCAACTGAGAACTTCTGGGTAAGGATTAAAGAGCAGACCAGTATGGGTGACACTGTAGTGAGCGTCTGCTATCGGCTGCCTGACCAGGAAGTGGACAAGAGGATGAGGTGCTCTACAGACAACTAGAAGCATCCTCATATTTGCAGGCCCTTGTCCTCATGGGGGGCTTCAACCATCCTCTTAACTGCTGGAGGGACAACAAAGCAGGGCACAAGCCAGCCAGGATGTTCCTGGAGAGCAATAATGACAACTTCCTCCCTCAAGTGATAGAGGAGTCAATGATGAAAGGTGTTCTGCTGGACCTCATACTTAAAAAGAGGGAGTAGCTTGTTAGAGGTGGGAAGGTCAAAGGCAGCCTTGGCTGCAATGACTATCAGATGGTGGAGTTCAGGATCCTGAGAGGAGGATGAAAAGCAAGAGCACAATGCTGGATTTCAGGAAAGCAGCATTTTGTCTCATCAAAGATCTGCAACAACTGGTGCACTTGGGTATTTCCTGACTGAACTGTGCTGTACTCAGAGTCATACTGCAGGAAGGTGGATCCACCCAGCAGCTATACAGCTGCAAAACTGTGTTCTCATGCCCCATTCCATGTTGTCACAAGGACTAAGGGTGTCCACCATAGGTCAACAAAGGTCCCCCGTAAGCCTATGTCCTGTCCCTTGAAAGGGTCAAAATCAAATGCTTAGGGAGGAAGATAAGACCAGGGCACATAAGGGGTCATGCCTGACTGAGGTATTGCCCCAAACTTGTAATATTTATGTACTAGGGACATTCTGGAGGCAACTTCTATGTATTTAGTCCCCCTCAGTGATTTTCTCTTTCATTAACTTGTCCAGCCTTCCTTTCAGAAGCATGCAGACAGATGTCTGCTTTGCAGTGTCAAAGCCGCTCTCTCCCTCATCTGTTGCCCATGGCTCAGAGTGGCAAGGGAATGAGTTGCATGGGACTACTGCTCCAGGGAGCATCTGCCACCCATCATGTCACTGCCCATAGGAAAGCCATGAGTGAACCGCAAGCTGTGAGATCACGGCTGGTATGGGGTGGATGCAAGCCACTTTGGTAAAGGTAGGTGACCCCTGAAATGAGCTCTGACAAAATCCCTCTGGACTCAGGTGTGTCCCTCCAGGATGAGAGTACAGTGAGGCTGCTAGGAGTCATGGCCCTTCATGGACTTGCACTTTCCTGACAAACTGAGTGATTCTGCAGGAATGACTGCTTGAATGGGTCTGTCTACAGCCCTCCTCTGTCTGCTGGGAAAGGCACAGGGACAGCAGAGCAAAGGTGTAGTCCAAGCAGAACTGGCAGTGCCTGGGCTGTCTGGGAGCTCCACGGTAGCACCGGTGAGTCCCTTTGCCGCGCATGGACAGTGCAGGATGAGAGCTTTTCAACTGGACGTCTCACTGATACTGATAGTTTTTCCTCAAGCAGCCAGAAATCAGAAGTAGACATCCTACAGACCAGCCCAGAAGGGGACAATCACTTCCGTCACCAGCACACCATTTGGGAGGCTTGCCCTGAGCAGGGCCAGAACACATGCTAGAGATGCTGGGGAAGTGAAACATTAAACAACCTTCCACAGACTCAGACTCTTCAACACCGAACAAGGCATGTTTCCCCTCATAAAATGGAAGACTCGTTCCTGTTGGCATTCAGAGGTCTGTCAAAGCCAGGCTGAGCAGGCAGCCTGAATTTTGACACTTCTTGTCTTCAGGGCGCTTGAGTTTTTCGCAACCTCCTCTGCGTGTTTTCTTTTTCTTGTGCGAGGTAGAATTGGACAGGCAGCCAAACAGCAAGGCACCGAATGCATGCTGATGACAGCCCACCAGCGCGCTCTGGGCTCCTTCAGGATGCTAACAATAGACAAGCGATTTTCACCCCTCCCATGCCTAGAAAGGGTCTTGCCCAGGGAGATTGCAATCATAGCCCCAGGACAGCTTTCCGTGAGAAGTGCACATGGCTTTTAGGGGTGCGGTTTGACTACGTGGGAACCAGCAACTGTTCCTTTTGCGACCTGGCCAGTGCAGAGGTTGTTTTCAGCTGCTCTGACCTACCTCACTGTTTCTCACAGCATTACCTGTCCCCAAAATGATGTGCTCCTGACTTTGCTGCACGTCTGCCCCTATTGCCAAGGGCTCCTGGGCATCCAAGGCAGCAAACCCTGGCACTGTGGACAGGTGTGTCCTCTGTGGAAACAGCGTGCCAGGTTGCTGCTAGCTTGGCCCTGTTCTGCAGAGACACTGCAGTTCGTTTTGCATGCATCCCAAAACAAAGGGCAGTTGCTGCGGCTGCCAATTCTGCAGATGGTGATTCAGCCCCCGCACTGCCGAGGCTTCCCTGAAGACCAACACCTGGTCCCTGCAAGTGAAAGCTGAGGCCTCCAGCGCACAGCTCTGCTCACTGCAATGGCTTCAGTCATTTGGTTTGTAAACAGCTTGGGAGGAGGTGGATAAGGGGGAAGAAAGGGAGTATCTGAGACGGAAATCTGGAAAGGTTCAGCGACAGCAAAACCACGAATCTGCGGCCAGCACAGGGTCATCTTTTGCATAAACATCCTAAGCCAGTCCTGAAATTTGCATCTGGATGTGTTTCATTCTCTATCAATGTTCATTAGCATCTACCGAGCACTAAGCTGCCTGCTTGGGAGTAATTAGGCCCTTTCTCTGAAGGTCATGACAGTGCTAACATCATAACTTCCCTTCTTTGAACATACAGACAGTTGGATGCTGCAAGCATTGATTAAAGTGCTCCTCAGAGAGGTACTGGGAACACACAGGCAGTGGGGCAGCACAGACAATCAGATTGGTGCTGCTATGAATTATTTTTACAGCAAGTATCAAAGTTGCATGACAACTTTGCTGCTTAAGCTGGACACAGCAAAGGGCTGGAAAAAGGGAGGGAAGACAGAATATGGAATAAACCTCAGAGGCAATATTGTATATGAGTTTTTATTCCCATTCACAGCTCAAGGCTCTTCATTCAGTCACAGTCAGAGCAGTGGCTCCATGACAGTGTTTTAAGTGCGTGGGTCACCATAACCCTTCCCAGCCCTCAAACCCATAGGCTTGAGCACTGAAAAGTAATTTTCAGTGACTCTTGCATCACTGCTAGACAGCCAAGGAAGCTCCAGGGGCTGCATCAGCTTTGACGGGACTCTTCAGAGTACAGGCTGTGCAAATGGGGCCATAGGAGCTGCTGGTTCACAGCAGTGGCCTCCTGTTGGGTTTTGTGGCCAGGCTGGGGAGGCAGTGGTTCAGCCTTCCATGGGACAGGAACGCTCCACTTCCAGCTATGGAGCAACCACTTTCTAACCGTGGGCGCATCACTCCAGTTTTGCAGCTGCTCCCAGGACTGGGAGCTGCCTGGTAGGATGTGGTCAGCAAAAGCAAGGCTGGGGAAGCTGAGAAGGCTTGTGTCAGTCCCTCTGATGCACGAACTGCTTGGCCTCTGCTGCCACACTGCGTAGCTTGGAAGGACTTTCATCATACGTGCTTGTGGAGGCTTTGGTCCCAGGAACAGCTGGATAAACACACAATGCAGTGGGTGAGCAATTGGCTGACGGGCTGGGCTCAAAGGGTTCTAGTAAATAGGGTTATGTCAGGCTGGAGACCAGTCACTAGCAGGTTCTGCAGGGATGCATCTTAGGGCCAGCGCTCTTCAATGTCTTCATAAATGACTTAGACTCAGGACATGAGGGATTACTTAGCAAGTTTGCAGATGACACAAAATTGGGGGGAGCTGTTGACACTCTGGAGGACAGAGAGGCCCTGCAGAGGGATCTGAACAAATTGGACCAATTTGCAATCACCAACCACATGAAGTTCAACAAGAGCAAGTGCCGGATTTTGCACCTGGGACATGGCAACCCTGGCTGTACCTACAGACTGGGGGACGAGATGCTGGAAAGCAGCTCCACAGAGAGGGATCTGGGGTTCTGGTTGACGGCAAGTTGAACATGAGACACCAGTGTCCCTGGAGCCAAGAGGGACCCGTGTCCTGGTGCATCCAGTACAGCATCACCAGCCAGGCAGGAGGGGATCGTCCCGCTCTGCTCTGCGCTGGGGTGGCCTCACCTGGAGCATTCACTGTGTGCAGGGCTGGGGACACAGGAGAAAAAGGAGGTAAAGCTGCTGGAGAGTGTCCAGAAAAGGACTATGAGGTTGGTGAAGGGTTTGGAGAGGAAACCATGTGAGGAGCGGCTGAAATCCCTGGGTTTGTTCAGCCTGGAGGAGACTGAGGGCAGAGCTCATGGGGCTGCAGCTTCAGCAGGGGAGCAGGAGGGGCAGGGCTGAGCTCTTCTCTCTGTGACAGTGACAGAACCCCAGGGAATGGCAGGAAGATGTGCCAGGGGAGGGTCAGTTGGACATGAGGAAAAGGTTCTTCACCCAGAGGTGCTGGACACTGGAACAGGCTCCCCAGAGAGGTGTCACAGCCCCAAGTCTGACAGTGTTAAAAAAGAGACTGGACAACGTCCTCAGACACACGGTGTGAACTGTGGGGTTGTCCTGTGCAGGGACAGGAGTTGGACTCGATGATCCTTGTGGGTCCCTTCCAGCTCAGGACATTCTATGATTCTATGGCATTGGCAAGGCAAGAATTGGTGCAATCCCATATCACCCCTTCCTGATCTCTTCTTTTGAGCACCAACCAGTCAGTATACAGGTCTGCTCAGTGGTGCCAGAAGTCGTGTGTCACCAACTCCTGACTCCATCCAGTCTTTTTAACAACTTATAACATCCTTTAATCTTTTTAACATTTGGACTGTTAACATCCTTTAATCTTTTTAACATCCAGACTTTTAACAACTTCAGCCTAAAATAGAGGGAGTCATTTGGGCATGAAAGGAGCCTGGAGCAGTGTTGCCCTGTCACTCCACTTCTGTGTTGGAAGGTTCTCTGTTAGGCCCACTTTTTCAAAAATTTGCATATGTCTAGCCTGAGCAGCAAAAGACTGACCTGTGCTGGATTTGATTTTCACAGTTCCTGTGGGGGGATACTGTACCATACACAGCAGCGGAAGTACAGAGTTGAGTGCTGCACGGCATTAAGCATCCCGCCCTTTAACAGCCACAGAACCACTGGTTACAGTGGTGGTTACTGAGTCTGCAGGTATTGGAGAAATGGCTGAGAAACATTGACTGGTGTCAAGACCAGCAACAGGAGGAGATTGATTGCTCTGCTGTTGGAGTGGGGCTGTTTGAGCTCTGCTGCAGTGCTGCAGGCTACGTGCTCCAGGCAGTGCTACCAACATTAAATGTTTGGCTGATGTCATAGGTACTTTTGTCTAAAGGAATCAGGCTGGGTTGTGCATGTGAGGTTTTTAGGAGCAGCTCTCTGTTCTCTTTGTTCTGCACCTCTGGTGACTTCTGTTTCAAAGAGAACTCAAAAAGCTGCACCCAGATAGCTCCCTTTGTCTTTCAGGGGGAAAACACCCTTCCCAATCCTGCACACAAAGCCAGAGATGTGACAACCAGTGTGGGCTCTCCTGGACCTGAGCCTCCTTGGGCTTCAGTGCCCATCATGAAGAGAGAAGGTCTTAGCCCGTCCTGAAGGACCGTACAAGCTGTACAGGGCTCAGAAAGCCACATCACCTCCTATGTGGAGGTAAAGCAAGATGTGGTCACTGCTAAACCATGAATCATGAACACCATTTTCCAATCAGCAATGAAGAATTACCAAAGGAATTGGAACAATACTGCTTTATCACAATATCCTCTCCATTATTTCTCCTCAGGACAGTCTTCAGACTTCCTGACACCCTGCACCCTTTCAGCCTCTCTCCAGGAGTGTTGGAGTGTCTGCACAGAAGTGTGCAGTCAGTAGCAGTAAAGGATCCATACTCCTTTACATGTCTTCTGGTATGGGCAAAGTGAGCACTTATTTTCTGGCAGGGACCATGTAGACCCACCCTTCGTCACCTCACAAAATCCTTTGAGGACTCTGTCCTAAATGGCATGTGGTACCCCACGTAGCTGCAGATCCCTCAGCCAGTGTCCTGCAGGTTCACACTGAATGCAACACCAAGCTTTAAACAGTCCCCTTTGTTTCTCTCTCACCCTTGCATGTTTGCTGCTCTGACCAGCTGGGCCATACTTAAGCACAGCACAAGAGCCAAGAGCTCTGCCTGACTGTGCTGCAAATTCTCAGGACCAGGGGACATGCCAGCCCATGCCAGCAACCTCTCTTTGTCCTGTGCACTGCTGGTGCAACTTGTCAACTGCCTCCATGCAGCTGTTTTAGTCAAACTGGCTCTTGAAATCCCAGGTGGCTCCTGAATCAGCAGCTAAACCTCAGTCCTTTTTCTTGTGCGCTGCTGTCTGAATTCAGCTTTGTGGGTGGTTCTGGTCTGCTCTGTCTTGGACCTCAAGTATTTGCCTCTGTGTCGGGCTAGAAGACAATCTTTGCTGCCTTCAAACTTGCCTCCAGAACTGGTTGAAATTCAGGGAACACCACTTCATTACTTTAGTCTCTTCTTACATGAAGGTCTTAGTATGTTCAGTGGCATGTAACTCAGACGTAAACCACTTGGATGGGAACTCAAGGGCAGCACTCTCCACACAGGTACCAATGGCTCCAGGAACTTGAGACAGAACAAGGACTCAGGGCTATGTGTGTCAACCAGATTCATGTTCCCAAGCTAATGGCCCCTCTCCTATGCTGAGAGGCTTCATCTGATTTTCACACGCCCCTGGGAAAGACGCTAGGTTCCCCCATTCCTGCCTTTCAGATGTGCTAGGTCATATTTGGGTCAGTTCTCCCAGCAGCCACGGCACCATCACGATAATGCTGCTATCTGGCTGTGACATGGCATGTGGGACACCACCTGCTATGGTAGTACTGGCACTTGCCATGGTGGGAAGGATTGATGTCTGCATGAGGATGAAAAGAAGCACTAGCAGCTGAGAATGCACAGTCTAAGAGTTTTGCCTCCTCTTTTTGAGTCGCAAATTGTTTGCTAGCAAATCCATACCTCTTTGGACTGATCTTTTCAAAGGTTGTCCTTCATCCTCTCATCCATCCCATTGTATTTTCTCATGCACTGAGTCTCCTATTTGCTGGCTCATGTGTATGTTGTAGGGTAAAGGCAGCATCACGACTCAAGTCCACTATATCTGCATCTAAGTAAATTCCCAAGAGGTCACATTTGCTGTGCCTTGGTCCTGCTGTACCATGCTCAGGATCCCCGAAGAGTTGCATCTAAGCATCAACCTTGTAATTTTTGAGTAACTCAGAAATGTTAACTATAGCACCAATGCATGCACTTTTTCCCCCGGGGCACATTGGCACTGGTCCCCGGCGGTTTTTTGCCTTCCTCTGCAGTTCTCAGCACCGCCCCTTGCCACCATTTCTTTGGGCCATTTGGCCTGGGAGCCGGCTGCTCATGCTCCACCATGCTGGCAGCCGCAGCTGCCACTTCTCAGCTCTCCCTGCAGGTAACACAAGCGCCTGGCAGGGACCAGAGCGCTTCTCATGCATCCCTGGCCACGAAGCACAGCAGCCAAACAAGTTGTGGAAGGCAAAAAGTCTGCTCGTCATCGCTACATGTCACGCTTTGGAAGAGATGCCACGGTACCACTCACCTCTTCTTCCTCTTCTTCCTCTTCTTCCTTTTCTTCTACTTCTTCTTCTTCTTGTTCTTCCTCCTCTTTTGTGCATGGTCAGTCCCACAACTCCTTGTCAAGGTTCTCCCTCTGCAGGAACCGCGGACAGCTTGGCCTCTATTCCTGCTGCTGCTCTCTGCAGCTCTGGGACTTGCCTTTGCCAGCCTGCAAGGGATCTTTTCTCAGGCTAAACTGAAGAATGCCTCAGCCTACTCCTGGCTACACTTGGGCTTGAGCTAATGCTTGTGAGCCTGGGTTCTGAAACAGAGTCACAAAGGGAAAAAAAATGACACGAAGAAACATCACATGAATTAACATAAAATCAAGAAAATTAATAAATTAACAACAAAATAAAATAAAATTCATTGTGTTATGTGTCCTTGAAATTGATTTTGGAACTGAAACCCCTCTGTCCTTTCAGGCAAACAGTCTCTTAGATATTGGACTGGCGGACAGGAGAGAAGAGGAGAGGAGAGGAGAGGAGAGGAGAGGAGAGCAGTTCTGCTCTGTCAGGCCTGCAGTTCTGCATGACAAGCCCTGAGCGAGCCCTGAGGCCTCCATACATGATACTACAGGCAGTATTGCTACTGGAAGTAAGGCTGCACTGGCAACAAATCCACACTGTCTTTTTGCAAAAAAGGGACTCTATTAGGTTGCTTACTCCCCTATTTTGTAGGTACAGGGACTGATTTGGAGCCAGCACCCCAAAGGCTTCCTCCAAAGGGCTGCACATATGCGGCTGTGTCACCCCCATGTCACAATGCCAGCACCCGGCAACGCAGTGGTCACGAGGCCCCACGCAGGATCCAGAGGAGCAGCCTCCCGTGTCCACTGCCAGAGCTGGCCCGGGGGCAGCCCCAGCACATCTGACAGGAAGCACTTGAGGAGCTGCTGGAATCACAGGCCAGGGGCCGAGGGAAGAAAACCTTGCATGAGGCTGCTGGAGGTTCTCCGCTGCAAGACAATCTGCTGGCAGGGCCACCTTCCAAGCTCGGCTCATGGATGCAAATCCTTTTCAACTGGATAGCAGTGGCAAGACCAAGGCAATTCCTTCTTGAGGAGCACTGCACAGCTCACCATCTTCATCTCCTACAGAGCAACGCTCAGGAGCCGTAAGAGATAGGATGTTGAGGGCTTGCAAGGGCTTGCAAGGACTTGCAGTGCTTTGGAACACCCACTGGTGTCCTACACAGGGACAGCAAGGATTCTTGCCCACAAGGTCTATCAGCTCAGAGGCACTTGGGCACTCTGGCAAGTCCGCGACATAGCTCCAGCTCAAGGGAGGATAGGGCTTGGGCAGCTCCTGGGAAGCATGAGCAGCCTGTGGGACAAGGAGCCAGGTCTGGCTCACATGCTCAGGGAACAGCCCATGGCCAGCACTGGGCTCAGCAAGGAACTTTTTCCCCCGGGGCACATTGGCACTGGTCCCCGGCGGTTTTTAGCCTTCCTCTGCAGTTCTCAGCACCGCCCCTTGCCACCATTTCTTTGGGCCATTTGGCCTGGGAGCCGGCTGCTCATGCTCCACCATGCTGGCAGCCGCAGCTGCCACTTCTCAGCTCTCCCTGCAGGTAACACAAGCGCCTGGCAGGGACCAGAGCGCTTCTCATGCATCCCTGGCCACGAAGCACAGCAGCCAAACAAGTTGTGGAAGGCAAAAAGTCTGCTCGTCATCGCTACATGTCACGCTTTGGAAGAGATGCCACGGTACCACTCACCTCTTCTTCCTCTTCTTCCTCTTCTTCCTTTTCTTCTACTTCTTCTTCTTCTTGTTCTTCCTCCTCTTTTGTGCATGGTCAGTCCCACAACTCCTTGTCAAGGTTCTCCCTCTGCAGGAACCGCGGACAGCTTGGCCTCTATTCCTGCTGCTGCTCTCTGCAGCTCTGGGACTTGCCTTTTGCCAGCCTGCAAGGGATCTTTTCTCAGGCTAAACTGAAGAATGCCTCAGCCTACTCCTGGCTACACTTGGGCTTGAGCTAATGCTTGTGAGCCTGGGTTCTGAAACAGAGTCACAAAGGGAAAAAAAATGACACGAAGAAACATCACATGAATTAACATAAAATCAAGAAAATTAATAAATTAACAACAAAATAAAATAAAATTCATTGTGTTATGTGTCCTTGAAATTGATTTTGGAACTGAAACCCCTCTGTCCTTTCAGGCAAACAGTCTCTTAGATATTGGACTGGCGGACAGGAGAGAAGAGGAGAGGAGAGGAGAGGAGAGGAGAGGAGAGCAGTTCTGCTCTGTCAGGCCTGCAGTTCTGCATGACAAGCCCTGAGCGAGCCCTGAGGCCTCCATACATGATACTACAGGCAGTATTGCTACTGGAAGTAAGGCTGCACTGGCAACAAATCCACACTGTCTTTTTGCAAAAAAGGGACTCTATTAGGTTGCTTACTCCCCTATTTTGTAGGTACAGGGACTGATTTGGAGCCAGCACCCCAAAGGCTTCCTCCAAAGGGCTGCACATATGCGGCTGTGTCACCCCCATGTCACAATGCCAGCACCCGGCAACGCAGTGGTCACGAGGCCCCACGCAGGATCCAGAGGAGCAGCCTCCCGTGTCCACTGCCAGAGCTGGCCCGGGGGCAGCCCCAGCACATCTGACAGGAAGCACTTGAGGAGCTGCTGGAATCACAGGCCAGGGGCCGAGGGAAGAAAACCTTGCATGAGGCTGCTGGAGGTTCTCCGCTGCAAGACAATCTGCTGGCAGGGCCACCTTCCAAGCTCGGCTCATGGATGCAAATCCTTTTCAACTGGATAGCAGTGGCAAGACCAAGGCAATTCCTTCTTGAGGAGCACTGCACAGCTCACCATCTTCATCTCCTACAGAGCAACGCTCAGGAGCCGTAAGAGATAGGATGTTGAGGGCTTGCAAGGGCTTGCAAGGACTTGCAGTGCTTTGGAACACCCACTGGTGTCCTACACAGGGACAGCAAGGATTCTTGCCCACAAGGTCTATCAGCTCAGAGGCACTTGGGCACTCTGGCAAGTCCGCGACATAGCTCCAGCTCAAGGGAGGATAGGGCTTGGGCAGCTCCTGGGAAGCATGAGCAGCCTGTGGGACAAGGAGCCAGGTCTGGCTCACATGCTCAGGGAACAGCCCATGGCCAGCACTGGGCTCAGCAAGGAACTTTTTCCCCCGGGGCACATTGGCACTGGTCCCCGGCGGTTTTTAGCCTTCCTCTGCAGTTCTCAGCACCGCCCCTTGCCACCATTTCTTTGGGCCATTTGGCCTGGGAGCCGGCTGCTCATGCTCCACCATGCTGGCAGCCGCAGCTGCCACTTCTCAGCTCTCCCTGCAGGTAACACAAGCGCCTGGCAGGGACCAGAGCGCTTCTCATGCATCCCTGCCCAAGAAGCACAGCAGCCAAACAAGTTGTGGAAGGCAAAAAGTCTGCTCGTCATCGCTACATGTCACGCTTTGGAAGAGATGCCACGGTACCACTCACCTCTTCTTCCTCTTCTTCCTCTTCTTCTTCTTCTTCTTCTTCTTCTTCCTCCTCTTTTGTGCATGGTCACTCCCACAACTCCTTGTCAAGGTTCTCCCTCTGCAGGAACCGCGGACAGCTTGGCCTCTATTCCTGCTGCTGCTCTCTGCAGCTCTGGGACTTGCCTTTGCCAGCCTGCAAGGGATCTTTTCTCAGGCTAAACTGAAGAATGCCTCAGCCTACTCCTGGCTACACTTGGGCTTGAGCTAATGCTTGTGAGCCTGGGTTCTGAAACAGAGTCACAAAGGGAAAAAAAATGACACGAAGAAACATAACATGAATTAACATAAAATCAAGAAAATCTATAAATTAACAACAAAATAAAATAAAATTCATTGTGTTATGTGTCCTTGAAATTGATTTTGGAACTGAAAACCCTCTGTCCTTTCAGGCAAACAGTCTCTTAGATATTGGACTGGCGGACAGGAGAGAAGAGAAGAGGAGAGGAGAGGAGAGGAGAGGAGAGGAGAGGAGAGGAGAGGAGAGGAGAGGAGAGCAGTTCTGCTCTGTCAGGCCTGCAGTTCTGCGTGACAAGCCCTGAGCGAGCCCTGAGGCCTCCATACATGATACTACAGGCAGTATTGCTACTGGAAATAAGGCTGCACTGGCAACAAATCCACACTGTCTTTTTGCAAAAAAGGGACTCTATTAGGTTGCTTACTCCCCTATTTTGTAGCTACAGGGACCGATTTGGAGCCAGCACCCCAAAGGCTTCCTCCAAAGGGCTGCACATATGCGGCTGCGTCACCCCCATGTCACAATGCCAGCACCCGGCAACGCAGTGGTCACGAGGCCCCACGCAGGATCCAGAGGAGCAGCCTCCCGTGTCCACTGCCAGAGCTGGCCCGGGGGCAGCCCCAGCACATCTGACAGGAAGCACTTGAGGAGCTGCTGGAATCACAGGCCAGGGGCTGAGGGAAGAAAACCTTGCATGAGGCTGCTGGAGGTTCTCCGCTGCAAGACAATCTGCTGGCAGGGCCACCTTCCAAGCTCGGCTCATGGATGCAAATCCTTTTCAAATGGATAGCAGTGGCAAGACCAAGGCAATTCCTTCTTGAGGAGCACTGCACAGCTCACCATCCTCATCTCCTACACAGCAACGCTCAGGAGCCCTAAGAGATAGGATGTCGAGGGCTTGCAAGGGCTTGCAAGGGCTTGCAGTGCTTTGGAACACCCACTGGTGTCCTACACAGGGACAGCAAGGATTCTTGCCCACAAGGTCTATCAGCTCAGAGGCACTTGGGCACTCTGGCAAGTCCGCGACATAGCTCCAGCTCAAGGGAGGATAGGGCTTGGGCAGCTCCTGGGAAGTATGAGCAGCCTGTGGGACAAGGAGCCAGGTCAGGCTCACATGCTCAGGGAACAGCCCATGGCCAGCACTGGGCTCAGCAAGGAACTTTTTCCCCCGGGGCACATTGGCACTGGTCCCCGGCGGTTTTTTGCCTTCCTCTGCAGTTCTCAGCACCGCCGCTTGCCACCATTTCTTTGGGCCATTTGGCCTGGGAGCCGGCTGCTCATGCTCCACCATGCTGGCAGCCGCAGCTGCCACTTCTCAGCTCTCCCTGCAGGTAACACAAGTGCCTGGCAGGGACCAGAGCGCTTCTCATGCATCCCTGGCCAAGAAGCACAGCAGCCAAACAAGTTGTGGAAGGCAAAAAGTCTGCTCGTCATCGCTACGTTTCACGCTTTGGAAGAGATGCCACGGTACCACTCACCTCTTCTTCCTCTTCTTCTTCTTCTTCCTTTTCTTCTTCTTCTTCTTCTTCTTGTTCTTACTCCTCTTTTGTGCATGGTCATTCCCACAACTCCTTGTCAAGGTTCTCCCTCTGCAGGAACCGAGGACAGCTTGGCCTCTATTCCTACTGCTGCTCTCTGCAGCTCTGGGACTTGCCTTTGCCAGCCTGCAAGGGATCTTTTCTCAGGCTAAACTGAAGAATGCCTCAGCCTACTCCTGGCTACACTTGGGCTTGAGCTAATGCTTGGTGGCCTGGGTTCTGAAACAAAGTCACAAAGGGAAAAAAAAATTACACGAAGAAAAATAACATGAATTAACATAAAATCAAGAAAACTAATAAATTAACAACAAAATAAAATAAAATTCATTGTGTTATGTGTCCTTGAAATTGATTTTGGAACTGAAACCCCTCTGTCCTTTCAGGCAAACAGTCTCTTAGATATTGGACTGGCGCACAGGATAGGAGACGAGAGGAGAGGAGAGGAGAGGAGAGGAGAGCAGTTCTGCTCTGTCAGGCCTGCAGTTCTGCGTGACAAGCCCTGAGCGAGCCCTGAGGCCTCCATACATGATACTACAGGCAGTATTGCTACTGGAAGGAAGGCTGCACTGGCAACAAATCCACACTGTCTTTTTGCAAAAAAGGGACTCTATTAGGTTGCTTACTCCCCTATTTTGTAGCTACAGGGACTGATTTGGAGCCAGCACCCCAAAGGCTTCCTCCAAAGGGCTGCACGTATGCGGCTGTGTCACCCCCATGTCACAATGCCAGCACCCGGCAACGCAGTGGTCACCAGGCCCCACGCAGGATCCAGAGGAGCAGCCTCCCGTGTCCACTGCCAGAGCTGGCCTGGGGGCAGCCCCAGCACATCTGACAGGAAGCACTTGAGGAGCTGCTGGAATCACAGGCCAGGGGCTGAGGGAAGAAAACCTTGCAGGAGGCTGCTGGAGGTTCTCCGCTGCAAGACAATGTGCTGGCAGGGCCACCTTCCAAGCTCGGCTCATGGATGCAAATCCTTTTCAACTGGATAGCAGTGGCAAGACCAAGGCAATTCCTTCTTGAGGAGCACTGCACAGCTCACCATCCTCATCTCCTACAGAGCAACGCTCAGGAGCCTTAAGAGATAGGATGTCGAGGGCTTGCAAGGGCTTGCAAGGGCTTGCAGTGCTTTGGAACACCCACTGGTGTCCTACACAATGACAGCAAGGATTCTTGCCCACAAGGTCTATCAGCTCAGAGGCAGTTGGGCCCTCTGGCAAGTCCGCCAGATAGCTCCAGCTCAAGGGAGGGTAGGGCTTGGGCAGCTCCTTGGAAGTATGAGCAGCCTGTGGGACAAGGAGCCAGGTCTGGCTCACATGCTCAGGGAACAGCCCATGGTCAGCACTGGGCTCAGCAAGGAACTTTTTCCCCCGGGGCACATTGGCACTGGTCCCCGGCGGTTTTTTGCCTTCCTCTGCACTTCTCAGCACCGCCCCTTGCCACCATTTCTTTGGGCCATTTGGCCTGGGAGCCAGCTGCTCATGCTCCACCATGCTGGCAGCCGCAGCTGCCACTTCTCAGCTCTCCCTGCAGGTAACACAAGCGCCTGGCAGGGACCAGAGCGCTTCTCATGCATCCCTGCCCAAGAAGCACAGCAGCCAAACAAGTTGTGGAAGGCAAAAAGTCTGCTCGTCATCGCTACATGTCACGCTTTGGAAGAGATGCCACGGTACCACTCACCTCTTCTTCCTCTTCTTCCTCTTCTTCTTCTTCTTCTTCTTCTTCTTCTTCCTCCTCTTTTGTGCATGGTCAGTCCCACAACTCCATGTCAAGGTTCTCCCTCTGCAGGAACCGCGGACAGCTTGGCCTCTATTCCTGCTGCTGCTCTCTGCAGCTCTGGGACTTGCCTTTGCCAGCCTGCAAGGGATCTTTTCTCAGGCTAAACTGAAGAATGCCTCAGCCTACTCCTGGCTACACTTGGGCTTGAGCTAATGCTTGTGAGCCTGGGTTCTGAAACAGAGTCACAAAGGGAAAAAAAATGACACGAAGAAACATAACATGAATTAACATAAAATCAAGAAAATTAATAAATTAACAACAAAATCAAATAAAATTCATTGTGTTCTGTGTCCTTGAAATTGATTTTGGAACTGAAACCCCTCTGTCCTTTCAGGCAAACAGTCTCTTAGATATTGGACTGGCGGACAGGAGAGGAGAGGAGAGGAGGGGAGAGCAGTTCTGCTCTGTCAGGCCTGCAGTTCTGCGTGACAAGCCCTGAGCGAGCCCTGAGGCCTCCATACATGATACTACAGGCAGTATTGCTACTGGAAGGAAGGCTGCACTGGCAACAAATCCACACTGTCTTTTTGCAAAAAAGGGACTCTATTAGGTTGCTTACTCCCCTATTTTTTAGCTACAGGGACTGATTTAGAGCCAGCACCCCAAAGGCTTCCTCCAAAGGGCTGCACATATGCGGCTGTGTCAGCCCCATGTCACAATGCCAGCACCCGGCAACGCAGTGGTCACCAGGCCCCACGCAGGATCCAGAGGAGCAGCCTCCCATGTCCACTGCCAGAGCTGGCCCGGGGACAGCCCCAGCACATCTGACAGAAAGCACTTGAGGAGCTGCTGGAATCACAGGCCAGGGGCTGAGGGAAGAAAACCTTGCAGGAGGCTGCTGGAGGTTCTCCGCTGCAAGACAATCTGCTGGCAGGGCCACCTTCCAAGCTCGGCTCATGGATGCAAATCCTTTTCAACTGGATAGCAGTGGCAAGACCAAGGCAATTCCTTCTTGAGGAGCACTGCAGAGCTCACCATCCTCATCTCCTACACAGCAACGCTCAGGAGCCCTAAGAGATAGGATGTCGAGGGCTTGCAAGGGCTTGCAAGGGCTTGCAGTGCTTTGGAACACCCACTGGTGTCCTACACAGGGACAGCAAGGATTCTTGCCCACAAGGTCTATCAGCTCAGAGGCACTTGGGCACTCTGGCAAGTCCGCCAGATAGCTCCAGCTCAAGGGAGGATAGGGCTTGGGCAGCTCCTGGGAAGCATGAGCAGCCTGTGGGACAAGGAGCCAGGTCTGGCCCACATGCTCAGGGAACAGCCCATGGCCAGCACTGGGCTCAGCAAGGAACTTTTTCCCCCGGGGCACATTGGCACTGGTCCCCGGCGGTTTTTTGCCTTCCTCTGCACTTCTCAGCACCGCTCCTTGCCACCATTTCTTTGGGCCATTTGGCCTGGGAGCCGGCTGCTCATGCTCCACCATGCTGGCAGCCGCAGCTGCCACTTCTCAGCTCTCCCTGCAGGTAACACAAGCGCCTGGCAGGGACCAGAGCGCTTCTCATGCATCCCTGCCCAAGAAGCACAGCAGCCAAACAAGTTGTGGAAGGCAAAAAGTCTGCTCTTCATCGCTACGTGTCACGCTTTGGAAGAGATGCCACGGTACCACTCACCTCTTCTTCCTCTTCTTCTTCTTCTTCTTCTTCTTCTTCTTCTTCTTCTTCTTCTTCTTCTTCTTCTTCTTCTTCTTCTTCCTCCTCTTTTGTGCATGGTCATTCCCACAAGTCCTTGTCAAGGTTCTCCCTCTGCAGGAACCGAGGACAGCTTGGCCTCTATTCCTGCTGCTGCTCTCTGCAGCTCTGGGACTTGCCTTTGCCAGCCTGCAAGGGATCTTTTCTCAGGCTAAACTGAAGAATGCCTCAGCCTACTCCTGGCTACACTTGGGCTTGAGCTAATGCTTGTGGGCCTGGGTTCTGAAACAGAGTCACAAAGGGAAAAAAAATGACACGAAGAAAAATAACATGAATTAACATAAAATCAAGAAAACTAATAAATTAACAACAAAATCAAATAAAATTCATTGTGTTCTGTGTCCTTGAAATTTATTTTGGAACTGAAACCCCTCTGTCCTTTCAGGCAAACAGTCTCTTAGATACTGGACTGGCGGACAGGAGAGAAGAGAAGAGGAGAGGAGAGGAGAGAAGAGAGGAGAGGAGAGGAGAAAAGAGAAGAGGAGAGGAGAGGAGAGGAGAGGAGAGGAGAGGAGAGGAGAGCAGTTCTGCTCTGTCAGGCCTGCAGTTCTGCGTGACAAGCCCTGAGCGAGCCCTGAGGCCTCCATACATGATACTACAGGCAGTATTGCTACTGGAAGTAAGGCTGCACTGCAACAAATCCACACTGTCTTTTTGCAAAAAAGGGACTCTATGAGGTTGCTTACTCCCCTATTTTGTAGCTACAGGGACTGATTTAGAGCCAGCACCCCAAAGGCTTCCTCCAAAGGGCTGCACATATGCGGCTGTGTCACCCCCATGTCACAATGCCAGCACCCGGCAACGCAGTGGTCACCAGGCCCCACGCAGGATCCAGAGGAGCAGCCTCCCATGTCCACTGCCAGAGCTGGCCCGGGGGCAGCCCCAGCACATCTGACAGGAAGCACTTGAGGAGCTGCTGGAATCACAGGCCAGGGGCTGAGGGAAGAAAACCTTGCAGGAGGCTGCTGGAGGTTCTCCGCTGCAAGACAATGTGCTGGCAGGGCCACCTTCCAAGCTCGGCTCATGGATGCAAATCCTTTTCAACTGGATAGCAGTGGCAAGACCAAGGCAATTCCTTCTTGAGGAGCACTGCACAGCTCACCATCCTCATCTCCTACAGAGCAACGCTCAGGAGCCCTAAGAGATAGGATGTCGAGGGCTTGCAAGGGCTTGCAAGGGCTTGCAGTGCTTTGGAACACCCACTGGTGTCCTACACAGGGACGGCAAGGATTCTTGCCCACAAGGTCTATCAGCTCAGAGGCAGTTGGGCCCTCTGGCAAGTCCGCCAGATAGCTCCAGCTCAAGGGAGGGTAGGGCTTGGGCAGCTCCTTGGAAGTATGAGCAGCCTGTGGGACAAGGAGTCAGGTCTGGCTCACATGCTCAGGGAACAGCCCATGGTCAGCACTGGGCTCAGCAAGGAACTTTTTCCCCCGGGGCACATTGGCACTGGTCCCCGGCGGTTTTTTGCCTTCCTCTGCACTTCTCAGCACCGCCCCTTGCCACCATTTCTTTGGGCCATTTGGCCTGGGAGCCAGCTGCTCATGCTCCACCATGCTGGCAGCCGCAGCTGCCACTTCTCAGCTCTCCCTGCAGGTAACACAAGCGCCTGGCAGGGACCAGAGCGCTTCTCATGCATCCCTGCCCAAGAAGCACAGCAGCCAAACAAGTTGTGGAAGGCAAAAAGTCTGCTCGTCATCGCTACATGTCACGCTTTGGAAGAGATGCCACGGTACCACTCACCTCTTCTTCCTCTTCTTCCTCTTCTTCTTCTTCTTCTTCTTCTTCTTCTTCCTCCTCTTTTGTGCATGGTCAGTCCCACAACTCCATGTCAAGGTTCTCCCTCTGCAGGAACCGCGGACAGCTTGGCCTCTATTCCTGCTGCTGCTCTCTGCAGCTCTGGGACTTGCCTTTGCCAGCCTGCAAGGGATCTTTTCTCAGGCTAAACTGAAGAATGCCTCAGCCTACTCCTGGCTACACTTGGGCTTGAGCTAATGCTTGTGAGCCTGGGTTCTGAAACAGAGTCACAAAGGGAAAAAAAATGACACGAAGAAACATAACATGAATTAACATAAAATCAAGAAAATTAATAAATTAACAACAAAATCAAATAAAATTCATTGTGTTCTGTGTCCTTGAAATTGATTTTGGAACTGAAACCCCTCTGTCCTTTCAGGCAAACAGTCTCTTAGATATTGGACTGGCGCACAGGAGTGAAGAGAAGAGGAGGGGAGAGCAGTTCTGCTCTGTCAGGCCTGCAGTTCTGCGTGACAAGCCCTGAGCGAGCCCTGAGGCCTCCATACATGATACTACAGGCAGTATTGCTACTGGAAGTAAGGCTGCACTGGCAACAAATCCACACTGTCTTTTTGCAAAAAAGGGACTCTATTAGGTTGCTTACTCCCCTATTTTTTAGCTACAGGGACTGATTTAGAGCCAGCACCCCAAAGGCTTCCTCCAAAGGGCTGCACATATGCGGCTGTGTCAGCCCCATGTCACAATGCCAGCACCCGGCAACGCAGTGGTCACCAGGCCCCACGCAGGATCCAGAGGAGCAGCCTCCCATGTCCACTGCCAGAGCTGGCCCGGGGACAGCCCCAGCACATCTGACAGAAAGCACTTGAGGAGCTGCTGGAATCACAGGCCAGGGGCTGAGGGAAGAAAACCTTGCAGGAGGCTGCTGGAGGTTCTCCGCTGCAAGACAATCTGCTGGCAGGGCCACCTTCCAAGCTCGGCTCATGGATGCAAATCCTTTTCAACTGGATAGCAGTGGCAAGACCAAGGCAATTCCTTCTTGAGGAGCACTGCAGAGCTCACCATCCTCATCTCCTACACAGCAACGCTCAGGAGCCCTAAGAGATAGGATGTCGAGGGCTTGCAAGGGCTTGCAAGGGCTTGCAGTGCTTTGGAACACCCACTGGTGTCCTACACAGGGACAGCAAGGATTCTTGCCCACAAGGTCTATCAGCTCAGAGGCACTTGGGCACTCTGGCAAGTCCGCCAGATAGCTCCAGCTCAAGGGAGGATAGGGCTTGGGCAGCTCCTGGGAAGCATGAGCAGCCTGTGGGACAAGGAGCCAGGTCTGGCCCACATGCTCAGGGAACAGCCCATGGCCAGCACTGGGCTCAGCAAGGAACTTTTTCCCCCGGGGCACATTGGCACTGGTCCCCGGCGGTTTTTTGCCTTCCTCTGCACTTCTCAGCACCGCTCCTTGCCACCATTTCTTTGGGCCATTTGGCCTGGGAGCCGGCTGCTCATGCTCCACCATGCTGGCAGCCGCAGCTGCCACTTCTCAGCTCTCCCTGCAGGTAACACAAGCGCCTGGCAGGGACCAGAGCGCTTCTCATGCATCCCTGCCCAAGAAGCACAGCAGCCAAACAAGTTGTGGAAGGCAAAAAGTCTGCTCATCATCGCTACGTGTCACGCTTTGGAAGAGATGCCACGGTACCACTCACCTCTTCTTCCTCTTCTTCTTCTTCTTCTTCTTCTTCTTCTTCTTCTTCTTCTTCTTCTTCTTCTTCTTCTTCTTCTTCCTCCTCTTTTGTGCATGGTCATTCCCACAACTCCTTGTCAAGGTTCTCCCTCTGCAGGAACCGAGGACAGCTTGGCCTCTATTCCTGCTGCTGCTCTCTGCAGCTCTGGGACTTGCCTTTGCCAGCCTGCAAGGGATCTTTTCTCAGGCTAAACTGAAGAATGCCTCAGCCTACTCCTGGCTACACTTGGGCTTGAGCTAATGCTTGTGGGCCTGGGTTCTGAAACAGAGTCACAAAGGGAAAAAAAAATGACACGAAGAAAAATAACATGAATTAACATAAAATCAAGAAAACTAATAAATTAACAACAAAATCAAATAAAATTCATTGTGTTCTGTGTCCTTGAAATTATTTTGGAACTGAAACCCCTCTGTCCTTTCAGGCAAACAGTCTCTTAGATACTGGACTGGCGGACAGGAGAGAAGAGAAGAGGAGAGGAGAGGAGAGAAGAGAGGAGAGGAGAGGAGAAAAGAGAAGAGGAGAGGAGAGGAGAGGAGAGGAGAGGAGAGGAGAGGAGAGGAGAGGAGAGGAGAGCAGTTCTGCTCTGTCAGGCCTGCAGTTCTGCGTGACAAGCCCTGAGCGAGCCCTGAGGCCTCCATACATGATACTACAGGCAGTATTGCTACTGGAAGTAAGGCTGCACTGCAACAAATCCACACTGTCTTTTTGCAAAAAAGGGACTCTATTAGGTTGCTTACTCCCCTATTTTGTAGCTACAGGGACTGATTTAGAGCCAGCACCCCAAAGGCTTCCTCCAAAGGGCTGCACATATGCGGCTGTGTCACCCCCATGTCACAATGCCAGCACCTGGCAACGCAGTGGTCACCAGGCCCCACGCAGGATCCAGAGGAGCAGCCTCCCATGTCCACTGCCAGAGCTGGCCCGGGGGCAGCCCCAGCACATCTGACAGGAAGCACTTGAGGAGCTGCTGGAATCACAGGCCAGGGGCTGAGGGAAGAAAACCTTGCATGAGGCTGCTGGAGGTTCTCCGCTGCAAGACAATCTGCTGGCAGGGCCACCTTCCAAGCTCGGCTCATGGATGCAAATCCTTTTCAACTGGATAGCAGTGGCAAGACCAAGGCAATTCCTTCTTGAGGAGCACTGCACAGCTCACCATCCTCATCTCCTACAGAGCAACGCTCAGGAGCCCTAAGAGATAGGATGTCGAGGGCTTGCAAGGGCTTGCAAGGGCTTGCAGTGCTTTGGAACACCCACTGGTGTCCTACACAGGGACAGCAAGGATTCTTGCCCACAAGGTCTATCAGCTCAGAGGCACTTGGGCACTCTGGCAAGTCCGCGACATAGCTCCAGCTCAAGGGAGGATAGGGCTTGGGCAGCTCCTGGGAAGTATGAGCAGCCTGTGGGACAAGGAGCCAGGTCAGGCTCACATGCTCAGGGAACAGCCCATGGCCAGCACTGGGCTCAGCAAGGAACTTTTTCCCCCGGGGCACATTGGCACTGGTCCCCGGCGGTTTTTTGCCTTCCTCTGCAGTTCTCAGCACTGCCGCTTGCCACCATTTCTTTGGGCCATTTGGCCTGGGAGCCGGCTGCTCATGCTCCACCATGCTGGCAGCCGCAGCTGCCACCCTCAGCTCTCCCTGCAGGTAACACAAGTGCCTGGCAGGGACCAGAGCGCTTCTCATGCATCCCTGGCCAAGAAGCACAGCAGCCAAACAAGTTGTGGAAGGCAAAAAGTCTGCTCGTCATCGCTACATGTCACGCTTTGGAAGAGATGCCACGGTACCACTCACCTGTTCTTCCTCTTCTTCTTCTTCTTCCTTTTCTTCTTCTTCTTCTTCTTCTTGTTCTTACTCCTCTTTTGTGCATGGTCATTCCCACAACTCCTTGTCAAGGTTCTCCCTCTGCAGGAACCGAGGACAGCTTGGCCTCTATTCCTACTGCTGCTCTCTGCAGCTCTGGGACTTGCCTTTGCCAGCCTGCAAGGGATCTTTTCTCAGGCTAAACTGAAGAATGCCTCAGCCTACTCCTGGCTACACTTGGGCTTGAGCTAATGCTTGGTGGCCTGGGTTCTGAAACAGAGTCACAAAGGGAAAAAAAATGACACGAAGAAACATCACATGAATTAACATAAAATCAAGAAAATTAATAAATTAACAACAAAATCAAATAAAATTCATTGTGTTATGTGTCCTTGAAATTTATTTTGGAACTGAAACCCCTCTGTCCTTTCAGGCAAACAGTCTCTTAGATATTGGACTGGCGGACAGGAGAGAAGAGAAGAGGAGAGGAGAGGAGAGGAGAGGAGAGGAGAGGAGAAGAGAGGAGAGAAGAAGAGAGGAGAGTAGAGGACAGGAGGGGATAGGAGAGGAGGAAGAGGAGAGGAGAGCAGTTCTGCTCTGTCAGGCCTGCAGTTCTGCGTGACAAGCCCTGAGCGAGCCCTGAGGCCTCCATACATGATACTACAGGCAGTATTGCTACTGGAAGTAAGGCTGCACTGGCAACAAATCCACACTGTCTTTTTGCAAAAAAGGGACTCTATGAGGTTGCTTACTCCCCTATTTTGTAGCTACAGGGACTGATTTGGAGCCAGCACCCCAAAGGCTTCCTCCAAAGGGCTGCACGTATGCGGCTGTGTCACCCCCATGTCACAATGCCAGCACCCGGCAACGCAGTGGTCACCAGGCCCCACGCAGGATCCAGAGGAGCAGCCTCCCGTGTCCACTGCCAGAGCTGGCCTGGGGGCAGCCCCAGCACATCTGACAGGAAGCACTTGAGGAGCTGCTGGAATCACAGGCCAGGGGCTGAGGGAAGAAAACCTTGCAGGAGGCTGCTGGAGGTTCTCCGCTGCAAGACAATGTGCTGGCAGGGCCACCTTCCAAGCTCGGCTCATGGATGCAAATCCTTTTCAAATGGATAGCAGTGGCAAGACCAAGGCAATTCCTTCTTGAGGAGCACTGCACAGCTCACCATCCTCATCTCCTACACAGCAACGCTCAGGAGCCCTAAGAGATAGGATGTCGAGGGCTTGCAAGGGCTTGCAAGGGCTTGCAGTGCTTTGGAACACCCACTGGTGTCCTACACAATGACAGCAAGGATTCTTGCCCACAAGGTCTATCAGCTCAGAGGCACTTGGGCACTCTGGCAAGTCCGCCAGATAGCTCCAGCTCAAGGGAGGGTAGGGCTTGGGCAGCTCCTTGGAAGTATGAGAAGCCTGTGGGACAAGGAGCCAGGTCTGGCTCACATGCTCAGGGAACAGCCCATGGTCAGCACTGGGCTCAGCAAGGAACTTTTTCCCCCGGGGCACATTGGCACTGGTCCCCGGCGGTTTTTTGCCTTCCTCTGCACTTCTCAGCACCGCCCCTTGCCACCATTTCTTTGGGCCATTTGGCCTGGGAGCCAGCTGCTCATGCTCCACCATGCTGGCAGCCGCAGCTGCCACTTCTCAGCTCTCCCTGCAGGTAACACAAGCGCCTGGCAGGGACCAGAGCGCTTCTCATGCATCCCTGCCCAAGAAGCACAGCAGCCAAACAAGTTGTGGAAGGCAAAAAGTCTGCTCGTCATCGCTACATGTCACGCTTTGGAAGAGATGCCACGGTACCACTCACCTCTTCTTCCTCTTCTTCCTCTTCTTCTTCTTCTTCTTCTTCTTCTTCTTCCTCCTCTTTTGTGCATGGTCAGTCCCACAACTCCATGTCAAGGTTCTCCCTCTGCAGGAACCGCGGACAGCTTGGCCTCTATTCCTGCTGCTGCTCTCTGCAGCTCTGGGACTTGCCTTTGCCAGCCTGCAAGGGATCTTTTCTCAGGCTAAACTGAAGAATGCCTCAGCCTACTCCTGGCTACACTTGGGCTTGAGCTAATGCTTGTGAGCCTGGGTTCTGAAACAGAGTCACAAAGGGAAAAAAAATGACACGAAGAAACATAACATGAATTAACATAAAATCAAGAAAATTAATAAATTAACAACAAAATCAAATAAAATTCATTGTGTTCTGTGTCCTTGAAATTGATTTTGGAACTGAAACCCCTCTGTCCTTTCAGGCAAACAGTCTCTTAGATATTGGACTGGCGGACAGGAGAGGAGAGGAGAGGAGGGGAGAGCAGTTCTGCTCTGTCAGGCCTGCAGTTCTGCGTGACAAGCCCTGAGCGAGCCCTGAGGCCTCCATACATGATACTACAGGCAGTATTGCTACTGGAAGGAAGGCTGCACTGGCAACAAATCCACACTGTCTTTTTGCAAAAAAGGGACTCTATTAGGTTGCTTACTCCCCTATTTTGTAGCTACAGGGACTGATTTGGAGCCAGCACCCCAAAGGCTTCCTCCAAAGGGCTGCACATATGCGGCTGTGTCAGCCCCATGTCACAATGCCAGCACCCGGCAACGCAGTGGTCACCAGGCCCCACGCAGGATCCAGAGGAGCAGCCTCCCATGTCCACTGCCAGAGCTGGCCCGGGGACAGCCCCAGCACATCTGACAGAAAGCACTTGAGGAGCTGCTGGAATCACAGGCCAGGGGCTGAGGGAAGAAAACCTTGCAGGAGGCTGCTGGAGGTTCTCCGCTGCAAGACAATCTGCTGGCAGGGCCACCTTCCAAGCTCGGCTCATGGATGCAAATCCTTTTCAACTGGATAGCAGTGGCAAGACCAAGGCAATTCCTTCTTGAGGAGCACTGCAGAGCTCACCATCCTCATCTCCTACACAGCAACGCTCAGGAGCCCTAAGAGATAGGATGTCGAGGGCTTGCAAGGGCTTGCAAGGGCTTGCAGTGCTTTGGAACACCCACTGGTGTCCTACACAATGACAGCAAGGATTCTTGCCCACAAGGTCTATCAGCTCAGAGGCACTTGGGCACTCTGGCAAGTCCGCCAGATAGCTCCAGCTCAAGGGAGGATAGGGCTTGGGCAGCTCCTGGGAAGCATGAGCAGCCTGTGGGACAAGGAGCCAGGTCTGGCCCACATGCTCAGGGAACAGCCCATGGCCAGCACTGGGCTCAGCAAGGAACTTTTTCCCCCAGGGCACATTGGCACTGGTCCCCGGCGGTTTTTTGCCTTCCTCTGCACTTCTCAGCACCGCTCCTTGCCACCATTTCTTTGGGCCATTTGGCCTGGGAGCCGGCTGCTCATGCTCCACCATGCTGGCAGCCGCAGCTGCCACTTCTCAGCTCTCCCTGCAGGTAACACAAGCGCCTGGCAGGGACCAGAGCGCTTCTCATGCATCCCTGCCCAAGAAGCACAGCAGCCAAACAAGTTGTGGAAGGCAAAAAGTCTGCTCATCATCGCTACGTGTCACGCTTTGGAAGAGATGCCACGGTACCACTCACCTCTTCTTCCTCTTCTTCTTCTTCTTCTTCTTCTTCTTCTTCTTCTTCTTCTTCTTCTTCTTCTTCTTCTTCTTCCTCCTCTTTTGTGCATGGTCATTCCCACAAGTCCTTGTCAAGGTTCTCCCTCTGCAGGAACCGAGGACAGCTTGGCCTCTATTCCTGCTGCTGCTCTCTGCAGCTCTGGGACTTGCCTTTGCCAGCCTGCAAGGGATCTTTTCTCAGGCTAAACTGAAGAATGCCTCAGCCTACTCCTGGCTACACTTGGGCTTGAGCTAATGCTTGTGGGCCTGGGTTCTGAAACAGAGTCACAAAGGGAAAAAAAAATGACACGAAGAAAAATAACATGAATTAACATAAAATCAAGAAAACTAATAAATTAACAACAAAATCAAATAAAATTCATTGTGTTCTGTGTCCTTGAAATTTATTTTGGAACTGAAACCCCTCTGTCCTTTCAGGCAAACAGTCTCTTAGATACTGGACTGGCGGACAGGAGAGAAGAGAAGAGGAGAGGAGAGGAGAGAAGAGAGGAGAGGAGAGGAGAAAAGAGAAGAGGAGAGGAGAGGAGAGGAGAGGAGAGGAGAGGAGAGGAGAGGAGAGGAGAGGAGAGGAGAGGAGAGGAGAGCAGTTCTGCTCTGTCAGGCCTGCAGTTCTGCGTGACAAGCACTGAGCGAACCCTGAGGCCTCCATACATGATACTACAGGCAGTATTGCTACTGGAAGTAAGGTTGCACTGGCAAGAAATCCACACTGTCTTTCTGCAAAAAAGGGACTCTATTAGGTTGCTTACTCCCCTATTTTGTAGCTACAGGGACTGATTTGGAGCCAGCACCCCAAAGGCTTCCTCCAAAGGGCTGCACATATGCGGCTGTGTCAGCCCCATGTCACAATGCCAGCACCCGGCAACGCAGTGGTCACCAGGCCCCACGCAGGATCCAGAGGAGCAGCCTCCCATGTCCACTGCCAGAGCTGGCCCGGGGGCAGCCCCAGCACATCTGACAGGAAGCACTTGAGGAGCTGCTGGAATCACAGGCCAGGGGCTGAGGGAAGAAAACCTTGCATGAGGCTGCTGGAGGTTCTCCGCTGCAAGACAATCTGCTGGCAGGGCCACCTTCCAAGCTCGGCTCATGGATGCAAATCCTTTTCAACTGGATAGCAGTGGCAAGACCAAGGCAATTCCTTCTTGAGGAGCACTGCACAGCTCACCATCCTCATCTCCTACACAGCAACGCTCAGGAGCCCTAAGAGATAGGATGTCGAGGGCTTGCAAGGGCTTGCAAGGGCTTGCAGTGCTTTGGAACACCCACTGGTGTCCTACACAATGACAGCAAGGATTCTTGCCCACAAGGTCTATCAGCTCAGAGGCAGTTGGGCACTCTGGCAAGTCCGCCAGATAGCTCCAGCTCAAGGGAGGATAGGGCTTGGGCAGCTCCTGGGAAGTATGAGCAGCCTGTGGGACAAGGAGCCAGGTCAGGCTCACATGCTCAGGGAACAGCCCATGGCCAGCACTGGGCTCAGCAAGGAACTTTTTCCCCCGGGGCACATTGGCACTGGTCCCCGGCGGTTTTTTGCCTTCCTCTGCAGTTCTCAGCACCGCCGCTTGCCACCATTTCTTTGGGCCATTTGGCCTGGGAGCCGGCTGCTCATGCTCCACCATGCTGGCAGCCGCAGCTGCCACCCTCAGCTCTCCCTGCAGGTAACACAAGTGCCTGGCAGGGACCAGAGCGCTTCTCATGCATCCCTGGCCAAGAAGCACAGCAGCCAAACAAGTTGTGGAAGGCAAAAAGACTGCTCGTCATCGCTACATGTCACGCTTTGGAAGAGATGCCACGGTACCACTCACCTGTTCTTCCTCTTCTTCTTCTTCTTCCTTTTCTTCTTCTTCTTCTTCTTCTTGTTCTTACTCCTCTTTTGTGCATGGTCATTCCCACAACTCCTTGTCAAGGTTCTCCCTCTGCAGGAACCGAGGACAGCTTGGCCTCTATTCCTACTGCTGCTCTCTGCAGCTCTGGGACTTGCCTTTGCCAGCCTGCAAGGGATCTTTTCTCAGGCTAAACTGAAGAACGCCTCAGCCTACTCCTGGCTACACTTGGGCTTGAGCTAATGCTTGTGAGCCTGGGTTCTGAAACAGAGTCACAAAGGGAAAAAAAATGACACGAAGAAACATCACATGAATTAACATAAAATCAAGAAAATTAATAAATTAACAACAAAATAAAATAAAATTCATTGTGTTATGTGTCCTTGAAATTGATTTTGGAACTGAAACCCCTCTGTCCTTTCAGGCAAACAGTCTCTTAGATATTGGACTGGCGCACAGGATAGGAGAGGAGAGGAGAGGAGAGGAGAGGAGAGCAGTTCTGCTCTGTCAGGCCTGCAGTTCTGCGTGACAAGCCCTGAGCGAGCCCTGAGGCCTCCATACATGATACTACAGGCAGTATTGCTACTGGAAGTAAGGCTGCACTGCAAGAAATCCACACTGTCTTTTTGCAAAAAAGGGACTCTATTAGGTTGCTTACTCCCCTATTTTGTAGGTACAGGGACTGATTTAGAGCCAGCACCCCAAAGGCTTCCTCCAAAGGGCTGCACATATGCGGCTGTGTCACCCCCATGTCACAATGCCAGCACCCGGCAACGCAGTGGTCACCAGGCCCCACGCAGGATCCAGAGGAGCAGCCTCCCGTGTCCACTGCCAGAGCTGGCCCAGGGGCAGCCCCAGCACATCTGACAGGAAGCACTTGAGGAGCTGCTGGAATCACAGGCCAGGGGCTGAGGGAAGAAAACCTTGCAGGAGGCTGCTGGAGGTTCTCCGCTGCAAGACAATCTGCTGGCAGGGCCACCTTCCAAGCTCGGCTCATGGATGCAAATCCTTTTCAACTGGATAGCAGTGGCAAGACCAAGGCAATTCCTTCTTGAGGAGCACTGCAGAGCTCACCATCCTCATCTCCTACAGAGCAACGCTCAGGAGCCCTAAGAGATAGGATGTCGAGGGCTTGCAAGGGCTTGCAAGGGCTTGCAGTGCTTTGGAACACCCACTGGTGTCCTACACAGGGACAGCAAGGATTCTTGCCCACAAGGTCCATCAGCTCAGAGGCAGTTGGGCACTCTGGCAAGTCCGCCAGATAGCTCCAGCTCAAGGGAGGATAGGGCTTGGGCAGCTCCTGGGAAGCATGAGCAGCCTGTGGGACAAGGAGCCAGGTCTGGCTCACTTGCTCAGGGAACAGCCCATGGCCAGCACTGGGCTCAGCAAGGAACTTTTTCCCCCGGGGCACATTGGCACTGGTCCCCGGCGGTTTTTTGCCTTCCTCTGCAGTTCTCAGCACCGCCCCTTGCCACCATTTCTTTGGGCCATTTGGCCTGGGAGCCGGCTGCTCATGCTCCACCATGCTGGCAGCCGCAGCTGCCACTTCTCAGCTCTCCCTGCAGGTAACACAAGCGCCTGGCAGGGACCAGAGTGCTTCTCATGCATCCCTGCCCAAGAAGCACAGCAGCCAAACAAGTTGTGCAAGGCAAAAAGTCTGCTCGTCATCGCTACATGTCACGCTTTGGAAGAGATGCCACGGTACCACTCACCTCTTCTTCCTCTTCTTCCTCTTCTTCTTCTTCTTCTTCTTCTTCTTCTTCTTCTTCTCCCTCCTCTTTTGTGCATGGTCAGTCCCACAACTCCTTGTCAAGGTTCTCCCTCTGCAGGAACCGCGGACAGCTTGGCCTCTATTCCTGCTGCTGCTCTCTGCAGCTCTGCGACTTGCCTTTGCCAGCCTGCAAGGGATCTTTTCTCAGGCTAAACTGAAGAATGCCTCAGCCTACTCCTGGCTACACTTGGGCTTGAGCTAATGCTTGGTGGCCTGGGTTCTGAAACAGAGTCACAAAGGGAAAAAAAATGACACGAAGAAACATCACATGAATTAACATAAAATCAAGAAAATTAATAAATTAACAACAAAATCAAATAAAATTCATTGTGTTCTGTGTCCTTGAAATTGATTTTGGAACTGAAACCCCTCTGTCCTTTCAGGCAAACAGTCTCTTAGATATTGGACTGGCGCACAGGAGTGAAGAGAAGAGGAGGGGACAGTAGAGGAGAAGAGAGGAGAGGAGAGGAGAGGAGAGGAGAGCAGTTCTGCTCTGTCAGGCCTGCAGTTCTGTGTGACAAGCCCTGAGCGAGCCCTGAGGCCTCCATACATGATACTACAGGCAGTATTGCTACTGGAAGGAAGGCTGCACTGGCAACAAATCCACACTGTCTTTTTGCAAAAAAGGGACTCTATGAGGTTGCTTACTCCCCTATTTTGTAGCTACAGGGACTGATTTGGAGCCAGCACCCCAAAGGCTTCCTCCAAAGGGCTGCACGTATGCGGCTGTGTCACCCCCATGTCACAATGCCAGCACCCGGCAACGCAGTGGTCACCAGGCCCCACGCAGGATCCAAAGGAGCAGCCTCCCGTGTCCACTGCCAGAGCTGGCCCGGGGGCAGCCCCAGCACATCTGACAGGAAGCACTTGAGGAGCTGCTGGAATCACAGGCCAGGGGCTGAGGGAAGAAAACCTTGCAGGAGGCTGCTGGAGGTTCTCCGCTGCAAGACAATCTGCTGGCAGGGCCACCTTCCAAGCTCGGCTCATGGATGCAAATCCTTTTCAACTGGATAGCAGTGGCAAGACCAAGGCAATTCCTTCTTGAGGAGCACTGCAGAGCTCACCATCCTCATCTCCTACACAGCAACGCTCAGGAGCCGTAAGAGATAGGATGTCGAGGGCTTGCAAGGGCTTGCAAGGGCTTGCAGTGCTTTGGAACACCCACTGGTGTCCTACACAGGGACAGCAAGGATTCTTGCCCACAAGGTCCATCAGCTCAGAGGCAGTTGGGCACTCTGGCAAGTCCGCCAGATAGCTCCAGCTCAAGGGAGGATAGGGCTTGGGCAGCTCCTGGGAAGCATGAGCAGCCTGTGGGACAAGGAGCCAGGTCTGGCTCACATGCTCAGGGAACAGCCCATGGCCAGCACTGGGCTCAGCAAGGAACTTTTTCCCCCGGGGCACATTGGCACTGGTCCCCGGCGGTTTTTTGCCTTCCTCTGCAGTTCTCAGCACCGCCCCTTGCCACCATTTCTTTGGGCCATTTGGCCTGGGAGCCGGCTGCTCATGCTCCACCATGCTGGCAGCCGCAGCTGCCAATTCTCAGCTCTCCCTGCAGGTAACACAAGCGCCTGGCAGGGACCAGACCGCTTCTCATGCATCCCTGACCAAGAAGCAGAGCAGCCAAACAAGTTGTGCAAGGCAAAAAGTCTGCTCGTCATCGCTACATGTCACGCTTTGGAAGAGATGCCACGGTACCACTCACCTCTTCTTCCTCTTCTTCCTCTTCTTCTTCTTCTTCTTCTTCTTCTTCTTCTTCTTCTCCCTCCTCTTTTGTGCATGGTCAGTCCCACAACTCCTTGTCAAGGTTCTCCCTCTGCAGGAACCGCGGACAGCTTGGCCTCTATTCCTGCTGCTGCTCTCTGCAGCTCTGGGACTTGCCTTTGCCAGCCTGCAAGGGATCTTTTCTCAGGCTAAACTGAAGAATGCCTCAGCCTTCTGCTGGCTACACTTGGGCTTGAGCTAATGCTTGTGAGCCTGGGTTCTGAAACAGAGTCACAAAGGGAAAAAAAATGACACGAAGAAACATCACATGAATTAACATAAAATCAAGAAATTAATACATTAACAACAAAATCAAATAAAATTCATTGTGTTCTGTGTCCTTGAAATTGATTTTGGAACTGAAACCCCTCTGTCCTTTCAGGCAAACAGTCTCTTAGATATTGGACTGGCAGACAGGAGAGAAGAGGAGAGGAGAGGAGAGGAGAGGAGAGGAAAGGAGAGGAGAGGAGAGGAGAGGAGAGGAGAGGAGAGGAGAGGAGAGCAGTTCTGCTCTGTCAGGCCTGCAGTTCTGCGTGACAAGCCCTGAGCGAGCCCTGAGGCCTCCATACATGATACTACAGGCAGTATTGCTACTGGAAGGAAGGCTGCACTGGCAACAAATCCACACTGTCTTTTTGCAAAAAAGGGACTCTATGAGGTTGCTTACTCCCCTATTTTGTAGCTACAGGGACTGATTTGGAGCCAGCACCCCAAAGGCTTCCTCCAAAGGGCTGCACATATGCGGCTGTGTCAGCCCCATGTCACAATGCCAGCACCCGGCAACGCAGTGGTCACCAGGCCCCACGCAGGATCCAAAGGAGCAGCCTCCCGTGTCCACTGCCAGAGCTGGCCCGGGGGCAGACCCAGCACATCTGACAGGAAGCACTTGAGGAGCTGCTGGAATCACAGGCCAGGGGCTGAGGGAAGAAAACCTTGCAGGAGGCTGCTGGAGGTTCTCCGCTGCAAGACAATGTGCTGGCAGGGCCACCTTCCAAGCTCGGCTCATGGATGCAAATCCTTTTCAACTGGATAGCAGTGGCAAGACCAAGGCAATTCCTTCTTGAGGAGCACTGCAGAGCTCACCATCCTCATCTCCTACACAGCAACGCTCAGGAGCCGTAAGAGTTAGGATGTCGAGGGCTTGCAAGGGCTTGCAAGGGCTTGCAGTGCTTTGGAACACCCACTGGTGTCCTACACAGGGACAGCAAGGATTCTTGCCCACAAGGTCCATCAGCTCAGAGGCAGTTGGGCACTCTGGCAAGTCCGCCAGATAGCTCCAGCTCAAGGGAGGATAGGGCTTGGGCAGCTCCTGGGAAGCATGAGCAGCCTGTGGGACAAGGAGCCAGGTCTGGCTCACATGCTCAGGGAACAGCCCATGGCCAGCACTGGGCTCAGCAAGGAACTTTTTCCCCCGGGGCACATTGGCACTGGTCCCCGGCGGTTTTTGCCTTCCTCTGCAGTTCTCAGCACCGCCCCTTGCCACCATTTCTTTGGGCCATTTGGCCTGGGAGCCGGCTGCTCATGCTCCACCATGCTGGCAGCCGCAGCTGCCACTTCTCAGCTCTCCCTGCAGGTAACACAAGCGCCTGGCAGGGACCAGACCGCTTCTCATGCATCCCTGCCCAAGAAGCACAGCAGCCAAACAAGTTGTGCAAGGCAAAAAGTCTGCTCGTCATCGCTACATGTCACGCTTTGGAAGAGATGCCACGGTACCACTCACCTCTTCTTCCTCTTCTTCCTCTTCTTCTTCTTCTTCTTCTTCTTCTTCTTCTTCTTCTTCCTCCTCTTTTGTGCATGGTCAGTCCCACAACTCCTTGTCAAGGTTCTCCCTCTGCAGGAACCGCGGACAGCTTGGCCTCTATTCCTGCTGCTGCTCTCTGCAGCTCTGGGACTTGCCTTTGCCAGCCTGCAAGGGATCTTTTCTCAGGCTAAACTGAAGAATGCCTCAGCCTACTCCTGGCTACACTTGGGCTTGAGCTAATGCTTGTGAGCCTGGGTTCTGAAACAGAGTCACAAAGGGAAAAAAAATGACACGAAGAAACATAACATGAATTAACATAAAATCAAGTAAATTAATACATTAACAACAAAATCAAATAAAATTCATTGTGTTCTGTGTCCTTGAAATTGATTTTGGAACTGAAACCCCTCTGTCCTTTCAGGCAAACAGTCTCTTAGATATTGGACTGGCGGACAGGAGAGAAGAGAAGAGGAGAGGAGAGGAGAGGAGAGGAGAGGAGAGGAGAGGAGAGGAGAGGAGAGGAGAGGAAAGGAGAGGAGAGCAGTTCTGCTCTGTCTACGCTTGCAGTTCTGCGTGACAAGCCCTGAGCGAGCCCTGAGGCCTCCATACATGATACTACAGGCAGTATTGCTACTGGAAGGAAGGCTGCACTGGCAACAAATCCACACTGTCTTTTTGCAAAAAAGGGACTCTATGAGGTTGCTTACTCCCCTATTTTGTAGCTACAGGGACTGATTTGGAGCCAGCACCCCAAAGGCTTCCTCCAAAGGGCTGCACATATGCGGCTGTGTCAGCCCCATGTCACAATGCCAGCACCCGGCAACGCAGTGGTCACCAGGCCCCACGCAGGATCCAAAGGAGCAGCCTCCCGTGTCCACTGCCAGAGCTGGCCCGGGGGCAGCCCCAGCACATCTGACAGGAAGCACTTGAGGAGCTGCTGGAATCACAGGCCAGGGGCTGAGGGAAGAAAACCTTGCAGGAGGCTGCTGGAGGTTCTCCGCTGCAAGACAATCTGCTGGCAGGGCCACCTTCCAAGCTCGGCTCATGGATGCAAATCCTTTTCAACTGGATAGCAGTGGCAAGACCAAGGCAATTCCTTCTTGAGGAGCACTGCAGAGCTCACCATCCTCATCTCCTACACAGCAACGCTCAGGAGCCGTAAGAGATAGGATGTCGAGGGCTTGCAAGGGCTTGCAAGGGCTTGCAGTGCTTTGGAACACCCACTGGTGTCCTACACAGGGACAGCAAGGATTCTTGCCCACAAGGTCCATCAGCTCAGAGGCAGTTGGGCACTCTGGCAAGTCCGCCAGATAGCTCCAGCTCAAGGGAGGATAGGGCTTGGGCAGCTCCTGGGAAGCATGAGCAGCCTGTGGGACAAGGAGCCAGGTCTGGCTCACATGCTCAGGGAACAGCCCATGGCCAGCACTGGGCTCAGCAAGGAACTTTTTCCCCCGGGGCACATTGGCACTGGTCCCCGGCGGTTTTTTGCCTTCCTCTGCAGTTCTCAGCACCGCCCCTTGCCACCATTTCTTTGGGCCATTTGGCCTGGGAGCCGGCTGCTCATGCTCCACCATGCTGGCAGCCGCAGCTGCCAATTCTCAGCTCTCCCTGCAGGTAACACAAGCGCCTGGCAGGGACCAGACCGCTTCTCATGCATCCCTGACCAAGAAGCAGAGCAGCCAAACAAGTTGTGCAAGGCAAAAAGTCTGCTCGTCATCGCTACATGTCACGCTTTGGAAGAGATGCCACGGTACCACTCACCTCTTCTTCCTCTTCTTCCTCTTCTTCTTCTTCTTCTTCTTCTTCTTCTTCTTCTTCTCCCTCCTCTTTTGTGCATGGTCAGTCCCACAACTCCTTGTCAAGGTTCTCCCTCTGCAGGAACCGCGGACAGCTTGGCCTCTATTCCTGCTGCTGCTCTCTGCAGCTCTGGGACTTGCCTTTGCCAGCCTGCAAGGGATCTTTTCTCAGGCTAAACTGAAGAATGCCTCAGCCTTCTGCTGGCTACACTTGGGCTTGAGCTAATGCTTGTGAGCCTGGGTTCTGAAACAGAGTCACAAAGGGAAAAAAAATGACACGAAGAAACATCACATGAATTAACATAAAATCAAGAAATTAATAAATTAACAACAAAATCAAATAAAATTCATTGTGTTCTGTGTCCTTGAAATTGATTTTGGAACTGAAACCCCTCTGTCCTTTCAGGCAAACAGTCTCTTAGATATTGGACTGGCAGACAGGAGAGAAGAGGAGAGGAGAGGAGAGGAGAGGAGAAGAGAGGAGAGGAGAGGAGAGGAGAGGAGAGCAGTTCTGCTCTGTCAGGCCTGCAGTTCTGCGTGACAAGCCCTGAGCGAGCCCTGAGGCCTCCATACATGATACTACAGGCAGTATTGCTACTGGAAGGAAGGCTGCACTGGCAACAAATCCACACTGTCTTTTTGCAAAAAAGGGACTCTATGAGGTTGCTTACTCCCCTATTTTGTAGCTACAGGGACTGATTTGGAGCCAGCACCCCAAAGGCTTCCTCCAAAGGGCTGCACATATGCGGCTGTGTCAGCCCCATGTCACAATGCCAGCACCCGGCAACGCAGTGGTCACCAGGCCCCACGCAGGATCCAAAGGAGCAGCCTCCCGTGTCCACTGCCAGAGCTGGCCCGGGGGCAGCCCCAGCACATCTGACAGGAAGCACTTGAGGAGCTGCTGGAATCACAGGCCAGGGGCTGAGGGAAGAAAACCTTGCAGGAGGCTGCTGGAGGTTCTCCGCTGCAAGACAATCTGCTGGCAGGGCCACCTTCCAAGCTCGGCTCATGGATGCAAATCCTTTTCAACTGGATAGCAGTGGCAAGACCAAGGCAATTCCTTCTTGAGGAGCACTGCAGAGCTCACCATCCTCATCTCCTACACAGCAACGCTCAGGAGCCGTAAGAGATAGGATGTCGAGGGCTTGCAAGGGCTTGCAAGGGCTTGCAGTGCTTTGGAACACCCACTGGTGTCCTACACAGGGACAGCAAGGATTCTTGCCCACAAGGTCCATCAGCTCAGAGGCAGTTGGGCACTCTGGCAAGTCCGCCAGATAGCTCCAGCTCAAGGGAGGATAGGGCTTGGGCAGCTCCTGGGAAGCATGAGCAGCCTGTGGGACAAGGAGCCAGGTCTGGCTCACATGCTCAGGGAACAGCCCATGGCCAGCACTGGGCTCAGCAAGGAACTTTTTCCCCCGGGGCACATTGGCACTGGTCCCCGGCGGTTTTTTGCCTTCCTCTGCAGTTCTCAGCACCGCCCCTTGCCACCATTTCTTTGGGCCATTTGGCCTGGGAGCCGGCTGCTCATGCTCCACCATGCTGGCAGCCGCAGCTGCCAATTCTCAGCTCTCCCTGCAGGTAACACAAGCGCCTGGCAGGGACCAGAGTGCTTCTCATGCATCCCTGACCAAGAAGCAGAGCAGCAAAACAAGTTGTGCAAGGCAAAAAGTCTGCTCGTCATCGCTACATGTCACGCTTTGGAAGAGATGCCACGGTACCACTCACCTCTTCTTCCTCTTCTTCCTCTTCTTCTTCTTCTTCTTCTTCTTCTTCTTCTTCTTCTCCCTCCTCTTTTGTGCATGGTCAGTCCCACAAGTCCTTGTCAAGGTTCTCCCTCTGCAGGAACCGCGGACAGCTTGGCCTCTATTCCTGCTGCTGCTCTCTGCAGCTCTGGGACTTGCCTTTGCCAGCCTGCAAGGGATCTTTTCTCAGGCTAAACTGAAGAATGCCTCAGCCTTCTGCTGGCTACACTTGGGCTTGAGCTAATGCTTGTGAGCCTGGGTTCTGAAACAGAGTCACAAAGGGAAAAAAAATGACACGAAGAAACATCACATGAATTAACATAAAATCAAGAAATTAATACATTAACAACAAAATCAAATAAAATTCATTGTGTTCTGTGTCCTTGAAATTGATTTTGGAACTGAAACCCCTCTGTCCTTTCAGGCAAACAGTCTCTTAGATATTGGACTGGCAGACAGGAGAGAAGAGGAGAGGAGAGGAGAGGAGAGGAGAGGAAAGGAGAGGAGAGGAGAGGAGAGGAGAGGAGAGGAGAGGAGAGGAGAGGAGAGGAGAGCAGTTCTGCTCTGTCAGGCCTGCAGTTCTGCGTGACAAGCCCTGAGCGAGCCCTGAGGCCTCCATACATGATACTACAGGCAGTATTGCTACTGGAAGGAAGGCTGCACTGGCAACAAATCCACACTGTCTTTTTGCAAAAAAGGGACTCTATGAGGTTGCTTACTCCCCTATTTTGTAGGTACAGGGACTGATTTGGAGCCAGCACCCCAAAGGCTTCCTCCAAAGGGCTGCACATATGCGGCTGTGTCAGCCCCATGTCACAATGCCAGCACCCGGCAACGCAGTGGTCACCAGGCCCCACGCAGGATCCAAAGGAGCAGCCTCCCGTGTCCACTGCCAGAGCTGGCCCGGGGGCAGACCCAGCACATCTGACAGGAAGCACTTGAGGAGCTGCTGGAATCACAGGCCAGGGGCTGAGGGAAGAAAACCTTGCAGGAGGCTGCTGGAGGTTCTCCGCTGCAAGACAATCTGCTGGCAGGGCCACCTTCCAAGCTCGGCTCATGGATGCAAATCCTTTTCAACTGGATAGCAGTGGCAAGACCAAGGCAATTCCTTCTTGAGGAGCACTGCAGAGCTCACCATCCTCATCTCCTACACAGCAACGCTCAGGAGCCGTAAGAGTTAGGATGTCGAGGGCTTGCAAGGGCTTGCAAGGGCTTGCAGTGCTTTGGAACACCCACTGGTGTCCTACACAGGGACAGCAAGGATTCTTGCCCACAAGGTCCATCAGCTCAGAGGCAGTTGGGCACTCTGGCAAGTCCGCCAGATAGCTCCAGCTCAAGGGAGGATAGGGCTTGGGCAGCTCCTGGGAAGCATGAGCAGCCTGTGGGACAAGGAGCCAGGTCTGGCTCACATGCTCAGGGAACAGCCCATGGCCAGCACTGGGCTCAGCAAGGAACTTTTTCCCCCGGGGCACATTGGCACTGGTCCCCGGCGGTTTTTTGCCTTCCTCTGCACTTCTCAGCACCGCCCCTTGCCACCATTTCTTTGGGCCATTTGGCCTGGGAGCCGGCTGCTCATGCTCCACCATGCTGGCAGCCGCAGCTGCCACTTCTCAGCTCTCCCTGCAGGTAACACAAGCGCCTGGCAGGGACCAGAGCGCTTCTCATGCATCCCTGCCCAAGAAGCACAGCAGCCAAACAAGTTGTGCAAGGCAAAAAGTCTGCTCGTCATCGCTACATGTCACGCTTTGGAAGAGATGCCACGGTACCACTCACCTCTTCTTCCTCTTCTTCCTCTTCTTCTTCTTCTTCTTCTTCTTCTTCTTCTTCTTCTTCCTCCTCTTTTGTGCATGGTCAGTCCCACAACTCCTTGTCAAGGTTCTCCCTCTGCAGGAACCGCGGACAGCTTGGCCTCTATTCCTGCTGCTGCTCTCTGCAGCTCTGGGACTTGCCTTTGCCAGCCTGCAAGGGATCTTTTCTCAGGCTAAACTGAAGAATGCCTCAGCCTACTCCTGGCTACACTTGGGCTTGAGCTAATGCTTGTGAGCCTGGGTTCTGAAACAGAGTCACAAAGGGAAAAAAAATGACACGAAGAAACATAACATGAATTAACATAAAATCAAGTAAATTAATACATTAACAACAAAATCAAATAAAATTCATTGTGTTCTGTGTCCTTGAAATTGATTTTGGAACTGAAACCCCTCTGTCCTTTCAGGCAAACAGTCTCTTAGATATTGGACTGGCGGACAGGAGAGAAGAGAAGAGGAGAGGAGAGGATAGGAGAGGAGAGGAGAGGAGAGGAGAGGAGAGGAGAGGAAAGGAGAGGAGAGCAGTTCTGCTCTGTCTACGCTTGCAGTTCTGCGTGACAAGCCCTGAGCGAGCCCTGAGGCCTCCATACATGATACTACAGGCAGTATTGCTACTGGAAGGAAGGCTGCACTGGCAACAAATCCACACTGTCTTTTTGCAAAAAAGGGACTCTATGAGGTTGCTTACTCCCCTATTTTGTAGCTACAGGGACTGATTTGGAGCCAGCACCCCAAAGGCTTCCTCCAAAGGGCTGCACATATGCGGCTGTGTCAGCCCCATGTCACAATGCCAGCACCCGGCAACGCAGTGGTCACCAGGCCCCACGCAGGATCCAAAGGAGCAGCCTCCCGTGTCCACTGCCAGAGCTGGCCCGGGGGCAGACCCAGCACATCTGACAGGAAGCACTTGAGGAGCTGCTGGAATCACAGGCCAGGGGCTGAGGGAAGAAAACCTTGCAGGAGGCTGCTGGAGGTTCTCCGCTGCAAGACAATGTGCTGGCAGGGCCACCTTCCAAGCTCGGCTCATGGATGCAAATCCTTTTCAACTGGATAGCAGTGGCAAGACCAAGGCAATTCCTTCTTGAGGAGCACTGCAGAGCTCACCATCCTCATCTCCTACACAGCAACGCTCAGGAGCCGTAAGAGTTAGGATGTCGAGGGCTTGCAAGGGCTTGCAAGGGCTTGCAGTGCTTTGGAACACCCACTGGTGTCCTACACAGGGACAGCAAGGATTCTTGCCCACAAGGTCCATCAGCTCAGAGGCAGTTGGGCACTCTGGCAAGTCCGCCAGATAGCTCCAGCTCAAGGGAGGATAGGGCTTGGGCAGCTCCTGGGAAGCATGAGCAGCCTGTGGGACAAGGAGCCAGGTCTGGCTCACATGCTCAGGGAACAGCCCATGGCCAGCACTGGGCTCAGCAAGGAACTTTTTCCCCCGGGGCACATTGCCACTGGTCCCCGGCGGTTTTTTGCCTTCCTCTGCACTTCTCAGCACCGCCCCTTGCCACCATTTCTTTGGGCCATTTGGCCTGGGAGCCGGCTGCTCATGCTCCACCATGCTGGCAGCCGCAGCTGCCACTTCTCAGCTCTCCCTGCAGGTAACACAAGCGCCTGGCAGGGACCAGACCGCTTCTCATGCATCCCTGCCCAAGAAGCACAGCAGCCAAACAAGTTGTGCAAGGCAAAAAGTCTGCTCGTCATCGCTACATGTCACGCTTTGGAAGAGATGCCACGGTACCACTCACCTCTTCTTCCTCTTCTTCCTCTTCTTCTTCTTCTTCTTCTTCTTCTTCTTCTTCTTCTTCCTCCTCTTTTGTGCATGGTCAGTCCCACAACTCCTTGTCAAGGTTCTCCCTCTGCAGGAACCGCGGACAGCTTGGCCTCTATTCCTGCTGCTGCTCTCTGCAGCTCTGGGACTTGCCTTTGCCAGCCTGCAAGGGATCTTTTCTCAGGCTAAACTGAAGAATGCCTCAGCCTACTCCTGGCTACACTTGGGCTTGAGCTAATGCTTGTGAGCCTGGGTTCTGAAACAGAGTCACAAAGGGAAAAAAAATGACACGAAGAAACATAACATGAATTAACATAAAATCAAGTAAATTAATACATTAACAACAAAATCAAATAAAATTCATTGTGTTCTGTGTCCTTGAAATCGATTTTGGAACTGAAACCCCTCTGTCCTTTCAGGCAAACAGTCTCTTAGATATTGGACTGGCGGACAGGAGAGAAGAGAAGAGGAGAGGAGAGGAGAGGAGAGGAGAGGAGAGGAGAGGAGAGGAGAGGAGAGGAGAGGAGAGGAGAGGAGAGGAGAGGAAAGGAGAGGAGAGCAGTTCTGCTCTGTCTACGCTTGCAGTTCTGCGTGACAAGCCCTGAGCGAGCCCTGAGGCCTCCATACATGATACTACAGGCAGTATTGCTACTGGAAGGAAGGCTGCACTGGCAACAAATCCACACTGTCTTTTTGCAAAAAAGGGACTCTATTAGGTTGCTTACTCCCCTATTTTGTAGGTACAGGGACTGATTTGGAGCCAGCACCCCAAAGGCTTCCTCCAAAGGGCTGCACATATGCGGCTGTGTCACCCCCATGTCACAATGCCAGCACCCGGCAACGCAGTGGTCACCAGGCCCCACGCAGGATCCAAAGGAGCAGCCTCCCGTGTCCACTGCCAGAGCTGGCCCGGGGGCAGACCCAGCACATCTGACAGGAAGCACTTGAGGAGCTGCTGGAATCACAGGCCAGGGGCTGAGGGAAGAAAACCTTGCAGGAGGCTGCTGGAGGTTCTCCGCTGCAAGACAATCTGCTGGCAGGGCCACCTTCCAAGCTCGGCTCATGGATGCAAATCCTTTTCAACTGGATAGCAGTGGCAAGACCAAGGCAATTCCTTCTTGAGGAGCACTGCAGAGCTCACCATCCTCATCTCCTACACAGCAACACTCAGGAGCCGTAAGAGATAGGATGTCGAGGGCTTGCAAGGGCTTGCAAGGGCTTGCAGTGCTTTGGAACACCCACTGGTGTCCTACACAGGGACAGCAAGGATTCTTGCCCACAAGGTCCATCAGCTCAGAGGCAGTTGGGCACTCTGGCAAGTCCGCCAGATAGCTCCAGCTCAAGGGAGGATAGGGCTTGGGCAGCTCCTGGGAAGCATGAGCAGCCTGTGGGACAAGGAGCCAGGTCTGGCTCACATGCTCAGGGAACAGCCCATGGCCAGCACTGGGCTCAGCAAGGAACTTTTTCCCCCGGGGCACATTGGCACTGGTCCCCGGTGGTTTTTTGCCTTCCTCTGCAGTTCTCAGCACCGCCCCTTGCCACCATTTCTTTGGGCCATTTGGCCTGGGAGCCGGCTGCTCATGCTCCACCATGCTGGCAGCCGCAGCTGCCACTTCTCAGCTCTCCCTGCAGGTAACACAAGCGCCTGGCAGGGACCAGAGCGCTTCTCATGCATCCCTGCCCAAGAAGCACAGCAGCCAAACAAGTTGTGCAAGGCAAAAAGTCTGCTCGTCATCGCTACATGTCACGCTTTGGAAGAGATGCCACGGTACCACTCACCTCTTCTTCCTCTTCTTCCTCTTCTTCTTCTTCTTCTTCTTCTTCTTCTTCTTCTTCTTCTTCCTCCTCTTTTGTGCATGGTCAGTCCCACAAGTCCTTGTCAAGGTTCTCCCTCTGCAGGAACCGCGGACAGCTTGGCCTCTATTCCTGCTGCTGCTCTCTGCAGCTCTGGGACTTGCCTTTGCCAGCCTGCAAGGGATCTTTTCTCAGGCTAAACTGAAGAATGCCTCAGCCTACTCCTGGCTACACTTGGGCTTGAGCTAATGCTTGTGAGCCTGGGTTCTGAAACAGAGTCACAAAGGGAAAAAAAATGACACGAAGAAACATAACATGAATTAACATAAAATCAAGTAAATTAATACATTAACAACAAAATCAAATAAAATTCATTGTGTTCTGTGTCCTTGAAATTGATTTTGGAACTGAAACCCCTCTGTCCTTTCAGGCAAACAGTCTCTTAGATATTGGACTGGCGGACAGGAGAGAAGAGAAGAGGAGAGGAGAGGAGAGGAGAGGAGAGGAGAGGAGATGAGAGGAGAGGAAAGGAGAGGAGAGCAGTTCTCCTCTGTCTACGCTTGCAGTTCTGCGTGACAAGCCCTGAGCGAGCCCTGAGGCCTCCATACATGATACTACAGGCAGTATTGCTACTGGAAGGAAGGCTGCACTGGCAACAAATCCACACTGTCTTTTTGCAAAAAAGGGACTCTATTAGGTTGCTTACTCCCCTATTTTGTAGCTACAGGGACTGATTTGGAGCCAGCACCCCAAAGGCTTCCTCCAAAGGGCTGCACATATGCGGCTGTGTCAGCCCCATGTCACAATGCCAGCACCCGGCAACGCAGTGGTCACCAGGCCCCACGCAGGATCCAAAGGAGCAGCCTCCCGTGTCCACTGCCAGAGCTGGCCCGGGGGCAGACCCAGCACATCTGACAGGAAGCACTTGAGGAGCTGCTGGAATCACAGGCCAGGGGCTGAGGGAAGAAAACCTTGCAGGAGGCTGCTGGAGGTTCTCCGCTGCAAGACAATCTGCTGGCAGGGCCACCTTCCAAGCTCGGCTCATGGATGCAAATCCTTTTCAACTGGATAGCAGTGGCAAGACCAAGGCAATTCCTTCTTGAGGAGCACTGCAGAGCTCACCATCCTCATCTCCTACACAGCAATGCTCAGGAGCCGTAAGAGATAGGATGTCGAGGGCTTGCAAGGGCTTGCAAGGGCTTGCAGTGCTTTGGAACACCCACTGGTGTCCTACACAGGGACAGCAAGGATTCTTGCCCACAAGGTCCATCAGCTCAGAGGCAGTTGGGCACTCTGGCAAGTCCGCCAGATAGCTCCAGCTCAAGGGAGGATAGGGCTTGGGCAGCTCCTGGGAAGCATGAGCAGCCTGTGGGACAAGGAGCCAGGTCTGGCTCACATGCTCAGGGAACAGCCCATGGCCAGCACTGGGCTCAGCAAGGAACTTTTTCCCCCGGGGCACATTGGCACTGGTCCCCGGCGGTTTTTTGCCTTCCTCTGCAGTTCTCAGCACCGTCCCTTGCCACCATATCTTTGGGCTTCCTGTCAGATGTGCTGGGTCTGACTCCGGGCCAGCTCTGGCAGTGGACAGGGGCGGGCTGCTCCTTTGGATCCTGCGTGGGGCCTGGTGACCACTGCGTTGCCGGGTGCTGGCATTGTGACATGGGGCTGACACAGCCGCATATGTGCAGCCCTTTGGAGGAAGCCTTTGGGGTGCTGGCTCCAAATCAGTCCCTGTAGCTACAAAATAGGGGAGTAAGCAACCTAATAGAGTCCCTTTTTTGCAAAAAGACAGTGTGGATTTGTTGCCAGTGCAGCCTTCCTTCCAGTAGCAATACTGCCTGTAGTATCATGTATGGAGGCTCAGGGCTCGCTCAGGGCTTGTCACGCAGAACTGCCAGGCCTGACAGAGCAGAACTGCTTTCCTCTCTCTCTCCTTCTCTCCCTTCTCTCCTCTCCTCTCTCTCTTCTCTCCTGTCCGCCAGTCCAATATCTAAGAGAATTTTTGCTGAAAGGACAGAGGGTTTTCAGTTCCAAAATCAATTTCAAGGACAGAACACAATGAATTTTATTTTATTTTGTCGTTAATTTAGTAATTTTCTTGATTTTATGTTAATTCATGTGATGTTTCTTCGTGTCATTTTTTTTTCCCTTTGTGACTCTGTTTCAGAACCCAGGCTACAAGCATTAGCTCAAGCCCAAGTGTAGCCAGGAGTAGGCTGAGGCATTCTTCAGTTTAGCCTGAGAAAAGACTCCCTTGCAGGCTGGCAAAGGCAAGTCCCAGAGCTGCAGAGAGCAGCAGCAGGAATAGAGGCCAAGCTGTCCGCGGTTCCTGCAGAGGGAGAACCTTGACAAGGAGTTGTGGGACTGACCATGCACAAAAAGAAGAGGAAGGAAGAAGAAGAAGAAGAAGAAGAAGAAGAAGAGGAAGAAAAAGGAAGAAGAGGTGAGTGGTACCGTGGCATCTCTTCCAAAGCGTGACATGTAGCGATGACGAGCAGACTTTTTGCCTTGCACAACTTGTTTGGCTGCTGTGCTTCTTGGGCAGGGATGCATGAGAAGCGCTCTGGTCCCTGCCAGGCGCTTGTGTTACCTGCAGGGAGAGCTGAGAAGTGGCAGCTGCGGCTGCCAGCATGGTGGAGCATGAGCAGCCGTCTCCCAGGCCAAATGGCCCAAAGAAATGGTGGCAAGGGGCGGTGCTGAGAACTGCAGAGGAAGGCAAAAAACCGCCGGGGACCAGTGGCAATGTGCCCGGGGGAAAAAGTTCCTTGCTGAGCCCAGTGCTGGGCCATGGGCTGTTCCCTGAGCATGTGAGCCAGACCTGGCTCCTTGTCCCACAGGCTGCTCATGCTTCCCAGGAGCTGCCCAAGCCCTATCTTCCCTTGAGCTGAGCTATCTGGCGGACTTGCCAGAGTGCCCAACTGCCTCTGAGCTGATGGACCTTGTGGGCAAGAATCCTTGCTGTCCTGTGTAGGACACCAGTGGGTGTTCCAAAGCACTGCAAGCCTTGCAAGCCTTGCAAGCCCTTGCAAGCCCTTGCAAGCCCTCGACATCCTATCTCTTAGGGCTCCCTGAGCGTTGCTGTGTAGTGTGTAGGAGATGAGGATGGTGAGCTCTGCAGTGCTCCTCAAGAAGGAATTGCCTTGGTCTTGCCACTGCTATCCAGTTGAAAAGGATTTGCATCCATGAGCCGAGCTTGGAAGGTGGCCCTGCCAGCAGATTGTCTTGCAGCGGAGAACCTCCAGCAGCCTCCTGCAAGGTTTTCTTCCCTCAGCCCCTGGCCTGTGATTCCAGCAGCTCCTCAAGTGCTTCCTGTCAGATGTGCTGGGGCTGCCCCCGGGCCAGCTCTGGCAGTGGACACGGGAGGCTGCTCCTCTGGATCCTGCGTGGGGCCTGGTGACCACTGCGTTGCCGGGTGCTGGCATTGTGACATGGGGGTGACACAGCCGCATATGTGCAGCCCTTTGGAGGAAGCCTTTGGGGTGCTGGCTCCAAATCAGTCCCTGTAGCTACAAAATAGGGGAGTAAGCAACCTAATGGAGTCCCTTTTTTGCAAAAAGACAGCGTGGATTTGTTGCCAGTGCAGCCTTCCTTCCAGTAGCAATACTGCCTGTAGTATCATGTATGGAGGCCTCAGGGCTCGCTCAGGGCTTGTCACGCAGAACTGCAGGCCTGACAGAGCAGAACTGCTCTCCTCTCCTCTCCTCTCCTCTCCTCTCCTCTCCTCTCCTCTCCTCTCCTCTCCTCTCCTCTCCTCTCCTCCTCTCCTCTCCTCTCCTCTCCTCTCCTCTCTCTTCTCTCCTGTCCGCCAGTCCAATATCTAAGAGACTGTTTGCCTGAAAGGACAGAGGGGTTTCAGTTCCAAAATCAATTTCAAGGACACAGAACACAATGAATTTTATTTTATTTTGTCGTTAATTTAGTAATTTTCTTGATTTTATGTTAATTCATGTGATGTTTCTTCGTGTCATTTTTTTTCCCTTTGTGACTCTGTTTCAGAACCCAGGCTCACAAGCATTAGCTCAAGCCCAAGTGTAGCCAGGAGTAGGCTGAGGCATTCTTCAGTTTAGCCTGAGAAAAGATCCCTTGCAGGCTGGCAAAGGCAAGTCCCAGAGCTGCAGAGAGCAGCAGCAGGAATAGAGGCCAAGCTGTCCGCGGTTCCTGCAGAGGGAGAACCTTGACAAGGAGTTGTGGGACTGACCATGCACAAAAGAGGAGGAAGAAGAAGAAGAAGAAGAAGAAGAAGAGGAAGAAGAAGAGGAAGAAGAGGAAGAAGAGGTGAGTGGTACCGTGGCATCTCTTCCAAAGCGTGACATGTAGCGATGACGAGCAGACTTTTTGCCTTGCACAACTTGTTTGGCTGCTGTGCTTCTTGGGCAGGGATGCATGAGAAGCACTCTGGTCCCTGCCAGGCGCTTGTGTTACCTGCAGGGAGAGCTGAGAAGTGGCAGCTGCGGCTGCCAGCATGGTGGAGCATGAGCAGCCGGCTCCCAGGCCAAATGGCCCAAAGAAATGGTGGCAAGGGGCGGTGCTGAGAACTGCAGAGGAAGGCAAAAAACCGCCGGGGACCAGTGCCAATGTGCCCCGGGGGAAAAAGTTCCTTGCTGAGCCCAGTGCTGGCCATGGGCTGTTCCCTGAGCATGTGAGCCAGACCTGGCTCCTTGTCCCACAGGCTGCTCATGCTTGCCAGGAGCTGCCCAAGCCCTATCCTCCCTTGAGCTGGAGCTATCTGGCGGACTTGCCAGAGTGCCCAACTGCCTCTGAGCTGATGGACCTTGTGGGCAAGAATCCTTGCTGTCCCTGTGTAGGACACCAGTGGGTGTTCCAAAGCACTGCAAGCCCTTGCAAGCCCTTGCAAGCCCTCGACATCCTATCTCTTACGGCTCCTGAGCGTTGCTGTGTAGGAGATGAGGATGGTGAGCTCTGCAGTGCTCCTCAAGAAGGAATTGCCTTGGTCTTGCCACTGCTATCCAGTTGAAAAGGATTTGCATCCATGAGCCGAGCTTGGAAGGTGGCCCTGCCAGCAGATTGTCTTGCAGCGGAGAACCTCCAGCAGCCTCCTGCAAGGTTTTCTTCCCTCAGCCCCTGGCCTGTGATTCCAGCAGCTCCTCAAGTGCTTCCTGTCAGATGTGCTGGGGCTGCCCCCGGGCCAGCTCTGGCAGTGGACACGGGAGGCTGCTCCTTTGGATCCTGCGTGGGGCCTGGTGACCACTGCGTTGCCGGGTGCTGGCATTGTGACATGGGGGTGACACAGCCGCATATGTGCAGCCCTTTGGAGGAAGCCTTTGGGGTGCTGGCTCCAAATCAGTCCCTGTAGCTACAAAATAGGGGAGTAAGCAACCTAACAGAGTCCCTTTTTTGCAAAAAGACAGCGTGGATTTGTTGCCAGTGCAGCCTTCCTTCCAGTAGCAATACTGCCTGTAGTATCATGTATGGAGGCCTCAGGGCTCGCTCAGGGCTTGTCACGCAGAACTGCAGGCCTGACAGAGCAGAACTGCTCTCCTCTCCTCTCCTCTCCTCTCCTCTCCTCTCCTCTCCTCTCCTCTCCTCTCCTCTCCTCTCCTCTCCTCTCCTCTCCTCTCCTCTCCTCTCCTCTCCTCTCCTCTCCTCTCCTCTCCTCTCCTCTCCTCTTCTCTCCTGTCCGCCAGTCCAATATCTAAGAGACTGTTTGCCTGAAAGGACAGAGGGTTTTCAGTTCCAAAATCAATTTCAAGGACACAGAACACAATGAATTTTATTTTATTTTGTTGTTAATTTATTAATTTTCTTGATTTTATGTTAATTCATGTTATGTTTCTTCGTGTCATTTTTTTTCCCTTTGTGACTCTGTTTCAGAACCCAGGCTCACAAGCATTAGCTCAAGCCCAAGTGTAGCCAGGAGTAGGCTGAGGCATTCTTCAGTTTAGCCTGAGAAAAGATCCCTTGCAGGCTGGCAAAGGCAAGTCCCAGAGCTGCAGAGAGCAGCAGCAGGAATAGAGGCCAAGCTGTCCGCGGTTCCTGCAGAGGGAGAACCTTGACAAGGAGTTGTGGGACTGACCATGCACAAAAGGGGAGGAAGAAGAAGAAGAAGAAGAAGAAGAAGAAGAAGAGGAAGAAGAGGAAGAAGAGGTGAGTGGTACCGTTGCACCTTTTCCAAAGCGTGACATGTAGCGATGACGAGCAGACTTTTTGCCTTCCACAACTTGTTTGGCTGCTGTGCTTCTTGGGCAGGGATGCATGAGAAGCGCTCTGGTCCCTGCCAGGCGCTTGTGTTACCTGCAGGGAGAGCTGAGAAGTGGCAGCTGCGGCTGCCAGCATGGTAGAGCATGAGCAGCCGTCTCCCAGGCCAAATGGCCCAAAGAAATGGTGGCAAGGGGCGGTGCTGAGAACTGCAGAGGAAGGCAAAAAACCGCCGGGGACCAGTGGCAATGTGCCCCGGGGGAAAAAGTTCCTTGCTGAGCCCAGTGCTGGCCATGGGCTGCTCCCTGAGCATGTGAGCCAGACCTGGCTCCTTGTCCCACAGGCTGCTCATGCTTCCCAGGAGCTGCCCAAGCCCTATCCTCCCTTGAGCTGGAGCTATGTCGCGGACTTGCCAGAGTGCCCAACTGTCTCTGAGCTGATGGACCTTGTGGGCAAGAATCCTTGCTGTCCCTGTGTAGGACACCAGTGGGTGTTCCAAAGCACTGCAAGCCCTTGCAAGCCCTTGCAAGCCCTCGACATCCTATCTCTTACGGCTCCTGAGCGTTGCTGTGTAGGAGATGAGGATGGTGAGCTGTGCAGTGCTCCTCAAGAAGGAATTGCCTTGGTCTTGCCACTGCTATCCAGTTGAAAAGGATTTGCATCCATGAGCCGAGCTTGGAAGGTGGCCCTGCCAGCACATTGTCTTGCAGCGGAGAACCTCCAGCAGCCTCCTGCAAGGTTTTCTTCCCTCAGCCCCTGGCCTGTGATTCCAGCAGCTCCTCAAGTGCTTCCTGTCAGATGTGCTGGGGCTGCCCCCGGGCCAGCTCTGGCAGTGGACACGGGAGGCTGCTCCTTTGGATCCTGCGTGGGGCCTGGTGACCACTGCGTTGCCGGGTGCTGGCATTGTGACATGGGGGTGACACAGCCGCATATGTGCAGCCCTTTGGAGGAAGCCTTTGGGGTGCTGGCTCCAAATCAGTCCCTGTACCTACAAAATAGGGGAGTAAGCAACCTAACAGAGTCCCTTTTTTGCAAAAAGACAGTGTGGATTTGTTGCCAGTGCAGCCTTCCTTCCAGTAGCAATACTGCCTGTAGTATCATGTATGGAGGCCTCAGGGCTCGCTCAGGGCTTGTCACGCAGAACTGCAGGCCTGACAGAGCAGAACTGCTCTCCTCTCCTCTCCTCTCCTCTCCTCTCCTCTCCTCTCCTCTCCTCTCCTCTCCTCTCCTCTCCTCTCCTCTCCTCTCCTCTTCTCTCCTGTCCGCCAGTCCAATATCTAAGAGACTGTTTGCCTGAAAGGACAGAGGGGTTTCAGTTCCAAAATCAATTTCAAGGACACAGAACACAATGAATTTTATTTGATTTTGTCGTTAATTTAGTAATTTTCTTGATTTTATACTAATTCATGTTATGTTTCTTCGTGTCATTTTTTTTCCCTTTGTGACTCTGTTTCAGAACCCAGGCTCACAAGCATTAGCTCAAGCCCAAGTGTAGCCAGGAGTAGGCTGAGGCATTCTTCAGTTTAGCCTGAGAAAAGATCCCTTGCAGGCTGGCAAAGGCAAGTCCCAGAGCTGCAGAGAGCAGCAGCAGGAATAGAGGCCAAGCTGTCCGCGGTTCCTGCAGAGGGAGAACCTTGACAAGGAGTTGTGGGACTGACCATGCACAAAAGAGGAGGAAGAACAAGAAGAAGAAGAAGAAGAAGAGGAAGAAGAAGAGGAAGAAGAGGAAGAAGAGGTGAGTGGTACCGTGGCATCTCTTCCAAAGCGTGACATGTAGCGATGACGAGCAGACTTTTTGCCTTCCACAACTTGTTTGGCTGCTGTGCTTCTTGGGCAGGGATGCATGAGAAGCGCTCTGGTCCCTGCCAGGCGCTTGTGTTACCTGCAGGGAGAGCTGAGAAGTGGCAGCTGCGGCTGCCAGCATGGTGGAGCATGAGCAGCCGTCTCCCAGGCCAAATGGCCCAAAGAAATGGTGGCAAGGGGCGGTGCTGAGAACTGCAGAGGAAGGCAAAAAACCGCCGGGGACCAGTGCCAATGTGCCCCAGGTGAAAAAGATCCTTGCTGAGCCCAGTGCTGGCCATGGGCTGTTCCCTGAGCATGTGAGCCAGACCTGGCTCCTTGTCCCACAGGCTGCTCATGCTTCCCAGGAGCTGCCCAAGCCCTATCCTCCCTTGAGCTGGAGCTATCTGGCGGACTTGCCAGAGTGCCCAACTGCCTCTGAGCTGATGGACCTTGTGGGCAAGAATCCTTGCTGTCCCTGTGTAGGACACCAGTGGGTGTTCCAAAGCACTGCAAGCCCTTGCAAGCCCTTGCAAGCCCTCGACATCCTATCTCTTAGGGCTCCTGAGCGTTGCTGTGTAGGAGATGAGGATGGTGAGCTGTGCAGTGCTCCTCAAGAAGGAATTGCCTTGGTCTTGCCACTGCTATCCAGTTGAAAAGGATTTGCATCCATGAGCCGAGCTTGGAAGGTGGCCCTGCCAGCAGATTGTCTTGCAGCGGAGAACCTCCAGCAGCCTCCTGCAAGGTTTTCTTCCCTCAGCCCCTGGCCTGTGATTCCAGCAGCTCCTCAAGTGCTTCCTGTCAGATGTGCTGGGGCTGCCCCCGGGCCAGCTCTGGCAGTGGACACGGGAGGCTGCTCCTCTGGATCCTGCGTGGGGCCTGGTGACCACTGCGTTGCCGGGTGCTGGCATTGTGACATGGGGGTGACACAGCCGCATATGTGCAGCCCTTTGGAGGAAGCCTTTGGGGTGCTGGCTCCAAATCAGTCCCTGTACCTACAAAATAGGGGAGTAAGCAACCCAATAGAGTCCCTTTTTTGCAAAAAGACAGCGTGGATTTGTTGCCAGTGCAGCCTTCCTTCCAGTAGCAATACTGCCTGTAGTATCATGTATGGAGGCCTCAGGGCTCGCTCAGGGCTTGTCACGCAGAACTGCAGGCCTGACAGAGCAGAACTGCTCTCCTCTCCTCTTCTCTCCTCTTCTCTCCTCTCCTCTCCTCTCCTCTCCTCTCCTCTCCTCTCCTCTTCTCTTCTCTTCTCTCCTGTCCGCCAGTCCAGTATCTAAGAGACTGTTTGCCTGAAAGGACAGAGGGGTTTCAGTTCCAAAATCAATTTCAAGGACACAGAACACAATGAATTTTATTTTATTTTGTCGTTAATTTAGTAATTTTCTTGATTTTATGTTAATTCATGTGATGTTTCTTCGTGTCATTTTTTTTCCCTTTGTGACTCTGTTTCAGAACCCAGGCTCACAAGCATTAGCTCAAGCCCAAGTGTAGCCAGGAGTAGGCTGAGGCATTCTTCAGTTTAGCCTGAGAAAAGATCCCTTGCAGGCTGGCAAAGGCAAGTCCCAGAGCTGCAGAGAGCAGCAGCAGGAATAGAGGCCAAGCTGTCCGCGGTTCCTGCAGAGGGAGAACCTTGACAAGGAGTTGTGGGACTGACCATGCACAAAAGAGGAGGAAGAAGAAGAAGAAGAAGAAGAAGAAGAGGAAGAAGAAGAGGAAGAAGAGGAAGAAGAGGTGAGTGGTACCGTGGCATCTCTTCCAAAGCGTGACATGTAGCGATGACGAGCAGACTTTTTGCCTTCCACAACTTGTTTGGCTGCTGTGCTTCTTGGGCAGGGATGCATGAGAAGCGCTCTGGTCCCTGCCAGGCGCTTGTGTTACCTGCAGGGAGAGCTGAGAAGTGGCAGCTGCGGCTGCCAGCATGGTGGAGCATGAGCAGCCGGCTCCCAGGCCAAATGGCCCAAAGAAATGGTGGCAAGGGGCGGTGGTGAGAACTGCAGAGGAAGGCAAAAAACTGCCGGGGACCAGTGCCAATGTGCCCCGGGGGAAAAAGTTCCTTGCTGAGCCCAGTGCTGGCCATGGGCTGTTCCCTGAGCATGTGAGCCAGACCTGGCTCCTTGTCCCACAGGCTGCTCATGCTTGCCAGGAGCTGCCCAAGCCCTATCCTCCCTTGAGCTGGAGCTATGTCACGGACTTGCCAGAGTGCCCAACTGCCTCTGAGCTGATGGACCTTGTGGGCAAGAATCCTTGCTGTCCCTGTGTAGGACACCAGTGGGTGTTCCAAAGCACTGCAAGCCCTTGCAAGCCCTTGCAAGCCCTCGACATCCTATCTCTTAGGGCTCCTGAGCGTTGCTGTGTAGGAGATGAGGATGGTGAGCTCTGCAGTGCTCCTCAAGAAGGAATTGCCTTGGTCTTGCCACTGCTATCCAGTTGAAAAGGATTTGCATCCATGAGCCGAGCTTGGAAGGTGGCCCTGCCAGCAGATTGTCTTGCAGCGGAGAACCTCCAGCAGCCTCCTGCAAGGTTTTCTTCCCTCAGCCCCTGGCCTGTGATTCCAGCAGCTCCTCAAGTGCTTCCTGTCAGATGTGCTGGGGCTGCCCCCGGGCCAGCTCTGGCAGTGGACACGGGAGGCTGCTCCTCTGGATCCTGCGTGGGGCCTGGTGACCACTGCGTTGCCGGGTGCTGGCATTGTGACATGGGGGTGACACAGCCGCATATGTGCAGCCCTTTGGAGGAAGCCTTTGGGGTGCTGGCTCCAAATCAGTCCCTGTACCTACAAAATAGGGGAGTAAGCAACCTAATGGAGTCCCTTTTTTGCAAAAAGACAGCGTGGATTTGTTGCCAGTGCAGCCTTCCTTCCAGTAGCAATACTGCCTGTAGTATCATGTATGGAGGCCTCAGGGCTCGCTCAGGGCTTGTCACGCAGAACTGCAGGCCTGACAGAGCAGAACTGCTCTCCTCTCCTCTCCTCTCCTCTCCTCTCCTCTCCTCTCCTCTCCTCTCCTCTCCTCTCCTCTCCTCTTCTCTCCTCTCCTCTTCTCTCCTGTCCGCCAGTCCAATATCTAAGAGACTGTTTGCCTGAAAGGACAGAGGGGTTTCAGTTCCAAAATCAATTTCAAGGACACAGAACACAATGAATTTTATTTGATTTTGTCGTTAATTTAGTAATTTTCTTGATTTTATATTAATTCATGTTATGTTTCTTCGTGTCATTTTTTTTCCCTTTGTGACTCTGTTTCAGAACCCAGGCTCACAAGCATTAGCTCAAGCCCAAGTGTAGCCAGGAGTAGGCTGAGGCATTCTTCAGTTTAGCCTGAGAAAAGATCCCTTGCAGGCTGGCAAAGGCAAGTCCCAGAGCTGCAGAGAGCAGCAGCAGGAATAGAGGCCAAGCTGTCCGCGGTTCCTGCAGAGGGAGAACCTTGACAAGGAGTTGTGGGACTGACCATGCACAAAAGAGGAGGAAGAACAAGAAGAAGAAGAAGAAGAAGAGGAAGAAGAAGAGGAAGAAGAGGAAGAAGAGGTGAGTGGTACCGTGGCATCTCTTCCAAAGCGTGACATGTAGCGATGACGAGCAGACTTTTTGCCTTGCACAACTTGTTTGGCTGCTGTGCTTCTTGGGCAGGGATGCATGAGAAGCGCTCTGGTCCCTGCCAGGCGCTTGTGTTACCTGCAGGGAGAGCTGAGAAGTGGCAGCTGCGGCTGCCAGCATGGTGGAGCATGAGCAGCCGTCTCCCAGGCCAAATGGCCCAAAGAAATGGTGGCAAGGGGCGGTGCTGAGAACTGCAGAGGAAGGCAAAAAACCGCCGGGGACCAGTGCCAATGTGCCCCAAGTGAAAAAGATCCTTGCTGAGCCCAGTGCTGGCCATGGGCTGTTCCCTGAGCATGTGAGCCAGACCTGGCTCCTTGTCCCACAGGCTGCTCATGCTTCCCAGGAGCTGCCCAAGCCCTATCCTCCCTTGAGCTGGAGCTATGTCACGGACTTGCCAGAATGCCCAACTGCCTCTGAGCTGATGGACCTTGTGGGCAAGAATCCTTGCTGTCCCTGTGTAGGACACCAGTGGGTGTTCCAAAGCACTGCAAGCCCTTGCAAGCCCTTGCAAGCCCTCGACATCCTATCTCTTAGGGCTCCTGAGCGTTGCTGTGTAGGAGATGAGGATGGTGAGCTGTGCAGTGCTCCTCAAGAAGGAATTGCCTTGGTCTTGCCACTGCTATCCAGTTGAAAAGGATTTGCATCCATGAGCCGAGCTTGGAAGGTGGCCCTGCCAGCACATTGTCTTGCAGCGGAGAACCTCCAGCAGCCTCCTGCAAGGTTTTCTTCCCTCAGCCCCTGGCCTGTGATTCCAGCAGCTCCTCAAGTGCTTCCTGTCAGATGTGCTGGGGCTGCCCCCGGGCCAGCTCTGGCAGTGGACACGGGAGGCTGCTCCTCTGGATCCTGCGTGGGGCCTGGTGACCACTGCGTTGCCGGGTGCTGGCATTGTGACATGGGGGTGACACAGCCGCATATGTGCAGCCCTTTGGAGGAAGCCTTTGGGGTGCTGGCTCCAAATCAGTCCCTGTACCTACAAAATAGGGGAGTAAGCAACCTAATGGAGTCCCTTTTTTGCAAAAAGACAGCGTGGATTTGTTGCCAGTGCAGCCTTCCTTCCAGTAGCAATACTGCCTGTAGTATCATGTATGGAGGCCTCAGGGCTCGCTCAGGGCTTGTCACGCAGAACTGCAGGCCTGACAGAGCAGAACTGCTCTCCTCTCCTCTCCTCTCCTCTCCTCTCCTCTCCTCTCCTCTCCTCTCCTCTCCTCTCCTCTCCTCTTCTCTTCTCTCCTGTCCGCCAGTCCAATATCTAAGAGACTGTTTGCCTGAAAGGACAGAGGGGTTTCAGTTCCAAAATAAATTTCAAGGACACAGAACACAATGAATTTTATTTTATTTTGTCGTTAATTTAGTAAGTTTCTTGATTTTATATTAATTCATGTGATGTTTCTTCGTGTCATTTTTTTTCCCTTTGTGACTCTGTTTCAGAACCCAGGCTCACAAGCATTAGCTCAAGCCCAAGTGTAGCCAGGAGTAGGCTGAGGCATTCTTCAGTTTAGCCTGAGAAAAGATCCCTTGCAGGCTGGCAAAGGCAAGTCCCAGAGCTGCAGAGAGCAGCAGCAGGAATAGAGGCCAAGCTGTCCGCGGTTCCTGCAGAGGGAGAACCTTGACAAGGAGTTGTGGGACTGACCATGCACAAAAGAGGAGGAAGAAGAAGAAGAAGAAGAAGAAGAAGAAGAAGAGGAAGAAGAGGAAGAAGAGGTGAGTGGTACCGTGGCATCTCTTCCAAAGCGTGACATGTAGCGATGACGAGCAGACTTTTTGCCTTGCACAACTTGTTTGGCTGCTGTGCTTCTTGGGCAGGGATGCATGAGAAGCGCTCTGGTCCCTGCCAGGCGCTTGTGTTACCTGCAGGGAGAGCTGAGAAGTGGCAGCTGCGGCTGCCAGCATGGTGGAGCATGAGCAGCCGTCTCCCAGGCCAAATGGCCCAAAGAAATGGTGGCAAGGGGCGGTGCTGAGAACTGCAGAGGAAGGCAAAAAACCGCCGGGGACCAGTGGCAATGTGCCCCGGGGGAAAAAGTTCCTTGCTGAGCCCAGTGCTGGCCATGGGCTGTTCCCTGAGCATGTGAGCCAGACCTGGCTCCTTGTCCCACAGGCTGCTCATGCTTCCCAGGAGCTGCCCAAGCCCTATCCTCCCTTGAGCTGGAGCTATCTGGCGGACTTGCCAGAGTGCCCAACTGCCTCTGAGCTGATGGACCTTGTGGGCAAGAATCCTTGCTGTCCCTGTGTAGGACACCAGTGGGTGTTCCAAAGCACTGCAAGCCCTTGCAAGCCCTTGCAAGCCCTTGCAAGCCCTCGACATCCTATCTCTTAGGGCTCCTGAGCGTTGCTGTGTAGGAGATGAGGATGGTGAGCTCTGCAGTGCTCCTCAAGAAGGAATTGCCTTGGTCTTGCCACTGCTATCCAGTTGAAAAGGATTTGCATCCATGAGCCGAGCTTGGAAGGTGGCCCTGCCAGCAGATTGTCTTGCAGCGGAGAACCTCCAGCAGCCTCCTGCAAGGTTTTCTTCCCTCAGCCCCTGGCCTGTGATTCCAGCAGCTCCTCAAGTGCTTCCTGTCAGATGTGCTGGGGCTGCCCCCGGGCCAGCTCTGGCAGTGGACACGGGAGGCTGCTCCTTTGGATCCTGCGTGGGGCCTGGTGACCACTGCGTTGCCGGGTGCTGGCATTGTGACATGGGGGTGACACAGCCGCATATGTGCAGCCCTTTGGAGGAAGCCTTTGGGGTGCTGGCTCCAAATCAGTCCCTGTACCTACAAAATAGGGGAGTAAGCAACCTAACAGAGTCCCTTTTTTGCAAAAAGACAGCGTGGATTTGTTGCCAGTGCAGCCTTCCTTCCAGTAGCAATACTGCCTGTAGTATCATGTATGGAGGCCTCAGGGCTCGCTCAGGGCTTGTCACGCAGAACTGCAGGCCTGACAGAGCAGAACTGCTCTCCTCTCCTCTCCTCTCCTCTCCTCTCCTCTCCTCTCCTCTCCTCTCCTCTCCTCTCCTCTCCTCTTCTCTCCTGTCCGCCAGTCCAATATCTAAGAGACTGTTTGCCTGAAAGGACAGAGGGGTTTCAGTTCCAAAATCAATTTCAAGGACACAGAACACAATGAATTTTATTTGATTTTGTCGTTAATTTAGTAATTTTCTTGATTTTATGTTAATTCATGTTATGTTTCTTCGTGTCATTTTTTTTCCCTTTGTGACTCTGTTTCAGAACCCAGGCTCACAAGCATTAGCTCAAGCCCAAGTGTAGCCAGGAGTAGGCTGAGGCATTCTTCAGTTTAGCCTGAGAAAAGATCCCTTGCAGGCTGGCAAAGGCAAGTCCCAGAGCTGCAGAGAGCAGCAGCAGGAATAGAGGCCAAGCTGTCCGTGGTTCCTGCAGAGGGAGAACCTTGACAAGGAGTTGTGGGACTGACCATGCACAAAAGAGGAGGAAGAACAAGAAGAAGAAGAAGAAGAAGAGGAAGAAGAAGAGGAAGAAGAGGAAGAAGAGGTGAGTGGTACCGTGGCATGTCTTCCAAAGCGTGACATGTAGCGATGACGAGCAGACTTTTTGCCTTCCACAACTTGTTTGGCTGCTGTGCTTCTTGGGCAGGGATGCATGAGAAGCGCTCTGGTCCCTGCCAGGCGCTTGTGTTACCTGCAGGGAGAGCTGAGAAGTGGCAGCTGCGGCTGCCAGCATGGTGGAGCATGAGCAGCCGGCTCCCAGGCCAAATGGCCCAAAGAAATGGTGGCAAGGGGCGGTGCTGAGAACTGCAGAGGAAGGCAAAAAACCGCCGGGGACCAGTGCCAATGTGCCCCAGGTGAAAAAGATCCTTGCTGAGCCCAGTGCTGGCCATGGGCTGTTCCCTGAGCATGTGAGCCAGACCTGGCTCCTTGTCCCACAGGCTGCTCATGCTTCCCAGGAGCTGCCCAAGCCCTATCCTCCCTTGAGCTGGAGCTATGTCACGGACTTGCCAGAATGCCCAACTGCCTCTGAGCTGATGGACCTTGTGGGCAAGAATCCTTGCTGTCCCTGTGTAGGACACCAGTGGGTGTTCCAAAGCACTGCAAGCCCTTGCAAGCCCTTGCAAGCCCTCGACATCCTATCTCTTAGGGCTCCTGAGCGTTGCTGTGTAGGAGATGAGGATGGTGAGCTGTGCAGTGCTCCTCAAGAAGGAATTGCCTTGGTCTTGCCACTGCTATCCAGTTGAAAAGGATTTGCATCCATGAGCCGAGCTTGGAAGGTGGCCCTGCCAGCACATTGTCTTGCAGCGGAGAACCTCCAGCAGCCTCCTGCAAGGTTTTCTTCCCTCAGCCCCTGGCCTGTGATTCCAGCAGCTCCTCAAGTGCTTCCTGTCAGATGTGCTGGGGCTGCCCCCGGGCCAGCTCTGGCAGTGGACACGGGAGGCTGCTCCTCTGGATCCTGCGTGGGGCCTGGTGACCACTGCGTTGCCGGGTGCTGGCATTGTGACATGGGGGTGACACAGCCGCATATGTGCAGCCCTTTGGAGGAAGCCTTTGGGGTGCTGGCTCCAAATCAGTCCCTGTACCTACAAAATAGGGGAGTAAGCAACCTAATGGAGTCCCTTTTTTGCAAAAAGACAGCGTGGATTTGTTGCCAGTGCAGCCTTCCTTCCAGTAGCAATACTGCCTGTAGTATCATGTATGGAGGCCTCAGGGCTCGCTCAGGGCTTGTCACGCAGAACTGCAGGCCTGACAGAGCAGAACTGCTCTCCTCTCCTCTCCTCTCCTCTCCTCTCCTCTCCTCTCCTCTCCTCTCCTCTCCTCTCCTCTCCTCTCCTCTCCTCTCCTCTTCTCTTCTCTCCTGTCCGCCAGTCCAATATCTAAGAGACTGTTTGCCTGAAAGGACAGAGGGGTTTCAGTTCCAAAATAAATTTCAAGGACACAGAACACAATGAATTTTATTTTATTTTGTCGTTAATTTAGTAAGTTTCTTGATTTTATATTAATTCATGTGATGTTTCTTCGTGTCATTTTTTTTCCCTTTGTGACTCTGTTTCAGAACCCAGGCTCACAAGCATTAGCTCAAGCCCAAGTGTAGCCAGGAGTAGGCTGAGGCATTCTTCAGTTTAGCCTGAGAAAAGATCCCTTGCAGGCTGGCAAAGGCAAGTCCCAGAGCTGCAGAGAGCAGCAGCAGGAATAGAGGCCAAGCTGTCCGCGGTTCCTGCAGAGGGAGAACCTTGACAAGGAGTTGTGGGACTGACCATGCACAAAAGAGGAGGAAGAAGAAGAAGAAGAAGAAGAAGAAGAAGAAGAGGAAGAAGAGGAAGAAGAGGTGAGTGGTACCGTGGCATCTCTTCCAAAGCGTGACATGTAGCGATGACGAGCAGACTTTTTGCCTTGCACAACTTGTTTGGCTGCTGTGCTTCTTGGGCAGGGATGCATGAGAAGCGCTCTGGTCCCTGCCAGGCGCTTGTGTTACCTGCAGGGAGAGCTGAGAAGTGGCAGCTGCGGCTGCCAGCATGGTGGAGCATGAGCAGCCGTCTCCCAGGCCAAATGGCCCAAAGAAATGGTGGCAAGGGGCGGTGCTGAGAACTGCAGAGGAAGGCAAAAAACCGCCGGGGACCAGTGGCAATGTGCCCCGGGGGAAAAAGTTCCTTGCTGAGCCCAGTGCTGGCCATGGGCTGTTCCCTGAGCATGTGAGCCAGACCTGGCTCCTTGTCCCACAGGCTGCTCATGCTTCCCAGGAGCTGCCCAAGCCCTATCCTCCCTTGAGCTGGAGCTATCTGGCGGACTTGCCAGAGTGCCCAACTGCCTCTGAGCTGATGGACCTTGTGGGCAAGAATCCTTGCTGTCCCTGTGTAGGACACCAGTGGGTGTTCCAAAGCACTGCAAGCCCTTGCAAGCCCTTGCAAGCCCTTGCAAGCCCTCGACATCCTATCTCTTAGGGCTCCTGAGCGTTGCTGTGTAGGAGATGAGGATGGTGAGCTCTGCAGTGCTCCTCAAGAAGGAATTGCCTTGGTCTTGCCACTGCTATCCAGTTGAAAAGGATTTGCATCCATGAGCCGAGCTTGGAAGGTGGCCCTGCCAGCAGATTGTCTTGCAGCGGAGAACCTCCAGCAGCCTCCTGCAAGGTTTTCTTCCCTCAGCCCCTGGCCTGTGATTCCAGCAGCTCCTCAAGTGCTTCCTGTCAGATGTGCTGGGGCTGCCCCCGGGCCAGCTCTGGCAGTGGACACGGGAGGCTGCTCCTTTGGATCCTGCGTGGGGCCTGGTGACCACTGCGTTGCCGGGTGCTGGCATTGTGACATGGGGGTGACACAGCCGCATATGTGCAGCCCTTTGGAGGAAGCCTTTGGGGTGCTGGCTCCAAATCAGTCCCTGTACCTACAAAATAGGGGAGTAAGCAACCTAACAGAGTCCCTTTTTTGCAAAAAGACAGCGTGGATTTGTTGCCAGTGCAGCCTTCCTTCCAGTAGCAATACTGCCTGTAGTATCATGTATGGAGGCCTCAGGGCTCGCTCAGGGCTTGTCACGCAGAACTGCAGGCCTGACAGAGCAGAACTGCTCTCCTCTCCTCTCCTCTCCTCTCCTCTCCTCTCCTCTCCTCTCCTCTCCTCTCCTCTCCTCTCCTCTCCTCTCCTCTTCTCTCCTGTCCGCCAGTCCAATATCTAAGAGACTGTTTGCCTGAAAGGACAGAGGGGTTTCAGTTCCAAAATCAATTTCAAGGACACAGAACACAATGAATTTTATTTGATTTTGTCGTTAATTTAGTAATTTTCTTGATTTTATGTTAATTCATGTTATGTTTCTTCGTGTCATTTTTTTTCCCTTTGTGACTCTGTTTCAGAACCCAGGCTCACAAGCATTAGCTCAAGCCCAAGTGTAGCCAGGAGTAGGCTGAGGCATTCTTCAGTTTAGCCTGAGAAAAGATCCCTTGCAGGCTGGCAAAGGCAAGTCCCAGAGCTGCAGAGAGCAGCAGCAGGAATAGAGGCCAAGCTGTCCGTGGTTCCTGCAGAGGGAGAACCTTGACAAGGAGTTGTGGGACTGACCATGCACAAAAGAGGAGGAAGAACAAGAAGAAGAAGAAGAAGAAGAGGAAGAAGAAGAGGAAGAAGAGGAAGAAGAGGTGAGTGGTACCGTGGCATGTCTTCCAAAGCGTGACATGTAGCGATGACGAGCAGACTTTTTGCCTTCCACAACTTGTTTGGCTGCTGTGCTTCTTGGGCAGGGATGCATGAGAAGCGCTCTGGTCCCTGCCAGGCGCTTGTGTTACCTGCAGGGAGAGCTGAGAAGTGGCAGCTGCGGCTGCCAGCATGGTGGAGCATGAGCAGCCGGCTCCCAGGCCAAATGGCCCAAAGAAATGGTGGCAAGGGGCGGTGCTGAGAACTGCAGAGGAAGGCAAAAAACCGCCGGGGACCAGTGCCAATGTGCCCCAGGTGAAAAAGATCCTTGCTGAGCCCAGTGCTGGCCATGGGCTGTTCCCTGAGCATGTGAGCCAGACCTGGCTCCTTGTCCCACAGGCTGCTCATGCTTGCCAGGAGCTGCCCAAGCCCTATCCTCCCTTGAGCTGGAGCTATGTTGCGGACTTGCCAGAGAGCCCAACTGCCTCTGAGCTGATGGACCTTGTGGGCAAGAATCCTTGCTGTCCCTGTGTAGGACACCAGTGGGTGTTCCAAAGCACTGCAAGCCCTTGCAAGCCCTTGCAAGCCCTCGACATCCTATCTCTTAGGGCTCCTGAGCGTTGCTGTGTAGGAGATGAGGATGGTGAGCTGTGCAGTGCTCCTCAAGAAGGAATTGCCTTGGTCTTGCCACTGCTATCCAGTTGAAAAGGATTTGCATCCATGAGCCGAGCTTGGAAGGTGGCCCTGCCAGCAGATTGTCTTGCAGCGGAGAACCTCCAGCAGCCTCCTGCAAGGTTTTCTTCCCTCAGCCCCTGGCCTGTGATTCCAGCAGCTCCTCAAGTGCTTCCTGTCAGATGTGCTGGGGCTGCCCCCGGGCCAGCTCTGGCAGTGGACACGGGAGGCTGCTCCTCTGGATCCTGCGTGGGGCCTGGTGAACCACTGCGTTGCCGGGTGCTGGCATTGTGACATGGGGGTGACACAGCCGCATATGTGCAGCCCTTTGGAGGAAGCCTTTGGGGTGCTGGCTCCAAATCAGTCCCTGTACCTACAAAATAGGGGAGTAAGCAACCCAATAGAGTCCCTTTTTTGCAAAAAGACAGCGTGGATTTGTTGCCAGTGCAGCCTTCCTTCCAGTAGCAATACTGCCTGTAGTATCATGTATGGAGGCCTCAGGGCTCGCTCAGGGCTTGTCACGCAGAACTGCAGGCCTGACAGAGCAGAACTGCTCTCCTCTCCTCTTCTCTCCTCTTCTCTTCTCTCCTCTCCTCTCCTCTCCTCTCCTCTCCTCTCCTCTCCTCTCCTCTCCTCTCCTCTCCTCTCCTCTCCTCTCCTCTCCTCTTCTCTTCTCTTCTCTCCTGTCCGCCAGTCCAGTATCTAAGAGACTGTTTGCCTGAAAGGACAGAGGGGTTTCAGTTCCAAAATCAATTTCAAGGACACAGAACACAATGAATTTTATTTTATTTTGTCGTTAATTTAGTAATTTTCTTGATTTTATGTTAATTCATGTTATGTTTCTTCGTGTCATTTTTTTTCCCTTTGTGACTCTGTTTCAGAACCCAGGCTCACAAGCATTAGCTCAAGCCCAAGTGTAGCCAGGAGTAGGCTGAGGCATTCTTCAGTTTAGCCTGAGAAAAGATCCCTTGCAGGCTGGCAAAGGCAAGTCCCAGAGCTGCAGAGAGCAGCAGCAGGAATAGAGGCCAAGCTGTCCGCGGTTCCTGCAGAGGGAGAACCTTGACAAGGAGTTGTGGGACTGACCATGCACAAAAGAGGAGGAAGAAGAAGAAGAAGAAGAAGAAGAAGAGGAAGAAGAAGAGGAAGAAGAGGAAGAAGAGGTGAGTGGTACCGTGGCATCTCTTCCAAAGCGTGACATGTAGCGATGACGAGCAGACTTTTTGCCTTCCACAACTTGTTTGGCTGCTGTGCTTCTTGGGCAGGGATGCATGAGAAGCGCTCTGGTCCCTGCCAGGCGCTTGTGTTACCTGCAGGGAGAGCTGAGAAGTGGCAGCTGCGGCTGCCAGCATGGTGGAGCATGAGCAGCCGGCTCCCAGGCCAAATGGCCCAAAGAAATGGTGGCAAGGGGCGGTGGTGAGAACTGCAGAGGAAGGCAAAAAACTGCCGGGGACCAGTGCCAATGTGCCCCGGGGGAAAAAGTTCCTTGCTGAGCCCAGTGCTGGCCATGGGCTGTTCCCTGAGCATGTGAGCCAGAGCTGGCTCCTTGTCCCTCAGGCTGCTCATGCTTCCCAGGAGCTGCCCAAGCCCTATCCTCCCTTGAGCTGGAGCTATGTCACGGACTTGCCAGAGTGCCCAACTGCCTCTGAGCTGATGGACCTTGTGGGCAAGAATCCTTGCTGTCCCTGTGTAGGACACCAGTGGGTGTTCCAAAGCACTGCAAGCCCTTGCAAGCCCTTGCAAGCCCTCGACATCCTATCTCTTAGGGCTCCTGAGCGTTGCTGTGTAGGAGATGAGGATGGTGAGCTCTGCAGTGCTCCTCAAGAAGGAATTGCCTTGGTCTTGCCACTGCTATCCAGTTGAAAAGGATTTGCATCCATGAGCCGAGCTTGGAAGGTGGCCCTGCCAGCAGATTGTCTTGCAGCGGAGAACCTCCAGCAGCCTCCTGCAAGGTTTTCTTCCCTCAGCCCCTGGCCTGTGATTCCAGCAGCTCCTCAAGTGCTTCCTGTCAGATGTGCTGGGGCTGCCCCCGGGCCAGCTCTGGCAGTGGACACGGGAGGCTGCTCCTCTGGATCCTGCGTGGGGCCTGGTGAACCACTGCGTTGCCGGGTGCTGGCATTGTGACATGGGGGTGACACAGCCGCATATGTGCAGCCCTTTGGAGGAAGCCTTTGGGGTGCTGGCTCCAAATCAGTCCCTGTACCTACAAAATAGGGGAGTAAGCAACCCAATAGAGTCCCTTTTTTGCAAAAAGACAGCGTGGATTTGTTGCCAGTGCAGCCTTCCTTCCAGTAGCAATACTGCCTGTAGTATCATGTATGGAGGCCTCAGGGCTCGCTCAGGGCTTGTCACGCAGAACTGCAGGCCTGACAGAGCAGAACTGCTCTCCTCTCCTCTTCTCTCCTCTTCTCTTCTCTCCTCTCCTCTCCTCTCCTCTCCTCTCCTCTCCTCTCCTCTCCTCTCCTCTCCTCTCCTCTCCTCTCCTCTCCTCTTCTCTTCTCTTCTCTCCTGTCCGCCAGTCCAGTATCTAAGAGACTGTTTGCCTGAAAGGACAGAGGGGTTTCAGTTCCAAAATCAATTTCAAGGACACAGAACACAATGAATTTTATTTTATTTTGTCGTTAATTTAGTAATTTTCTTGATTTTATGTTAATTCATGTTATGTTTCTTCGTGTCATTTTTTTTCCCTTTGTGACTCTGTTTCAGAACCCAGGCTCACAAGCATTAGCTCAAGCCCAAGTGTAGCCAGGAGTAGGCTGAGGCATTCTTCAGTTTAGCCTGAGAAAAGATCCCTTGCAGGCTGGCAAAGGCAAGTCCCAGAGCTGCAGAGAGCAGCAGCAGGAATAGAGGCCAAGCTGTCCGCGGTTCCTGCAGAGGGAGAACCTTGACAAGGAGTTGTGGGACTGACCATGCACAAAAGAGGAGGAAGAAGAAGAAGAAGAAGAAGAAGAAGAGGAAGAAGAAGAGGAAGAAGAGGAAGAAGAGGTGAGTGGTACCGTGGCATCTCTTCCAAAGCGTGACATGTAGCGATGACGAGCAGACTTTTTGCCTTCCACAACTTGTTTGGCTGCTGTGCTTCTTGGGCAGGGATGCATGAGAAGCGCTCTGGTCCCTGCCAGGCGCTTGTGTTACCTGCAGGGAGAGCTGAGAAGTGGCAGCTGCGGCTGCCAGCATGGTGGAGCATGAGCAGCCGGCTCCCAGGCCAAATGGCCCAAAGAAATGGTGGCAAGGGGCGGTGGTGAGAACTGCAGAGGAAGGCAAAAAACTGCCGGGGACCAGTGCCAATGTGCCCCGGGGGAAAAAGTTCCTTGCTGAGCCCAGTGCTGGCCATGGGCTGTTCCCTGAGCATGTGAGCCAGAGCTGGCTCCTTGTCCCTCAGGCTGCTCATGCTTCCCAGGAGCTGCCCAAGCCCTATCCTCCCTTGAGCTGGAGCTATGTCACGGACTTGCCAGAGTGCCCAACTGCCTCTGAGCTGATGGACCTTGTGGGCAAGAATCCTTGCTGTCCCTGTGTAGGACACCAGTGGGTGTTCCAAAGCACTGCAAGCCCTTGCAAGCCCTTGCAAGCCCTCGACATCCTATCTCTTAGGGCTCCTGAGCGTTGCTGTGTAGGAGATGAGGATGGTGAGCTCTGCAGTGCTCCTCAAGAAGGAATTGCCTTGGTCTTGCCACTGCTATCCAGTTGAAAAGGATTTGCATCCATGAGCCGAGCTTGGAAGGTGGCCCTGCCAGCAGATTGTCTTGCAGCGGAGAACCTCCAGCAGCCTCCTGCAAGGTTTTCTTCCCTCAGCCCCTGGCCTGTGATTCCAGCAGCTCCTCAAGTGCTTCCTGTCAGATGTGCTGGGGCTGCCCCCGGGCCAGCTCTGGCAGTGGACACGGGAGGCTGCTCCTCTGGATCCTGCGTGGGGCCTGGTGACCACTGCGTTGCCGGGTGCTGGCATTGTGACATGGGGGTGAACCAGCCGCATATGTGCAGCCCTTTGGAGGAAGCCTTTGGGGTGCTGGCTCCAAATCAGTCCCTGTACCTACAAAATAGGGGAGTAAGCAACCTCATAGAGTCCCTTTTTTGCAAAAAGACAGCGTGGATTTGTTGCCAGTGCAGCCTTCCTTCCAGTAGCAATACTGCCTGTAGTATCATGTATGGAGGCCTCAGGGCTCGCTCAGGGCTTGTCACGCAGAACTGCAGGCCTGACAGAGCAGAACTGCTCTCCTCTCCTCTCCTCTCCTCTCCTCTCCTCTCCTCTCCTCTCCTCTCCTCTCCTCTTCTCTTCTCTCCTGTCCGCCAGTCCAATATCTAAGAGACTGTTTGCCTGAAAGGACAGAGGGGTTTCAGTTCCAAAATCAATTTCAAGGACACAGAACACAATGAATTTTATTTGATTTTGTTGTTAATGTATTAATTTACTTGATTTTATGTTAATTCATGTTATGTTTCTTCGTGTCATTTTTTTTCCCTTTGTGACTCTGTTTCAGAACCCAGGCTCACAAGCATTAGCTCAAGCCCAAGTGTAGCCAGGAGTAGGCTGAGGCATTCTTCAGTTTAGCCTGAGAAAAGATCCCTTGCAGGCTGGCAAAGGCAAGTCCCAGAGCTGCAGAGAGCAGCAGCAGGAATAGAGGCCAAGCTGTCCGCAGTTCCTGCAGAGGGAGAACCTTGACAAGGAGTTGTGGGACTGACCATGCACAAAAGAGGAGGAAGAACAAGAAGAAGAAGAAGAAGAAGAGGAAGAAGAAGAGGAAGAAGAGGAAGAAGAGGTGAGTGGTACCGTGGCATCTCTTCCAAAGCGTGACATGTAGCGATGACGAGCAGACTTTTTGCCTTCCACAACTTGTTTGGCTGCTGTGCTTCTTGGGCAGGGATGCATGAGAAGCGCTCTGGTCCCTGCCAGGCGCTTGTGTTACCTGCAGGGAGAGCTGAGAAGTGGCAGCTGCGGCTGCCAGCATGGTGGAGCATGAGCAGCCGGCTCCCAGGCCAAATGGCCCAAAGAAATGGTGGCAAGGGGCGGTGCTGAGAACTGCAGAGGAAGGCAAAAAACCGCCGGGGACCAGTGCCAATGTGCCCCAGGGGAAAAAGATCCTTGCTGAGCCCAGTGCTGGCCATGGGCTGTTCCCTGAGCATGTGAGCCAGACCTGGCTCCTTGTCCCACAGGCTGCTCATGCTTCCCAGGAGCTGCCCAAGCCCTATCCTCCCTTGAGCTGGAGCTATGTCACGGACTTGCCAGAGTGCCCAACTGCCTCTGAGCTGATGGACCTTGTGGGCAAGAATCCTTGCTGTCCCTGTGTAGGACACCAGTGGGTGTTCCAAAGCACTGCAAGCCCTTGCAAGCCCTTGCAAGCCCTCGACATCCTATCTCTTACGGCTCCTGAGCGTTGCTGTGTAGGAGATGAGGATGGTGAGCTGTGCAGTGCTCCTCAAGAAGGAATTGCCTTGGTCTTGCCACTGCTATGCAGTTGAAAAGGATTTGCATCCATGAGCCGAGCTTGGAAGGTGGCCCTGCCAGCAGATTGTCTTGCAGCGGAGAACCTCCAGCAGCCTCATGCAAGGTTTTCTTCCCTCAGCCCCTGGCCTGTGATTCCAGCAGCTCCTCAAGTGCTTCCTGTCAGATGTGCTGGGGCTGCCCCCGGGCCAGCTCTGGCAGTGGACACGGGAGGCTGCTCCTCTGGATCCTGCGTGGGGCCTGGTGACCACTGCGTTGCCGGGTGCTGGCATTGTGCCATGGGGGTGACACAGCCGCATATGTGCAGCCCTTTGGAGGAAGCCTTTGGGGTGCTGGCTCCAAATCAGTCCCTGTAGCTACAAAATAGGGGAGTAAGCAACCTAATAGAGTCCCTTTTTTGCAAAAAGACAGCGTGGATTTGTTGCCAGTGCAGCCTTCCTTCCAGTAGCAATACTGCCTGTAGTATCATGTATGGAGGCCTCAGGGCTCGCTCAGGGCTTGTCACGCAGAACTGCAGGCCTGACAGAGCAGAACTGCTCTCCTCTCCTCTTCTCTCCTCTCCTCTTCTCTCCTCTCCTCTCCTCTCCTCTCCTCTCCTCTCCTCTCCTCTCCTCTCCTCTCTTCTCCTCTCCTCTTCTCTTCTCTTCTCTCCTGTCCGCCAGTCCAGTATCTAAGAGACTGTTTGCCTGAAAGGACAGAGGGTTTTCAGTTCCAAAATCAATTTCAAGGACACAGAACACAATGAATTTTATTTGATTTTGTCGTTAATTTAGTAATTTTCTTGATTTTATGTTAATTCATGTTATGTTTCTTCGTGTCATTTTTTTTCCCTTTGTGACTCTGTTTCAGAACCCAGGCTCACAAGCATTAGCTCAAGCCCAAGTGTAGCCAGGAGTAGGCTGAGGCATTCTTCAGTTTAGCCTGAGAAAAGATCCCTTGCAGGCTGGCAAAGGCAAGTCCCAGAGCTGCAGAGAGCAGCAGCAGGAATAGAGGCCAAGCTGTCCGCGGTTCCTGCAGAGGGAGAACCTTGACAAGGAGTTGTGGGACTGACCATGCACAAAAGAGGAGGAAGAAGAAGAAGAAGAAGAAGAAGAAGAGGAAGAAGAAGAGGAAGAAGAGGAAGAAGAGGCGAGTGGTACCGTGGCATCTCTTCCAAAGCGTGACATGTAGCGATGACGAGCAGACTTTTTGCCTTCCACAACTTGTTTGGCTGCTGTGCTTCTTGGGCAGGGATGCATGAGAAGCGCTCTGGTCCCTGCCAGGCGCTTGTGTTACCTGCAGGGAGAGCTGAGAAGTGGCAGCTGCGGCTGCCAGCATGGTAGAGCATGAGCAGCCGTCTCCCAGGCCAAATGGCCCAAAGAAATGGTGGCAAGGGGCCGTTCTGAGAACTGCAGAGGAAGGCAAAAAACCGCTGGGGACCAGTGGCAATGTGCCCCGGGGGAAAAAGTTCCTTGCTGAGCCCAGTGCTGGCCATGGGCTGCTCCCTGAGCATGTGAGCCAGACCTGGCTCCTTGTCCCACAGGCTGCTCATGCTTCCCAGGAGCTGCCCAAGCCCTATCCTCCCTTGAGCTGGAGCTATGTCACGGACTTGCCAGAGTGCCCAAGTGCCTCTGAGCTGATGGACCTTGTGGGCAAGAATCCTTGCTGTCCCTGTGTAGGACACCAGTGGGTGTTCCAAAGCACTGCAAGCCCTTGCAAGCCCTTGCAAGCCCTCGACATCCTATCTCTTAGGGCTCCTGAGCGTTGCTGTGTAGGAGATGAGGATGGTGAGCTCTGCAGTGCTCCTCAAGAAGGAATTGCCTTGGTCTTGCCACTGCTATCCAGTTGAAAAGGATTTGCATCCATGAGCCGAGCTTGGAAGGTGGCCCTGCCAGCAGATTGTCTTGCAGCGGAGAACCTCCAGCAGCCTCCTGCAAGGTTTTCTTCCCTCAGCCCCTGGCCTGTGATTCCAGCAGCTCCTCAAGTGCTTCCTGTCAGATGTGCTGGGGCTGCCCCCGGGCCAGCTCTGGCAGTGGACACGGGAGGCTGCTCCTTTGGATCCTGCGTGGGGCCTGGTGACCACTGCGTTGCCGGGTGCTGGCATTGTGACATGGGGGTGACACAGCCGCATATGTGCAGCCCTTTGGAGGAAGCCTTTGGGGTGCTGACTCCCAATCAGTCCCTGTACCTACAAAATAGGGGAGTAAGCAACCTAATAGAGTCCCTTTTTTGCAAAAAGACAGCGTGGATTTGTTGCCAGTGCAGCCTTCCTTCCAGTAGCAATACTGCCTGTAGTATCATGTATGGAGGCCTCAGGGCTCGCTCAGGGCTTGTCACGCAGAACTGCAGGCCTGACAGAGCAGAACTGCTCTCCTCTCCTCTCCTCTCCTCTCCTCTCCTCTCCTCTCCTCTCCTCTCCTCTCCTCTCCTCTTCTCTTCTCTCCTCTCCGCCAGTCCAATATCTAAGAGACTGTTTGCCTGAAAGGACAGAGGGGTTTCAGTTCCAAAATCAATTTCAAGGACACAGAACACAATGAATTTTATTTGATTTTGTTGTTAATTTATTAATTTTCTTGATTTTATGTTAATTCATGTGATGTTTCTTCGTGTCATTTTTTTTCCCTTTGTGACTCTGTTTCAGAACCCAGGCTCACAAGCATTAGCTCAAGCCCAAGTGTAGCCAGGAGTAGGCTGAGGCATTCTTCAGTTTAGCCTGAGAAAAGATCCCTTGCAGGCTGGCAAAGGCAAGTCCCAGAGCTGCAGAGAGCAGCAGCAGGAATAGAGGCCAAGCTGTCCGCGGTTCCTGCAGAGGGAGAACCTTGACAAGGACTTGTGGGACTGACCATGCACAAAAGAGGAGGAAGAAGAAGAAGAAGAAGAAGAAGAAGAGGAAGAAGAAGAGGAAGAAGAGGAAGAAGAGGTGAGTGGTACCGTGGCATCTCTTCCAAAGCGTGACATGTAGCGATGACGAGCAGACTTTTTGCCTTGCACAACTTGTTTGGCTGCTGTGCTTCTTGGGCAGGGATGCATGAGAAGCGCTCTGGTCCCTGCCAGGCGCTTGTGTTAGCTACAGGGAGAGCTGAGAAGTGGCAGCTGCGGCTGCCAGCATGGTGGAGCATGAGCAGCTGGCTCCCAGGCCAAATGGCCCAAAGAAATGGTGGCAAGGGGCGGTGCTGAGAACTGCAGAGGAAGGCAAAAAACCGCCGGGGACCGGTGCCAATGTGCCCCGGGGGAAAAAGATCCTTGCTGAGCCCAGTGCTGGCCATGGGCTGTTCCCTGAGCATGTGAGCCAGACCTGGCTCCTTGTCCCACAGGCTGCTCATGCTTGCCAGGAGCTGCCCAAGCCCTATCCTCCCTTGAGCTGGAGCTATGTCACGGACTTGCCAGAGTGCCCAACTGCCTCTGAGCTGATGGACCTTGTGGGCAAGAATCCTTGCTGTCCCTGTGTAGGACACCAGTGGGTGTTCCAAAGCACTGCAAGCCCTTGCACGCCCTTGCAAGCCCTCGACATCCTATCTCTTAGGGCTCCTGAGCGTTGCTGTGTAGGAGATGAGGATGGTGAGCTGTGCAGTGCTCCTCAAGAAGGAATTGCCTTGGTCTTGCCACTGCTATCCAGTTGAAAAGGATTTGCATCCATGAGCCGAGCTTGGAAGGTGGCCCTGCCAGCAGATTGTCTTGCAGCGGAGAACCTCCAGCAGCCTCCTGCAAGGTTTTCTTCCCTCAGCCCCTGGCCTGTGATTCCAGCAGCTCCTCAAGTGCTTCCTGTCAGATGTGCTGGGGCTGCCCCCGGGCCAGCTCTGGCAGTGGACACGGGAGGCTGCTCCTCTGGATCCTGCGTGGGGCCTGGTGACCACTGCGTTGCCGGGTGCTGGCATTGTGACATGGGGCTGACACAGCCGCATATGTGCAGCCCTTTGGAGGAAGCCTTTGGGGTGCTGGCTCCAAATCAGTCCCTGTACCTACAAAATAGGGGAGTAAGCAACCTAATAGAGTCCCTTTTTTGCAAAAAGACAGCGTGGATTTGTTGCCAGTGCAGCCTTCCTTCCAGTAGCAATACTGCCTGTAGTATCATGTATGGAGGCCTCAGGGCTCGCTCAGGGCTTGTCACGCAGAACTGCAGGCCTGACAGAGCAGAACTGCTCTCCTCTCCTCTCCTCTCCTCTCCTCTCCTCTCCTCTCCTCTCCTCTCCTCTCCTCTCCTCTCCTCTCCTCTCCTCTCCTCTCCTCTCCTCTCCTCTTCTCTTCTCTTCTCTCCTGTCCGCCAGTCCAGTATCTAAGAGACTGTTTGCCTGAAAGGACAGAGGGTTTTCAGTTCCAAAATCAATTTCAAGGACACAGAACACAATGAATTTTATTTTATTTTGTCGTTAATTTAGTAATTTTCTTGATTTTATGTTAATTCATGTTATGTTTCTTCGTGTCATTTTTTTTCCCTTTGTGACTCTGTTTCAGAACCCAGGCTCACAAGCATTAGCTCAAGCCCAAGTGTAGCCAGGAGTAGGCTGAGGCATTCTTCAGTTTAGCCTGAGAAAAGATCCCTTGCAGGCTGGCAAAGGCAAGTCCCAGAGCTGCAGAGAGCAGCAGCAGGAATAGAGGCCAAGCTGTCCGCGGTTCCTGCAGAGGGAGAACCTTGACAAGGACTTGTGGGACTGACCATGCACAAAAGAGGAGGAAGAAGAAGAAGAAGAAGAAGAAGAAGAGGAAGAAGAAGAGGAAGAAGAGGAAGAAGAGGTGAGTGGTACCGTGGCACCTCTTCCAAAGCGTGACATGTAGCGATGACGAGCAGACTTTTTGCCTTCCACAACTTGTTTGGCTGCTGTGCTTCTTGGGCAGGGATGCATGAGAAGCGCTCTGGTCCCTGCCAGGCGCTTGTGTTACCTGCAGGGAGAGCTGAGAAGTGGCAGCTGCGGCTGCCAGCATGGTGGAGCATGAGCAGCCGGCTCCCAGGCCAAATGGCCCAAAGAAATGGTGGCAAGGGGCGGTGCTGAGAACTGCAGAGGAAGGCAAAAAACTGCCGGGGACCAGTGCCAATGTGCCCCGGGGGAAAAAGTTCCTTGCTGAGCCCAGTGCTGGCCATGGGCTGTTCCCTGAGCATGTGAGCCAGAGCTGGCTCCTTGTCCCACAGGCTGCTCATGCTTCCCAGGAGCTGCCCAAGCCCTATCCTCCCTTGAGCTGGAGCTATGTCACGGATTTGCCAGAGTGCCCAACTGCCTCTGAGCTGATGGACCTTGTGGGCAAGAATCCTTGCTGTCCCTGTGTAGGACACCAGTGGGTGTTCCAAAGCACTGCAAGCCCTTGCAAGCCCTTGCAAGCCCTCGACATCCTATCTCTTAGGGCTCCTGAGCGTTGCTGTGTAGGAGATGAGGATGGTGAGCTGTGCAGTGCTCCTCAAGAAGGAATTGCCTTGGTCTTGCCACTGCTATCCAGTTGAAAAGGATTTGCATCCATGAGCCGAGCTTGGAAGGTGGCCCTGCCAGCAGATTGTCTTGCAGCGGAGAACCTCCAGCAGCCTCCTGCAAGGTTTTCTTCCCTCAGCCCCTGGCCTGTGATTCCAGCAGCTCCTCAAGTGCTTCCTGTCAGATGTGCTGGGGCTGCCCCCGGGCCAGCTCTGGCAGTGGACACGGGAGGCTGCTCCTCTGGATCCTGCGTGGGGCCTTGTGACCACTGCGTTGCCGGGTGCTGGCATTGTGACATGGGGGTGACACAGCCGCATATGTGCAGCCCTTTGGAGGAAGCCTTTGGGGTGCTGGCTCCAAATCAGTCCCTGTACCTACAAAATAGGGGAGTAAGCAACCTAATAGAGTCCCTTTTTTGCAAAAAGACAGCGTGGATTTGTTGCCAGTGCAGCCTTCCTTCCAGTAGCAATACTGCCTGTAGTATCATGTATGGAGGCCTCAGGGCTCGCTCAGGGCTTGTCACGCAGAACTGCAGGCCTGACAGAGCAGAACTGCTCTCCTCTCCTCTTCTCTCCTCTTCTCTTCTCTCCTCTCCTCTCCTCTCCTCTCCTCTCCTCTCCTCTCCTCTCCTCTCCTCTCCTCTCCTCTCCTCTCCTCTCCTCTCCTCTCCTCTTCTCTTCTCTTCTCTCCTGTCCGCCAGTCCAGTATCTAAGAGACTGTTTGCCTGAAAGGACAGAGGGTTTTCAGTTCCAAAATCAATTTCAAGGACACAGAACACAATGAATTTTATTTTATTTTGTCGTTAATTTAGTAATTTTCTTGATTTTATGTTAATTCATGTTATGTTTCTTCGTGTCATTTTTTTTCCCTTTGTGACTCTGTTTCAGAACCCAGGCTCACAAGTATTAGCTCAAGCCCAAGTGTAGCCAGGAGTAGGCTGAGGCATTCTTCAGTTTAGCCTGAGAAAAGATCCCTTGCAGGCTGGCAAAGGCAAGTCCCAGAGCTGCAGAGAGCAGCAGCAGGAATAGAGGCCAAGCTGTCCGCGGTTCCTGCAGAGGGAGAACCTTGACAAGGAGTTGTGGGACTGACCATGCACAAAAGAGGAGGAAGAAGAAGAAGAAGAAGAAGAAGAAGAGGAAGAAGAAGAGGAAGAAGAGGAAGAAGAGGTGAGTGGTACCGTGGCATCTCTTCCAAAGCGTGACATGTAGCGATGACGAGCAGACTTTTTGCCTTCCACAACTTGTTTGGCTGCTGTGCTTCTTGGGCAGGGATGCATGAGAAGCGCTCTGGTCGCTGCCAGGCGCTTGTGTTAGCTGCAGGGAGAGCTGAGAAGTGGCAGCTGCGGCTGCCAGCATGGTGGAGCATGAGCAGCCGTCTCCCAGGCCAAATGGCCCAAAGAAATGGTGGCAAGGGGCAGTGCTGAGAACTGCAGAGGAAGGCAAAAAACTGCCGGGGACCAGTGCCAATGTGCCCCGGGGGAAAAAGTTCCTTGCTGAGCCCAGTGCTGGCCATGGGCTGTTCCCTGAGCATGTGAGCCAGACCTGGCTCCTTGTCCCACAGGCTGCTCATGCTTCCCAGGAGCTGCCCAAGCCCTATCCTCCCTTGAGCTGGAGCTATGTCGCGGACTTGCCAGAGTGCACAAGTGCCTCTGAGCTGATGGACCTTGTGGGCAAGAATCCTTGCTGTCCCTGTGTAGGACACCAGTGGGTGTTCCAAAGCACTGCAAGCCCTTGCAAGCCCTTGCAAGCCCTCGACATCCTATCCCTTACGGCTCCTGAGCGTTGCTCTGTAGGAGATGAGGATGGTGAGCTCTGCAGTGCTCCTCAAGAAGGAATTGCCTTGGTCTTGCCACTGCTATCCAGTTGAAAAGGATTTGCATCCATGAGCCGAGCTTGGAAGATGGCCCTGCCAGCAGATTATCTTGCAGCGGAGAACCTCCAGCAGCCTCCTGCAAGGTTTTCTTCCCTCAGCCCCTGGCCTGTGATTCCAGCAGCTCCTCAAGTGCTTCCTGTCAGATGTGCTGGGGCTGCCCCCGGGACAGCTCTGGCAGTGGACACGGGAGGCTGCTCCTCTGGATCCTGCGTGGGGCCTGGTGACCACTGCGTTGCCGGGTGCTGGCATTGTGACATGGGGGTGACACAGCCGCATATGTGCAGCCCTTTGGAGGAAGCCTTTGGGGTGCTGGCTCCAAATCAGTCCCTGTACCTACAAAATAGGGGAGTAAGCAACCTAATAGAGTCCCTTTTTTGCAAAAAGACAGCGTGGATTTGTTGCCAGTGCAACCTTACTTCCAGTAGCAATACTGCCTGTAGTATCATGTATGGAGGCCTCAGGGCTCGCTCAGGGCTTGTCACGCAGAACTGCAGGCCTGACAGAGCAGAACTGCTCTCCTCTCCTCTCCTCTCCTCTCCTCTTCTCTTCTCTCCTGTCCGTCAGTCCAATATCTAAGTGACTGTTTGCCTGAAAGGACAGAGGGTTTTCAGTTCCAAAATCAATTTCAAGGACACAGAACACAATGAATTTTATTTTATTTTGTTGTCAATTTATTAATTTTCTTGATTTTATGTTAATTCATGTTATGTTTCTTCGTGTCATTTTTTTTCCCTTTGTGACTCTGTTTCAGAACCCAGGCTCACAAGCATTAGCTCAAGCCCAAGTGTAGCCAGGAGTAGGCTGAGGCATTCTTCAGTTTAGCCTGAGAAAAGATCCCTTGCAGGCTGGCAAAGGCAAGTCCCAGAGCTGCAGAGAGCAGCAGCAGGAATAGAGGCCAAGCTGTCCGCGGTTCCTGCAGAGGGAGAACCTTGACAAGGAGTTGTGGGACTGACCATGCACAAAAGAGGAGGAAGAAGAAGAAGAAGAAGAAGAAGAAGAAGAGGAAGAAGAGGAAGAAGAGGTGAGTGGTACCGTGGCATCTCTTCCAAAGCGTGACATGTAGCGATGACGAGCAGACTTTTTGCCTTCCACAACTTGTTTGGCTGCTGTGCTTCTTGGGCAGGGAAGCATGAGAAGTGGTCTGGTCCCTGCCAGGCGCTTGTGTTAGCTGCAGGGAGAGCTGAGAAGTGGCAGCTGCGGCTGCCAGCATGGTGGAGCATGAGCAGCCGGCTCCCAGGCCAAATGGCCCAAAGAAATGGTGGCAAGGGGCGGTGCTGAGAACTGCAGAGGAAGGCAAAAAACCGCCGGGGACCAGTGCCAATATGTCCCGGGGGAAAAAGTTCCTTGCCGAGCCCAGTGCTGGCCATGGGCTGTTCCCTGAGCATGTGAGCCAGACCTGGCTCCTTGTCCCACAGGCTGCTCATGCTTCCCAGGAGCTGCCAAGCCCTATCCTCCCTTGAGCTGGAGCTATGTCACGGACTTGCCAGAGTGCCCAAGTGCCTCTGAGCTGATGGACCTTGTGGGCAAGAATCCTTGCTGTCCCTGTGTAGGACACCAGGGGGTGTTCCAAAGCACTGCAAGCCCTTGCAAGCCCTTGCAAGCCCTCGACATCCTATCTCTTATGGCTCCTGAGCGTTGCTCTGTAGGAGACAAGGATGGTGAGCTCTGCAGTGCTCCTCAAGAAGGAATTGCCTTGGTCTTGCCACTGCTATTCAGTTGAAAAGGATTTGCATCCATGAGCTGAGCTTGAAAGGTGGCCCTGCCAGCAGATTGTCTTGCAGCGGAGAACCTCCAGCAGCCTCCTGCAAGGTTTTCTTCCCTCAGCCCCTGGCCTGTGATTCCAGCAGCTCCTCAAGTGCTTCCTGTCAGATGTGCTGGGGCTGCCCCCGGGCCAGCTCTGGCAGTGGACACGGGAGGCTGCTCCTCTGGATCCTGCGTGGGGCCTGGTGACCACTGCGTTGCCGGGTGCTGGCATTGTGACATGGGGGTGACACAGCCGCATATGTGCAGCCCTTTGGAGGAAGCCTTTGGGGTGCTGGCTCCAAATCAGTCCCTGTAGCTACAAAATAGGGGAGTAAGCAACCTAATAGAGTCCCTTTTTTGCAAAAAGACAGTGTGGATTTGTTGCCAGTGCAGCCTTCCTTCCAGTAGCAATACTGCCTGTAGTATCATGTATGGAGGCCTCAGGGCTTGCTCAGGGCTTGTCACGCAGAACTGCAGGCCTGACAGAGCAGAACTGCTCTCCTCTCCTCTCCTCTCCTCTCCTCTCCTCTCCTCTCCTCTCGTCTCCTCTCCTCTCCTCTCCTCTCCTCTCGTCTCCTCTCCTCTCCTCTCCTCTCCTCTTCTCTTCTCTCCTGTCCGCCAGTCCAATATCTAAGAGACTGTTTGCCTGAAAGGACAGAGGGTTTTCAGTTCCAAAATCAATTTCAAGGACACAGAACACAATGAATTTTATTTTATTTTGTTGTTAATTTATTAATTTTCTTGATTTTATGTTAATTCATGTTATGTTTCTTCGTGTCATTTTTTTTCCCTTTGTGACTCTGTTTCAGAACCCAGGCTCACAAGCATTAGCTCAAGCCCAAGTGTAGCCAGGAGTAGGCTGAGGCATTCTTCAGTTTAGCCTGAGAAAAGATCCCTTGCAGGCTGGCAAAGGCAAGTCCCAGAGCTGCAGAGAGCAGCAGCAGGAATAGAGGCCAAGCTGTCCGCGGTTCCTGCAGAGGGAGAACCTTGACAAGGAGTTGTGGGACTGACCATGCACAAAAGAGGAGGAAGAAGAAGAAGAAGAAGAAGAAGAAGAAGAAGAGGAAGAAGAGGAAGAAGAGGTGAGTGGTACCATGGCATCTCTTCCAAAGCGTGACATGTAGCGATGACGAGCAGACTTTTTGCCTTGCACAACTTGTTTGGCTGCTGTGCTTCTTGGGCAGGGAAGCATGAGAAGTGGTCTGGTCCCTGCCAGGCGCTTGTGTTACCTGCAGGGAGAGCTGAGAAGTGGCAGCTGCGGCTGCCAGCATGGTGGAGCATGAGCAGCCGGCTCCCAGGCCAAATGGCCCAAAGAAATGGTGGCAAGGGGCGGTGCTGAGAACTGCAGAGGAAGGCAAAAAACCGCCGGGGACCAGTGCCAATATGTCCCGGGGGAAAAAGTTCCTTGCCGAGCCCAGTGCTGGCCATGGGCTGTTCCCTGAGCATGTGAGCCAGACCTGGCTCCTTGTCCCACAGGCTGCTCATGCTTCCCAGGAGCTGCCAAGCCCTATCCTCCCTTGAGCTGGAGCTATGTCACGGACTTGCCAGAGTGCCCAAGTGCCTCTGAGCTGATGGACCTTGTGGGCAAGAATCCTTGCTGTCCCTGTGTAGGACACCAGGGGGTGTTCCAAAGCACTGCAAGCCCTTGCAAGCCCTTGCAAGCCCTCGACATCCTATCTCTTACGGCTCCTGAGCGTTGCTCTGTAGGAGACAAGGATGGTGAGCTCTGCAGTGCTCCTCAAGAAGGAATTGCCTTGGTCTTGCCACTGCTATTCAGTTGAAAAGGATTTGCATCCATGAGCTGAGCTTGAAAGGTGGCCCTGCCAGCAGATTGTCTTGCAGCAGAGAACCTCCAGCAGCCTCCTGCAAGGTTTTCTTCCCTCAGCCCCTGGCCTGTGATTCCAGCAGCTCCTCAAGTGCTTCCTGTCAGATGTGCTGGGGCTGCCCCCGGGCCAGCTCTGGCAGTGGACACGGGAGGCTGCTCCTCTGGATCCTGCGTGGGGCCTGGTGACCACTGCGTTGCCGGGTGCTGGCATTGTGACATGGGGGTGACACAGCCGCATATGTGCAGCCCTTTGGAGGAAGCCTTTGGGGTGCTGGCTCCAAATCAGTCCCTGTAGCTACAAAATAGGGGAGTAAGCAACCTAATAGAGTCCCTTTTTTGCAAAAAGACAGTGTGGATTTGTTGCCAGTGCAGCCTTCCTTCCAGTAGCAATACTGCCTGTAGTATCATGTATGGAGGCCTCAGGGCTTGCTCAGGGCTTGTCACGCAGAACTGCAGGCCTGACAGAGCAGAACTGCTCTCCTCTCCTCTCCTCTCCTCTCCTCTCCTCTCCTCTCCTCTCGTCTCCTCTCCTCTCCTCTCCTCTCCTCTCGTCTCCTCTCCTCTCCTCTCCTCTCCTCTTCTCTTCTCTCCTGTCCGCCAGTCCAATATCTAAGAGACTGTTTGCCTGAAAGGACAGAGGGTTTTCAGTTCCAAAATCAATTTCAAGGACACAGAACACAATGAATTTTATTTTATTTTGTTGTTAATTTATTAATTTTCTTGATTTTATGTTAATTCATGTTATGTTTCTTCGTGTCATTTTTTTTCCCTTTGTGACTCTGTTTCAGAACCCAGGCTCACAAGCATTAGCTCAAGCCCAAGTGTAGCCAGGAGTAGGCTGAGGCATTCTTCAGTTTAGCCTGAGAAAAGATCCCTTGCAGGCTGGCAAAGGCAAGTCCCAGAGCTGCAGAGAGCAGCAGCAGGAATAGAGGCCAAGCTGTCCTCGGTTCCTGCAGAGGGAGAACCTTGACAAGGAGTTGTGGGAATGACCATGCACAAAAGAGGAGGAAGAAGAAGAAGAAGAAGAAGAAGAAGAAGAAGAGGAAGAAGAGGAAGAAGAGGTGAGTGGTACCATGGCATCTCTTCCAAAGCGTGACATGTAGCGATGACGAGCAGACTTTTTGCCTTGCACAACTTGTTTGGCTGCTGTGCTTCTTGGGCAGGGAAGCATGAGAAGTGGTCTGGTCCCTGCCAGGCGCTTGTGTTACCTGCAGGGAGAGCTGAGAAGTGGCAGCTGCGGCTGCCAGCATGGTGGAGCATGAGCAGCCGGCTCCCAGGCCAAATGGCCCAAAGAAATGGTGGCAAGGGGCGGTGCTGAGAACTGCAGAGGAAGGCAAAAAACCGCCGGGGACCAGTGCCAATATGTCCCGGGGGAAAAAGTTCCTTGCCGAGCCCAGTGCTGGCCATGGGCTGTTCCCTGAGCATGTGAGCCAGACCTGGCTCCTTGTCCCACAGGCTGCTCATGCTTCCCAGGAGCTGCCAAGCCCTATCCTCCCTTGAGCTGGAGCTATGTCACGGACTTGCCAGAGTGCCCAAGTGCCTCTGAGCTGATGGACCTTGTGGGCAAGAATCCTTGCTGTCCCTGTGTAGGACACCAGGGGGTGTTCCAAAGCACTGCAAGCCCTTGCAAGCCCTTGCAAGCCCTCGACATCCTATCTCTTACGGCTCCTGAGCGTTGCTCTGTAGGAGACAAGGATGGTGAGCTCTGCAGTGCTCCTCAAGAAGGAATTGCCTTGGTCTTGCCACTGCTATTCAGTTGAAAAGGATTTGCATCCATGAGCTGAGCTTGAAAGGTGGCCCTGCCAGCAGATTGTCTTGCAGCGGAGAACCTCCAGCAGCCTCCTGCAAGGTTTTCTTCCCTCAGCCCCTGGCCTGTGATTCCAGCAGCTCCTCAAGTGCTTCCTGTCAGATGTGCTGGGGCTGCCCCCGGGCCAGCTCTGGCAGTGGACACGGGAGGCTGCTCCTCTGGATCCTGCGTGGGGCCTGGTGACCACTGCGTTGCCGGGTGCTGGCATTGTGACATGGGGGTGACACAGCCGCATATGTGCAGCCCTTTGGAGGAAGCCTTTGGGGTGCTGGCTCCAAATCAGTCCCTGTAGCTACAAAATAGGGGAGTAAGCAACCTAATAGAGTCCCTTTTTTGCAAAAAGACAGTGTGGATTTGTTGCCAGTGCAGCCTTCCTTCCAGTAGCAATACTGCCTGTAGTATCATGTATGGAGGCCTCAGGGCTTGCTCAGGGCTTGTCACGCAGAACTGCAGGCCTGACAGAGCAGAACTGCTCTCCTCTCCTCTCCTCTCCTCTCCTCTCCTCTCCTCTCCTCTCGTCTCCTCTCCTCTCCTCTCCTCTCCTCTCGTCTCGTCTCCTCTCCTCTCCTCTCCTCTTCTCTTCTCTCCTGTCCGCCAGTCCAATATCTAAGAGACTGTTTGCCTGAAAGGACAGAGGGTTTTCAGTTCCAAAATCAATTTCAAGCACACAGAACACAATGAATTTTATTTTATTTTGTTGTTAATTTATTAATTTTCTTGATTTTATGTTAATTCATGTTATGTTTCTTCGTGTCATTTTTTTTCCCTTTGTGACTCTGTTTCAGAACCCAGGCTCACAAGCATTAGCTCAAGCCCAAGTGTAGCCAGGAGTAGGCTGAGGCATTCTTCAGTTTAGCCTGAGAAAAGATCCCTTGCAGGCTGGCAAAGGCAAGTCCCAGAGCTGCAGAGAGCAGCAGCAGGAATAGAGGCCAAGCTGTCCGCGGTTCCTGCAGAGGGAGAACCTTGACAAGGAGTTGTGGGACTGACCATGCACAAAAGAGGAGGAAGAAGAAGAAGAAGAAGAAGAAGAAGAAGAAGAGGAAGAAGAGGAAGAAGAGGTGAGTGGTACCATGGCATCTCTTCCAAAGCGTGACATGTAGCGATGACGAGCAGACTTTTTGCCTTGCACAACTTGTTTGGCTGCTGTGCTTCTTGGGCAGGGATGCATGAGAAGCGGTCTGGTCCCTGCCAGGCGCTTGTGTTACCTGCAGGGAGAGCTGAGAAGTGGCAGCTGCGGCTGCCAGCATGGTGGAGCATGAGCAGCCGGCTCCCAGGCCAAATGGCCCAAAGAAATGGTGGCAAGGGGCGGTGCTGAGAACTGCAGAGGAAGGCAAAAAACCGCCGGGGACCAGTGCCAATGTGTCCCGGAGGAAAAAGTTCCTTGCCGAGCCCAGTGCTGGCCATGGGCTGCTCCCTGAGCATGTGAGCCAGACCTGGCTCCTTGTCCCACAGGCTGCTCATGCTTCCCAGGAGCTGCCAAGCCCTATCCTCCCTTGAGCTGGAGCTATGTCGCGGACTTGCCAGAGTGCCCAAGTGCCTCTGAGCTGATGGACCTTGTGGGCAAGAATCCTTGCTGTCCCTGTGTAGGACACCAGTGGGTGTTCCAAAGCACTGCAAGCCCTTGCAAGCCCTTGCAAGCCCTCGACATCCTATCTCTTAGGGCTCCTGAGCGTTGCTGTGTAGGAGATGAGGATGGTGAGCTCTGCAGTGCTCCTCAAGAAGGAATTGCCTTGGTCTTGCCACTGCTATCCAGTTGAAAATGATTTGCATCCATGAGCCGAGCTTGGAAGGTGGCCCTGCCAGCAGATTGCCTTGCAGCGGAGAACCTCCAGCAGCCTCCTGCAAGGTTTTCTTCCCTCAGCCCCTGGCCTGTGATTCCAGCAGCTCCTCAAGTGCTTCCTGTCAGATGTGCTGGGGCTGCCCCCGGGCCAGCTCTGGCAGTGGACACGGGAGGCTGCTCCTCTGGATCCTGCGTGGGGCCTGGTGACCACTGCGTTGCCGGGTGCTGGCATTGTGACATGGGGGTGACACAGCCGCATATGTGCAGCCCTTTGGAGGAAGCCTTTGGGGTGCTGGCTCCAAATCAGTCCCTGTAGCTACAAAATAGGGGAGTAAGCAACCTAATAGGGTCCCTTTTTTGCAAAAAGACAGTGTGGATTTCTTGCCAGTGCAGCCTTACTTCCAGTAGCAATACTGCCTGTAGTATCATGTATGGAGGCCTCAGGGCTCGCTCAGGGCTTGTCACGCAGAACTGCAGGCCTGACAGAGCAGAATTGCTCTCCTCTCCTCTCCTCTCCTCTCCTCTCCTCTTCTCTCCTGTCAGCCAGTCCAATATCTAAGAGACTGTTTGCCTGAAAGGACAGAGGGTTTTCAGTTCCAAAATCAATTTCAAGGACACAGAACACAATGAATTTTATTTGATTTTGTTGTTAATTTATTAATTTTCTTGATTTTATGTTAATTCATGTGATGTTTCTTCGTGTCATTTTTTTTCCCTTTGTGACTCTGTTTCAGAACCCAGGCTCACAAGCATTAGCTCAAGCCCAAGTGTAGCCAGGAGTAGGCTGAGGCATTCTTCAGTTTAGCCTGAGAAAAGATCCCTTGCAGGCTGGCAAAGGCAAGTCCCAGAGCTGCAGAGAGCAGCAGCAGGAATAGAGGCCAAGCTGTCCGCGGTTCCTGCAGAGGGAGAACCTTGACAAGGAGTTGTGGGACTGACCATGCACAAAAGAGGAGGAAGAAGAAGAAGAAGAAGAAGAAGAAGAGGAAGAAGAAGAGGAAGAAGAGGAAGAAGGGGTGAGTGGTACCGTGGCATCTCTTCCAAAGCGTGACATGTAGCGATGACGAGCAGACTTTTTGCCTTGCACAACTTGTTTGGCTGCTCTGCTTCTTGGTCAGGGATGCATGAGAAGCGGTCTGGTCCCTGCCAGGCGCTTGTGTTAGCTGCAGGGAGAGCTGAGAAGTGGCAGCTGCGGCTGCCAGCATGGTGGAGCATGAGCAGCCGGCTCCCAGGCCAAATGGCCCAAAGAAATGGTGGCAAGGGGCGGTGCTGAGAACTGCAGAGGAAGGCAAAAAACCGCCGGGGACCAGTGCCAATGTGCCCCGGGGGAAAAAGTTCCTTGCCGAGCCCAGTGCTGGCCATGGGCTGCTCCCTGAGCATGTGAGCCAGACCTGGCTCCTTGTCCCACAGGCTGCTCATGCTTCCCAGGAGCTGCCCAAGCCCTATCCTCCCTTGAGCTGGAGCTATGTCGCGGACTTGCCAGAGTGCCCAAGTGCCTCTGAGCTGATAGACCTTGTGGGCAAGAATCCTTGCTGTCCCTGTGTAGGACACCAGTGGGTGTTCCAAAGCACTGCAAGCCCTTGCAAGCCCTTGCAAGCCCTCGACATCCTATCTCTTACGGCTCCTGAGCGTTGCTCTGTAGGAGATGAGGATGGTGAGCTGTGCAGTGCTCCTCAAGAAGGAATTGCCTTGGTCTTGCCACTGCTATGCAGTTGAAAAGGATTTGCATCCATGAGCCGAGCTTGGAAGGTGGCCCTGCCAGCAGATTGTCTTGCAGCGGAGAACCTCCAGCAGCCTCCTGCAAGGTTTTCTTCCCTCAGCCCCTGGCCTGTGATTCCAGCAGCTCCTCAAGTGCTTCCTGTCCGATGTGCTGGGGCTGCCCCCGGGCCAGCTCTGGCAGTGGACACGGGAGGCTGCTCCTCTGGATCCTGCGTGGGGCCTGGTGACCACTGCGTTGCCGGGTGCTGGCATTGTGACATGGGGGTGACACAGCCGCATATGTGCAGCCCTTTGGAGGAAGCCTTTGGGGTGCTGGCTCCAAATCAGTCCCTGTAGCTACAAAATAGGGGAGTAAGCAACCTAATAGAGTCCCTTTTTTGCAAAAAGACAGCGTGGATTTGTTGCCAGTGCAGCCTTCCTTCCAGTAGCAATACTGCCTGTAGTATCATGTATGGAGGCCTCAGGGCTCGCTCAGGGCTTGTCACGCAGAACTGCAGGCCTGACAGAGCAGAACTGCTCTCCTCTCCTCTCCTCTCCTCTCCTCTCCTCTCCTCTCCTGTCCTCTCCTGTCCTCTCCTGTCCTCTCCTGTCCTCTCCTCTCCTCTCCTCTCCTCTCCTCTCCTCTCCTCTCCTCTCCTCTCCTCTCCTCTCCTCTCCTCTCCTCTCCTCTCCTCTCCTCTCCTCTCCTCCTCTCTCCTGTCCGCCAGTCCAGTATCTAAGAGACTGTTTGCCTTAAAGGACAGAGGGTTTTCAGTTCCAAAATCAATGTCAAGGACACAGAACACAATGAATTTTATTTGATTTTGTTGTTAATTTATTAATTTTCTTGATTTTATGTTAATTCATGTGATGTTTCTTCGTGTCATTTTTTTTCCCTTTGTGACTCTGTTTCAGAACCCAGGCTCACAAGCATTAGCTCAAGCCCAAGTGTAGCCAGGAGTAGGCTGAGGCATTCTTCAGTTTAGCCTGAGAAAAGATCCCTTGCAGGCTGGCAAAGGCAAGTCCCAGAGCTGCAGAGAGCAGCAGCAGGAATAGAGGCCAAGCTGTCCGCGGTTCCTGCAGAGGGAGAACCTTGACAAGGAGTTGTGGGACTGACCATGCACAAAAGAGGAGGAAGAAGAAGAAGAAGAAGAAGAAGAAGAAGAGGAAGAAGAGGAAGAAGAGGTGAGTGGTACCGTGGCATCTCTTCCAAAGCGTGACATGTAGCGATGACGAGCAGACTTTTTGCCTTGCACAACTTGTTTGGCTGCTGTGCTTCTTGGGCAGGGATGCATGAGAAGCGGTCTGGTCCCTGCCAGGCGCTTGTGTTACCTGCAGGGAGAGCTGAGAAGTGGCAGCTGCGGCTGCCAGCATGGTGGAGCATGAGCAGCCGTCTCCCAGGCCAAATGGCCCAAAGAAATGGTGGCAAGGGGCGGTGCTGAGAACTGCAGAGGAAGGCAAAAAACCGCCAGGGACCAGTGCCAATGTGTCCCGGAGGAAATAGTTCCTTGCCGAGCCCAGTGCTGGCCATGGGCTGCTCCCTGAGCATGTGAGCCAGACCTGGCTCCTTGTCCCACAGGCTGCTCATGCTTCCCAGGAGCTGCCCAAGCCCTATCCTCCCTTGAGCTGGAGCTATGTCGCGGACTTGCCAGAGTGCCCAAGTGCCTCTGAGCTGAAGGACCTTGTGGGCAAGAATCCTTGCTGTCCCTGTGTAGGACACCAGGGGGTGTTCCAAAGCACTGCAAGCCCTTGCAAGCCCTTGCAAGCCCTCGACATCCTATCTCTTATGGCTCCTGAGTGTTGCTCTGTAGGAGATGAGGATGGTGAGCTCTGCAGTGCTCCTCAAGAAGGAATTGCCTTGGTCTTGCCACTGCTATCCAGTTGAAAAGGATTTGCATCCATGAGCCGAGCTTGGAAGGTGGCCCTGCCAGCAGATTGTCTTGCAGCGGAGAACCTCCAGCAGCCTCCTGCAAGGTTTTCTTCCCTCAGCCCCTGGCCTGTGATTCCAGCAGCTCCTCAAGTGCTTCCTGTCAGATGTGCTGGGGCTGCCCCCGGGCCAGCTCTGGCAGTGGACACGGGAGGCTGCTCCTCTGGATCCTGCGTGGGGCCTGGTGACCACTGCGTTGCCGGGTGCTGGCATTGTGCCATGGGGGTGACACAGCCGCATATGTGCAGCCCTTTGGAGGAAGCCTTTGGGGTGCTGGCTCCAAATCAGTCCCTGTAGCTACAAAATAGGGGAGTAAGCAACCTAATAGAGTCCCTTTTTTGCAAAAAGACAGTGTGGATTTGTTGCCAGTGCAGCCTTCCTTCCAGTAGCAATACTGCCTGTAGTATCATGTATGGAGGCCTCAGGGCTCGCTCAGGGCTTGTCACGCAGAACTGCAGGCCTGACAGAGCAGAACTGCTCTCCTCTCCTCTCCTCTCCTCTCCTCTCCTCTCCTCTCATCTCCTCTCCTCTTCTCTTCTCTCCTGTCCGCCAGTCCAATATCTAAGAGACTGTTTGCCTGAAAGGACAGAGGGTTTTCAGTTCCAAAATCAATGTCAAGGACACAGAACACAATGAATTTTATTTGATTTTGTTGTTAATTTATTAATTTTCTTGATTTTATGTTAATTCATGTTATGTTTCTTCGTGTCATTTTTTTTCCCTTTGTGACTCTGTTTCAGAACCCAGGCTCACAAGCATTAGCTCAAGCCCAAGTGTAGCCATGAGTAGGCTGAGGCATTCTTCAGTTTAGCCTGAGAAAAGATCCCTTGCAGGCTGGCAAAGGCAAGTCCCAGAGCTGCAGAGAGCAGCAGCAGGAATAGAGGCCAAGCTGTCCGCGGTTCCTGCAGAGGGAGAACCTTGACAAGGAGTTGTGGGACTGACCATGCACAAAAGAGGAGGAAGAAGAAGAAGAAGAAGAAGAAGAAGAAGAGGAAGAAGAGGAAGAAGAGGTGAGTGGTACCGTGGCATCTCTTCCAAAGCGTGACATGTAGCGATGACGAGCAGACTTTTTGCCTTGCACAACTTGTTTGGCTGCTGTGCTTCTTGGGCAGGGATGCATGAGAAGCGGTCTGGTCCCTGCCAGGCGCTTGTGTTACCTGCAGGGAGAGCTGAGAAGTGGCAGCTGCGGCTGCCAGCATGGTGGAGCATGAGCAGCCGTCTCCCAGGCCAAATGGCCCAAAGAAATGGTGGCAATGGGCGGTGCTGAGAAGTGCAGAGGAAGGCAAAAAACCGCCGGGGACCAGTGCCAATGTGTCCCGGAGGAAATAGTTCCTTGCCGAGCCCAGTGCTGGCCATGGGCTGCTCCCTGAGCATGTGAGCCAGACCTGGCTCCTTGTCCCACAGTCTGCTCATGCTTCCCAGGAGCTGCCAAGCCCTATCCTCCCTTGAGCTGGAGCTATGTCGCGGACTTGCCAGAGTGCCCAAGTGCCTCTGAGCTGATGGAGCTTGTGGGCAAGAATCCTTGCTGTCCCTGTGTAGGACACCAGTGGGTGTTCCAAAGCACTGCAAGCCCTTGCAAGCCCTTGCAAGCCCTCGACATCCTATCTCTTATGGCTCCTGAGTGTTGCTCTGTAGGAGATGAGGATGGTGAGCTGTGCAGTGCTCCTCAAGAAGGAATTGCCTTGGTCTTGCCACTGCTATCCAGTTGAAAAGGATTTGCATCCATGAGCCGAGCTTGGAAGGTGGCCCTGCCAGCAGATTGTCTTGCAGCGGAGAACCTCCAGCAGCCTCCTGCAAGGTTTTCTTCCCTCAGCCCCTGGCCTGTGATTCCAGCAGCTCCTCAAGTGCTTCCTGTCAGATGTGCTGGGGCTGCCCCCGGGCCAGCTCTGGCAGTGGACACGGGAGGCTGCTCCTCTGGATCCTGTGTGGGGCCTGGTGACCACTGCGTTGCCGGGTGCTGGCATTGTGCCATGGGGGTGACACAGCCGCATATGTGCAGCCCTTTGGAGGAAGCCTTTGGGGTGCTGGCTCCAAATCAGTCCCTGTAGCTACAAAATAGGGGAGTAAGCAACCTAATAGAGTCCCTTTTTTGCAAAAAGACAGTGTGGATTTGTTGCCAGTGCAGCCTTCCTTCCAGTAGCAATACTGCCTGTAGTATCATGTCTGGAGGCCTCAGGGCTCGCTCAGGGCTTGTCACGCAGAACTGCAGGCCTGACAGAGCAGAACTGCTCTCCTCTCCTCTCCTCTCCTCTCCTCTCCTCTTCTCTTCTCTCCTGTCCGCCAGTCCAATATCTAAGAGACTGTTTGCCTGAAAGGACAGAGGGTTTTCAGTTCCAAAATCAATTTCAAGGACACAGAACACAATGAATTTCATTTTATTTTGTTGTTAATTTATTAATTTTCTTGATTTTATGTTAATTCATGTTATGTTTCTTCGTGTCATTTTTTTTCCCTTTGTGACTCTGTTTCAGAACCCAGGCTCACAAGCATTAGCTCAAGCCCAAGTGTAGCCAGGAGTAGGCTGAGGCATTCTTCAGTTTAGCCTGAGAAAAGATCCCTTGCAGGCTGGCAAAGGCAAGTCCCAGAGCTGCAGAGAGCAGCAGCAGGAATAGAGGCCAAGCTGTCCGCGGTTCCTGCAGAGGGAGAACCTTGACAAGGAGTTGTGGGACTGACCATGCACAAAAGAGGAGGAAGAAGAAGAAGAAGAAGAAGAAGAAGAAGAAGAGGAAGAAGAGGAAGAAGAGGTGAGTGGTACCGTGGCATCTCTTCCAAAGCGTGACATGTAGCGATGACGAGCAGACTTTTTGCCTTCCACAACTTGTTTGGCTGCTGTGCTTCTTAGGCAGGGATGCATGAGAAGCGCTCTGGTCCCTGCCAGGCGCTTGTGTTACCTGCAGGGAGAGCTGAGAAGTGGCAGCTGCGGCTGCCAGCATGGTGGAGCATGAGCAGCCGGCTCCCAGGCCAAATGGCCCAAAGAAATGGTGGCAAGGGGCAGTGCTGAGAACTGCAGAGGAAGGCAAAAAACCGCCGGGGACCAGTGCCAATGTGCCCCGGGGGAAAAAGTGCCTTGCTGAGCCCAGTGCTGGCCATGGGCTGCTCCCTGAGCATGTGAGCCAGACCTGGCTCCTTGTCCCACAGGCTGCTCATGCTTCCCAGGAGCTGCCCAAGCCCTATCCTCCCTTGAGCTGGAGCTATGTCGCGGACTTGCCAGAGTGCCCAAGTGCCTCTGAGCTGATGGACCTTGTGGGCAAGAATCCTTGCTGTCCCTGTGTAGGACACCAGGGGGTGTTCCAAAGCACTGCAAGCCCTTGCAAGCCCTTGCAAGCCCTCGACATCCTATCTCTTACGGCTCCTAAGCGTTGCTCTGTAGGAGATGAGGATGGTGAGCTGTGCAGTGCTCCTCAAGAAGGAATTGCCTTGGTCTTGCCACTGCTATGCAGTTGAAAAGGATTTGCATCCATGAGCCGAGCTTGGAAGGTGGCCCTGCCAGCACATTGTCTTGCAGCGGAGAACCTCCAGCAGCCTCCTGCAAGGTTTTCTTCCCTCAGCCCCTGGCCTGTGATTCCAGCAGCTCCTCAAGTGCTTCCTGTCCGATGTGCTGGGGCTGCCCCCGGGCCAGCTCTGGCAGTGGACACGGGAGGCTGCTCCTCTGGATCCTGCGTGGGGCCTGGTGACCACTGCGTTGCCGGGTGCTGGCATTGTGCCATGGGGGTGACACAGCCGCATATGTGCAGCCCTTTGGAGGAAGCCTTTGGGGTGCTGGCTCCAAATCAGTCCCTGTAGCTACAAAATAGGGGAGTAAGCAACCTAATAGAGTCCCTTTTTTGCAAAAAGACAGTGTGGATTTGTTGCCAGTGCAGCCTTCCTTCCAGTAGCAATACTGCCTGTAGTATCATGTATGGAGGCCTCAGGGCTCGCTCAGGGCTTGTAACGCAGAACTGCAGGCCTGACAGAGCAGAACTGCTCTCCTCTCCTCTCCTCTCCTCTCCTCTCCTCTCCTCTCCTCTCCTCTCCTCTCCTCTCCTCTCCTCTCCTCTCCTCTCCTCTCCTCTCCTCTCCTCTCCTCTCCCCTCCCCTCCTCTCCTCTCCTCTCCTCTCCTCTCCTCTCCTCTCCTCTCCTCTCCTCTCCTCTCCTCTCCTCTCCTCTCCTCTCCTCTCCTCTCCTCTCCTCTCCTCTCCTCTCCTCTTCTCTCCTGTCTGCCAGTCCAATATCTAAGAGACTGTTTGCCTGAAAGGACAGAGGGTTTTCAGTTCCAATATCGATGTCAAGGACACATAACACAATTAATTTTATTTTATTTTGTGTTGTTAATTTATTAATTTTCTTGATTTAATGTTAATTCATGTGATGTTTCTTCGTGTCATTTTTTTTCCCTTTGTGACTCTGTTTCAGAACCCAGGCTCACAAGCATTAGCTCAAGCCCAAGTGTAGCCAGGAGTAGGCTGAGGCATTCTTCAGTTTAGCCTGAGAAAAGATCCCTTGCAGGCTGGCAAAGGCAAGTCCCAGAGCTGCAGAGAGCAGCAGCAGGAATAGAGGCCAAGCTGTCCACGGTTCCTGCAGAGGGAGAACCTTGACAAGGAGTTGTGGGACTGACCATGCACAAAAGAGGAGGAAGAAGAAGAAGAAGAGGAAGAAGAGGAAGAAGAGGTGAGTGGTACCGTGGCATCTCTTCCAAAGCGTGACATGTAGCGATGACGAGCAGACTTTTTGCCTTGCACAACTTGTTTGGCTGCTGTGCTTCTTGGGCAGGGATGCATGAGAAGCGCTCTGGTCCCTGCCAGGCGCTTGTGTTACCTGCAGGGAGAGCTGAGAAGTGGCAGCTGCGGCTGCCAGCATGGTGGAGCATGAGCAGCCAGCTCCCAGGCCAAATGGCCCAAAGAAATGGTGGCAAGGGGCGGTGCTGAGAACTGCAGAGGAAGGCAAAAAACCGCCGGGGAACAGTGCCAATGTGCCCCGGGGGAAAAAGTTCCTTGCTGAGCCCAGTGCTGGCCATGGGCTGTTCCCTGAGCATGTGAGCCAGACCTGGCTCCTTGTCCCACAGGCTGCTCATGCTTCCCAGGAGCTGCCCAAGCCCTATCCTCCCTTGAGCTGGAGCTATCTGGCGGACTTGCCAGAGTGCCCAAGTGCCTCTGAGCTGATGGAGCTTGTGGGCAAGAATCCTTGCTGTCCCTGTGTAGGACACCAGTGGGTGTTCCAAAGCACTGCAAGCCCTTGCAAGCCCTTGCAAGCCCTCGACATCCTATCTCTTACGGCTCCTGAGCGTTGCTCTGTAGGAGATGAGGATGGTGAGCTGTGCAGTGCTCCTCAAGAAGGAATTGCCTTGGTCTTGCCACTGCTATCCAGTTGAAAAGGATTTGCATCCATGAGCCGAGCTTGGAAGGTGGCCCTGCCAGCAGATTGTCTTGCAGCGGAGAACCTCCAGCGGCCTCATGCAAGGTTTTCTTCCCTCAACCCCTGGCCTGTGATTCCAGCAGCTCCTCAAGTGCTTCCTGTCAGATGTGCTGGGGCTGCCCCCGGGCCAGCTCTGGCAGTGGACACGGGAGGCTGCTCCTCTGGATCCTGCGTGGGGCCTGGTGACCACTGCGTTGCCGGGTGCTGGCATTGTGACATGGGGGTGACACAGCCGCATATGTGCAGCCCTTTGGAGGAAGCCTTTGGGGTGCTGGCTCCAAATCAGTCCCTGTCGCTACAAAACAGGGGAGTAAGCAACCTAATAGAGTCCCTTTTTTGCAAAAAGACAGTGTGGATTTGTTGCCAGTGCAGCCTTACTTCCAGTAGCAATACTGCCTGTAGTATCATGTATGGAGGCCTCAGGGCTCGCTCAGGGCTTGTCATGCAGAACTGCAGGCCTGACAGAGCAGAACTGCTCTCCTCTCCTCTCCTCTCCTCTCCTCTCCTCTCCTCTCCTCTCCTCTCCTCTCCTCTCCTCTCCTCTCCTCTCCTCTCCTCTCCTCTCCTCTCCTCTCCTCTCCTCTCCTCTCCTCTCCTCCTCTCTCCTGTCCGCCAGTCCAGTATCTAAGAGACTGTTTGCCTGAAAGGACAGAGGGTTTTCAGTTCCAAAATCAATGTCAAGGACACATAACACAATGTATTTTGTTTTATTTTGTTGTTAATTTATTAATTTTCTTGATTTTATGTTAATTCATGTTATGTTTCTTCGTGTCATTATTTTTCCCTTTGAGACTCTGTTTCAGAACCCAGGCTCACAAGCATTAGTTCAAGCCCAAGTGTAGCCAGGAGTAGGCTGAGGCATTCTTCAGTTTAGCCTGAGAAAAGATCCCTTGCAGGCTGGCAAAGGCAAGTCCCAGAGCTGCAGAGAGCAGCAGCAGGAATAGAGGCCAAGCTGTCCACGGTTCCTGCAGAGGGAGAACCTTGACAAGGAGTTGTGGGACTGACCATGCATAAAAGAGGAGCAAGAAGAAGAAGAAGAAGAGGAAGAAGAAGAAGAAGAGGAAGAAGAGGAAGAAGAGGTGAGTGGTACCGTGGCATCTCTTCCAAAGCGTGACATGTAGCGATGACGAGCAGACTTTTTGCCTTCCACAACTTGTTTGGCTGCTGTGCTTCTTGGGCAGGGATGCATGAGAAGCGCTCTGGTCCCTGCCAGGCGCTTGTGTTACCTGCAGGGAGAGCTGAGAAGTGGCAGCTGCGGCTGCCAGCATGGTGGAGCATGAGCAGCCGGCTCCCAGGCCAAATGGCCCAAAGAAATGGTGGCAAGGGGCGGTGCTGAGAACTGCAGAGGAAGGCAAAAAGCCGCCGGGGACCAGTGCCAATGTGCCGCGGGGGAAAAAGTTCCTTGCTGAGCCCAGTGCTGGCCATGGGCTGTTCCCTGAGCATGTGAGCCAGACCTGGCTCCTTGTCCCACAGGCTGCTCATGCTTCCCAGGAGCTGCCCAAGCCCTATCCTCCCTTGAGCTGGAGCTATGTCGCGGACTTGCCAGAGTGCCCAAGTGCCTCTGAGCTGATGGAGCTTGTGGGCAAGAATCCTTGCTGTCCCTGTGTAGGACACCAGTGGGTGTTCCAAAGCACTGCAAGCCCTTGCAAGCCCTTGCAAGCCCTCGACATCCTATCTCTTACGGCTCCTGAGCGTTGCTCTGTAGGAGATGAGGATGGTGAGCTGTGCAGTGCTCCTCAAGAAGGAATTGCCTTGGTCTTGCCACTGCTATCCAGTTGAAAAGGATTTGCATCCATGAGCCGAGCTTGGAAGGTGGCCCTGCCAGCAGATTGTCTTGCAGCGGAGAACCTCCAGCGGCCTCATGCAAGGTTTTCTTCCCTCAACCCCTGGCCTGTGATTCCAGCAGCTCCTCAAGTGCTTCCTGTCAGATGTGCTGGGGCTGCCCCCGGGCCAGCTCTGGCAGTGGACACGGGAGGCTGCTCCTCTGGATCCTGCGTGGGGCCTGGTGACCACTGCGTTGCCGGGTGCTGGCATTGTGACATGGGGGTGACACAGCCGCATATGTGCAGCCCTTTGGAGGAAGCCTTTGGGGTGCTGGCTCCAAATCAGTCCCTGTACCTACAAAATAGGGGAGTAAGCAACCTAATAGAGTCCCTTTTTTGCAAAAAGACAGTGTGGATTTGTTGCCAGTGCAGCCTTACTTCCAGTAGCAATACTGCCTGTAGTATCATGTATGGAGGCCTCAGGGCTCGCTCAGGGCTTGTCATGCAGAACTGCAGGCCTGACAGAGCAGAACTGCTCTCCTCTCCTCTCCTCTCCTCTCCTCTCCTCTCCTCTCCTCTCCTCTCCTCTCCTCTCCTCTCCTCTCCTCTCCTCTCCTCTCCTCTCCTCTCCTCTCCTCTCCTCTCCTCTCCTCTCCTCTCCTCTCCTCTCCTCTCCTCTCCTCTCCTCCTCTCTCCTGTCCGCCAGTCCAGTATCTAAGAGACTGTTTGCCTGAAAGGACAGAGGGTTTTCAGTTCCAAAATCAATGTCAAGGACACATAACACAATGTATTTTGTTTTATTTTGTTGTTAATTTATTAATTTTCTTGATTTTATGTTAATTCATGTTATGTTTCTTCGTGTCATTATTTTTCCCTTTGAGACTCTGTTTCAGAACCCAGGCTCACAAGCATTAGCTCAAGCCCAAGTGTAGCCAGGAGTAGGCTGAGGCATTCTTCAGTTTAGCCTGAGAAAAGATCCCTTGCAGGCTGGCAAAGGCAAGTCCCAGAGCTGCAGAGAGCAGCAGCAGGAATAGAGGCCAAGCTGTCCACGGTTCCTGCAGAGGGAGAACCTTGACAAGGAGTTGTGGGACTGACCATGCATAAAAGAGGAGGAAGAAGAAGAAGAAGAAGAGGAAGAAGAAGAAGAAGAGGAAGAAGAGGAAGAAGAGGTGAGTGGTACCGTGGCATCTCTTCCAAAGCGTGACATGTAGCGATGACGAGCAGACCTTTTGCCTTCCACAACTTGTTTGGCTGCTGTGCTTCTTGGGCAGGGATGCATGAGAAGCGCTCTGGTCCCTGCCAGGCGCTTGTGTTACCTGCAGGGAGAGCTGAGAAGTGGCAGCTGCGGCTGCCAGCATGGTGGAGCATGAGCAGCCGGCTCCCAGGCCAAATGGCCCAAAGAAATGGTGGCAAGGGGCGGTGCTGAGAACTGCAGAGGAAGGCAAAAAGCCGCCGGGGACCAGTGCCAATGTGCCGCGGGGGAAAAAGTTCCTTGCTGAGCCCAGTGCTGGCCATGGGCTGTTCCCTGAGCATGTGAGCCAGACCTGGCTCCTTGTCCCACAGGCTGCTCATGCTTCCCAGGAGCTGCCCAAGCCCTATCCTCCCTTGAGCTGGAGCTATGTCGCGGACTTGCCAGAGTGCCCAAGTGCCTCTGAGCTGATGGAGCTTGTGGGCAAGAATCCTTGCTGTCCCTGTGTAGGACACCAGTGGGTGTTCCAAAGCACTGCAAGCCCTTGCAAGCCCTTGCAAGCCCTCGACATCCTATCTCTTACGGCTCCTGAGCGTTGCTGTGTAGGAGATGAGGATGGTGAGCTGTGCAGTGCTCCTCAAGAAGGAATTGCCTTGGTCTTGCCACTGCTATCCAGTTGAAAAGGATTTGCATCCATGAGCTGAGCTTGGAAGGTGGCCCTGCCAGCAGATTGTCTTGCAGCGGAGAACCTCCAGCAGCCTCATGCAAGGTTTTCTTCCCTCAGCCCCTGGCCTGTGATTCCAGCAGCTCCTCAAGTGCTTCCTGTCAGATGTGCTGGGGCCGCCCCCGGGCCAGCTCTGGCAATGGACACGGGAGGCTGCTCCTCTGGATCCTGCGTGGGGCCTCGTGACCACTGCGTTGCCGGGTGCTGACATTGTGACATGGGGGTGACACAGCCGCATATGTGCAGCCCTTTGGAGGAAGCCTTTGGGGTGCTGGCTCCAAATCAGTCCCTGTAGCTACAAAATAGGGGAGTAAGCAACCTAATAGAGTCCCTTTTTTGCAAAAAGACAGTGTGGATTTGTTGCCAGTGCAGCCTTTCTTCCAGTAGCAATACTGCCTGTAGTATCATGTATGGAGGCCTCAGGGCTTGCTCAGGGCTTGTCACGCAGAACTGCAGGCCTGACAGAGCAGAACTGCTCTCCTCTCCTCTCCTCTCCTCTCCTCTCCTCTCCTCTCCTCTCCTCTCCTCTCCTCTCCTCTCCTCTCCTCTCCTCTTCTCTTCTCTCCTGTCCGCCAGTCCAATATCTAAGAGACTGTTTGCCTGAAAGGACAGAGGGTTTTCAGTTCCAAAATCAATTTCAAGGACACATAACACAATGAATTTTATTTTATTTTTTTGTTAATTTATTAATTTTCTTGATTTTATGTTAATTCATGTGATGTTTCTTCGTGTCATTTTTTTTCCCTTTGTGACTCTGTTTCAGAACCCAGGCTCACAAGCATTAGCTCAAGCCCAAGTGTAGCCAGGAGTAGGCTGAGGCATTCTTCAGTTTAGCCTGAGAAAAGATCCCTTGCAGGCTGGCAAAGGCAAGTCCCAGAGCTGCAGAGAGCAGCAGCAGGAATAGAGGCCAAGCTGTCCGCGGTTCCTGCAGAGGGAGAACCTTGACAAGGAGTTGTGGGACTGACCATGCACAAAAGGGGAGGAAGAAGAAGAAGAAGAAGAAGAAGAGGAAGAAGAGGAAGAAGAGGAAGAAGAGGAAGAAGAGGTGAGTGGTACCGTGGCATCTCTTCCAAAGCGTGACATGTAGCGATGACGAGCAGACTTTTTGCCTTCCACAACTTGTTTGGCTGCTGTGCTTCTTAGGCAGGGATGCATGAGAAGCGCTCTGGTCCCTGCCAGGCGTTCGTGTTAGCTGCAGGGAGAGCTGAGAAGTGGCAGCTGTGGCTGCCAGCATGGTGGAGCATGAGCAGCCGGCTCCCAGGCCAAATGGCCCAAAGAAATGGTGGCAAGGGGCGGTGCTGAGAACTGCAGAGGAAGGCAAAAAACCGGCGGGGAGCAGTGCCAATGTGCCCCGGGGGAAAAAGTTCCTTGCTGAGCCCGGTGCTGGCCATGGGCTGTTCCCTGAGCATGTGAGCCAGACCTGGCTCCTTGTCCCACAGGCTGCTCATGCTTCCCAGGAGCTGCCCAAGCCCTATCCTCCCTTGAGCTGGAGCTATGTCGCGGACTTGCCAGAGTGCCCAAGTGCCTCTGAGCTGATGGAGCTTGTGGGCAAGAATCCTTGCTGTCCCTTTGTAGGACACCAGTGGGTGTTCCAAAGCACTGCAAGCCCTTGCAAGCCCTTGCAAGCCCTCGACATCCTATCTCTTAGGGCTCCTGAGCGTTGCTGTGTAGGAGATGAGGATGGTGAGCTGTGCAGTGCTCCTCAAGAAGGAATTGCCTTGGTCTTGCCACTGCTATCCAGTTGAAAAGGATTTGCATCCATGAGCCGAGCTTGGAAGGTGGCCCTGCCAGCACATTGTCTTGCAGCGGAGAACCTCCAGCAGCCTCATGCAAGGTTTTCTTCCCTCAGCCCCTGGCCTGTGATTCCAGCAGCTCCTCAAGTGCTTCCTGTCAGATGTGCTGGGGCTGCCCCCGGGCCAGCTCTGGCAGTGGACACGGGAGGCTGCTCCTCTGGATCCTGCGTGGGGCCTGGTGACCACTGCGTTGCCGGGTGCTGGCATTGTGACATGGGGGTGACACAGCCGCATATGTGCAGCCCTTTGGAGGAAGCCTTTGGGGTGCTGGCTCCAAATCAGTCCCTGTAGCTACAAAATAGGGGAGTAAGCAACCTCATAGAGTCCCTTTTTTGCAAAAAGACAGTGTGGATTTGTTGCCAGTGCAGCCTTCCTTCCAGTAGCAATACTGCCTGTAGTATCATGTATGGAGGCCTCAGGGCTCGCTCAGGGCTTGTCACGCAGAACTGCAGGCCTGACAGAGCAGAACTGCTCTCCTCTCCTCTCCTCTCCTCTCCTCTCCTCTCCTCTCCTCTCCTCTCCTGTCCTCTCCTGTCCTCTCCTCTCCTCTCCTCTCCTCTCCTCTCCTCTCCTCTCCTCTCCTCTCCTCTCCTCTCCTCTCCTCTCCTCTCCTCTCCTCTCCTCCTCTCTCCTGTCCGCCAGTCCAGTATCTAAGAGACTGTGTGCCTGAAAGGACAGAGGGTTTTCAGTTCCAAAATCAATTTCAAGGACACATAACACAATGAATTTTATTTTATTTTGTTGTTAATTTATTAATTTTCTTGATTTGATGTTAATTCATGTGATGTTTCTTCGTGTCATTTTTTTTCCCTTTGTGACTCTGTTTCAGAACCCAGGCTCACAAGCATTAGCTCAAGCCCAAGTGTAGCCAGGAGTAGGCTGAGGCATTCTTCAGTTTAGCCTGAGAAAAGATCCCTTGCAGGCTGGCAAAGGCAAGTCCCAGAGCTGCAGAGAGCAGCAGCAGGAATAGAGGCCAAGCTGTCCGTGGTTCCTGCAGAGGGAGAGCCTTGACAAGGAGTTGTGGGACTGACCATGCATAAAAGAGGAGGAAGAAGAAGAAGAAGAAGAGGAAGAAGAAGAAGAAGAGGAAGAAGAGGAAGAAGAGGTGAGTGGTACCGTGGCATCTCTTCCAAAGCGTGACATGTAGCGATGACGAGCAGACTTTTTGCCTTCCACAACTTGTTTGGCTGCTGTGCTTCTTGGGCAGGGATGCATGAGAAGCGCTCTGGTCCCTGCCAGGCGCTTGTGTTACCTGCAGGGAGAGCTGAGAAGTGGCAGCTGCGGCTGCCAGCATGGTGGAGCATGAGCAGCTGGCTCCCAGGCCAAATGGCCCAAAGAAATGGTGGCAAGGGGCAGTGCTGAGAACTGCAGAGGAAGGCAAAAAACCGGCGGGGACCAGTGCCAATGTGCCCCGGGGGAAAAAGTTCCTTGCTGAGCCCAGTGCTGGCCATGCGCTGTTCCCTGAGCATGTGAGCCAGACCTGGCTCCTTGTCCCACAGGCTGCTCATGCTTCCCAGGAGCTGCCCAAGCCCTATCCTCCCTTGAGCTGGAGCTATCTGGCGGACTTGCCAGAGTGCCCAAGTGCCTCTGAGCTGATGGAGCTTGTGGGCAAGAATCCTTGCTGTCCCTGTGTAGGACACCAGTGGGTGTTCCAAAGCACTGCAAGCCCTTGCAAGCCCTTGCAAGCCCTCGACATCCTATCTCTTACGGCTCCTGAGCGTTGCTCTGTAGGAGATGAGGATGGTGAGCTGTGCAGTGCTCCTCAAGAAGGAATTGCCTTGGTCTTGCCACTGCTATCCAGTTGAAAAGGATTTGCATCCATGAGCCGAGCTTGGAAGGTGGCCCTGCCAGCAGATTGTCTTGCAGCGGAGAACCTCCAGCGGCCTCATGCAAGGTTTTCTTCCCTCAACCCCTGGCCTGTGATTCCAGCAGCTCCTCAAGTGCTTCCTGTCAGATGTGCTGGGGCTGCCCCCGGGCCAGCTCTGGCAGTGGACACGGGAGGCTGCTCCTCTGGATCCTGCGTGGGGCCTGGTGACCACTGCGTTGCCGGGTGCTGGCATTGTGACATGGGGGTGACACAGCCGCATATGTGCAGCCCTTTGGAGGAAGCCTTTGGGGTGCTGGCTCCAAATCAGTCCCTGTACCTACAAAATAGGGGAGTAAGCAACCTAATAGAGTCCCTTTTTTGCAAAAAGACAGTGTGGATTTGTTGCCAGTGCAGCCTTACTTCCAGTAGCAATACTGCCTGTAGTATCATGTATGGAGGCCTCAGGGCTCGCTCAGGGCTTGTCATGCAGAACTGCAGGCCTGACAGAGCAGAACTGCTCTCCTCTCCTCTCCTCTCCTCTCCTCTCCTCTCCTCTCCTCTCCTCTCCTCTCCTCTCCTCTCCTCTCCTCTCCTCTTCTCTTCTCTCCTGTCCGCCACTCCAATATCTAAGAGACTGTTTGCCTGAAAGGACAGAGGGTTTTCAGTTCCAAAATCAATTTCAAGGACACATAACACAATGAATTTTATTTTATTTTGTTGTTAATTTATTAATTTTCTTGATTTTATGTTAATTCATGTGATGTTTCTTCGTGTCATTTTTTTTCCCTTTGTGACTCTGTTTCAGAACCCAGGCTCACAAGCATTAGCTCAAGCCCAAGTGTAGCCAGGAGTAGGCTGAGGCATTCTTCAGTTTAGCCTGAGAAAAGATCCCTTGCAGGCTGGCAAAGGCAAGTCCCAGAGCTGCAGAGAGCAGCAGCAGGAATAGAGGCCAAGCTGTCCGCGGTTCCTGCAGAGGGAGAACCTTGACAAGGAGTTGTGGGACTGACCATGCACAAAAGGGGAGGAAGAAGAAGAAGAAGAAGAAGAAGAAGAAGAAGAAGAAGAAGAGGAAGAAGAGGAAGAAGAGGTGAGTGGTACCGTGGCATCTCTTCCAAAGCGTGACATGTAGCGATGACGAGCAGACTTTTTGCCTTCCACAACTTGTTTGGCTGCTGTGCTTCTTAGGCAGGGATGCATGAGAAGCGCTCTGGTCCCTGCCAGGCGTTCGTGTTAGCTGCAGGGAGAGCTGAGAAGTGGCAGCTGCGGCTGCCAGCATGGTGGAGCATGAGCAGCCGGCTCCCAGGCCAAATGGCCCAAAGAAATGGTGGCAAGGGGCGGTGCTGAGAACTGCAGAGGAAGGCAAAAAACCGCCGGGGACCAGTGCCAATGTGCCCCGGGGGAAAAAGTCCCTTGCTGAGCCCAGTGCTGGCCATGGGCTGTTCCCTGAGCATGTGAGCCAGACCTGGCTCCTTGTCCCACAGGCTGCTCATGCTTCCCAGGAGCTGCCCAAGCCCTATCCTCCCTTGAGCTGGAGCTATGTTGCGGACTTGTCAGAGTGCCCAAGTGCCTCTGAGCTGATGGAGCTTGTGGGCAAGAATCCTTGCTGTCCCTGTGTAGGACACCAGTGGGTGTTCCAAAGCACTGCAAGCCCTTGCAAGCCCTTGCAAGCCCTCGACATCCTATCTCTTACGGCTCCTGAGCGTTGCTCTGTAGGAGATGAGGATGGTGAGCTCTGCAGTGCTCCTCAAGAAGGAATTGCCTTGGTCTTGCCACTGCTATCCAGTTGAAAAGGATTTGCATCCATGAGCTGAGCATGGAAGGTGGCCCTGCCAGCAGATTGCCTTGCAGCGGAGAACCTCCAGCAGCCTCATGCAAGGTTTTCTTCCCTCAGCCCCTGGCCTGTGATTCCAGCAGCTCCTCAAGTGCTTGCTGTCAGATGTGCTGGGGCTGCCCCCGGGCCAGCTCTGGCAGTGGACACGGGAGGCTGCTCCTCTGGATCCTGCGTGGGGCCTGGTGACCACTGCGTTGCCGGGTGCTGGCATTGTGACATGGGGGTGACACAGCCGCATATGTGCAGCCCTTTGGAGGAAGCCTTTGGGGTGCTGGCTCCAAATCAGTCCCTGTACCTACAAAATAGGGGAGTAAGCAACCTAATAGAGTCCCTTTTTTGCAAAAAGACAGTGTGGATTTGTTGCCAGTGCAGCCTTACTTCCAGTAGCAATACTGCCTGTAGTATCACGTATGGAGGCCTCAGGGCTCGCTCAGGGCTTGTCACACAGAACTGCAGGCCTGACAGAGCAGAACTGCTCTCCTCTCCTCTCCTCTCCTCTCCTCTCCTCTCCTCTCCTCTCCTCTCCTCTCCTCTCCTCTCCTCTCCTCTTCTCTCCTGTCCGCCAGTCCAATATCTAAGAGACTGTTTGCCTGAAAGGACAGAGGGTTTTCAGTTCCAAAATCAATGTCAAGGACACATAACACAATGAATTTTATTTTATTTTGTTGTTAATTTAGTAATTTTCTTGATTTTATGTTAATTCATGTGATGTTTCTTCGTGTCATTTTTTTTCCCTTTGTGAGTCTGTTTCAGAACCCAGGCTCACAAGCATTAGCTCAAGCCCAAGTGTAGCCAGGAGTAGGCTGAGGCATTCTTCAGTTTAGCCTGAGAAAAGATCCCTTGCAGGCTGGCAAAGGCAAGTCCCAGAGCTGCAGAGAGCAGCAGCAGGAATAGAGGCCAAGCTGTGCGCGGTTCCTGCAGAGGGAGAACCTTGACAAGGAGTTGTGGGACTGACCATGCACAAAAGAGGAGGAAGAAGAAGAAGAAGAAGAAGAAGAAGAAGAAGAAGAAGAAGAGGAAGAAGAGGAAGAAGAGGTGAGTGATACCGTGGCATCTCTTCCAAAGCGTGACATGTAGCGATGACGAGCAGACTTTTTGCCTTCCACAACTTGTTTGGCTGCTGTGCTTCTTGGGCAGGGATGCATGAGAAGCGCTCTGGTCCCTGCCAGGCGCTTGTGTTAGCTGCAGGGAGAGCTGAGAAGTGGCAGCTGCGGCTGCCAGCATGGTGGAGCATGAGCAGCCGGCTCCCAGGCCAAATGGCCCAAAGAAATGGTGGCAAGGGGCAGTGCTGAGAACTGCAGAGGAAGGCAAAACACCGCCGGGGACCAGTGCCAATGTGCCGCGGGGGAAAAAGTTCCTTGCTGAGCCCAGTGCTGGCCATGGGCTGTTCCCTGAGCATGTGAGCCAGACCTGGCTCCTTGTCCCACAGGCTGCTCATGCTTCCCAGGAGCTGCCCAAGCCCTATCCTCCCTTGAGCTGGAGCTATCTGGCGGACTTGCCAGAGTGCCCAAGTGCCTCTGAGCTGATGGAGCTTGTGGGCAAGAATCCTTGCTGTCCCTGTGTAGGACACCAGTGGGTGTTCCAAAGCACTGCAAGCCCTTGCAAGCCCTTGCAAGCCCTCGACATCCTATCTCTTACGGCTCCTGAGCGTTGCTCTGTAGGAGATGAGGATGGTGAGCTGTGCAGTGCTCCTCAAGAAGGAATTGCCTTGGTCTTGCCACTGCTATCCAGTTGAAAAGGATTTGCATCCATGAGCCGAGCTTGGAAGGTGGCCCTGCCAGCAGATTGCCTTGCAGCGGAGAACCTCCAGCAGCCTCCTGCAAGGTTTTCTTCCCTCAGCCCCTGGCCTGTGATTCCAGCAGCTCCTCAAGTGCTTCCTGTCAGATGTGCTGGGGCTGCCCCCGGGCCAGCTCTGGCAGTGGACACGGGAGGCTGCTCCTCTGGATCCTGCGTGGGGCCTGGTGACCACTGCGTTGCCGGGTGCTGGCATTGTGCCATGGGGGTGACACAGCCGCATATGTGCAGCCCTTTGGAGGAAGCCTTTGGGGTGCTGGCTCCAAATCAGTCCCTGTCGCTACAAAACAGGGGAGTAAGCAACCTAATAGAGTCCCTTTTTTGCAAAAAGACAGTGTGGATTTGTTGCCAGTGCAGCCTTACTTCCAGTAGCAATACTGCCTGTAGTATCATGTATGGAGGCCTCAGGGCTCGCTCAGGGCTTGTCACGCAGAACTGCAGGCCTGACAGAGCAGAACTGCTCTCCTCTCCTCTCCTCTCCTCTCCTCTCCTCTCCTCTCCTCTCCTCTCCTCTCCTCTCCTCTCCTCTCCTCTCCTCTCCTCTCCTCTCCTCTCCTCTTCTCTTCTCTCCTGTCTGCCAGGCCAATATCTAAGAGACTGTTTGCCTGAAAGGACAGAGGGTTTTCAGTTCCAAAATCAATGTCTAGGACAGATAACACAATGAATTTTATTTTATTTTGTTGTTAATTTATTAATTTTCTTGATTTTATGTTAATTCATGTTATGTTTCTTCGTCTCATTTTTTTTCCCTTTGTGACTCTGTTTCAGAACCCAGGCTCACAAGCATTAGCTCAAGCCCAAGTGTAGCCAGGAGTAGGCTGAGGCATTCTTCAGTTTAGCCTGAGAAAAGATCCCTTGCAGGCTGGCAAAGGCAAGTCCCAGAGCTGCAGAGAGCAGCAGCAGGAATAGAGGCCAAGCTGTCCGCGGTTCCTGCAGAGGGAGAACCTTGACAAGGAGTTGTGGGACTGACCATGCACAAAAGAGGAGGAAGAAGAAGAAGAAGAAGAAGAAGAAGAAGAAGAAGAAGAAGAAGAGGAAGAAGAGGAAGAAGGGGTGAGTGGTACCGTGGCATCTCTTCCAAAGCGTGACATGTAGCGATGACGAGCAGACTTTTTGCCTTCCACAACTTGTTTGGCTGCTGTGCTTCTTGGCCAGGGATGCATGAGAAGCGGTCTGGTCCCTGCCAGGCGCTTGTGTTACCTGCAGGGAGAGCTGAGAAGAGGCAGCTGCGGCTGCCAGCATGGTGGAGCATGAGCAGCCGGCTCCCAGGCCAAATGGCCCAAAGAAATGGTGGCAAGGGGCGGTGCTGAGAACTGCAGAGGAAGGCAAAAAACCGCCGGGGACCAGTGCCAATGTGCCCCGGGGGAAAAAGTTCCTTGCTGAGCCCAGTGCTGGCCATGGGCTGTTCCCTGAGCATGTGAGCCAGACCTGGCTCCTTGTCCCACAGGCTGCTCATGCTTGCCAGGAGCTGCCCAAGCCCTATCCTCCCTTGAGCTGGAGCTATGTTGCGGACTTGCCAGAGTGCCCAAGTGCCTCTGAGCTGATGGAGCTTGTGGGCAAGAATCCTTGCTGTCCCTGTGTAGGACACGAGTGGGTGTTCCAAAGCACTGCAAGCCCTTGCAAGCCTTTGCAAGCCCATGCAAGCCCTCGACATCCTATCTCTTACGGCTCCTGAGCGTTGCTCTGTAGGAGATGAGGATGGTGAGCTGTGCAGTGCTCCTCAAGAAGGAATTGCCTTGGTCTTGCCACTGCTATCCAGTTGAAAAGGATTTGCATCCATGAGCCGAGCTTGGAAGGTGGCCCTGCCAGCAGATTGTCTTGCAGCGGAGAACCTCCAGCAGCCTCATGCAAGGTTTTCTTCCCTCAGCCCCTGGCCTGTGATTCCAGCAGCTCCTCAAGTGCTTCCTGTCAGATGTGCTGGGGCTGCCCCCAGGCCAGCTCTGGCAGTGGACACGGGAGGCTGCTCCTCTGGATCCTGCGTGGGGCCTGGTGACCACTGCGTTGCCGGGTGCTGGCATTGTGACATGGGGGTGACACAGCCGCATATGTGCAGCCCTTTGGAGGAAGCCTTTGGGGTGCTGGCTCCAAATCAGTCCCTGTAGCTACAAAATAGGGGAGTAAGCAACCTCATAGAGTCCCTTTTTTGCAAAAAGACAGTGTGGATTTGTTGCCAGCGCAGCGTTACTTCCAGTAGCAATACTGCCTGTAGTATCATGTATGGAGGCCTCAGGGCTCGCTCAGGGCTTGTCACGCAGAACTGCAGGCCTGACAGAGCAGAACTGCTCTCCTCTCCTCTCCTCTCCTCTCCTCTCCTCTCCTCTCCTCTCCTCTCCTCTCCTCTCCTCTCCTCTCCTGTCCGCCAGTCCAGTATCTAAGAGACTGTTTGCCTCAAAGGACAGAGGGTTTTCAGTTCCAAAATCAATTTCAAGGACACATAACACAATGAATTTTATTTTATTTTGTTGTTAATTTAGTAATTTTCTTGATTTTATGTTAATTCATGTGATGTTTCTTCGTGTCATTTTTTTTCCCTTTGTGACTCTGTTTCAGAACCCAGGCTCACAAGCATTAGCTCAAGCCCAAATGTAGCCAGGAGTAGGCTGAGGCATTCTTCAGTTTAGCCTGAGAAAAGATCCCTTGCAGGCTGGCAAAGGCAAGTCCCAGAGCTGCAGAGAGCAGCAGCAGGAATAGAGGCCAAGCTGTCCGCGGTTCCTGCAGAGGGAGAACCTTGACAAGGAGTTGTGGGACTGACCATGCACAAAAGAGGAGGAAGAAGAAGAAGAAGAAGAAGAAGAAGAAGAAGAAGAAGAAGAAGAAGAAGAGGAAGAAGAGGAAGAAGAGGTGAGTGGTACCGTGGCATCTCTTCCAAAGCGTGACATGTAGCGATGACGAGCAGACTTTTTGCCTTCCACAACTTGTTTGGCTGCTGTGCTTCTTTGGCAGGGATGCATGAGAAGCGCTCTGGTCCCTGCCAGGCGCTTGTGTTACCTGCAGGGAGAGCTGAGAAGTGGCAGCTGCGGCTGCCAGCATGGTGGAGCATGAGCAGCCGGCTCCCAGGCCAAATGGCCCAAAGAAATGGTGGCAAGGGGCAGTGCTGAGAACTGCAGAGGAAGGCAAAAAACCGCCGGGGACCAGTGCCAATGTGCCCCGGGGGAAAAAGTTCCTTGCTGAGCCCAGTGCTGGCCACGGGCTGTTCCCTGAGCATGTGAGCCAGACCTGGCTCCTTGTCCCACCGGCTGCTCATGCTTCCCAGGAGCTGCCCAAGCCCTATCCTCCCATGAGCTGGAGCTATGTCACGGACTTGCCAGAGTGCCCAAGTGCCTCTGAGCTGATGGAGCTTGTGGGCAAGAATCCTTGCTGTCCCTGTGTAGGACACCAGTGGGTGTTCCAAAGCACTGCAAGCCCTTGCAAGCCCTTGCAAGCCCTCGACATCCTATCTCTTACGGCTCCTGAGCGTTGCTCTGTAGGAGATGAGGATGATGAGCTGTGCAGTGCTCCTCAAGAAGGAATTGCCTTGGTCTTGCCACTGCTATCCAGTTGAAAAGGATTTGCATCCATGAGCCGAGCTTGGAAGGTGGCCCTGCCAGCAGATTGTCTTGCAGCGGAGAACCTCCAGCAGCCTCATGCAAGGTTTTCTTCCCTCAGCCCCTGGCCTGTGATTCCAGCAGCTCCTCAAGTGCTTCCTGTCAGATGTGCTGGGGCTGCCCCCGGGCCAGCTCTGGCAGTGGACACGGGAGGCTGCTCCTCTGGATCCTGCGTGGGGCCTGGTGACCACTGTGTTGCCGGGTGCTGGCATTGTGACATGGGGGTGACACAGCCGCATATGTGCAGCCCTTTGGAGGAAGCCTTTGGGGTGCTGGCTCCAAATCAGTCCCTGTAGCTACAAAATAGGGGAGTAAGCAACCTAATAGAGTCCCTTTTTTGCAAAAAGACAGTGTGGATTTGTTGCCAGTGCAGCCTTACTTCCAGTAGCAATACTGCCTGTAGTATCATGTCTGGAGGCCTCAGGGCTCGCTCAGGGCTTGTCACGCAGAACTGCAGGCCTGACAGAGCAGAACTGCTCTCCTCTCCTCTCCTCTCCTCTCCTCTCCTCTCCTCTCCTCTCCTCTCCTCTCCTCTCCTCTCCTCTCCTCTGCTCTCCTCTCCTCTCCTCTCCTCTCCTCTCCTCTCCTCTTCTCTCCTGTCCGCCAGTCCAATATCTAAGAGACTGTTTGCCTGAAAGGACAGAGGGTTTTCAGTTCCAAAATCAATTTCAAGGACACATAACGCAATGAATTGTTTTTATTTTGTTGTTAATTTAGTAATTTTCTTGATTTTATGTTAATTCATGTTATGTTTCTTCGTGTCATTTTTTTTCCCTTTGTGACTCTGTTTCAGAACCCAGGCTCACAAGCATTAGCTCAAGCCCAAGTGTAGCCAGGAGTAGGCTGAGGCATTCTTCAGTTTAGCCTGAGAAAAGATCCCTTGCAGGCTGGCAAAGGCAAGTCCCAGAGCTGCAGAGAGCAGCAGCAGGAATAGAGGCCAAGCTGTCCGCGGTTCCTGCAGAGGGAGAACCTTGACAAGGAGTTGTGGGACTGACCATGCACAAAAGAGGAGGAAGAAGAAGAAGAAGAGGAAGAAGAGGAAGAAGAGGTGAGTGGTACCGTGGCATCTCTTCCAAAGCATGACATGTAGCGATGATGAGCAGACTTTTTGTCTTCCACAACTTGTTTGGCTGCTGTGCTTCTTGGGCAGGGATGCATGAGAAGCGCTCTGGTCCCTGCCAGGCGCTTGTGTTAGCTGCAGGGAGAGCTGAGAAGTGGCAGCTGCGGCTGCCAGCATGGTGGAGCATGAGCAGCCGGCTCCCAGGCCAAATGGCCCAAAGAAATGGTGGCAAGGGGCAGTGCTGAGAACTGCAGAGGAAGGCAAAAAACCGCCGGGGACCAGTGCCAATGTGCCCCGGGGGAAAAAGTTCCTTGCTGAGCCCAGTGCTGGCCATGGTCTGTTCCCTGAGCATGTGAGCCAGACCTGGCTCCTTGTCCCTCCGGCTGCTCATGCTTCCCAGGAGCTGCCCAAGCCCTATCCTCCCTTGAGCTGGAGGTATGTCGCCGACTTGCCAGAGTGCCCAAGTGCCTCTGAGCTGATGGAGCTTGTGGGCAAGAATCCTTGCTGTCCCTGTGTAGGACACCAGTGGGTGTTCCAAAGCACCGCAAGCCCTTGCAAGCCCTTGCAAGCCCTCGACATCCTATCTCTTACGGCTCCTGAGCGTTGCTCTGTAGGAGATGAGGATGGTGAGCTGTGCAGTGCTCCTCAAGAAGGAATTGCCTTGGTCTTGCCACTGCTATGCAGTGAAAAGGATTTGCATCCATGAGCCGAGCTTGGAAGGTGGCCCTGCCAGCAGATTGTCTTGCAGCGGAGAACCTCCAGCAGCCTCATGCAAGGTTTTCTTCCCTCAGCCCCTGGCCTGTGATTCCAGCAGCTCCTCAAGTGCTTCCTGTCAGATGTGCTGGGGCTGCCCCCGGGCCAGCTCTGGCACTGGACACGGGAGGCTGCTCCTCTGGATCCTGCGTGGGGCCTGGTGACCACTGCGTTGCCGGGTGCTGGCATTGTGACATGGGGGTGACACAGCCGCATATGTGCAGCCCTTTGGAGGAAGCCTTTGGGGTGCTGGCTCCAAATCAGTCCCTGTAGCTACAAAATAGGGGAGTAAGCAACCTAATAGAGTCCCTTTTTTGCAAAAAGACAGTGTGGATTTGTTGCCAGTGCAGCCTTCCCTCCAGTAGCAATACTGCCTGTAGTATCATGTATGGAGGCCTCAGGGCTCGCTCAGGGCTTGTCACGCAGAACCGCAGCCTGACAGAGCAGAACTGCTCTCCTCTCCTCTCCTCTCCTCTCCTCTCCTCTCCTCTCCTCTCCTCTCCTCTCCTCTCCTCTCCTCTCCTCTCCTCTCCTCTCCTCTCCTCTCCTCTCCTCTCCTCTCCACTCCTCTCCTCTCCTCTCCTCTCCTCTCCTCTCCTCTCCTCTCCTATCCTCTCCTCTCCTCTCCTTTCCTCTCCTCTCCTCTTCTCTTCTCTCCTGTCCGTCAGTCCAATATCTAAGAGACTGTTTGCCTGAAAGGACAGAGGGTTTTCAGTTCCAAAATCAATGTCAAGGACACATAACACAATGAATTTTATTTTATTTTGTTGTTAATTTATTAATTTTCTTGATTTTATGTTAATTCATGTTATGTTTCTTCGTGTCATTTTTTTTCCCTTTGTGACTCTGTTTCAGAACCCAGGCTCACAAGCATTAGCTCAAGCCCAAGTGTAGCCAGGAGTAGGCTGAGGCATTCTTCAGTTTAGCCTGAGAAAAGATCCCTTGCAGGCTGGCAAAGGCAAGTCCCAGAGCTGCAGAGAGCAGCAGCAGGAATAGAGGCCAAGCTGTCCGCGGTTCCTGCAGAGGGAGAACCTTGACAAGGAGTTGTGGGACTGACCATGCACAACAGAGTAGGAAGAAGAAGAAGAAGAGGAAGAAGAGGAAGAAGTGGTGAGTGGTACCGTGGCATCTCTTCCAAAGCGTGACATGTAGCAATGAATGCAGACTTTTTGCCTTGCACAACTTGTTTGGCTGCTGTGCTTCTTGGGCAGGGATGCATGAGAAGCGCTCTGGTCCCTGCCAGGCGCTTGTGTTACCTGCAGGGAGAGCTGAGAAGTGGCAGCTGCGGCTGCCAGCATGGTGGAGCATGAGCAGCCGGCTCCCAGGCCAAATGGCCCAAAGAAATGGTGGCAAGGGGCCGTGCTGAGAAGTGCAGAGGAAGGCAAAAAACCGCCGGGGACCAGTGCCAATGTGCCCCGGGGGAAAAAGTTCCTTGCTGAGCCCAGTGCTGGCCATGGGCTGTTCCCTGAGCATGTGAGCCAGACCTGGCTCCTTGTCCCACAGGCTGCTCATGCTTCCCAGGAGCTGCCCAAGCCCTATCCTCCCTTGAGCTGGAGCTATGTCGCGGACTTGCCAGAGAGCCCAAGTGCCTCTGAGCTGATGGAGCTTGTGGGCAAGAATCCTTGCTGTCCCTGTGTAGGACACCAGTGGGTGTTCCAAAGCACTGCAAGCCCTTGCAAGCCCTCGACATCCTATCTCTTACGGCTCCTGAGCGTTGCTGTGTAGGAGATCAGGATGGTGAGCTCTGCAGTGCTCCTCAAGAAGGAATTGCCTTGGTCTTGCCACTGCTATCCAGTTGAAAAGGATTTGCATCCATGAGCCGAGCTTGGAAGGTGGCCCTGCCAGCAGATTGTCTTGCAGCGGAGAACCTCCAGCAGCCTCATGCAAGGTTTTCTTCCCTCAGCCCCTGGCCTGTGATTCCAGCAGCTCCTCAAGTGCTTCCTGTCAGATGTGCTGGGGCTGCCCCCGGGCCAGCTCTGGCAGTGGACACGGGAGGCTGCTCCTCTGGATCCTGCGTGGGGCCTCGTGACCACAGCGTTGCCGGGTGCTGGCATTGTGACATGGGGGTGACACAGCCGCATATGTGCAGCCCTTTGGAGGAAGCCTTTGGGGTGCTGGCTCCAAATCAGTCCCTGTAGCTACAACATAGGGGAGTAAGCAACCTAATAGAGTCCCTTTTTTGCAAAAAGACAGTGTGGATTTGTTGCCAGTGCAGCCTTCCTTCCAGTAGCAATACTGCCTGTAGTATCATGTCTGGAGGCCTCAGGGCTCGCTCAGGGCTTGTCACGCAGAACTGCAGGCCTGACAGAGCAGAACTGCTCTCCTCTCCTCTCCTCTCCTCTCCTCTCCTCTCCTCTCCTCTTCTCTTCTCTCCTGTCCGTCAGTCCAATATCTAAGAGACTGTTTGCCTGAAAGGACAGAGGGTTTTCAGTTCCAAAATCAATGTCAAGGACACATAACACAATGAATTTTATTTTATTTTGTTGTTAATTTATTAATTTTCTTGATTTTATGTTAATTCATGTTATGTTTCTTCGTGTCATTTTTTTTCCCTTTGTGACTCTGTTTCAGAACCCAGGCTCACAAGCATTAGCTCAAGCCCAAGTGTAGCCAGGAGTAGGCTGAGGCATTCTTCAGTTTAGCCTGAGAAAAGATCCCTTGCAGGCTGGCAAAGGCAAGTCCCAGAGCTGCAGAGAGCAGCAGCAGGAATAGAGGCCAAGCTGTCCGCGGTTCCTGCAGAGGGAGAACCTTGACAAGGAGTTGTGGGACTGACCATGCACAACAGAGGAGGAAGAAGAAGAAGAAGAGGAAGAAGAGGAAGAAGGGTTGAGTGGTACCGTGGCATCTCTTCCAAAGCGTGACATGTAGCGATGACGAGCAGACTTTTTGCCTTCCACAACTTGTTTGGCTGCTGTGCTTCTTGGCCAGGGATGCATGAGAAGCACTTTGGTCCCTGCCAGGCGCTTGTGTTAGCTGCAGGGAGAGCTGAGAAGTGGCAGCTGCGGCTGCCAGCATGGTGGAGCATGAGCAGCCGGCTCCCAGGCCAAATGGCCCAAAGAAATGGTGGCAAGGGGCGGTGCTGAGAACTGCAGAGGAAGGCAAAAAACCGCCGGGGACCAGTGCCAATGTGCCCCGGGGGAAAAAGTTCCTTGCTGAGCCCAGTGCTGGCCATGGGCTGCTCCCTGAGCATGTGAGCCAGACCTGGCTCCTTGTCCCACAGGCTGCTCATGCTTCCCAGGAGCTGCCCAAGCCCTATCCTCCCTTGAGCTGGAGCTATGTCGCGGACTTGCCAGAGTGCCCAAGTGCCTCTGAGCTGATAGACCTTGTGGGCAAGAATCCTTGCTGTCCCTGTGTAGGACACCAGGGGGTGTTCCAAAGCACTGCAAGCCCTTGCAAGCCCTTGCAAGCCCTCGACATCCTATCTCTTACGGCTCCTGAGCGTTGCTCTGTAGGAGATGAGGATGGTGAGCTGTGCAGTGCTCCTCAAGAAGGAATTGCCTTGGTCTTGCCACTGCTATGCCGTTGAAAAGGATTTGCATCCATGAGCCGAGCTTGGAAGGTGGCCCTGCCAGCAGATTGTCTTGCAGCGGAGAACCTCCAGCAGCCTCCTGCAAGGTTTTCTTCCCTCAGCCCCTGGCCTGTGATTCCAGCAGCTCCTCAAGTGCTTCCTGTCAGATGTGCTGGGGCTGCCCCCGGGCCAGCTCTGGCAGTGGACACGGGAGGCTGCTCCTCTGGATCCTGCGTGGGGCCTGGTGACCACTGCGTTGCCGGGTGCTGGCATTGTGACATGGGGGTGACACAGCCGCATATGTGCAGCCCTTTGGAGGAAGCCTTTGGGGTGCTGGCTCCAAATCAGTCCCTGTAGCTACAAAATAGGGGAGTAAGCAACCTCATAGAGTCCCTTTTTTGCAAAAAGACAGCGTGGATTTGTTGCCAGTGCAGCCTTCCTTCCAGTAGCAATACTGCCTGTAGTATCATGTATGGAGGCCTCAGGGCTCGCTCAGGGCTTGTCACGCAGAACTGCAGGCCTGACAGAGCAGAACTGCTCTCCTCTCCTCTCCTCTCCTCTCCTCTCCTCTCCTCTCCTCTCCTCTCCTCTTCTCTTCTCTCCTGTCCGCCAGTCCAATATCTAAGAGACTGTTTGCCTGAAAGGACAGAGGGTTTTCCGTTCCAAAATCAATTTCAAGCACACAGAACACAATGAATTTCATTTTATTTTGTTGTTAATTTATTAATTTTCTTGATTTTATGTTAATTCATGTGATGTTTCTTCGTTTCATTTTTTTTCCCTTTGTGACTCTGTTTCAGAACCCAGGCTCACAAGCATTAGCTCAAGCCCAAGTGTAGCCAGGAGTAGGCTGAGGCATTCTTCAGTTTAGCCTGAGAAAAGATCCCTTGCAGGCTGGCAAAGGCAAGTCCCAGAGCTGCAGAGAGCAGCAGCAGGAACAGAGGCCAAGCTGTCCGCGGTTCCTGCAGAGGGAGAACCTTGACAAGGAGTTGTGGGACTGACCATGCACAAAAGAGGAGGAAGAAGAAGAAGAAGAAGAAGAAGAAGAAGAAGAAGAGGAAGAAGAGGAAGAAGGGGTGAGTGGTACCGTGGCATCTCTTCCAAAGCGTGACATGTAGCGATGACGAGCAGACTTTTTGCCTTCCACAACTTGTTTGGCTGCTGTGCTTCTTGGGCAGGGATGCATGAGAAGCGCTCTGGTCCCTGCCAGGCGCTTGTGTTACCTGCAGGGAGAGCTGAGAAGTGGCAGCTGCGGCTGCCAGCATGGTGGAGCATGAGCAGCCGGCTCCCAGGCCAAATGGCCCAAAGAAATGGTGGCAAGGGGCGGTGCTGAGAACTGCAGAGGAAGGCAAAAAACCGCCGGGGACCAGTGGCAATGTGCCCCGGGGGAAAAAGTTCCTTGCTGAGCCCAGTGCTGGCCATGGGCTGCTCCCTGAGCATGTGAGCCAGACCTGGCTCCTTGTCCCACAGGCTGCTCATGCTTGCCAGGAGCTGCCCAAGCCCTATCCTCCATTGAGCTGGAGCTATGTCGCGGACTTGCCAGAGTGCCCAAGTGCCTCTGAGCTGATAGACCTTGTGGGCAAGAATCCTTGCTGTCCCTGTGTAGGACACCAGTGGGTGTTCCAAAGCACTGCAAGCCCTTGCAAGCCCTTGCAAGCCCTCGACATCCTATCTCTTACGGCTCCTGAGTGTTGCTCTGTAGGAGATGAGGATGGTGAGCTGTGCAGTGCTCCTCAAGAAGGAATTGCCTTGGTCTTGCCACTGCTATCCAGTTGAAAAGGATTTGCATCCATGAGCCGAGCTTGGAAGGTGGCCCTGCCAGCAGATTGTCTTGCAGCGGAGAACCTCCAGCAGCCTCCTGCAAGGTTTTCTTCCCTCAGCCCCTGGCCTGTGATTCCAGCAGCTCCTCAAGTGCTTCCTGTCAGATGTGCTGGGGCTGCCCCCGGGCCAGCTCTGGCACTGGACACGGGAGGCTGCTCCTCTGGATCCTGCGTGGGGCCTGGTGACCACTGCGTTGCCGGGTGCTGGCATTGTGACATGGGGGTGACACAGCCGCATATGTGCAGCCCTTTGGAGGAAGCCTTTGGGGTGCTGGCTCCAAATCAGTCCCTGTAGCTACAAAATAGGGGAGTAAGCAACCTCATAGAGTCCCTTTTTTGCAAAAAGACAGTGTGGATTTGTTGCCAGTGCAGCCTTCCTTCCAGTAGCAATACTGCCTGTAGTATCATGTATGGAGGCCTCAGGGCTCGCTCAGGGCTTGTCATGCAGAACTGCAGGCCTGACAGAGCAGAACTGCTCTCCTCTCCTCTCCTCTCCTCTCCTCTCCTCTCCTCTCCTCTCCTCTCCTCTCCTCTCCTCTCCTCTCCTCTTCTCTTCTCTCCTGTCCGCCAGTCCAATAGCTAAGAGACTGTTTGCCTGAAAGGACAGAGGGTTTTCACTTCCAAAATCAATTTCAAGGACACAGAACACAATGAATTTCATTTTATTTTGTTGTTAATTTATTAATTTTCTTGATTTTATGTTAATTCATGTGATGTTTCTTCGTGTCATTTTTTTTCCCTTTGTGACTCTGTTTCAGAACCCAGGCTCACAAGCATTAGCTCAAGCCCAAGTGTAGCCAGGAGTAGGCTGAGGCATTCTTCAGTTTAGCATGAGAAAAGATCCCTTGCAGGCTGGCAAAGGCAAGTCCCAGAGCTGCAGAGAGCAGCAGCAGGAATAGAGGCCAAGCTGTCCGCGGTTCCTGCAGAGGGAGAACCTTGACAAGGAGTTGTGGGACTGACCATGCACAAAAGAGGAGGAAGAAGAAGAAGAAGAAGAAGAAGAAGAAGAAGAAGAGGAAGAAGAGGAAGAAGAGGTGAGTGGTACCGTGGCATCTCTTCCAAAGCGTGACATGTAGCGATGACGAGCAGACTTTTTGCCTTCCACAACTTGTTTGGCTGCTGTGCTTCTTGGGCAGGGATGCATGAGAAGCGCTCTGGTCCCTGCCAGGCGCTTGTGTTACCTGCAGGGAGAGCTGAGAAGTGGCAGCTGCGGCTGCCAGCATGGTGGAGCATGAGCAGCCGGCTCCCAGGCCAAATGGCCCAAAGAAATGGTGGCAAGGGGCGGTGCTGAGAAGTGCAGAGGAAGGCAAAAAACCGCCGGGGACCAGTGCCAATGTGCCCCGGGGGAAAAAGTTCCTTGCTGAGCCCAGTGCTGGCCATGGGCTGCTCCCTGAGCATGTGAGCCAGACCTGGCTCCTTGTCCCACAGGCTGCTCATGCTTGCCAGGAGCTGCCCAAGCCCTATCCTCCCTTGAGCTGGAGCTATCTGGCGGACTTGCCAGAGTGCCCGAGTGCCTCTGAGCTGATAGACCTTGTGGGCAAGAATCCTTGCTGTCCCTGTGTAGGACACCAGTGGGTGTTACAAAGCACTGCAAGCCCTTGCAAGCCCTTGCAAGCCCTCGCAAGCCCTCGACATCCTATCTCTTACGGCTCCTGAGCGTTGCTCTGTAGGAGATGAGGATGGTGAGCTGTGCAGTGCTCCTCAAGAAGGAATTGCCTTGGTCTTGCCACTGCTATCCAGTTGAAAAGGATTTGCATCCATGAGCCGAGCTTGGAAGGTGGCCCTGCCAGCACATTGTCTTGCAGCGGAGAACCTCCAGCAGCCTCCTGCAAGGTTTTCTTCCCTCAGCCCCTGGCCTGTGATTCCAGCAGCTCCTCAAGTGCTTCCTGTCAGATGTGCTGGGGCTGCCCCCGGGCCAGCTCTGGCAGTGGACACGGGAGGCTGCTCCTCTGGATCCTGCGTGGGGCCTGGTGACCACTGCGTTGCCGGGTGCTGGCATTGTGACATGGGGGTGACACAGCCGCATATGTGCAGCCCTTTGGAGGAAGCCTTTGGGGTGCTGGCTCCAAATCAGTCCCTGTAGCTACAAAATAGGGGAGTAAGCAACCTAATAGAGTCCCTTTTTTGCAAAAAGACAGTGTGGATTTGTTGCCAGTGCAGCCTTCCTTCCAGTAGCAATACTGCCTGTAGTATCATGTATGGAGGCCTCAGGGCTCGCTCAGGGCTTGTCACGCAGAACTGCAGGCCTGACAGAGCAGAACTGCTCTCCTCTCCTCTCCTCTCCTCTCCTCTCCTGTCCTCTGCTCTCCTCTCGTCTCCTCTCCTCTCCTGTCCACCAGTCCAATATCTAAGAGACTGTTTGCCTGAATGGACAGATGGTTTTCCGTTCCAAAATCAATGTCAAGGACACATAACACAATGAATTTTATTTTATTTTGTTGTTAATTTATTAATTTTCTTGATTTTATGTTAATTCATGTTAAGTTTCTTCGTGTCATTTTTTTTCCCTTTGTGACTCTGTTTCAGAACCCAGGCTCACAAGCATTAGCTCAAGCCCAAGTGTAGCCAGGAGTAGGCTGAGGCATTCTTCAGTTTAGCCTGAGAAAAGATCCCTTGCAGGCTGGCAAAGGCAAGTCCCAGAGCTGCAGAGAGCAGCAGCAGGAATAGAGGCCAAGCTGTCCGCGGTTCCTGCAGAGGGAGAACCTTGACAAGGAGTTGTGGGACTGACCATGCACAAAAGAGGAGGAAGAAGAAGAAGAAGAAGAAGAAGAAGAGGAAGAAGAGGTGAGTGGTACCGTGGCATCTCTTCCAAAGCGTGACATGTAGCGATGACGAGCAGAATTTTGCCTTCCACAACTTGTTTGGCTGCTGTGCTTCTTGGCCAGGAATGCATGAGAAGCGGTCTGGTCCCTGCCAGGCGCTTGTGTTACCTGCAGGGAGAGCTGAGAAGTGGCAGCTGCGTCTGCCAGCATGGTGGAGCATGAGCAGCCGGCTCCCAGGCCAAATGGCCCAAAGAAATGGTGGCAAGGGGCGGTGCTGAGAACTGCAGAGGAAGGCAAAAAGCCGCCGGGGACCAGTGCCAATGTGCCGCGGGGGAAAAAGTTCCTTGCTGAGCCCAGTGCTGGCCATGGGCTGTTCCCTGAGCACGTGAGCCAGACCTGGCTCCTTGTCCCACAGGCTGCTCATGCTTGCCAGGAGCTGCCCAAGCCCTATCCTCCCTTGAGCTGGAGCTATGTCGCGGACTTGCCAGAGCGCCCAAGTGCCTCTGAGCTGATAGACCTTGTGGACAAGAATCCTTGCTGTCCCTGTGTAGGACACCAGTGGGTGTTCCAAAGCACTGCAAGCCCTTGCAAGCCCTTGCAAGCCCTCGACATCCTATCTCTTACGGCTCCTGAGTGTTGCTGTGTAGGAGATGAGGATGGTGAGCTGTGCAGTGCTCCTCAAGAAGGAATTGCCTTGGTCTTGCCACTGCTATCCAGTTGAAAAGGATTTGCATCCATGAGCCGAGCTTGGAAGGTGGCCCTGCCAGCAGATTGTCTTGCAGCGGAGAACCTCCAGCAGCCTCCTGCAAGGTTTTCTTCCCTCAGCCCCTGGCCTGTGATTCCAGCAGCTCCTCAAGTGCTTCCTGTCAGATGTGCTGGGGCTGCCCCCGGGCCAGCTCTGGCAGTGGACACGGGAGGCTGCTCCTCTGGATCCTGCGTGGGGCCTGGTGACCACTGCGTTGCCGGGTGCTGGCATTGTGACATGGGGGTGACACAGCCGCATATGTGCAGCCCTTTGGAGGAAGCCTTTGGGGTGCTGGCTCCAAATCAGTCCCTGTACCTACAAAATAGGGGAGTAAGCAACCTAATAGAGTCCCTTTTTTGCAAAAAGACAGTGTGGATTTGTTGCCAGTGCAGCCTTCCTTCCAGTAGCAATACTGCCTGTAGTATCATGTATGGAGGCCTCAGGGCTCGCTCAGGGCTTGTCACGCAGAACTGCAGGCCTGACAGAGCAGAACTGCTCTCCTCTCCTCTCCTCTCCTCTCCTCTCCTCTCCTCTTCTCTTCTCTCCTGTCCGCCAGTCCAATATCTAAGAGACTGTTTGCCTGAAAGGACAGAGGGGTTTCAGTTCCAAAATCAATTTCAAGGACACATAACACAATGAATTTTATTTTATTTTGTTGTTAATTTATTAATTTTCTTGATTTTATGTTAATTCATGTTCTGTTTCTTCGTGTCATTTTTTTTCCCTTTGTGACTCTGTTTCAGAACCCAGGCTCACAAGCATTAGCTCAAGCCCAAGTGTAGCCAGGAGTAGGCTGAGGCATTCTTCAGTTTAGCTTGAGAAAAGACCCCTTGCAGGCTGGCAAAGGCAAGTCCCAGAGCTGCAGAGAGCAGCAGCAGGAATAGAGGCCAAGCTGTCCGCGGTTCCTGCAGAGGGAGAACCTTGACAAGGAGTTGTGGGACTGACCATGCACAAAAGAGGAGGAAGAAGAAGAAGAAGAAGAAGAAGAAGAGGAAGAAGAGGAAGAAGAGGTGAGTGGTACCGTGGCATCTCTTCCAAAGCGTGACATGTAGCGATGACGAGCAGACTTTTTGCCTTCCACAACTTGTTTGGCTGCTGTGCTTCTTGACCAGGGATGCATGAGAAGCGCTCTGGTCCCTGCCAGGCGCTTGTGTTAGCTGCAGGGAGAGCTGAGAAGTGGCAGCTGCGTCTGCCAGCATGGTGGAGCATGAGCAGCCGGCTCCCAGGCCAAATGGCCCAAAGAAATGGTGGCAAGGGGCGGTGCTGAGAACTGCAGAGGAAGGCAAAAAACCGCCGGGGACCAGTGCCAATGTGCCCCGGGGGAAAAAGTTCCTTGCTGAGCCCAGTGCTGGCCATGGGCTGTTCCCTGAGCACGTGAGCCAGACCTGGCTCCTTGTCTCACAGGCTGCTCATGCTTGCCAGGAGCTGCCCAAGCCCTATCCTCCCTTGAGCTGGAGCTATGTCGCGGACTTGCCAGAGCGCCCAAGTGCCTCTGAGCTGATAGACCTTGTGGGCAAGAATCCTTGCTGTCCCTGTGTAGGACACCAGTGGGTGTTCCAAAGCACTGCAAGCCCTTGCAAGCCCTTGCAAGCCCTCGACATCCTATCTCTTACGGCTCCTGAGTGTTGCTGTGTAGGAGATGAGGATGGTGAGCTCTGCAGTGCTCCTCAAGAAGGAATTGCCTTGGTCTTGCCACTGCTATGCAGTTGAAAAGGATTTGCATCCATGAGCCGAGCTTGGAAGGTGGCCCTGCCAGCACATTGTCTTGCAGCGGAGAACCTCCAGCAGCCTCCTGCAAGGTTTTCTTCCCTCAGCCCCTGGCCTGTGATTCCAGCAGCTCCTCAAGTGCTTCCTGTCAGATGTGCTGGGGCTGCCCCCGGGCCAGCTCTGGCAGTGGACACGGGAGGCTGCTCCTCTGGATCCTGCGTGGGGCCTGGTGACCACTGCGTTGCCGGGTGCTGGCATTGTGACATGGGGGTGACACAGCCGCATATGTGCAGCCCTTTGGAGGAAGCCTTTGGGGTGCTGGCTCCAAATCAGTCCCTGTAGCTACAAAACAGGGGAGTAAGCAACCTAATAGAGTCCCTTTTTTGCAAAAAGACAGTGTGGATTTGTTGCCAGTGCAGCCTTCCATCCAGTAGCAGTACTGCCTGTAGTATCATGTATGGAGGCCTCAGGGCTCGCTCAGGGCTTGTCACGCAGAACTGCAGGCCTGACAGAGCAGAACTGCTCTCCTCTCCTCTCCTCTCCTCTCCTCTCCTCTCCTCTCCTCTCCTCTCCTCTCCTCTCCTCTCCTCTCCTCTTCTCTCCTGTCCGCCAGTCCAATATCTAAGAGACTGTTTGCCTGAAAGGACAGAGGGTTTTCAGTTCCAAAATCAATTTCAAGGACACATAACACAATGAATTTTATTTTATTTTGTTGTTAATTTATTAATTTTCTTGATTTTATGTTAATTCATGTTCTGTTTCTTCGTGTCATTTTTTTTCCCTTTGTGACTCTGTTTCAGAACCCAGGCTCACAAGCATTAGCTCAAGCCCAAGTGTAGCCAGGAGTAGGCTGAGGCATTCTTCAGTTTAGCTTGAGAAAAGACCCCTTGCAGGCTGGCAAAGGCAAGTCCCAGAGCTGCAGAGAGCAGCAGCAGGAATAGAGGCCAAGCTGTCCGCGGTTCCTGCAGAGGGAGAACCTTGACAAGGAGTTGTGGGACTGACCATGCACAAAAGAGGAGGAAGAAGAAGAAGAAGAAGAAGAAGAAGAGGAAGAAGAGGAAGAAGAGGTGAGTGGTACCGTGGCATCTCTTCCAAAGCGTGACATGTAGCGATGACGAGCAGACTTTTTGCCTTCCACAACTTGTTTGGCTGCTGTGCTTCTTGACCAGGGATGCATGAGAAGCGCTCTGGTCCCTGCCAGGCGCTTGTGTTAGCTGCAGGGAGAGCTGAGAAGTGGCAGCTGCGGCTGCCAGCATGGTGGAGCATGAGCAGCCGGCTCCCAGGCCAAATGGCCCAAAGAAATGGTGGCAAGGGGCGGTGCTGAGAAGTGCAGAGGAAGGCAAAAAACCGCCGGGGACCAGTGCCAATGTGCCCCGGGGGAAAAAGTTCCTTGCTGAGCCCAGTGCTGGCCATGGGCTGTTCCCTGAGCATGTGAGCCAGACCTGGCTCCTTGTCCCACAGGCTGCTCATGCTTGCCAGGAGCTGCCCAAGCCCTATCCTCCCTTGAGCTGGAGCTATGTCGCGGACTTGCCAGAGTGCCCAACTGCCTCTGAGCTGATAGACCTTGTGGGCAAGAATCCTTGCTGTCCCTGTGTAGGACACCAGGGGGTGTTCCAAAGCACTGCAAGCCCTTGCAAGCCCTTGCAAGCCCTCAACATCCTATCTCTTACGGCTCCTGAGCGTTGCTCTGTAGGAGATGAGGATGGTGAGCTCTGCAGTGCTCCTCAAGAAGGAATTGCCTTGGTCTTGCCACTGCTATGCCGTTGAAAAGGATTTGCATCCATGAGCCGAGCTTGGAAGGTGGCCCTGCCAGCAGATTGTCTTGCAGCGGAGAACCTCCAGCAGCCTCATGCAAGGTTTTCTTCCCTCAGCCCCTGGCCTGTGATTCCAGCAGCTCCTCAAGTGCTTCCTGTCAGATGTGCTGGGGCTGCCCCCGGGCCAGCTCTGGCAGTGGACACGGGAGGCTGCTCCTCTGGATCCTGCGTGGGGCCTGGTGACCACTGCGTTGCCGGGTGCTGGCATTGTGACATGGGGGTGACACAGCCGCATATGTGCAGCCCTTTGGAGGAAGCCTTTGGGGTGCTGGCTCCAAATCAGTCCCTGTAGCTACAAAACAGGGGAGTAAGCAACCTCATAGAGTCCCTTTTTTGCAAAAAACAGTGTGGATTTGTTGCCAGTGCAGCCTTCCTTCCAGTAGCAATACTGCCTGTAGTATCATGTATGGAGGCCTCAGGGCTCGCTCAGGGCTTGTCACGCAGAACTGCAGGCCTGACAGAGCAGAACTGCTCTCCTCTCCTCTCCTCTCCTCTCCTCTCCTCTCCTCTCCTCTCCTCTCCTCTCCTCTTCTCTTCTCTCCTGTCCGCCAGTCCAATATCTAAGAGACTGTTTGCCTGAAAGGACAGAGGGTTTTCAGTTCCAAAATCAATGTCAAGGACACAGAACACAATGAATTTTATTTTATTTTGTTGTTAATTTATTAATTTTCTTGATTTGATTTTAATTCATGTGATGTTTCTTCGTGTCATTTTTTTTCCCTTTGTGACTCTGTTTCAGAACCCAGGCTCACAAGCATTAGCTCAAGCCCAAGTGTAGCCAGGAGTAGGCTGAGGCATTCTTCAGTTTAGCTTGAGAAAAGATCCCTTGCAGGCTGGCAAAGGCAAGTCCCAGAGCTGCAGAGAGCAGCAGCAGGAATAGAGGCCAAGCTGTCCGCGGTTCCTGCAGAGGGAGAACCTTGACAAGGAGTTGTGGGACTGACCATGCACAAAAGAGGAGGAAGAAGAAGAAGAAGAAGAAGAAGAAGAAGAAGAAGAAGAAGAGGAAGAAGAGGAAGAAGAGGTGAGTGGTACCGTGGCATCTCTTCCAAAGCGTGACATGTAGCGATGACAAGCAGACTTTTTGCCTTGCACAACTTGTTTGGCTGCTGTGCTTCTTGGCCAGGAATGCATGAGAAGCGGTCTGGTCCCTGCCAGGCGCTTGTGTTAGCTGCAGGGAGAGCTGAGAAGTGGCAGCTGCGTCTGCCAGCATGGTGGAGCATGAGCAGCCGGCTCCCAGGCCAAATGGCCCAAAGAAATGGTGGCAAGGGGTGGTGCTGAGAACTGCAGAGGAAGGCAAAAAACCGCCGGGGACCAGTGCCAATGTGCCCCGGGGGAAAAAGTTCCTTGCTGAGCCCAGTGCTGGCCATGGGCTGTTCCCTGAGCACGTGAGCCAGACCTGGCTCCTTGTCCCACAGGCTGCTCATGCTTGCCAGGAGCTGCCCAAGCCCTATCCTCCCTTGAGCTGGAGCTATGTCGCGGACTTGCCAGAGCGCCCAAGTGCCTCTGAGCTGATAGACCTTGTGGACAAGAATCCTTGCTGTCCCTGTGTAGGACACCAGTGGGTGTTCCAAAGCACTGCAAGCCCTTGCAAGCCCTTGCAAGCCCTCGACATCCTATCTCTTACGGCTCCTGAGTGTTGCTGTGTAGGAGATGAGGATGGTGAGCTGTGCAGTGCTCCTCAAGAAGGAATTGCCTTGGTCTTGCCACTGCTATGCAGTTGAAAAGGATTTGCATCCATGAGCCGAGCTTGGAAGGTGGCCCTGCCAGCAGATTGTCTTGCAGCGGAGAACCTCCAGCAGCCTCATGCAAGGTTTTCTTCCCTCAGCCCCTGGCCTGTGATTCCAGCAGCTCCTCAAGTGCTTCCTGTCAGATGTGCTGGGGCTGCCCCCGGGCCAGCTCTGGCAGTGGACACGGGAGGCTGCTCCTCTGGATCCTGCGTGGGGCCTGGTGACCACTGCGTTGCCGGGTGCTGGCATTGTGACATGGGGGTGACACAGCCGCATATGTGCAGCCCTTTGGAGGAAGCCTTTGGGGTGCTGGCTCCAAATCAGTCCCTGTAGCTACAAAACAGGGGAGTAAGCAACCTAATAGAGTCCCTTTTTTGCAAAAAGACAGTGTGGATTTGTTGCCAGTGCAGCCTTCCATCCAGTAGCAGTACTGCCTGTAGTATCATGTATGGAGGCCTCAGGGCTCGCTCAGGGCTTGTCACGCAGAACTGCAGGCCTGACAGAGCAGAACTGCTCTCCTCTCCTCTCCTCTCCTCTCCTCTCCTCTCCTCTCCTCTCCTCTCCTCTCCTCTTCTCTCCTCTACTCTCCGCCAGTCCAATACCTAAGAGACTGTTTGCCTGAAAGGACAGAGGGTTTTCAGTTCCAAAATCAATTTCAAGCACACAGAACACAATGAATTTTATTTTATTTTGTTGTTAATTTATTAATTTTCTTGATTTTATGTTAATTCATGTTATGTTTCTTCGTGTCATTTTTTTTCCCTTTGTGACTCTGTTTCAGAACCCAGGCTCACAAGCATTAGCTCAAGCCCAAGTGTAGCCAGGAGTAGGCTGAGGCATTCTTCAGTTTAGCCTGAGAAAAGATCCCTTGCAGGCTGGCAAAGGCAAGTCCCAGAGCTGCAGAGAGCAGCAGCAGGAATAGAGGCCAAGCTGTCCGCGGTTCCTGCAGGGGGAGAATCTTGACAAGGAGTTGTGGGACTGACCATGCACAAAAGAGGAGGAAGAAGAAGAAGAAGAAGAAGAAGAGGAAGAAGAGGAAGAAGAGGTGAGTGGTACCGTGGCATCTCTTCCAAAGCGTGACATGTAGCGATGACGAGCAGACTTTTTGCCTTCCACAACTTGTTTGGCTGCTGTGCTTCTTGGGCAGGGATGCATGAGAAGCGCTCTGGTCCCTGCCAGGCGCTTGTGTTACCCGCAGGGAGAGCTGAGAAGTGGCAGCTGCGTCTGCCAGCATGGTGGAGCATGAGCAGCCGGCTCCCAGGCCAAATGGCCCAAAGAAATGGTGGCAAGGGGCCGTGCTGAGAACTGCAGAGGAAGGCAAAAAACCGCCGGGGACCAGTGCCAATGTGCCCCGGGGGTAAAAGTTCCTTGCTGAGCCCAGTGCTGGCCATGGGCTGTTCCCTGAGCATGTGAGCCAGAGCTGGCTCCTTGTCCCACAGGCTGCTCATGCTTGCCAGGAGCTGCCCAAGCCCTATCCTCCCTTGAGCTGGAGCTATGTCGCGGACTTGCCAGAGTGCTCAACTGCCTCTGAGCTGATAGACCTTGTGGGCAAGAATCCTTGCTGTCCCTGTGTAGGACACCAGTGGGTGTTCCAAAGCACTGCAAGCCCTTGCAAGCCCTTGCAAGCCCTCAACATCCTATCTCTTACGGCTCCTGAGCGTTGCTCTGTAGGAGATGAGGATGGTGAGCTGTGCAGTGCTCCTCAAGAAGAAATTGCCTTGGTCTTTCCACTGCTATGCAGTTGAAAAGGATTTGCATCCATGAGCCGAGCTTGGAAGGTGGCCCTGCCAGCAGATTGTCTTGCAGCGGAGAACCTCCAGCAGCCTCCTGCAAGGTTTTCTTCCCTCAGCCCCTGGCCTGTGATTCCAGCAGCTCCTCAAGTGCTTCCTGTCAGATGTGCTGGGGCTGCCCCCAGGCCAGCTCTGGCAGTGGACACGGGAGGCTGCTCCTCTGGATCCTGCGTGGGGCCTGGTGACCACTGCGTTGCCGGGTGCTGGCATTGTGACATGGGGGTGACACAGCCGCATATGTGCAGCCCTTTGGAGGAAGCCTTTGGGGTGCTGGCTCCAAATCAGTCCCTGTAGCTACAAAATAGGGCAGTAAGCAACCTCATGGAGTCCCTTTTTTGCAAAAAGACAGTGTGGATTTGTTGCCAGTGCAGCCTTACTTCCAGTAGCAATACTGCCTGTAGTATCATGTATGGAGGCCTCAGGGCTCGCTCAGGGCTTGTCACGCAGAACTGCAGGCCTGACAGAGCAGAACTGCTCTCCTCTCCTCTCCTCTCCTCTCCTCTCCTCTCCTCTCCTCTCCTCTCCTCTTCTCTCCTCTACTCTCCGCCAGTCCAATACCTAAGAGACTGTTTGCCTGAAAGGACAGAGGGTTTTCAGTTCCAAAATCAATTTCAAGCACACAGAACACAATGAATTTTATTTTATTTTGTTGTTAATTTATTAATTTTCTTGATTTTATGTTAATTCATGTTATGTTTCTTCGTGTCATTTTTTTTCCCTTTGTGACTCTGTTTCAGAACCCAGGCTCACAAGCATTAGCTCAAGCCCAAGTGTAGCCAGGAGTAGGCTGAGGCATTCTTCAGTTTAGCCTGAGAAAAGATCCCTTGCAGGCTGGCAAAGGCAAGTCCCAGAGCTGCAGAGAGCAGCAGCAGGAATAGAGGCCAAGCTGTCCGCGGTTCCTGCAGGGGGAGAATCTTGACAAGGAGTTGTGGGACTGACCATGCACAAAAGAGGAGGAAGAAGAAGAAGAAGAAGAAGAAGAGGAAGAAGAGGAAGAAGAGGTGAGTGGTACCGTGGCATCTCTTCCAAAGCGTGACATGTAGCGATGACGAGCAGACTTTTTGCCTTCCACAACTTGTTTGGCTGCTGTGCTTCTTGGGCAGGGATGCATGAGAAGCGCTCTGGTCCCTGCCAGGCGCTTGTGTTAGCTGCAGGGAGAGCTGAGAAGTGGCAGCTGCGGCTGCCAGCATGGTGGAGCATGAGCAGCCAGCTCCCAGGCCAAATGGCCCAAAGAAATGGTGGCAAGGGGCGGTGCTGAGAACTGCAGAGGAAGGCAAAAAACCGCCGGGGACCAGTGGCAATGTGCCCCGGGGGAAAAAGTTCCTTGCTGAGCCCAGTGCTGGCCATGGGCTGTTCCCTGAGCATGTGAGCCAGAGCTGGCTCCTTGTCCCACAGGCTGCTCATGCTTGCCAGGAGCTGCCCAAGCCCTATCCTCCCTTGAGCTGGAGCTATGTTGCGGACTTGCCAGAGTGCCCAAGTGCCTCTGAGCTGATAGACCTTGTGGGCAAGAATCCTTGCTGTCCCTGTGTAGGACACCAGTGGGTGTTCCAAAGCACCGCAAGCCCTTGCAAGCCTTGCAAGCCCTCGACATCCTATCTCTTACGGCTCCTGAGCGTTGCTCTGTAGGAGATGAGGATGGTGAGCTCTGCAGTGCTCCTCAAGAAGGAATTGCCTTGGTCTTGCCACTGCTATCCAGTTGAAAAGGATTTGCATCCATGAGCCGAGCTTGGAAGGTGGCCCTGCCAGCAGATTGTCTTGCAGCGGAGAACCTCCAGCAGCCTCATGCAAGGTTTTCTTCCCTCAGCCCCTGGCCTGTGATTCCAGCAGCTCCTCAAGTGCTTCCTGTCAGGTGTGCTGGGGCTGCCCCCGGGCCAGCTCTGGCAGTGGACACGGGAGGCTGCTCCTCTGGATCCTGCGTGGGGCCTGGTGACCACTGCGTTGCCGGGTGCTGGCATTGTGACATGGGGGTGACACAGCCGCATATGTGCAGCCCTTTGGAGGAAGCCTTTGGGGTGCTGGCTCCAAATCAGTCCCTGTAGCTACAAAATAGGGGAGTAAGCAACCTAATAGAGTCCCTTTTTTGCAAAAAGACAGTGTGGATTTGTTGCCAGTGCAGCCTTCCTTCCAGTAGCAATACTGCCTGTAGTATCATGTATGGAGGCCTCAGGGCTCGCTCAGGGCTTGTCACGCAGAACTGCAGGCCTGACAGAGCAGAACTGCTCTCCTCTCCTCTCCTCTCCTCTCGTCTCCTCTCCTCTCCTCTCCTCTCCTCTCCTCTTCTCTCCTCTACTCTCCGCCAGTCCAATATCTAAGAGACTGTTTGCCTGAAAGGACAGAGGGTTTTCAGTTCCAAAATCAATTTCAAGGACACAGAACACAATGAATTTTATTTTATTTTGTTCTTAATTTATTAATTTTCTTGATTTTATGTTAATTCATGTTATGTTTCTTCGTGTCATTTTTTTTCCCTTTGTGACTCTGTTTCAGAACCCAGGCTCACAAGCATTAGCTGAAGCCCAAGTGTAGCCAGGAGTAGGCTGAGGCATTCTTCAGTTTAGCTTGAGAAAAGATCCCTTGCAGGCTGGCAAAGGCAAGTCCCAGAGCTGCAGAGAGCAGCAGCAGGAATAGAGGCCAAGCTGTCCACGGTTCCTGCAGAGGGAGAACCTTGACAAGGAGTTGTGGGACTGACCATGCACAAAAGAGGAGGAAGAAGAAGAAGAAGAAGAAGAAGAAGAAGAAGAAGAAGAAGAAGAAGAAGAAGAAGAAGAAGAAGAAGAAGAAGAAGAAGAGGAAGAAGAGGAAGAAGAGGTGAGTGGTACCGTGGCATCTCTTCCAAAGCGTGACATGTAGCTATGACGAGCAGACATTTTGCCTTCCACAACTTCTTTGGCTGCTGTGCTTCTTGGGCAGGGATGCATGAGACGCGCTCTGGTCCCTGCCAGGCGCTTGTGTTACCTGCAGGGAGAGCTGAGAAGTGGCAGCTGCGGCTGCCAGCATGGTGGAGCATGAGCAGCCGGCTCCCAGGCCAAATAGCCCAAAGAAATGGTGGCAAGGGGCGGTGCTGAGAAGTGCAGAGGAAGGCAAAAAACCGCCGGGGACCAGTGCCAATGTGTCCCGGGGGAAAAAGTTCCTTGCCGAGCCCAGTGCTGGCCATGGGCTGCTCCCTGAGCATGTGAGCCAGACCTGGCTCCCTGTCCCACAGGCTGCTCATGCTTGCCAGGAGCTGCCCAAGCCCTATCCTCCCTTGAGCTGGAGCTATGTCGCGGACTTGCCAGAGTGCCCAAGTGCCTCTGAGCTGATAGACCTTGTGGGCAAGAATCCTTGCTGTCCCTGTGTAGGACACCAGTGGGTGTTCCAAAGCACTGCAAGCCCTTGCAAGCCCTTGCAAGCCCTCGACATCCTATCTCTTAGGGCTCCTGAGTGTTGCTCTGTAGGAGATGAGGATGGTGAGCTGTGCAGTGCTCCTCAAGAAGGAATTGCCTTGGTCTTGCCACTGCTATGCAGTTGAAAAGGATTTGCATCCATGAGCCGAGCTTGGAAGGTGGCCCTGCCAGCAGATTGTCTTGCAGCGGAGAACCTCCAGCAGCCTCATGCAAGGTTTTCTTCCCTCAGCCCCTGGCCTGTGATTCCAGCAGCTCCTCAAGTGCTTCCTGTCAGATGTGCTGGGGCTGCCCCCGGGCCAGCTCTGGCAGTGGACACGGGAGGCTGCTCCTCTGGATCCTGCGTGGGGCCTGGTGACCACTGCGTTGCCGGGTGCTGGCATTGTGACATGGGGGTGACACAGCCGCATATGTGCAGCCCTTTGGAGGAAGCCTTTGGGGTGCTGGCTCCAAATCAGTCCCTGTAGCTACAAAATAGGGGAGTAAGCAACCTCATAGAGTCCCTTTTTTGCAAAAAGACAGTGTGGATTTGTTGCCAGTGCAGCCTTCCTTCCAGTAGCAATACTGCCTGTAGTATCATGTATGGAGGCCTCAGGGCTCGCTCAGGGCTTGTCACGCAGAACTGCAGGCCTGACAGAGCAGAACTGTTCTCCTCTCCTCTCCTCTCCTCTCTTCTCCTCTCCTCTCCTCTTTTCTTCTCTCCTGTCCGCCAGTCCAATATCTAAGAGACTGTTTGCCTGAAAGGACAGAGGGTTTTCAGTTCCAAAATCAATTTCAAGGACACATAACACAATGAATTTTATTTTATTTTGTTGTTAATTTATTAATTTTCTTGATTTTATGTTAATTCATGTTATGTTATTTCATGTCATTTTTTTTCCCTTTGTGACTCTGTTTCAGAACCCAGGCTCACAAGCATTAGCTCAAGCCCAAGTGTAGCCAGGAGTAGGCTGAGGCATTCTTCAGTTTAGCCTGAGAAAAGATCCCTTGCAGGCTGGCAAAGGCAAGTCCCAGAGCTGCAGAGAGCAGCAGCAGGAATAGAGGCCAAGCTGTCCGCGGTTCCTGCAGAGGGAGAACCTTGACAAGGAGTTGTGGGACTGACCATGCACAAAAGAGGAGGAAGAAGAAGAAGAAGAAGAAGAAGAGGAAGAAGAGGAAGAAGAGGTGAGTGGTACCGTGGCATCTCTTCCAAAGCGTGACAGGTAGCGATGACGAGCAGACTTTTTGCCTTCCACAACTTGTTTGGCTGCTGTGCTTCTTGGGCAGGGATGCATGAGAAGCGCTCTGGTCCCTGCCAGGCGCTTGTGTTAGCTGCAGGGAGAGCTAAGAAGTGGCAGCTGCAGCTGCCAGCATGGTGGAGCATGAGCAGCCGGCTCCCAGGCCAAATGGCCCAAAGAAATGGTGGCAAGGGGCCGTGCTGAGAAGTGCAGAGGAAGGCAAAAAACCGCCGGGGACCAGTGCCAATGTGCCCCAGGGGAAAAAGTTCCTTGCTGAGCCCAGTGCTGGCCATGGGCTGTTCCCTGAGCATGTGAGCCAGACCTGGCTCCTTGTCCCACAGGCTGCTCATGCTTGCCAGGAGCTGCCCAAGCCCTATCTTCCCTTGAGGTGGAGCTATCTGGCGGACTTGCCAGAGCGCCCAAGTGCCTCTGAGCTGATAGACCTTGTGGGTAAGAATCCTTGCTGTCCCTGTGTAGGACACCAGTGGGTGTTCCAAAGCACTGCAAGCCCTTGCAAGCCCTTGCAAGCCCTCGACATCCTATCTCTTACTGCTCCTGAGCGTTGCTCTGTAGGAGATGAGGATGGTGAGCTGTGCAGTGCTCCTCAAGAAGGAATTGCCTTGGTCTTGCCACTGCTATGCAGTTGAAAAGGATTTGCATCCATGAGCCGAGCTTGGAAGGTGGCCCTGCCAGCACATTGTCTTGCAGCGGAGAACCTCCAGCAGCCTCCTGCAAGGTTTTCTTCCCTCAGCCCGTGGCCTGTGATTCCAGCAGCTCCTCAAGTGCTTCCTGTCAGATGTGCTGGGGCTGCCCCCGGGCCAGCTCTGGCAGTGGACACGGGAGGCTGCTCCTCTGGATCCTGCGTGGGGCCTGGTGACCACTGCGTTGCCGGGTGCTGGCATTGTGACATGGGGGTGACACAGCCGCATATGTGCAGCCCTTTGGAGGAAGCCTTTGGGGTGCTGGCTCCAAATCAGTCCCTGTACCTACAAAATAGGGGAGTAAGCAACCTAATAGAGTCCCTTTTTTGCAAAAAGACAGTGTGGATTTGTTGCCAGTGCAGCCTTCCTTCCAGTAGCAATACTGCCTGTAGTATCATGTATGGAGGCCTCAGGGCTCGCTCAGGATTGTCACGCAGAACTGCAGGCCTGACAGAGCAGAACTGCTCTCCTCTCCTCTCCTCTCCTCTCCTGTCCTGTCCGCCAGTCCAATATCTAAGAGACTGTTTGCCTGAAAGGACAGAGGGTTTTCAGTTCCAAAATCAATTTCAAGGACACAGAACACAATGAATTTTATTTGATTTTGTTGTTAATTTATTAATTTTCTTGATTTGATTTTAATTCATGTGATGTTTCTTCGTGTCATTTTTTTTCCCTTTGTGAATCTGTTTCAGAACCCAGGCTCACAAGCATTAGCTCAAGCCCAAGTGTAGCCAGGAGTAGGCTGAGGCATTCTTCAGTTTAGCCTGAGAAAAGATCCCTTGCAGGCTGGCAAAGGCAAGTCCCAGAGCTGCAGAGAGCAGCAGCAGGAATAGAGGCCAAGCTGTCCACGGTTCCTGCAGAGGGAGAACCTTGACAAGGAGTTGTGGGACTGACCATGCACAAAAGAGGAAGAAGAAGAAGAAGAAGAAGAAGAAGAGGAAGAAGAGGAAGAAGAGGTGAGTGGTACCGTGGCATCTCTTCCAAAGCGTGACATGTAGCGATGACGAGTAGACTTTTTGCCTTCCACAACTTGTTTGGCTGCTGTGCTTCTTGGGCAGGGATGCATGAGAAGCGGTCTGGTCCCTGGCAGGCGCTTGTGTTAGCTGCAGGGAGAGCTGAGAAGTGGCAGCTGCGGCTGCCAGCATGGTGGAGCATGAGCAGCCAGCTCCCAGGCCAAATGGCCCAAAGAAATGTTGGCAAGGGGCCGTGCTGAGAAGTGCAGAGGAAGGCAAAAAACCGCCGGGGACCAGTGCCAATGTGCCCCGGGGGAAAAAGTTCCTTGCTGAGCCCAGTGCTGGCCATGGGCTGTTCCCTGAGCATGTGAGCCAGACCTGGCTCCTTGTCCCACAGGCTGCTCATGCTTGCCAGGAGCTGCCCAAGCCCTATCCTCTCTTGAGCTGGAGCTATCTGGCGGACTTGCCAGAGTGCCCAAGTGCCTCTGAGCTGATAGACCTTGTGGGCAAGAATCCTTGCTGTCCCTGTGTAGGACACCAGTGGGTGTTCCAAAGCACTGCAAGCCCTTGCAAGCCCTTGCAAGCCCTCGACATCCTATCTCTTACGGCTCCTGAGCGTTGCTCTGTAGGAGATGAGGATGGTGAGCTGTGCAGTGCTCCTCAAGAAGGAATTGCCTTGGTCTTGCCACTGCTATGCAGTTGAAAAAGATTTGCATCCATGAGCCGAGCTTGGAAGGTGGCCCTGCCAGCAGATTGTCTTGCAGTGGAGAACCTCCAGCAGCCTCATGCAAGGTTTTCTTCCCTCAGCCCCTGGCCTGTGATTCCAGCAGCTCCTCAAGTGCTTCCTGTCAGATGTGCTGGGGCTGCCCCCGGGCCAGCTCTGGCAGTGGACACGGGAGGCTGCTCCTCTGGATCCTGCGTGGGGCCTGGTGACCACTGCGTTGCCGGGTGCTGGCATTGTGACATGGGGGTGACACAGCCGCATATGTGCAGCCCTTTGGAGGAAGCCTTTGGGGTGCTGGCTCCAAATCAGTCCCTGTACCTACAAAATAGGGGAGTAAGCAACCTAATAGAGTCCCTTTTTTGCAAAAAGACAGTGTGGATTTGTTGCCAATGCAGCCTTCCTTCCAGTAGCAATACTGCCTGTAGTATCATGTATGGAGGCCTCAGGGCTCGCTCAGGGCTTGTCACGCAGAACTGCAGGCCTGACAGAGCAGAACTGCTCTCCTCTCCTCTCCTCTCCTCTCCTCTCCTCTCCTCTCCTCTCCTCTCCTCTCCTCTCCTCTCCTCTCCTGTCCTCTCCTCTCCTCTCCTCTCCTCTTCTCTCCTGTCCGCCAGTCCAATATCTAAGAGACTGTTTGCCTGAAAGGACAGAGGGTTTTCAGTTCCAAAATCAATGTCAAGGACACAGAACACAATGAATTTTATTTTATTTTGTTGTTAATTTATTAATTTTCTTGATTTGATTTTAATTCATGTGATGTTTCTTCGTGTCATTTTTTTTCCCTTTGTGAATCTGTTTCAGAACCCAGGCTCACAAGCATTAGCTCAAGCCCAAGTGTAGCCAGGAGTAGGCTGAGGCATTCTTCAGTTTAGCATGAGAAAAGATCCCTTGCAGGCTGGCAAAGGCAAGTCCCAGAGCTGCAGAGAGCAGCAGCAGGAATAGAGGCCAAGCTGTCCGCGGTTCCTGCAGAGGGAGAACCTTGACAAGGAGTTGTGGGACTGACCATGCACAAAAGAGGAGGAAGAAGAAGAAGAAGAAGAAGAAGAAGAGGAAGAAGTGGAAGAAGAGGTGAGTGGTACCGTGGCATCTCTTCCAAAGCGTGACATGTAGCGATGACGAGCAGACTTTTTGCCTTCCACAACTTGTTTGGCTGCTGTGCTTCTTGGGCAGGGATGCATGAGAAGCGCTCTGGTCCCTGCCAGGCGCTTGTGTTAGCTGCAGGGAGAGCTGAGAAGTGGCAGCTGCGGCTGCCAGCATGGTGGAGCATGAGCAGCCAGCTCCCAGGCCAAATGGCCCAAAGAAATGGTGGCAAGGGGCGGTGCTGAGAACTGCAGAGGAAGGCAAAAAACCGCCGGGGACCAGTGGCAATGTGCCCCGGGGGAAAAAGTTCCTTGCTGAGCCCAGTGCTGGCCATGGGCTGTTCCCTGAGCATGTGAGCCAGACCTGGCTCCTTGTCCCACAGGCTGCTCATGCTTGCCAGGAGCTGCCCAAGCCCTATCCTCCCTTGAGCTGGAGCTATGTCGCGGACCTGCCAGAGTGCCCAAGTGCCTCTGAGCTGATAGATCTTGTGGGAGAATCCTTGCTGTCCCTATGTAGGACACCAGTGGGTGTTCCAAAGCACCGCAAGCCCTGGCAAGCCCTTGCAAGCCCTCGACATCCTATCTCTTACGGCTCCTGAGCGTTGCTCTGTAGGAGATGAGGATGGTGAGCTGTGCAGTGCTCCTCAAGAAGGAATTGCCTTGGTCTTGCCACTGCTATGCAGTTGAAAAGGATTTGCATCCATGAGCCGAGCTTGGAAGGTGGCCCTGCCAGCACATTGTCTTGCAGCGGAGAACCTCCAGCAGCCTCCTGCAAGGTTTTCTTCCCTCAGCCCCTGGCCTGTGATTCCAGCAGCTCCTCAAGTGCTTCCTGTCAGATGTGCTGGGGCTGCCCCCGGGCCAGCTCTGGCAGTGGACACGGGAGGCTGCTCCTCTGGATCCTGCGTGGGGCCTGGTGACCACTGCGTTGCCGGGTGCTGGCATTGTGACATGGGGGTGACACAGCCGCATATGTGCAGCCCTTTGGAGGAAGTCTTTGGGGTGCTGGCTCCAAATCAGTCCCTGTAGCAACAAAATAGGGGAGTAAGCAACCTCATAGAGTCCCTTTTTTGCAAAAAGACAGTGTGGATTTGTTGCCAGTGCAGCCTTCCTTCCAGTAGCAATACTGCCTGTAGTATCATGTATGGAGGCCTCAGGGCTCGCTCAGGGCTTGTCACGCAGAACTGCAGGCCTGACAGAGCAGAACTGCTCTCCTCTCCTCTCCTCTCCTCTCATCTCCTCTCCTCTCCTCTCCTCTCCTCTCCTCTTCTCTCCTCTACTCTCCGCCAGTCCAATATCTAAGAGACTGTTTGCCTGAAAGGACAGAGGGTTTTCAGTTCCAAAATCAATTTCAAGGACACATAACACAATGAATTTTATTTTATTTTGTTGTTAATTTATTAATTTTCTTGATTTTATGTTAATTCATGTTATGTTTCTTCGTGTCATTTTTTTTCCCTTTGTGACTCTGTTTCAGAACCCAGGCTCACAAGCATTAGCTCAAGCCCAAGTGTAGCCAGGAGTAGGCTGAGGCATTCTTCAGTTTAGCCTGAGAAAAGATCCCTTGCAGGCTGGCAAAGGCAAGTCCCAGAGCTGCAGAGAGCAGCAGCAGGAATGGAGGCCAAGCTGTCCACGGTTCCTGCAGAGGGAGAACCTTGACAAGGAGTTGTGGGACTGACCATGCACAAAAGAGGAGGAAGAAGAAGAAGAAGAAGAAGAAGAAGAGGAAGAAGAGGAAGAAGAGGTGAGTGGTACCGTGGCATCTCTTCCAAAGCGTGACATGTAGCGATGACGAGCAGACTTTTTGCCTTGCACAACTTGTTTGGCTGCTGTGCTTCTTGGGCAGGGATGCATGAGAAGCGGTCTGGTCCCTGCCAGGCGCTTGTGTTACCTGCAGGGAGAGCTGAGAAGTGGCAGCTGCGGCTGCCAGCATGGTGGAGCATGAGCAGCCGGCTCCCAGGCCAAATGGCCCAAAGAAATGGTGGCAAGGGGCGGTGCTGAGAACTGCAGAGGAAGGCAAAAAACCGCCGGGGACCAGTGCCAATGTGCCCCGGGGGAAAAAGTTCCTTGCTGAGCCCAGTGCTGGCCATGGGCTGTTCCCTGAGCATGTGAGCCAGACCTGGCTCCTTGTCCCACAGGCTGCTCATGCTTGCCAGGAGCTGCCCAAGCCCTATCCTCCCTTGAGCTGGAGCTATGTTGCGGACTTGCCAGAGTGCCCAAGTGCCTCTGAGCTGATAGACCTTGTGGGCAAGAATCCTTGCTGTCCCTGTGTAGGACACCAGTGGGTGTTCCAAAGCACCGCAAGCCCTTGCAAGCCTTGCAAGCCCTCGACATCCTATCTCTTACGGCTCCTGAGCGTTGCTGTGTAGGAGATGAGGATGGTGAGCTGTGCAGTGCTCCTCAAGAAGGAATTGCCTTGGTCTTGCCACTGCTATGCCGTTGAAAAGGATTTGCATCCATGAGCCGAGCTTGGAAGGTGGCCCTGCCAGCAGATTGTCTTGCAGCGGAGAACCTCCAGCAGCCTCCTGCAAGGTTTTCTTCCCTCAGCCCCTGGCCTGTGATTCCAGCAGCTCCTCAAGTGCTTCCTGTCAGATGTGCTGGGGCTGCCCCCAGGCCAGCTCTGGCAGTGGACACGGGAGGCTGCTCCTCTGGATCCTGCGTGGGGCCTGGTGACCACTGCGTTGCCGGGTGCTGGCATTGTGACATGGGGGTGACACAGCCGCATATGTGCAGCCCTTTGGAGGAAGTCTTTGCTGTGCTGGCTCCAAATCAGTCCCTGTAGCAACAAAATAGGGGAGTAAGCAACCTCATAGAGTCCCTTTTTTGCAAAAAGACAGTGTGGATTTGTTGCCAGTGCAGCCTTCCTTCCAGTAGCAATACTGCCTGTAGTATCATGTATGGAGGCCTCAGGGCTCGCTCAGGGCTTGTCACGCAGAACTGCAGGCCTGACAGAGCAGAACTGCTCTCCTCTCCTCTCCTCTCCTCTCCTCTCCTCTCCTCTCCTCTCCTCTCCTCTCCTCTCCTCTCCTCTCCTCTACTCTCCTCTTCTCTCCTGTCCGCCAGTCCAATATCTAAGAGACTGTTTGCCTGAAAGGACAGAGGGTTTTCAGTTCCAAAATCAATTTCAAGCACACAGAACACAATGAATTTTATTTTATTTTGTTGTTAATTTATTAATTTTCTTGATTTTATGTTAATTCATGTTATGTTTCTTCGTGTCATTTTTTTTCCCTTTGTGACTCTGTTTCAGAACCCAGGCTCACAAGCATTAGCTCAAGCCCAAGTGTAGCCAGGAGTAGGCTGAGGCATTCTTCAGTTTAGCCTGAGAAAAGATCCCTTGCAGGCTGGCAAAGGCAAGTCCCAGAGCTGCAGAGAGCAGCAGCAGGAATAGAGGCCAAGCTGTCCACGGTTCCTGCAGAGGGAGAACCTTGACAAGGAGTTGTGGGACTGACCATGCACAAAAGAGGAGGAAGAAGAAGAAGAAGAAGAAGAAGAAGAAGAAGAAGAGGAAGAAGAGGAAGAAGAGGTGAGTGGTACCGTGGCATCTCTTCCAAAGCGTGACATGTAGCGATGACGAGCAGACTTTTTGCCTTGCACAACTTGTTTGGCTGCTGTGCTTCTTGGGCAGGGATGCATGAGAAGCGGTCTGGTCCCTGCCAGGCGCTTGTGTTACCTGCAGGGAGAGCTGAGAAGTGGCAGCTGCGGCTGCCAGCATGGTGGAGCATGAGCAGCCGGCTCCCAGGCCAAATGGCCCAAAGAAATGGTGGCAAGGGGCGGTGCTGAGAACTGCAGAGGAAGGCAAAAAACCGCCGGGGACCAGTGGCAATGTGCCCCGGGGGAAAAAGTTCCTTGCTGAGCCCAGTGCTGGCCATGGGCTGTTCCCTGAGCATGTGAGCCAGACCTGGCTCCTTGTCCCACAGGCTGCTCATGCTTGCCAGGAGCTGCCCAAGCCCTATCCTCCCTTGAGCTGGAGCTATGTTGCGGACTTGCCAGAGTGCCCAAGTGCCTCTGAGCTGATAGACCTTGTGGGCAAGAATCCTTGCTGTCCCTGTGTAGGACACCAGTGGGTGTTCCAAAGCACCGCAAGCCCTTGCAAGCCTTGCAAGCCCTCGACATCCTATCTCTTACGGCTCCTGAGCGTTGCTGTGTAGGAGATGAGGATGGTGAGCTGTGCAGTGCTCCTCAAGAAGGAATTGCCTTGGTCTTGCCACTGCTATGCCGTTGAAAAGGATTTGCATCCATGAGCCGAGCTTGGAAGGTGGCCCTGCCAGCACATTGTCTTGCAGCGGAGAACCTCCAGCAGCCTCCTGCAAGGTTTTCTTCCCTCAGCCCCTGGCCTGTGATTCCAGCAGCTCCTCAAGTGCTTCCTGTCAGATGTGCTGGGGCTGCCCCCAGGCCAGCTCTGGCAGTGGACACGGGAGGCTGCTCCTCTGGATCCTGCGTGGGGCCTGGTGACCACTGCGTTGCCGGGTGCTGGCATTGTGACATGGGGGTGACACAGCCGCATATGTGCAGCCCTTTGGAGGAAGTCTTTGCTGTGCTGGCTCCAAATCAGTCCCTGTAGCAACAAAATAGGGGAGTAAGCAACCTCATAGAGTCCCTTTTTTGCAAAAAGACAGTGTGGATTTGTTGCCAGTGCAGCCTTCCTTCCAGTAGCAATACTGCCTGTAGTATCATGTATGGAGGCCTCAGGGCTCGCTCAGGGCTTGTCACGCAGAACTGCAGGCCTGACAGAGCAGAACTGCTCTCCTCTCCTCTCCTCTCCTCTCCTCTCCTCTCCTCTCCTCTCCTCTCCTCTCCTCTTCTCTCCTGTCCGCCAGTCCAATATCTAAGAGACTGTTTGCCTGAAAGGACAGAGGGTTTTCAGTTCCAAAATCAATTTCAAGCACACAGAACACAATGAATTTTATTTTATTTTGTTGTTAATTTATTAATTTTCTTGATTTTATGTTAATTCATGTTATGTTTCTTCGTGTCATTTTTTTTCCCTTTGTGACTCTGTTTCAGAACCCAGGCTCACAAGCATTAGCTCAAGCCCAAGTGTAGCCAGGAGTAGGCTGAGGCATTCTTCAGTTTAGCCTGAGAAAAGATCCCTTGCAGGCTGGCAAAGGCAAGTCCCAGAGCTGCAGAGAGCAGCAGCAGGAATAGAGGCCAAGCTGTCCACGGTTCCTGCAGAGGGAGAACCTTGACAAGGAGTTGTGGGACTGACCATGCACAAAAGAGGAGGAAGAAGAAGAAGAAGAAGAAGAAGAAGAAGAAGAAGAGGAAGAAGAGGAAGAAGAGGTGAGTGGTACCGTGGCATCTCTTCCAAAGCGTGACATGTAGCGATGACGAGCAGACTTTTTGCCTTGCACAACTTGTTTGGCTGCTGTGCTTCTTGGGCAGGGATGCATGAGAAGCGGTCTGGTCCCTGCCAGGCGCTTGTGTTACCTGCAGGGAGAGCTGAGAAGTGGCAGCTGCGGCTGCCAGCATGGTGGAGCATGAGCAGCCGGCTCCCAGGCCAAATGGCCCAAAGAAATGGTGGCAAGGGGCGGTGCTGAGAACTGCAGAGGAAGGCAAAAAACCGCCGGGGACCAGTGGCAATGTGCCCCGGGGGAAAAAGTTCCTTGCTGAGCCCAGTGCTGGCCATGGGCTGTTCCCTGAGCATGTGAGCCAGACCTGGCTCCTTGTCCCACAGGCTGCTCATGCTTGCCAGGAGCTGCCCAAGCCCTATCCTCCCTTGAGCTGGAGCTATGTTGCGGACTTGCCAGAGTGCCCAAGTGCCTCTGAGCTGATAGACCTTGTGGGCAAGAATCCTTGCTGTCCCTGTGTAGGACACCAGTGGGTGTTCCAAAGCACCGCAAGCCCTTGCAAGCCTTGCAAGCCCTCGACATCCTATCTCTTACGGCTCCTGAGCGTTGCTGTGTAGGAGATGAGGATGGTGAGCTGTGCAGTGCTCCTCAAGAAGGAATTGCCTTGGTCTTGCCACTGCTATCCAGTTGAAAAGGATTTGCATCCATGAGCCGAGCTTGGAAGGTGGCCCTGCCAGCAGATTGTCTTGCAGCGGAGAACCTCCAGCAGCCTCCTGCAAGGTTTTCTTCCCTCAGCCCCTGGCCTGTGATTCCAGCAGCTCCTCAAGTGCTTCCTGTCAGATGTGCTGGGGCTGCCCCCAGGCCAGCTCTGGCAGTGGACACGGGAGGCTGCTCCTCTGGATCCTGCGTGGGGCCTGGTGACCACTGCGTTGCCGGGTGCTGGCATTGTGACATGGGGGTGACACAGCCGCATATGTGCAGCCCTTTGGAGGAAGTCTTTGCTGTGCTGGCTCCAAATCAGTCCCTGTAGCAACAAAATAGGGGAGTAAGCAACCTCATAGAGTCCCTTTTTTGCAAAAAGACAGTGTGGATTTGTTGCCAGTGCAGCCTTCCTTCCAGTAGCAATACTGCCTGTAGTATCATGTATGGAGGCCTCAGGGCTCGCTCAGGGCTTGTCACGCAGAACTGCAGGCCTGACAGAGCAGAACTGCTCTCCTCTCCTCTCCTCTCCTCTCCTCTCCTCTCCTCTCCTCTCCTCTCCTCTCCTCTCCTCTACTCTCCTCTTCTCTCCTGTCCGCCAGTCCAATATCTAAGAGACTGTTTGCCTGAAAGGACAGAGGGTTTTCAGTTCCAAAATCAATTTCAAGCACACAGAACACAATGAATTTTATTTTATTTTGTTGTTAATTTATTAATTTTCTTGATTTGATGTTAATTCATGTTATGTTTCTTCGTGTCATTTTTTTTCCCTTTGTGACTCTGTTTCAGAACCCAGGCTCACAAGCATTAGCTCAAGCCCAAGTGTAGCCAGGAGTAGGCTGAGGCATTCTTCAGTTTAGCCTGAGAAAAGATCCCTTGCAGGCTGGCAAAGGCAAGTCCCAGAGCTGCAGAGAGCAGCAGCAGGAATAGAGGCCAAGCTGTCCACGGTTCCTGCAGAGGGAGAACCTTGACAAGGAGTTGTGGGACTGACCATGCACAAAAGAGGAGGAAGAAGAAGAAGAAGAAGAAGAAGAAGAAGAAGAAGAGGAAGAAGAGGTGAGTGGTACCGTGGCATCTCTTCCAAAGCGTGACATGTAGCGATGACGAGCAGACTTTTTGCCTTGCACAACTTGTTTGGCTGCTGTGCTTCTTGGGCAGGGATGCATGAGAAGCGCTCTGGTCCCTGCCAGGCGCTTGTGTTACCTGCAGGGAGAGCTGAGAAGTGGCAGCTGCGGCTGCCAGCATGGTGGAGCATGAGCAGCCGGCTCCCAGGCCAAATGGCCCAAAGAAATGGTGGCAAGGGGCGGTGCTGAGAACTGCAGAGGAAGGCAAAAAACCGCCGGGGACCAGTGGCAATGTGCCCCGGGGGAAAAAGTTCCTTGCTGAGCCCAGTGCTGGCCATGGGCTGTTCCCTGAGCATGTGAGCCAGACCTGGCTCCTTGTCCCACAGGCTGCTCATGCTTCCCAGGAGCTGCCCAAGCCCTATCCTCCCTTGAGCTGGAGCTATGTTGCGGACTTGCCAGAGAGCCCAACTGCCTCTGAGCTGATAGACCTTGTGGGCAAGAATCCTTGCTGTCCCTGTGTAGGACACCAGTGGGTGTTCCAAAGCACTGCAAGCCCTTGCAAGCCCTTGCAAGCCCTCGACATCCTATCTCTTACGGCTCCTGAGCGTTGCTCTGTAGGAGATGAGGATGGTGAGCTGTGCAGTGCTCCTCAAGAAGGAATTGCCTTGGTCTTGCCACTGCTATCCAGTTGAAAAGGATTTGCATCCATGAGCCGAGCTTGGAAGGTGGCCCTGCCAGCAGATTGTCTTGCAGCGGAGAACCTCCAGCAGCCTCATGCAAGGTTTTCTTCCCTCAGCCCCTGGCCTGTGATTCCAGCAGCTCCTCAAGTGCTTCCTGTCAGATGTGCTGGGGCTGCCCCCGGGCCAGCTCTGGCAGTGGACACGGGAGGCTGCTCCTCTGGATCCTGCGTGGGGCCTGGTGACCACTGCGTTGCCGGGTGCTGGCATTGTGACACGGGTGTGACACAGCCGCATATGTGCAGCCCTTTGGAGGAAGCCTTTGGGGTGCTGGCTCCAAATCAGTCCCTGTAGCTACAAAATAGGGGAGTAAGCAACCTAATAGAGTCCCTTTTTTGCAAAAAGACAGTGTGGATTTGTTGCCAGTGCAGCCTTCCTTCCAGAAGCAATACTGCCTGTAGTATCATGTATGGAGGCCTCAGGGCTCGCTCAGGGCTTGTCACGCAGAACTGCAGGCCTGACAGAGCAGAACTGCTCTCCTCTCCTCTCCTCTCCTCTCCTCTCCTCTCCTCTCCTCTCCTCTCCTCTCCGCCAGTCCAATATCTAAGAGAATGTTTGCCTGAAAGGACAGAGGGTTTTCAGTTCCAAAATCAATTTCAAGGACACATAACACAATGAATTTTATTTTATTTTGTTGTTAATTTATTAATTTTCTTGATTTTATGTTAATTCATGTTATGTTTCTTCGTGTCATTTTTTTTCCCTTTGTGACTCTGTTTCAGAACCCAGGCTCAGAAGCATTAGCTCAAGCCCAAGTGTAGCCAGGAGTAGGCTGAGGCATTCTTCAGTTTAGCCTGAGAAAAGATCCCTTGCAGGCTGGCAAAGGCAAGTCCCAGAGCTGCAGAGAGCAGCAGCAGGAATAGAGGCCAAGCTGTCCACGGTTCCTGCAGAGGGAGAACCTTGACAAGGAGTTGTGGGACTGACCATGCACAAAAGAGGAGGAAGAAGAAGAAGAAGAAGAAGAAGAAGAAGAAGAAGAGGAAGAAGAGGTGAGTGGTACCGTGGCATCTCTTCCAAAGCGTGACATGTAGCGATGACGAGCAGACTTTTTGCCTTGCACAACTTGTTTGGCTGCTGTGCTTCTTGGGCAGGGATGCATGAGAAGCGCTCTGGTCCCTGCCAGGCGCTTGTGTTACCTGCAGGGAGAGCTGAGAAGTGGCAGCTGCGGCTGCCAGCATGGTGGAGCATGAGCAGCCGGCTCCCAGGCCAAATGGCCCAAAGAAATGGTGGCAAGGGGCGGTGCTGAGAAGTGCAGAGGAAGGCAAAAAACCGCCGGGGACCAGTGCCAATGTGCCCCGGGGGAAAAAGTTCCTTGCTGAGCCCAGTGCTGGCCATGGGCTGTTCCCTGAGCATGTGAGCCAGACCTGGCTCCTTGTCCCACAGGCTGCTCATGCTTGCCAGGAGCTGCCCAAGCCCTATCCTCCCTTGAGCTGGAGCTATGTTGCGGACTTGCCAGAGAGCCCAACTGCCTCTGAGCTGATAGACCTTGTGGGCAAGAATCCTTGCTGTCCCTGTGTAGGACACCAGTGGGTGTTCCAAAGCACTGCAAGCCCTTGCAAGCCCTTGCAAGCCCTCGACATCCTATCTCTTACGGCTCCTGAGCGTTGCTGTGTAGGAGATGAGGATGGTGAGCTGTGCAGTGCTCCTCAAGAAGGAATTGCCTTGGTCTTGCCACTGCTATCCAGTTGAAAAGGATTTGCATCCATGAGCCGAGCTTGGAAGGTGGCCCTGCCAGCAGATTGTCTTGCAGCGGAGAACCTCCAGCAGCCTCCTGCAAGGTTTTCTTCCCTCAGCCCCTGGCCTGTGATTCCAGCAGCTCCTCAAGTGCTTCCTGTCAGATGTGCTGGGGCTGCCCCCGGGCCAGCTCTGGCAGTGGACACGGGAGGCTGCTCCTCTGGATCCTGCGTGGGGCCTCGTGACCACTGCGTTGCCGGGTGCTGGCATTGTGACACGGGTGTGACACAGCCGCATATGTGCAGCCCTTTGGAGGAAGCCTTTGGGGTGCTGGCTCCAAATCAGTCCCTGTAGCTACAAAATAGGGCAGTAAGCAACCTAATAGAGTCCCTTTTTTGCAAAAAGACAGTGTGGATTTGTTGCCAGTGCAGCCTTCCTTCCAGTAGCAATACTGCCTGTAGTATCATGTATGGAGGCCTCAGGGCTCGCTCAGGGCTTGTCACGCAGAACTGCAGGCCTGACAGAGCAGAACTGCTCTCCTCTCCTCTCCTCTCCTCTCCTCTCCTCTCCTCTCCTCTCCTCTCCTCTCCTCTCCTCTCCTCTCCTCTCCTCTCCTCTTCTCTTCTCTCCTCTACTGTCCGCCAGTCCAATATCTAAGAGACTGTTTGCCTGAAAGGACAGAGGGTTTTCAGTTCCAAAATCAATTTCAAGGACACAGAACACAATGAATTTTATTTTATTTTGTTGTTAATTTATTAATTTTCTTGATTTGATTTTAATTCATGTGATGTTTCTTCGTGTCATTTTTTTTCCCTTTGTGACTCTGTTTCAGAACCCAGGCTCACAAGCATTAGCTCAAGCCCAAGTGTAGCCAGGAGTAGGCTGAGGCATTCTTCAGTTTAGCATGAGAAAAGATCCCTTGCAGGCTGGCAAAGGCAAGTCCCAGAGCTGCAGAGAGCAGCAGCAGGAATAGAGGCCAAGCTGTCCGCGGTTCCTGCAGAGGGAGAACCTTGACAAGGAGTTGTGGGACTGACCATGCACAAAAGAGGAGGAAGAAGAAGAAGAAGAAGAAGAAGAAGAGGAAGAAGTGGAAGAAGAGGTGAGTGGTACCGTGGCATCTCTTCCAAAGCGTGACATGTAGCGATGACGAGCAGACTTTTTGCCTTCCACAACTTGTTTGGCTGCTGTGCTTCTTGGGCAGGGATGCATGAGAAGCGCTCTGGTCCCTGCCAGGCGCTTGTGTTAGCTGCAGGGAGAGCTGAGAAGTGGCAGCTGCGGCTGCCAGCATGGTGGAGCATGAGCAGCCAGCTCCCAGGCCAAATGGCCCAAAGAAATGGTGGCAAGGGGCGGTGCTGAGAACTGCAGAGGAAGGCAAAAAACCGCCGGGGACCAGTGCCAATGTGCCCCGGGGGAAAAAGTTCCTTGCTGAGCCCAGTGCTGGCCATGGGCTGTTCCCTGAGCATGTGAGCCAGACCTGGCTCCTTGTCCCACAGGCTGCTCATGCTTGCCAGGAGCTGCCCAAGCCCTATCCTCCCTTGAGCTGGAGCTATGTTGCGGACTTGCCAGAGTGCCCAAGTGCCTCTGAGCTGATAGACCTTGTGGGCAAGAATCCTTGCTGTCCCTGTGTAGGACACCAGTGGGTGTTCCAAAGCACCGCAAGCCCTTGCAAGCCTTGCAAGCACTCGACATCCTATCTCTTACGGCTCCTGAGCGTTGCTCTGTAGGAGATGAGGATGGTGAGCTCTGCAGTGCTCCTCAAGAAGGAATTGCCTTGGTCTTGCCACTGCTATCCAGTTGAAAAGGATTTGCATCCATGAGCCGAGCTTGGAAGGTGGCCCTGCCAGCAGATTGTCTTGCAGCGGAGAACCTCCAGCAGCCTCATGCAAGGTTTTCTTCCCTCAGCCCCTGGCCTGTGATTCCAGCAGCTCCTCAAGTGCTTCCTGTCAGATGTGCTGGGGCTGCCCCCGGGCCAGCTCTGGCAGTGGACACGGGAGGCTGCTCCTCTGGATCCTGCGTGGGGCCTGGTGACCACTGCGTTGCCGGGTGCTGGCATTGTGACATGGGGGTGACACAGCCGCATATGTGCAGCCCTTTGGAGGAAGTCTTTGCTGTGCTGGCTCCAAATCAGTCCCTGTAGCAACAAAATAGGGGAGTAAGCAACCTCATAGAGTCCCTTTTTTGCAAAAAGACAGTGTGGATTTGTTGCCAGTGCAGCCTTCCTTCCAGAAGCAATACTGCCTGTAGTATCATGTATGGAGGCCTCAGGGCTCGCTCAGGGCTTGTCACGCAGAACTGCAGGCCTGACAGAGCAGAACTGCTCTCCTCTCCTCTCCTCTCCTCTCCTCTCCTCTCCTCTCCTCTCCTCTCCTCTCCTCTCCTCTCCTCTCCTCTTCTCTCCTGTCCGCCAGTCCGATATCTAAGAGACTGTTTGCCTGAAAGGACAGAGGGTTTTCAGTTCCAAAATCAATGTCAAGGACACAGAACACAATGAATTTTATTTTATTTTGTTGTTAATTTATTAATTTTCTTGATTTGATGTTAATTCATGTTATGTTTCTTCGTGTCATTTTTTTTCCCTTTGTGACTCTGTTTCAGAACCCAGGCTCACAAGCATTAGCTCAAGCCCAAGTGTAGCCAGGAGTAGGCTGAGGCATTCTTCAGTTTAGCCTGAGAAAAGATCCCTTGCAGGCTGGCAAAGGCAAGTCCCAGAGCTGCAGAGAGCAGCAGCAGGAATAGAGGCCAAGCTGTCCACGGTTCCTGCAGAGGGAGAACCTTGACAAGGAGTTGTGGGACTGACCATGCACAAAAGAGGAGGAAGAAGAAGAAGAAGAAGAAGAAGAAGAAGAAGAAGAGGAAGAAGAGGTGAGTGGTACCGTGGCATCTCTTCCAAAGCGTGACATGTAGCGATGACGAGCAGACTTTTTGCCTTGCACAACTTGTTTGGCTGCTGTGCTTCTTGGGCAGGGATGCATGAGAAGCGGTCTGGTCCCTGCCAGGCGCTTGTGTTACCTGCAGGGAGAGCTGAGAAGTGGCAGCTGCGGCTGCCAGCATGGTGGAGCATGAGCAGCCGGCTCCCAGGCCAAATGGCCCAAAGAAATGGTGGCAAGGGGCGGTGCTGAGAACTGCAGAGGAAGGCAAAAAACCGCCGGGGACCAGTGGCAATGTGCCCCGGGGGAAAAAGTTCCTTGCTGAGCCCAGTGCTGGCCATGGGCTGTTCCCTGAGCATGTGAGCCAGACCTGGCTCCTTGTCCCACAGGCTGCTCATGCTTGCCAGGAGCTGCCCAAGCCCTATCCACCCTTGAGCTGGAGCTATGTTGCGGACTTGCCAGAGAGCCCAACTGCCTCTGAGCTGATAGACCTTGTGGGCAAGAATCCTTGCTGTCCCTGTGTAGGACACCAGTGGGTGTTCCAAAGCACTGCAAGCCCTTGCAAGCCCTTGCAAGCCCTCGACATCCTATCTCTTACGGCTCCTGAGCGTTGCTGTGTAGGAGATGAGGATGGTGAGCTGTGCAGTGCTCCTCAAGAAGGAATTGCCTTGGTCTTGCCACTGCTATCCAGTTGAAAAGGATTTGCATCCATGAGCCGAGCTTGGAAGGTGGCCCTGCCAGCAGATTGTCTTGCAGCGGAGAACCTCCAGCAGCCTCATGCAAGGTTTTCTTCCCTCAGCCCCTGGCCTGTGATTCCAGCAGCTCCTCAAGTGCTTCCTGTCAGATGTGCTGGGGCTGCCCCCGGGCCAGCTCTGGCAGTGGACACGGGAGGCTGCTCCTCTGGATCCTGCGTGGGGCCTGGTGACCACTGCGTTGCCGGGTGCTGGCATTGTGACACGGGTGTGACACAGCCACATATGTGCAGCCCTTTGGAGGAAGCCTTTGGGGTGCTGGCTCCAAATCAGTCCCTGTAGCTACAAAATAGGGGAGTAAGCAACCTAATAGAGTCCCTTTTTTGCAAAAAGACAGTGTGGATTTGTTGCCAGTGCAGCCTTCCTTCCAGAAGCAATACTGCCTGTAGTATCATGTATGGAGGCCTCAGGGCTCGCTCAGGGCTTGTCACGCAGAACTGCAGGCCTGACAGAGCAGAACTGCTCTCCTCTTCTCTCCTCTCCTCTCCTCTCCTCTCCTCTCCTCTCCTCTCCTCTCCTCTCCGCCAGTCCAATATCTAAGAGAATGTTTGCCTGAAAGGACAGAGGGTTTTCAGTTCCAAAATCAATTTCAAGGACACATAACACAATGAATTTTATTTTATTTTGTTGTTAATTTATTAATTTTCTTGATTTTATGTTAATTCATGTTATGTTTCTTCGTGTCATTTTTTTTCCCTTTGTGACTCTGTTTCAGAACCCAGGCTCACAAGCATTAGCTCAAGCCCAAGTGTAGCCAGGAGTAGGCTGAGGCATTCTTCAGTTTAGCTTGAGAAAAGATCCCTTGCAGGCTGGCAAAGGCAAGTCCCAGAGCTGCAGAGAGCAGCAGCAGGAATAGAGGCCAAGCTGTCCACGGTTCCTGCAGAGGGAGAACCTTGACAAGGAGTTGTGGGACTGACCATGCACAAAAGAGGAGGAAGAAGAAGAAGAAGAAGAAGAAGAAGAAGAAGAAGAAGAAGAAGAAGAAGAAGAAGAAGAAGAAGAGAGAAGAAGAGGAAGAAGAGGTGAGTGGTACCGTGGCATCTCTTCCAAAGCGTGACATGTAGTGATGACGAGCAGACTTTTTGCCTTCCACAGCTTGTTTGGCTGCTGTGCTTCTTGGGCAGGGATGCATGAGAAGCACTCTGGTCCCTGCCAGGCGCTTGTGTTACCGGCAGGGAGAGCTGAGAAGTGGCAGCTGCGGCTGCCAGCATGGTGGAGCATGAGCAGCCGGCTCCCAGGCCAAATGGCCCAAAGAAATGGTGGCAAGGGGCGGTGCTGAGAACTGCAGAGGAAGGCAAAAAACCGCCGGGGACCAGTGGCAATGTGCCCCGGGGGAAAAAGTTCCTTGCCGAGCCCAGTGCTGGCCATGGGCTGTTCCCTGAGCATGTGAGCCAGACCTGGCTCCTTGTCCCACAGGCTGCTCATGCTTGCCAGGAGCTGCCCAAGCCCTATCCTCCCTTGAGCTGGAGCTATGTCGCGGACTTGCCAGAGTGCCCAGCTGCCTCTGAGCTGATGGACCTTGTGGGCAAGAATCCTTGCTGTCCCTGTGTAGGACACCAGTGGGTGTTCCAAAGCACTGCAAGCCCTTGCAAGCCCTTGCAAGCCCTCGACATCCTATCTCTTACGGCTCCTGAGCGTTGCTGTGTAGGAGATGAGGATGGTGAGCTGTGCAGTGCTCCTCAAGAAGGAATTGCCTTGGTCTTGCCACTGCTATGCCGTTGAAAAGGATTTGCATCCATGAGCCGAGCTTGGAAGGTGGCCCTGCCAGCACATTGTCTTGCAGCGGAGAACCTCCAGCAGCCTCATGCAAGGTTTTCTTCCCTCAGCCCCTGGCCTGTGATTCCAGCAGCTCCTCAAGTGCTTCCTGTCAGGTGTGCTGGGGCTGCCCCCGGGCCAGCTCTGGCAGTGGACACGGGAGGCTGCTCCTCTGGATCCTGCGTGGGGCCTGGTGACCACTGCGTTGCCGGGTGCTGGCATTGTGACATGGGGGTGACACAGCCGCATATGTGCAGCCCTTTGGAGGAAGCCTTTGGGGTGCTGGCTCCAAATCAGTCCCTGTAGCTACAAAATAGGGGAGTAAGCAACCTAATAGAGTCCCTTTTTTGCAAAAAGACAGTGTGGATTTGTTGCCAGTGCAGCCTTCCTTCCAGTAGCAATACTGCCTGTAGTATCATGTATGGAGGCCTCAGGGCTCGCTCAGGGCTTGTCACGCAGAACTGCAGGCCTGACAGAGCAGAACTGCTCTCCTCTCCTCTCCTCTCCTCTCCTCTCCTCTCCTCTACTCTCCGCCAGTCCAATATCTAAGAGACTGTTTGCCTGAAAGGACAGAGGGGTTTCAGTTCCAAAATCAATTTCAAGGACACATAACACAATGAATTTTATTTTATTTTGTTGTTAATTTATTAATTTTCTTGATTTGATGTTAATTCATGTTATGTTTCTTCGTGTCATTTTTTTTCCCTTTGTGACTCTGTTTCAGAAGCCAGGCTCACAAGCATTAGCTCAAGCCCAAGTGTAGCCAGGAGTAGGCTGAGGCATTCTTCAGTTTAGCCTGAGAAAAGATCCCTTGCAGGCTGGCAAAGGCAAGTCCCAGAGCTGCAGAGAGCAGCAGCAGGAATGGAGGCCAAGCTGTCCACGGTTCCTGCAGAGGGAGAACCTTGACAAGGAGTTGTGGGACTGACCATGCACAAAAGAGGAGGAAGAAGAAGAAGAAGAAGAAGAAGAAGAAGAAGAAGAGGAAGAAGAGGTGAGTGGTACCGTGGCATCTCTTCCAAAGCGTGACATGTAGCGATGACGAGCAGACTTTTTGCCTTGCACAACTTGTTTGGCTGCTGTGCTTCTTGGGCAGGGATGCATGAGAAGCGGTCTGGTCCCTGCCAGGCGCTTGTGTTACCTGCAGGGAGAGCTGAGAAGTGGCAGCTGCGGCTGCCAGCATGGTGGAGCATGAGCAGCCGGCTCCCAGGCCAAATGGCCCAAAGAAATGGTGGCAAGGGGCGGTGCTGAGAACTGCAGAGGAAGGCAAAAAACCGCCGGGGACCAGTGGCAATGTGCCCCGGGGGAAAAAGTTCCTTGCTGAGCCCAGTGCTGGCCATGGGCTGTTCCCTGAGCATGTGAGCCAGACCTGGCTCCTTGTCCCACAGGCTGCTCATGCTTCCCAGGAGATGCCCAAGCCCTATCCTCCCTTGAGCTGGAGCTATGTTGCGGACTTGCCAGAGAGCCCAACTGCCTCTGAGCTGATAGACCTTGTGGGCAAGAATCCTTGCTGTCCCTGTGTAGGACACCAGTGGGTGTTCCAAAGCACTGCAAGCCCTTGCAAGCCCTTGCAAGCCCTCGACATCCTATCTCTTACGGCTCCTGAGCGTTGCTGTGTAGGAGATGAGGATGGTGAGCTGTGCAGTGCTCCTCAAGAAGGAATTGCCTTGGTCTTGCCACTGCTATCCAGTTGAAAAGGATTTGCATCCATGAGCCGAGCTTGGAAGGTGGCCCTGCCAGCAGATTGTCTTGCAGCGGAGAACCTCCAGCAGCCTCCTGCAAGGTTTTCTTCCCTCAGCCCCTGGCCTGTGATTCCAGCAGCTCCTCAAGTGCTTCCTGTCAGATGTGCTGGGGCTGCCCCCGGGCCAGCTCTGGCAGTGGACACGGGAGGCTGCTCCTCTGGATCCTGCGTGGGGCCTGGTGACCACTGCGTTGCCGGGTGCTGGCATTGTGACACGGGTGTGACACAGCCGCATATGTGCAGCCCTTTGGAGGAAGCCTTTGGGGTGCTGGCTCCAAATCAGTCCCTGTAGCTACAAGATAGGGGAGTAAGCAACCTAATAGAGTCCCTTTTTTGCAAAAAGACAGTGTGGATTTGTTGCCAGTGCAGCCTTCCTTCCAGAAGCAATACTGCCTGTAGTATCATGTATGGAGGCCTCAGGGCTCGCTCAGGGCTTGTCACGCAGAACTGCAGGCCTGACAGAGCAGAACTGCTCTCCTCTCCTCTCCTCTCCTCTCCTCTCCTCTCCTCTCCTCTCCTCTCCTCTCCTCTCCTCTCCTCTCCGCCAGTCCAATATCTAAGAGAATGTTTGCCTGAAAGGACAGAGGGTTTTCAGTTCCAAAATCAATTTCAAGGACACATAACACAATGAATTTTATTTTATTTTGTTGTTAATTTATTAATTTTCTTGATTTTATGTTAATTCATGTTATGTTTCTTCGTGTCATTTTTTTTCCCTTTGTGACTCTGTTTCAGAACCCAGGCTCACAAGCATTAGCTCAAGCCCAAGTGTAGCCAGGAGTAGGCTGAGGCATTCTTCAGTTTAGCTTGAGAAAAGATCCCTCGCAGGCTGGCAAAGGCAAGTCCCAGAGCTGCAGAGAGCAGCAGCAGGAATAGAGGCCAAGCTGTCCACGGTTCCTGCAGAGGGAGAACCTTGACAAGGAGTTGTGGGACTGACCATGCACAAAAGAGGAGGAAGAAGAAGAAGAAGAAGAAGAAGAAGAAGAAGAAGAAGAAGAAGAAGAGGAAGAAGAGGAAGAAGAGGTGAGTGGTACCGTGGCATCTCTTCCAAAGCGTGACATGTAGCTATGACGAGCAGACATTTTGCCTTCCACAACTTGTTTGGCTGCTGTGCTTCTTGGGCAGGGATGCATGAGACGCGCTCTGGTCCCTGCCAGGCGCTTGTGTTAGCTGCAGGGAGAGCTGAGAAGTGGCAGCTGCGGCTGCCAGCATGGTGGTGCATGAGCAGCCGGCTCCCAGGCCAAATGGCCCAAAGAAATGGTGGCAAGGGGCGGTGCTGAGAACTGCAGAGGAAGGCAAAAAACCGCCGGGGACCAGTGCCAATGTGCCCCGGGGGAAAAAGTTCCTTGCTGAGCCCAGTGCTGGCCATGGGCTGTTCCCTGAGCATGTGAGCCAGACCTGGCTCCTTGTCCCACAGGCTGCTCATGCTTGCCAGGAGCTGCCCAAGCCCTATCCTCCCTTGAGCTGGAGCTATGTCGCAGACTTGCCAGAGTGCCCAAGTGCCTCTGAGCTGATAGACCTTGTGGGCAAGAATCCTTGCTGTCCCTGTGTAGGACACCAGTGGGTGTTCCAAAGCACTGCAAGCCCTTGCAAGCCCTTGCAAGCCCTCGACATCCTATCTCTTACGGCTCCTGAGCGTTGCTCTGTAGGAGATGAGGATGGTGAGCTGTGCAGTGCTCCTCAAGAAGGAATTGCCTTGGTCTTGCCACTGCTATGCAGTTGAAAAGGATTTGCATCCATGAGCCGAGCTTGGAAGGTGGCCCTGCCAGCAGATTGTCTTGCAGCGGAGAACCTCCAGCAGCCTCATGCAAGGTTTTCTTCCCTCAGCCCCTGGCCTGTGATTCCAGCAGCTCCTCAAGTGCTTCCTGTCAGATGTGCTGGGGCTGCCCCCGGGCCAGCTCTGGCAGTGGACACGGGAGGCTGCTCCTCTGGATCCTGCGTGGGGCCTGGTGACCACTGCGTTGCCGGGTGCTGGCATTGTGACATGGGGGTGACACAGCCGCATATGTGCAGCCCTTTGGAGGAAGCCTTTGGGGTGCTGGCTCCAAATCAGTCCCTGTAGCAACAAAATAGGGGAGTAAGCAACCTCATAGAGTCCCTTTTTTGCAAAAAGACAGTGTGGATTTGTTGCCAGTGCAGCCTTCCTTCCAGTAGCAATACTGCCTGTAGTATCATGTCTGGAGGCCTCAGGGCTCGCTCAGGGCTTGTCACGCAGAACTGCAGGCCTGACAGAGCAGAACTGCTCTCCTCTCCTCTCCTCTCCTCTCCTCTCCTCTCCTCTCCTCTCCTCTCCTCTCCTCTCCTCTCCTCTCCTCTCCTCTCCTCTCCTCTCCTCTCCTCTCCTCTCCTCTCCTCTTCTCTTCTCTCCTGTCCGCCAGTCCAATATCTAAGAGACTGTTTGCCTGAAAGGACAGAGGGTTTTCAGTTCCAAAATCAATGTCAAGGACACAGAACACAATGAATTTTATTTTATTTTGTGGTTAATTTATTAATTTTCTTGATTTGATTTTAATTCATGTGATGTTTCTTCGTGTCATTTTTTTTCCCTTTGTGACTCTGTTTCAGAACCCAGGCTCACAAGCATTAGCTCAAGCCCAAGTGTAGCCAGGAGTAGGCTGAGGCATTCTTCAGTTTAGCATGAGAAAAGATCCCTTGCAGGCTGGCAAAGGCAAGTCCCAGAGCTGCAGAGAGCAGCAGCAGGAATAGAGGCCAAGCTGTCCGCGGTTCCTGCAGAGGGAGAACCTTGACAAGGAGTTGTGGGACTGACCATGCACAAAAGAGGAGGAAGAAGAAGAAGAAGAAGAAGAAGAAGAGGAAGAAGAGGAAGAAGAGGTGAGTGGTACCGTGGCATCTCTTCCAAAGCGTGACATGTAGCGATGACGAGCAGACTTTTTGCCTTCCACAACTTGTTTGGCTGCTGTGCTTCTTGGCCAGGGATGCATGAGAAGCACTTTGGTCCCTGCCAGGCGCTTGTGTTAGCTGCAGGGAGAGCTGAGAAGTGGCAGCTGCGGCTGCCAGCATGGTGGAGCATGAGCAGCCGGCTCCCAGGCCAAATGGCCCAAAGAAATGGTGGCAAGGGGCGGTGCTGAGAAGTGCAGAGGAAGGCAAAAAACCGCCGGGGACCAGTGGCAATGTGCCCCGGGGGAAAAATTTCCTTGCTGAGCCCAGTGCTGGCCATGGGCTGTTCCCTGAGCATGTGAGCCAGACCTGGCTCCTTGTCCCACAGGCTGCTCATGCTTCCCAGGAGCTGCCCAAGCCCTATCCTCCCTTGAGCTGGAGCTATCTGGCGGACTTGCCAGAGTGCCCAAGTGCCACTGAGCTGATAGACCTTGTTGGCAAGAATCCTTGCTGTCCCTGTGTAGGACACCAGTGGGTGTTCCAAAGCACTGCAAGCCCTTGCAAGCCCTTGCAAGCCCTCGACATCCTATCTCTTACGGCTCCTGAGCGTTGCTCTGTAGGAGATGAGGATGGTGAGCTGTGCAGTGCTCCACATGAAGGAATTGCCTTGGTCTTGCCACTGCTATCCAGTTGAAAAGGATTTGCATCCATGAGCCGAGCTTGGAAGGTGGCCCTGCCAGCAGATTGTCTTGCAGCAGAGAACCTCCAGCAGCCTCCTGCAAGGTTTTCTTCCCTCAGCCCCTGGCCTGTGATTCCAGCAGCTCCTCAAGTGCTTCCTGTCAGATGTGCTGGGGCTGCCCCCGGGCCAGCTCTGGCAGTGGACACGGGAGGCTGCTCCTCTGGATCCTGCGTGGGGCCTGGTGACCACTGCGTTGCCGGGTGCTGGCATTGTGACATGGGGGTGACACAGCCGCATATGTGCAGCCCTTTGGAGGAAGCCTTTGGGGTGCTGGCTCCAAATCAGTCCCTGTAGCAACAAAATAGGGGAGTAAGCAACCTAATAGAGTCCCTTTTTTGCAAAAAGACAGTGTGGATTTGTTGCCAGTGCAGCCTTCCTTCCAGTAGCAATACTGCCTGTAGTATCATGTATGGAGGCCTCAGGGCTCGCTCAGGGCTTGTCACGCAGAACTGCAGGCCTGACAGAGCAGAACTGCTCTCCTCTCCTCTCCTCTCCTCTCCTCTCCTCTCCTCTCCTCTCCTCTCCTCTCCTCTCCTCTTCTCTTCTCTCCTGTCCGCCACTCCAATATCTAAGAGACTGTTTGCCTGAAAGGACAGAGGGGTTTCAGTTCCAAAATCAATTTCAAGGACACATAACACAATGAATTTTATTTTATTTTGTTGTTAATTTATTAATTTTCTTGATTTGATTTTAATTCATGTGATGTTTCTTCGTGTCATTTTTTTTCCCTTTGTGACTCTGTTTCAGAACCCAGGCTCACAAGCATTAGCTCAAGCCCAAGTGTAGCCAGGAGTAGGCTGAGGCATTCTTCAGTTTAGCATGAGAAAAGATCCCTTGCAGGCTGGCAAAGGCAAGTCCCAGAGCTGCAGAGAGCAGCAGCAGGAATAGAGGCCAAGCTGTCCGCGGTTCCTGCAGAGGGAGAACCTTGACAAGGAGTTGTGGGACTGACCATGCACAAAAGAGGAGGAAGAAGAAGAAGAAGAAGAAGAAGAAGAGGAAGAAGAGGAAGAAGAGGTGAGTGGTACCGTGGCATCTCTTCCAAAGCGTGACATGTAGCGATGACGAGCAGACTTTTTGCCTTCCACAACTTGTTTGGCTGCTGTGCTTCTTGGGCAGGGATGCATGAGAAGCGCTCTGGTCCCTGCCAGGCGCTTGTGTTACCTGCAGGGAGAGCTGAGAAGTGGCAGCTGCGGCTGCCAGCATGGTGGAGCATGAGCAGCCGGCTCCCAGGCCAAATGGCCCAAAGAAATGGTGGCAAGGGGCGGTGCTGAGAACTGCAGAGGAAGGCAAAAAACCGCCGGGGACCAGTGGCAATGTGCCCCGGGGGAAAAAGTTCCTTGCTGAGCCCAGTGCTGGCCATGGGCTGTTCCCTGAGCATGTGAGCCAGACCTGGCTCCTTGTCCCACAGGCTGCTCATGCTTCCCAGGAGCTGCCCAAGCCCTATCCTCCCTTGAGCTGGAGCTATCTGGCGGACTTGCCAGAGTGCCCAAGTGCCACTGAGCTGATAGACCTTGTGGGCAAGAATCCTTGCTGTCCCTGTGTAGGACACCAGTGGGTGTTCCAAAGCACTGCAAGCCCTTGCAAGCCCTTGCAAGCCCTCGACATCCTATCTCTTACGGCTCCTGAGCGTTGCTCTGTAGGAGATGAGGATGGTGAGCTGTGCAGTGCTCCACATGAAGGAATTGCCTTGGTCTTGCCACTGCTATCCAGTTGAAAAGGATTTGCATCCATGAGCCGAGCTTGGAAGGTGGCCCTGCCAGCAGATTGTCTTGCAGCAGAGAACCTCCAGCAGCCTCCTGCAAGGTTTTCTTCCCTCAGCCCCTGGCCTGTGATTCCAGCAGCTCCTCAAGTGCTTCCTGTCAGATGTGCTGGGGCTGCCCCCGGGCCAGCTCTGGCAGTGGACACGGGAGGCTGCTCCTCTGGATCCTGCGTGGGGCCTGGTGACCACTGCGTTGCCGGGTGCTGGCATTGTGACATGGGGGTGACACAGCCGCATATGTGCAGCCCTTTGGAGGAAGCCTTTGGGGTGCTGGCTCCAAATCAGTCCCTGTAGCTACAAAATAGGGGAGTAAGCAACCTAATAGAGTCCCTTTTTTGCAAAAAGACAGTGTGGATTTGTTGCCAGTGCAGCCTTACTTCCAGTAGCAATACTGCCTGTAGTATCATGTATGGAGGCCTCAGGGCTCGCTCAGGGCTTGTCACGTAGAACTGCAGGCCTGACAGAGCAGAACTGCTCTCCTCTCCTCTCCTCTCCTCTCCTCTCCTCTCTTCTCCTCTCCTCTCCTCTCCTCTCCTCTCCTCTCCTCTCCTCTTCTCTTCTCTCCTGTCCGCCAGTCCAATATCTAAGAGACTGTTTGCCTGAAAGGACAGAGGGTTTCAGTTCCAAAATCAATTTCAAGGACACATAACACAATGAATTTTATTTTATTTTGTTGTTAATTTATTAATTTTCTTGATTTGATTTTAATTCATGTGATGTTTCTTCGTGTCATTTTTTTTCCCTTTGTGACTCTGTTTCAGAACCCAGGCTCACAAGCATTAGCTCAAGCCCAAGTGTAGCCAGGAGTAGGCTGAGGCATTCTTCAGTTTAGCATGAGAAAAGATCCCTTGCAGGCTGGCAAAGGCAAGTCCCAGAGCTGCAGAGAGCAGCAGCAGGAATAGAGGCCAAGCTGTGCGCGGTTCCTGCAGAGGGAGAACCTTGACAAGGAGTTGTGGGACTGACCATGCACAAAAGAGGAGGAAGAAGAAGAAGAAGAAGAAGAAGAAGAGGAAGAAGAGGAAGAAGAGGTGAGTGGTACCGTGGCATCTCTTCCAAAGCGTGACATGTAGCGATGACGAGCAGACTTTTTGCCTTCCACAACTTGTTTGGCTGCTGTGCTTCTTGGGCAGGGATGCATGAGAAGCGCTCTGGTCCCTGCCAGGCGCTTGTGTTACCTGCAGGGAGAGCTGAGAAGTGGCAGCTGCGGCTGCCAGCATGGTGGAGCATGAGCAGCCGGCTCCCAGGCCAAATGGCCCAAAGAAATGGTGGCAAGGGGCGGTGCTGAGAAGTGCAGAGGAAGGCAAAAAACCGCCGGGGACCAGTGGCAATGTGCCCCGGGGGAAAAAGTTCCTTGCTGAGCCCAGTGCTGGCCATGGGCTGTTCCCTGAGCATGTGAGCCAGACCTGGCTCCTTGTCCCACAGGCTGCTCATGCTTCCCAGGAGCTGCCCAAGCCCTATCCTCCCTTGAGCTGGAGCTATCTGGCGGACTTGCCAGAGTGCCCAAGTGCCACTGAGCTGATAGACCTTGTGGGCAAGAATCCTTGCTGTCCCTGTGTAGGACACCAGGGGGTGTTCCAAAGCACTGCAAGCCCTTGCAAGCCCTTGCAAGCCCTCGACATCCTATCTCTTACGGCTCCTGAGCGTTGCTCTGTAGGAGATGAGGATGGTGAGCTGTGCAGTGCTCCACATGAAGGAATTGCCTTGGTCTTGCCACTGCTATCCAGTTGAAAAGGATTTGCATCCATGAGCCGAGCTTGGAAGGTGGCCCTGCCAGCAGATTGTCTTGCAGCAGAGAACCTCCAGCAGCCTCCTGCAAGGTTTTCTTCCCTCAGCCCCTGGCCTGTGATTCCAGCAGCTCCTCAAGTGCTTCCTGTCAGATGTGCTGGGGCTGCCCCCGGGCCAGCTCTGGCAGTGGACACGGGAGGCTGCTCCTCTGGATCCTGCGTGGGGCCTGGTGACCACTGCGTTGCCGGGTGCTGGCATTGTGACATGGGGGTGACACAGCCGCATATGTGCAGCCCTTTGGAGGAAGCCTTTGGGGTGCTGGCTCCAAATCAGTCCCTGTAGCTACAAAATAGGGGAGTAAGCAACCTAATAGAGTCCCTTTTTTGCAAAAAGACAGTGTGGATTTGTTGCCAGTGCAGCCTTACTTCCAGTAGCAATACTGCCTGTAGTATCATGTATGGAGGCCTCAGGGCTCGCTCAGGGCTTGTCACGTAGAACTGCAGGCCTGACAGAGCAGAACTGCTCTCCTCTCCTCTCCTCTCCTCTCCTCTCCTCTCTTCTCCTCTCCTCTCCTCTCCTCTCCTCTCCTCTCCTCTCCTCTCCTCTCCTCTCCTCTCCTCTCCTCTCCTCTCCTCTTCTCTTCTCTCCTGTCTGCCAGGCCAATATCTAAGAGACTGTTTGCCTGAAAGGACAGAGGGTTTTCAGTTCCAAAATCAATGTCAAGGACACATAACACAATGAATTTTATTTTATTTTGTTGTTAATTTATTAATTTTCTTGATTTTATGTTAATTCATGTTATGTTTCTTCGTGTCATTTTTTTTCCCTTTGTGACTCTGTTTCAGAACCCAGGCTCACAAGCATTAGCTCAAGCCCAAGTGTAGCCAGGAGTAGGCTGAGGCATTCTTCAGTTTAGCCTGAGAAAAGATCCCTTGCAGGCTGGCAAAGGCAAGTCCCAGAGCTGCAGAGAGCAGCAGCAGGAATAGAGGCCAAGCTGTCCGCGGTTCCTGCAGAGGGAGAACCTTGACAAGGAGTTGTGGGACTGACCATGCACAAAAGAGGAGGAAGAAGAAGAAGAAGAAGAAGAAGATGAAGAAGAAGAGGAAGAAGAGGAAGAAGAGGTGAGTGGTACCGTGGCATCTCTTCCAAAGCGTGACATGTAGCGATGACGAGCAGACTTTTTGCCTTCCATAACTTGTTTGGCTGCTGTGCTTCTTGGGCAGGGATGCATGAGAAGCGCTCTGGTCCCTGCCAGGCGCTTGTGTTAGCTGCAGGGAGAGCTGAGAAGTGGCAGCTGCGGCTGCCAGCATGGTGGAGCATGAGCAGCCGGCTCCCAGGCCAAATGGCCCAAAGAAATGGTGGCAAGGGGCCGTGCTGAGAAGTGCAGAGGAAGGCAAAAAACCGCCGGGGACCAGTGGCAATGTGCCCCGGGGGAAAAAGTTCCTTGCTGAGCCCAGTGCTGGCCATGGGCTGTTCCCTGAGCATGTGAGCCAGACCTGGCTCCTTGTCCCACAGGCTGCTCATGCTTGCCAGGAGCTGCCCAAGCCCTATCCTCCCTTGAGCTGGAGCTATGTCGCGGACTTGCCAGAGTGCCCAACTGCCTCTGAGCTGATAGACCTTGTGGGCAAGAATCCTTGCTGTCCCTGTGTAGGACACCAGTGGGTGTTCCAAAGCACTGCAAGCCCTTGCAAGCCCTTGCAAGCCCTCGACATCCTATCTCTTACGGCTCCTGAGCGTTGCTCTGTAGGAGATGAGGATGGTGAGCTGTGCAGTGCTCCTCAAGAAGGAATTGCCTTGGTCTTGCCACTGCTATCCAGTTGAAAAGGATTTGCATCCATGAGCCGAGCTTGGAAGGTGGCCCTGCCAGCAGATTGTCTTGCAGCGGAGAACCTCCAGCAGCCTCCTGCAAGGTTTTCTTCCCTCAGCCCCTGGCCTGTGATTCCAGCAGCTCCTCAAGTGCTTCCTGTCAGATGTGCTGGGGCTGCCCCCGGGCCAGCTCTGGCAGTGGACACGGGAGGCTGCTCCTCTGGATCCTGCGTGGGGCCTGGTGACCACTGCGTTGCCGGGTGCTGGCATTGTGACATGGGGGTGACACAGCCGCATATGTGCAGCCCTTTGGAGGAAGCCTTTGGGGTGCTGGCTCCAAGTCAGTCCCTGTACCTACAAAATAGGGGAGTAAGCAACCTAATAGAGTCCCTTTTTTGCAAAAAGACAGTGTGGATTTGTTGCCAGTGCAGCCTTCCTTCCTGTAGCAATACTGCCTGTAGTATCATGTATGGAGGCCTCAGGGCTCGCTCAGGGCTTGTCACGCAGAACTGCAGGCCTGACAGAGCAGAACTGCTCTCCTGTCCTCTCCTCTCCTCTACTCTCCTCTCCTCTCCTCTCCTCTCCTCTCCTCTCCTCTCCTCTCCTCTCCTCTCATCTCCTCTCCTCTCCTCTCCTCTCCTCTTCTCTTCTCTCCTGTCCGCCAGTCCAATATCTAAGAGACTGTTTGCCTGAAAGGACAGAGGGTTTTCAGTTCCAAAATCAATTTCAAGGACACATAACACAATGAATTTTATTTTATTTTGTTGTTAATTTATTAATTTTCTTGATTTTATGTTAATTCATGTTATGTTTCTTCGTGTCATTTTTTTTCCCTTTGTGACTCTGTTTCAGAACCCAGGCTCACAAGCATTAGCTCAAGCCCAAGTGTAGCCAGGAGTAGGCTGCGGCATTCTTCAGTTTAGTCTGAGAAAAGATCCCTTGCAGGCTGGCAAAGGCAAGTCCCAGAGCTGCAGAGAGCAGCAGCAGGAATAGAGGCCAAGCTGTCCACGGTTCCTGCAGAGGGAGAACCTTGACAAGGAGTTGTGGGACTGACCATGCACAAAAGAGGAGGAAGAAGAAGAAGAAGAAGAAGAAGAAGAGGAAGAAGAGGAAGAAGAGGTGAGTGGTACCGTGGCATCTCTTCCAAAGCGTGACAGGTAGCGATGACGAGCAGACTTTTTGCCTTCCACAACTTGTTTGGCTGCTGTGCTTCTTGGCCAGGGATGCATGAGAAGCACTCTGGTCCCTGCCAGGCGCTTGTGTTAGCTGCAGGGAGAGCTGAGAAGTGGCAGCTGCGGCTGCCAGCATGGTGGAGCATGAGCAGCCGGCTCCCAGGCCAAATGGCCCAAAGAAATGGTGGCAAGGGGCGGTGCTGAGAACTGCAGAGGAAGGCAAAAAACCGCCGGGGACCAGTGCCAATGTGCCCCAGGGGAAAAAGTTCCTTGCTGAGCCCAGTGCTGGCCATGGGCTGTTCCCTGAGCATGTGAGCCAGACCTGGCTCCTTGTCCCACAGGCTGCTCATGCTTGCCAGGAGCTGCCCAAGCCCTATCCTCCCTTGAGCTGGAGCTATCTGGCGGACTTGCCAGAGTGCCCAAGTGCCTCTGAGCTGATAGACCTTGTGGGCAAGAATCCTTGCTGTCCCTGTGTAGGACACCAGTGGGTGTTCCAAAGCACTGCAAGCCCTTGCAAGCCCTTGCAAGCCCTCGACATCCTATCTCTTACGGCTCCTGAGCGTTGCTCTGTAGGAGATGAGGATGGTGAGCTGTGCAGTGCTCCTCAAGAAGGAATTGCCTTGGTCTTGCCACTGCTATCCAGTTGAAAAGGATTTGCATCCATGAGCCGAGCTTGGAAGGTGGCCCTGCCAGCAGATTGTCTTGCAGCGGAGAACCTCCAGCAGCCTCATGCAAGGTTTTCTTCCCTCAGCCCCTGGCCTGTGATTCCAGCAGCTCCTCAAGTGCTTCCTGTCAGATGTGCTGGGGCTGCCCCCGGGCCAGCTCTGGCAGTGGACACGGGAGGCTGCTCCTCTGGATCCTGCGTGGGGCCTGGTGACCACTGCGTTGCCGGGTGCTGGCATTGTGACATGGGGGTGACACAGCCGCATATGTGCAGCCCTTTGGAGGAAGCCTTTGGGGTGCTGGCTCCAAATCAGTCCCTGTAGCAACAAAATAGGGGAGTAAGCAACCTAATAGAGTCCCTTTTTTGCAAAAAGACAGTGTGGATTTGTTGCCAGTGCAGCCTTCCTTCCTGTAGCAATACTGCCTGTAGAATCATGTATGGAGGCCTCAGGGCTCGCTCAGGGCTTGTCACGCAGAACTGCAGGCCTGACAGAGCAGAACTGCTCTCCTCTCCTCTCCTCTCCTCTCCTCTCCTCTCCTCTCCTCTCCTCTCCTCTCCTCTCCTCTCCTCTCCTCTCCTCTCCTCTCCTCTCCTCTCCTGTCCTCTCCTCTCCTCTCCTCTCCTCTTCTCTCCTGTCCGCCAGTCCAATATCTAAGAGACTGTTTGCCTGAAAGGACAGAGGGTTTTCAGTTCCAAAATCAATGTCAAGGACACATAACACAATGAATTTTATTTTATTTTGTTGTTAATTTATTAATTTTCCTGATTTTATGTTAATTCATGTTATGTTATTTCATGTCATTTTTTTTCCCTTTGTGACTCTGTTTCAGAACCCAGGCTCACAAGCATTAGCTCAAGCCCAAGTGTAGCCAGGAGTAGGCTGAGGCATTCTTCAGTTTAGCCTGAGAAAAGATCCCTTGCAGGCTGGCAAAGGCAAGTCCCAGAGCTGCAGAGAGCAGCAGCAGGAATAGAGGCCAAGCTGTCCGCGGTTCCTGCAGAGGGAGAACCTTGACAAGGAGTTGTGGGACTGACCATGCACAAAAGAGGAGGAAGAAGAAGAAGAAGAAGAAGAAGATGAAGAAGAAGAGGAAGAAGAGGAAGAAGAGGTGAGTGGTACCGTGGCATCTCTTCCAAAGCGTGACATGTAGCGATGACGAGCAGACTTTTTGCCTTCCATAACTTGTTTGGCTGCTGTGCTTCTTGGGCAGGGATGCATGAGAAGCGCTCTGGTCCCTGCCAGGCGCTTGTGTTAGCTGCAGGGAGAGCTGAGAAGTGGCAGCTGCGGCTGCCAGCATGGTGGAGCATGAGCAGCCGGCTCCCAGGCCAAATGGCCCAAAGAAATGGTGGCAAGGGGCCGTGCTGAGAAGTGCAGAGGAAGGCAAAAAACCGCCGGGGACCAGTGGCAATGTGCCCCGGAGGAAAAAGTTCCTTGCTGAGCCCAGTGCTGGCCGTGGGCTGTTCCCTGAGCATGTGAGCCAGACCTGGCTCCTTGTCCCACAGGCTGCTCATGCTTCCCAGGAGCTGCCCAAGCCCTATCCTCCCTTGAGCTGGAGCTATCTGGCGGACTTGCCAGAGTGCCCAAGTGCCACTGAGCTGATAGACCTTGTGGGCAAGAATCCTTGCTGTCCCTGTGTAGGACACCAGTGGGTGTTCCAAAGCACTGCAAGCCCTTGCAAGCCCTTGCAAGCCCTCGACATCCTATCTCTTACGGCTCCTGAGCGTTGCTCTGTAGGAGATGAGGATGGTGAGCTGTGCAGTGCTCCACATGAAGGAATTGCCTTGGTCTTGCCACTGCTATCCAGTTGAAAAGGATTTGCATCCATGAGCCGAGCTTGGAAGGTGGCCCTGCCAGCAGATTGTCTTGCAGCAGAGAACCTCCAGCAGCCTCCTGCAAGGTTTTCTTCCCTCAGCCCCTGGCCTGTGATTCCAGCAGCTCCTCAAGTGCTTCCTGTCAGATGTGCTGGGGCTGCCCCCGGGCCAGCTCTGGCAGTGGACACGGGAGGCTGCTCCTCTGGATCCTGCGTGGGGCCTGGTGACCACTGCGTTGCCGGGTGCTGGCATTGTGACATGGGGGTGACACAGCCGCATATGTGCAGCCCTTTGGAGGAAGCCTTTGGGGTGCTGGCTCCAAATCAGTCCCTGTAGCTACAAAATAGGGGAGTAAGCAACCTAATAGAGTCCCTTTTTTGCAAAAAGACAGTGTGGATTTGTTGCCAGTGCAGCCTTACTTCCAGTAGCAATACTGCCTGTAGTATCATGTATGGAGGCCTCAGGGCTCGCTCAGGGCTTGTCACGTAGAACTGCAGGCCTGACAGAGCAGAACTGCTCTCCTCTCCTCTCCTCTCCTCTCCTCTCTTCTCCTCTCCTCTCCTCTCCTCTCCTCTCCTCTCCTCTCCTCTCCTCTCCTCTCCTCTCCTCTCCTCTCCTCTTCTCTTCTCTCCTGTCCGCCAGTCCAATATCTAAGAGACTGTTTGCCTGAAAGGACAGAGGGGTTTCAGTTCCAAAATCAATTTCAAGGACACATAACACAATGAATTTTATTTTATTTTGTTGTTAATTTATTAATTTTCTTGATTTGATTTTAATTCATGTGATGTTTCTTCGTGTCATTTTTTTTCCCTTTGTGACTCTGTTTCAGAACCCAGGCTCACAAGCATTAGCTCAAGCCCAAGTGTAGCCAGGAGTAGGCTGAGGCATTCTTCAGTTTAGCCTGAGAAAAGATCCCTTGCAGGCTGGCAAAGGCAAGTCCCAGAGCTGCAGAGAGCAGCAGCAGGAATAGAGGCCAAGCTGTGCGCGGTTCCTGCAGAGGGAGAACCTTGACAAGGAGTTGTGGGACTGACCATGCACAAAAGAGGAGGAAGAAGAAGAAGAAGAAGAAGAAGAAGAGGAAGAAGAGGAAGAAGAGGTGAGTGGTACCGTGGCATCTCTTCCAAAGCGTGACATGTAGCGATGACGAGCAGACTTTTTGCCTTCCACAACTTGTTTGGCTGCTGTGCTTCTTGGCCAGGGATGCATGAGAAGCGCTCTGGTCCCTGCCAGGCGCTTGTGTTACCTGCAGGGAGAGCTGAGAAGTGGCAGCTGCGGCTGCCAGCATGGTGGAGCATGAGCAGCCGGCTCCCAGGCCAAATGGCCCAAAGAAATGGTGGCAAGGGGCGGTGCTGAGAAGTGCAGAGGAAGGCAAAAAACCGCCGGGGACCAGTGGCAATGTGCCCCGGGGGAAAAAGTTCCTTGCTGAGCCCAGTGCTGGCCATGGGCTGTTCCCTGAGCATGTGAGCCAGACCTGGCTCCTTGTCCCACAGGCTGCTCATGCTTCCCAGGAGCTGCCCAAGCCCTATCCTCCCTTGAGCTGGAGCTATCTGGCGGACTTGCCAGAGTGCCCAAGTGCCACTGAGCTGATAGACCTTGTGGGCAAGAATCCTTGCTGTCCCTGTGTAGGACACCAGTGGGTGTTCCAAAGCACTGCAAGCCCTTGCAAGCCCTTGCAAGCCCTCGACATCCTATCTCTTACGGCTCCTGAGCGTTGCTCTGTAGGAGATGAGGATGGTGAGCTGTGCAGTGCTCCACATGAAGGAATTGCCTTGGTCTTGCCACTGCTATCCAGTTGAAAAGGATTTGCATCCATGAGCCGAGCTTGGAAGGTGGCCCTGCCAGCAGATTGTCTTGCAGCAGAGAACCTCCAGCAGCCTCCTGCAAGGTTTTCTTCCCTCAGCCCCTGGCCTGTGATTCCAGCAGCTCCTCAAGTGCTTCCTGTCAGATGTGCTGGGGCTGCCTCCGGGCCAGCTCTGGCAGTGGACACGGGAGGCTGCTCCTCTGGATCCTGCGTGGGGCCTGGTGACCACTGCGTTGCCGGGTGCTGGCATTGTGACATGGGGGTGACACAGCCGCATATGTGCAGCCCTTTGGAGGAAGCCTTTGGGGTGCTGGCTCCAAATCAGTCCCTGTAGCTACAAAATAGGGGAGTAAGCAACCTAATAGAGTCCCTTTTTTGCAAAAAGACAGTGTGGATTTGTTGCCAGTGCAGCCTTACTTCCAGTAGCAATACTGCCTGTAGTATCATGTATGGAGGCCTCAGGGCTCGCTCAGGGCTTGTCACGTAGAACTGCAGGCCTGACAGAGCAGAACTGCTCTCCTCTCCTCTCCTCTCCTCTCCTCTCCTCTCTTCTCCTCTCCTCTCCTCTCCTCTCCTCTCCTCTCCTCTCCTCTCCTCTCCTCTCCTCTCCTCTCCTCTCCTCTCCTCTCCTCTCCTCTTCTCTTCTCTCCTGTCCGCCAGTCCAATATCTAAGAGACTGTTTGCCTGAAAGGACAGAGGGTTTTCAGTTCCAAAATCAATGTCAAGGACACATAACACAATGAATTTTATTTTATTTTGTTGTTAATTTATTAATTTTCTTGATTTTATGTTAATTCATGTTATGTTATTTCATGTCATTTTTTTTCCCTTTGTGACTCTGTTTCAGAAGCCAGGCTCACAAGCATTAGCTCAAGCCCAAGTGTAGCCAGGAGTAGGCTGAGGCATTCTTCAGTTTAGCCTGAGAAAAGATCCCTTGCAGGCTGGCAAAGGCAAGTCCCAGAGCTGCAGAGAGCAGCAGCAGGAATAGAGGCCAAGCTGTCCGCGGTTCCTGCAGAGGGAGAACCTTGACAAGGAGTTGTGGGACTGACCATGCACAAAAGAGGAGGAAGAAGAAGAAGAAGAAGAAGAAGATGAAGAAGAAGAGGAAGAAGAGGAAGAAGAGGTGAGTGGTACCGTGGCATCTCTTCCAAAGCGTGACATGTAGCGATGACGAGCAGACTTTTTGCCTTCCATAACTTGTTTGGCTGCTGTGCTTCTTGGGCAGGGATGCATGAGAAGCGCTCTGGTCCCTGCCAGGCGCTTGTGTTAGCTGCAGGGAGAGCTGAGAAGTGGCAGCTGCGGCTGCCAGCATGGTGGAGCATGAGCAGCCGGCTCCCAGGCCAAATGGCCCAAAGAAATGGTGGCAAGGGGCGGTGCTGAGAACTGCAGAGGAAGGCAAAAAACCGCCGGGGACCAGTGGCAATGTGCCCCGGGGGAAAAAGTTCCTTGCTGAGCCCAGTGCTGGCCATGGGCTGTTCCCTGAGCATGTGAGCCAGACCTGGCTCCTTGTCCCACAGGCTGCTCATGCTTGCCAGGAGCTGCCCAAGCCCTATCCTCCCTTGAGCTGGAGCTATGTCGCGGACTTGCCAGAGTGCCCAACTGCCTCTGAGCTGATAGACCTTGTGGGCAAGAATCCTTGCTGTCCCTGTGTAGGACACCAGTGGGTGTTCCAAAGCACTGCAAGCCCTTGCAAGCCCTTGCAAGCCCTCGACATCCTATCTCTTACGGCTCCTGAGCGTTGCTCTGTAGGAGATGAGGATGGTGAGCTGTGCAGTGCTCCTCAAGAAGGAATTGCCTTGGTCTTGCCACTGCTATCCAGTTGAAAAGGATTTGCATCCATGAGCCGAGCTTGGAAGGTGGCCCTGCCAGCAGATTGTCTTGCAGCGGAGAACCTCCAGCAGCCTCCTGCAAGGTTTTCTTCCCTCAGCCCCTGGCCTGTGATTCCAGCAGCTCCTCAAGTGCTTCCTGTCAGATGTGCTGGGGCTGCCCCCGGGCCAGCTCTGGCAGTGGACACGGGAGGCTGCTCCTCTGGATCCTGCGTGGGGCCTGGTGACCACTGCGTTGCCGGGTGCTGGCATTGTGACATGGGGGTGACACAGTCGCATATGTGCAGCCCTTTGGAGGAAGCCTTTGGGGTGCTGGCTCCAAGTCAGTCCCTGTACCTACAAAATAGGGGAGTAAGCAACCTAATAGAGTCCCTTTTTTGCAAAAAGACAGTGTGGATTTGTTGCCAGTGCAGCCTTCCTTCCTGTAGCAATACTGCCTGTAGTATCATGTATGGAGGCCTCAGGGCTCGCTCAGGGCTTGTCACGCAGAACTGCAGGCCTGACAGAGCAGAACTGCTCTCCTCTCCTCTCCTCTCCTCTCCTCTCCTCTCCTCTCCTCTCCTCTCCTCTCCTCTTTTGTCCTCTCCTCTCCTCTCCTCTCCTCTTCTCTTCTCTCCTGTCCGCCAGTCCAATATCTAAGAGACTGTTTGCCTGAAAGGACAGAGGGGTTTCAGTTCCAAAATCAATTTCAAGGACACATAACACAATGAATTTTATTTTATTTTGTTGTTAATTTATTAATTTTCCTGATTTTATGTTAATTCATGTTATGTTATTTCATGTCATTTTTTTTCCCTTTGTGACTCTGTTTCAGAACCCAGGCTCACAAGCATTAGCTCAAGCCCAAGTGTAGCCAGGAGTAGGCTGAGGCATTCTTCAGTTTAGCCTGAGAAAAGATCCCTTGCAGGCTGGCAAAGGCAAGTCCCAGAGCTGCAGAGAGCAGCAGCAGGAATAGAGGCCAAGCTGTCCGCGGTTCCTGCAGAGGGAGAACCTTGACAAGGAGTTGTGGGACTGACCATGCACAAAAGAGGAGGAAGAAGAAGAAGAAGAAGAAGAAGATGAAGAAGAAGAGGAAGAAGAGGAAGAAGAGGTGAGTGGTACCGTGGCATCTCTTCCAAAGCGTGACATGTAGCGATGACGAGCAGACTTTTTGCCTTCCATAACTTGTTTGGCTGCTGTGCTTCTTGGGCAGGGATGCATGAGAAGCGCTCTGGTCCCTGCCAGGCGCTTGTGTTAGCTGCAGGGAGAGCTGAGAAGTGGCAGCTGCGGCTGCCAGCATGGTGGAGCATGAGCAGCCGGCTCCCAGGCCAAATGGCCCAAAGAAATGGTGGCAAGGGGCCGTGCTGAGAAGTGCAGAGGAAGGCAAAAAACCGCCGGGGACCAGTGGCAATGTGCCCCGGAGGAAAAAGTTCCTTGCTGAGCCCAGTGCTGGCCATGGGCTGTTCCCTGAGCATGTGAGCCAGACCTGGCTCCTTGTCCCACAGGCTGCTCATGCTTCCCAGGAGCTGCCCAAGCCCTATCCTCCCTTGAGCTGGAGCTATGTCGCGGACTTGCCAGAGTGCCCAACTGCCTCTGAGCTGATAGACCTTGTGGGCAAGAATCCTTGCTGTCCCTGTGTAGGACACCAGTGGGTGTTCCAAAGCACTGCAAGCCCTTGCAAGCCCTTGCAAGCCCTCGACATCCTATCTCTTACGGCTCCTGAGCGTTGCTCTGTAGGAGATGAGGATGGTGAGCTGTGCAGTGCTCCTCAAGAAGGAATTGCCTTGGTCTTGCCACTGCTATCCAGTTGAAAAGGATTTGCATCCATGAGCCGAGCTTGGAAGGTGGCCCTGCCAGCAGATTGTCTTGCAGCGGAGAACCTCCAGCAGCCTCCTGCAAGGTTTTCTTCCCTCAGCCCCTGGCCTGTGATTCCAGCAGCTCCTCAAGTGCTTCCTGTCAGATGTGCTGGGGCTGCCCCCGGGCCAGCTCTGGCAGTGGACACGGGAGGCTGCTCCTCTGGATCCTGCGTGGGGCCTGGTGACCACTGCGTTGCCGGGTGCTGGCATTGTGACATGGGGGTGACACAGCCGCATATGTGCAGCCCTTTGGAGGAAGCCTTTGGGGTGCTGGCTCCAAGTCAGTCCCTGTAGCTACAAAATAGGGGAGTAAGCAACCTAATAGAGTCCCTTTTTTGCAAAAAGACAGTGTGGATTTGTTGCCAGTGCAGCCTTCCTTCCTGTAGCAATACTGCCTGTAGTATCATGTATGGAGGCCTCAGGGCTCGCTCAGGGCTTGTCACGCAGAACTGCAGGCCTGACAGAGCAGAACTGCTCTCCTGTCCTCTCCTCTCCTCTACTCTCCTCTCCTCTCCTCTCCTCTCCTCTCCTCTCATCTCCTCTCCTCTCCTCTCCTCTCCTCTTCTCTTCTCTCCTGTCCGCCAGTCCAATATCTAAGAGACTGTTTGCCTGAAAGGACAGAGGGTTTTCAGTTCCAAAATCAATTTCAAGGACACATAACACAATGAATTTTATTTTATTTTGTTGTTAATTTATTAATTTTCTTGATTTTATGTTAATTCATGTTATTTTTCTTCGTGTCATTTTTTTTCCCTTTGTGACTCTGTTTCAGAACCCAGGCTCACAAGCATTAGCTCAAGCCCAAGTGTAGCCAGGAGTAGGCTGCGACATTCTTCAGTTTAGTCTGAGAAAATATCCCTTGCAGGCTGGCAAAGGCAAGTCCCAGAGCTGCAGAGAGCAGCAGCAGGAATAGAGGCCAAGCTGTCCACGGTTCCTGCAGAGGGAGAACCTTGACAAGGAGTTGTGGGACTGACCATGCACAAAAGAGGAGGAAGAAGAAGAAGAAGAAGAAGAAGAAGAGGAAGAAGAGGAAGAAGAGGTGAGTGGTACCGTGGCATCTCTTCCAAAGCGTGACAGGTAGCGATGACGAGCAGACTTTTTGCCTTCCACAACTTGTTTGGCTGCTGTGCTTCTTGGCCAGGGATGCATGAGAAGCACTCTGGTCCCTGCCAGGCGCTTGTGTTAGCTGCAGGGAGAGCTGAGAAGTGGCAGCTGCGGCTGCCAGCATGGTGGAGCATGAGCAGCCGGCTCCCAGGCCAAATGGCCCAAAGAAATGGTGGCAAGGGGCGGTGCTGAGAAGTGCAGAGGAAGGCAAAAAACCGCCGGGGACCAGTGCCAATGTGCCCCAGGGGAAAAAGTTCCTTGCTGAGCCCAGTGCTGGCCATGGGCTGTTCCCTGAGCATGTGAGCCAGACCTGGCTCCTTGTCCCACAGGCTGCTCATGCTTGCCAGGAGCTGCCCAAGCCCTATCCTCCCTTGAGCTGGAGCTATCTGGCGGACTTGCCAGAGTGCCCAAGTGCCTCTGAGCTGATAGACCTTGTGGGCAAGAATCCTTGCTGTCCCTGTGTAGGACACCAGTGGGTGTTCCAAAGCACTGCAAGCCCTTGCAAGCCCTTGCAAGCCCTCGACATCCTATCTCTTACGGCTCCTGAGCGTTGCTGTGTAGGAGATGAGGATGGTGAGCTGTGCAGTGCTCCTCAAGAAGGAATTGCCTTGGTCTTGCCACTGCTATCCAGTTGAAAAGGATTTGCATCCATGAGCCGAGCTTGGAAGGTGGCCCTGCCAGCAGATTGTCTTGCAGCGGAGAACCTCCAGCAGCCTCCTGCAAGGTTTTCTTCCCTCAGCCCCTGGCCTGTGATTCCAGCAGCTCCTCAAGTGCTTCCTGTCAGATGTGCTGGGGCTGCCCCCGGGCCAGCTCTGGCAGTGGACACGGGAGGCTGCTCCTCTGGATCCTGCGTGGGGCCTGGTGACCACTGCGTTGCCGGGTGCTGGCATTGTGACATGGGGGTGACACAGCCGCATATGTGCAGCCCTTTGGAGGAAGCCTTTGGGGTGCTGGCTCCAAATCAGTCCCTGTAGCTACAAAATAGGGGAGTAAGCAACCTAATAGAGTCCCTTTTTTGCAAAAAGACAGTGTGGATTTGTTGCCAGTGCAGCCTTCCTTCCTGTAGCAATACTGCCTGTAGTATCATGTATGGAGGCCTCAGGGCTCGCTCAGGGCTTGTCACGCAGAACTGCAGGCCTGACAGAGCAGAACTGCTCTCCTGTCCTCTCCTCTCCTCTACTCTCCTCTCCTCTCCTCTCCTCTCCTCTCCTCTCATCTCCTCTCCTCTCCTCTCCTCTTCTCTTCTCTCCTGTCCGCCAGTCCAATATCTAAGAGACTGTTTGCCTGAAAGGACAGAGGGTTTTCAGTTCCAAAATCAATTTCAAGGACACATAACACAATGAATTTTATTTTATTTTGTTGTTAATTTATTAATTTTCTTGATTTTATGTTAATTCATGTTATGTTTCTTCGTGTCATTTTTTTTCCCTTTGTGACTCTGTTTCAGAACCCAGGCTCACAAGCATTAGCTCAAGCCCAAGTGTAGCCAGGAGTAGGCTGCGGCATTCTTCAGTTTAGTCTGAGAAAATATCCCTTGCAGGCTGGCAAAGGCAAGTCCCAGAGCTGCAGAGAGCAGCAGCAGGAATAGAGGCCAAGCTGTCCACGGTTCCTGCAGAGGGAGAACCTTGACAAGGAGTTGTGGGACTGACCATGCACAAAAGAGGAGGAAGAAGAAGAAGAAGAAGAAGAAGAAGAGGAAGAAGAGGAAGAAGAGGTGAGTGGTACCGTGGCATCTCTTCCAAAGCGTGACAGGTAGCGATGACGAGCAGACTTTTTGCCTTCCACAACTTGTTTGGCTGCTGTGCTTCTTGGCCAGGGATGCATGAGAAGCACTCTGGTCCCTGCCAGGCGCTTGTGTTAGCTGCAGGGAGAGCTGAGAAGTGGCAGCTGCGGCTGCCAGCATGGTGGAGCATGAGCAGCCGGCTCCCAGGCCAAATGGCCCAAAGAAATGGTGGCAAGGGGCGGTGCTGAGAAGTGCAGAGGAAGGCAAAAAACCGCCGGGGACCAGTGCCAATGTGCCCCAGGGGAAAAAGTTCCTTGCTGAGCCCAGTGCTGGCCATGGGCTGTTCCCTGAGCATGTGAGCCAGACCTGGCTCCTTGTCCCACAGGCTGCTCATGCTTGCCAGGAGCTGCCCAAGCCCTATCCTCCCTTGAGCTGGAGCTATCTGGCGGACTTGCCAGAGTGCCCAAGTGCCTCTGAGCTGATAGACCTTGTGGGCAAGAATCCTTGCTGTCCCTGTGTAGGACACCAGTGGGTGTCCCAAAGCACTGCAAGCCCTTGCAAGCCCTTGCAAGCCCTCGACATCCTATCTCTTACGGCTCCTGAGCGTTGCTCTGTAGGAGATGAGGATGGTGAGCTGTGCAGTGCTCCTCAAGAAGGAATTGCCTTGGTCTTGCCACTGCTATCCAGTTGAAAAGGATTTGCATCCATGAGCCGAGCTTGGAAGGTGGCCCTGCCAGCAGATTGTCTTGCAGCGGAGAACCTCCAGCAGCCTCATGCAAGGTTTTCTTCCCTCAGCCCCTGGCCTGTGATTCCAGCAGCTCCTCAAGTGCTTCCTGTCAGATGTGCTGGGGCTGCCCCCGGGCCAGCTCTGGCAGTGGACACGGGAGGCTGCTCCTCTGGATCCTGCGTGGGGCCTGGTGACCACTGCGTTGCCGGGTGCTGGCATTGTGACATGGGGGTGACACAGCCGCATATGTGCAGCCCTTTGGAGGAAGCCTTTGGGGTGCTGGCTCCAAATCAGTCCCTGTAGCAACAAAATAGGGGAGTAAGCAACCTAATAGAGTCCCTTTTTTGCAAAAAGACAGTGTGGATTTGTTGCCAGTGCAGCCTTCCTTCCAGTAGCAATACTGCCTGTAGTATCATGTATGGAGGCCTCAGGGCTCGCTCAGGGCTTGTCACGCAGAACTGCAGGCCTGACAGAGCAGAACTGCTCTCCTCTCCTCTCCTCTCCTCTCCTCTCCTCTCCTCTCCTCTCCTCTCCTCTCCTCTCCTGTCCTCTCCTCTCCTCTCCTCTCCTCTTCTCTTCTCTCCTGTCCGCCAGTCCAATATCTAAGAGACTGTTTGCCTGAAAGGACAGAGGGTTTTCAGTTCCAAAATCAATGTCAAGGACACATAACACAATGAATTTTATTTTATTTTGTTGTTAATTTATTAATTTTCCTGATTTTATGTTAATTCATGTTATGTTATTTCATGTCATTTTTTTTCCCTTTGTGACTCTGTTTCAGAACCCAGGCTCACAAGCATTAGCTCAAGCCCAAGTGTAGCCAGGAGTAGGCTGAGGCATTCTTCAGTTTAGCATGAGAAAAGATCCCTTGCAGGCTGGCAAAGGCAAGTCCCAGAGCTGCAGAGAGCAGCAGCAGGAATAGAGGCCAAGCTGTCCGCGGTTCCTGCAGAGGGAGAACCTTGACAAGGAGTTGTGGGACTGACCATGCACAAAAGAGGAGGAAGAAGAAGAAGAAGAAGAAGAAGAAGAAGAAGAGGAAGAAGAGGAAGAAGAGGTGAGTGGTACCGTGGCATCTCTTCCAAAGCGTGACATGTAGCGATGACAAGCAGACTTTTTGCCTTCCACAACTTGTTTGGCTGCTGTGCTTCTTGACCAGGGATGCATGAGAAGCGCTCTGGTCCCTGCCAGGCGCTTGTGTTAGCTGCAGGGAGAGCTGAGAAGTGGCAGCTGCGGCTGCCAGCATGGTGGAGCATGAGCAGCCGGCTCCCAGGCCAAATGGCCCAAAGAAATGGTGGCAAGGGGCGGTGCTGAGAAGTGCAGAGGAAGGCAAAAAACCGCCGGGGACCAGTGCCAATGTGCCCCGGGGCAAAAAGTTCCTTGCTGAGCCCAGTGCTGGCCATGGGCTGTTCCCTGAGCATGTGAGCCAGACCTGGCTCCTTGTCCCACAGGCTGCTCATGCTTCCCAGGAGCTGCCCAAGCCCTATCCTCCCTTGAGCTGGAGCTATGTCGCAGACTTGCCAGAGTGCCCAACTGCCTCTGAGCTGATAGACCTTGTGGGCAAGAATCCTTGCTGTCCCTGTGTAGGACACCAGTGGGTGTTCCAAAGCACTGCAAGCCCTTGCAAGCCCTTGCAAGCCCTCGACATCCTATCTCTTATGGCTCCTGAGCGTTGCTCTGTAGGAGATGAGGATGGTGAGCTGTGCAGTGCTCCTCAAGAAGGAATTGCCTTGGTCTTGCCACTGCTATCCAGTTGAAAAGGATTTGCATCCATGAGCCGAGCTTGGAAGGTGGCCCTGCCAGCAGATTGTCTTGCAGCGGAGAACCTCCAGCAGCCTCATGCAAGGTTTTCTTCCCTCAGCCCCTGGCCTGTGATTCCAGCAGCTCCTCAAGTGCTTCCTGTCAGATGTGCTGGGGCTGCCCCCGGGCCAGCTCTGGCAGTGGACACGGGAGGCTGCTCCTCTGGATCCTGCGTGGGGCCTGGTGACCACTGCGTTGCCGGGTGCTGGCATTGTGACATGGGGGTGACACAGCCGCATATGTGCAGCCCTTTGGAGGAAGCCTTTGGGGTGCTGGCTCCAAATCAGTCCCTGTAGCTACAAAATAGGGGAGTAAGCAACCTAATAGAGTCCCTTTTTTGCAAAAAGACAGTGTGGATTTGTTGCCAGTGCAGCCTTCCTTCCAGTAGCAATACTGCCTGTAGTATCATGTCTGGAGGCCTCAGGGCTCGCTCAGGGCTTGTCACGCAGAACTGCAGGCCTGACAGAGCAGAACTGCTCTCCTCTCCTCTCCTCTCCTCTCCTCTCCTCTCCTCTCCTCTCCTCTCCTCTCCTCTCCTCTCCTCTCCTCTCCTCTCCTCTCCTCTTCTCTTCTCTCCTGTCCGCCAGTCCAATATCTAAGAGACTGTTTGCCTGAAAGGACAGAGGGTTTTCAGTTCCAAAATCAATGTCAAGGACCCATAACACAATGAATTTTATTTTATTTTGTTGTTAATTTATTAATTTTCCTGATTTTATGTTAATTCATGTTATGTTATTTCATGTCATTTTTTTTCCCTTTGTGACTCTGTTTCAGAACCCAGGCTCACAAGCATTAGCTCAAGCCCAAGTGTAGCCAGGAGTAGGCTGAGGCATTCTTCAGTTTAGCATGAGAAAAGATCCCTTGCAGGCTGGCAAAGGCAAGTCCCAGAGCTGCAGAGAGCAGCAGCAGGAATAGAGGCCAAGCTGTCCGCGGTTCCTGCAGGGGGAGAACCTTGACAAGGAGTTGTGGGACTGACCATGCACAAAAGAGGAGGAAGAAGAAGAAGAAGAAGAAGAAGAAGAAGAAGAGGAAGAAGAGGAAGAAGAGGTGAGTGGTACCGTGGCATCTCTTCCAAAGCGTGACATGTAGCGATGACAAGCAGACTTTTTGCCTTCCACAACTTGTTTGGCTGCTGTGCTTCTTGACCAGGGATGCATGAGAAGCGCTCTGGTCCCTGCCAGGCGCTTGTGTTAGCTGCAGGGAGAGCTGAGAAGTGGCAGCTGCGGCTGCCAGCATGGTGGAGCGTGAGCAGCCGGCTCCCAGGCCAAATGGCCCAAAGAAATGGTGGCAAGGGGCGGTGCTGAGAAGTGCAGAGGAAGGCAAAAAACCACCGGGGACCAGTGCCAATGTGCCCCAGGGGAAAAAGTTCCTTGCTGAGCCCAGTGCTGGCCATGGGCTGTTCCCTGAGCATGTGAGCCAGACCTGGCTCCTTGTCCCACAGGCTGCTCATGCTTCCCAGGAGCTGCCCAAGCCCTATCCTCCCTTGAGCTGGAGCTATGTCGCGGACTTGCCAGAGTGCCCAAGTGCCTCTGAGCTGATAGACCTTGTGGGCAAGAATCCTTGCTGTCCCTGTGTAGGACACCAGTGGGTGTTCCAAAGCACTGCAAGCCCTTGCAAGCCCTTGCAAGCCCTCGACATCCTATCTCTTACGGCTCCTGAGCGTTGCTCTGTAGGAGATGAGGATGGTGAGCTGTGCAGTGCTCCTCAAGAAGGAATTGCCTTGGTCTTGCCACTGCTATCCAGTTGAAAAGGATTTGCATCCATGAGCCGAGCTTGGAAGGTGGCCCTGCCAGCAGATTGTCTTGCAGCGGAGAACCTCCAGCAGCCTCATGCAAGGTTTTCGTGCGTCAGCCCCTGGCCTGTGATTCCAGCAGCTCCTCAAGTGCTTCCTGTCAGATGTGCTGGGGCTGCCCCCGGGCCAGCTCTGGCAGTGGACACGGGAGGCTGCTCCTCTGGATCCTGCGTGGGGCCTGGTGACCACTGCGTTGCCGGGTGCTGGCATTGTGACATGGGGGTGACACAGCCGCATATGTGCAGCCCTTTGGAGGAAGCCTTTGGGGTGCTGGCTCCAAATCAGTCCCTGTACCTACAAAATAGGGGAGTAAGCAACCTCATAGAGTCCCTTTTTTGCAAAAAGACAGTGTGGATTTGTTGCCAGTGCAGCCTTCCTTCCAGTAGCAATACTGCCTGTAGTATCATGTATGGAGGCCTCAGGGCTCGCTCAGGGCTTGTCACGCAGAACTGCAGGCCTGACAGAGCAGAACTGCTCTCCTCTCCTCTCCTCTCCTGTCCTCTCCTGTCCTCTCCTCTCCTCTCCTCTCCTCTCCTCTCCTCTCCTCTTCTCTTCTCTCCTGTCCGCCAGTCCAATATCTAAGAGACTGATTGCCTGAAAGCACAGAGGGTTTTCAGTTCCAAAATCAATTTCAAGGACACATAACACAGTGAATTTTATTTTATTTTGTTGTCAATTTATTAATTTTCTTGATTTTATGTTAATTCATGTTATGTTTCTTCGTGTCATTTTTTTTCCCTTTGTGACTCTGTTTCAGAACCCAGGCTCACAAGCATTAGCTCAAGCCCAAGTGTAGCCAGGAGTAGGCTGAGGCATTCTTCAGTTTAGCCTGAGAAAAGATCCCTTGCAGGCTGGCAAAGGCAAGTCCCAGAGCTGCAGAGAGCAGCAGCAGGAATAGAGGCCAAGCTGTCGGCGGTTCCTGCAGAGGGAGAACCTTGACAAGGAGTTGTGGGACTGACCATGCACAAAAGGGGAGGAAGAGGAAGAAGAAGAAGAAGAAGAAGAAGAAGAAGAGGAAGAAGAGGAAGAAGAGGTGAGTGGTACCGTGGCACCTCTTCCAAAGCGTGACATGTAGCGATGACAGCAGACTTTTTGCTTTCCACAACTTGTTTGGCTGCATTGCTTCTTGGCCAGGGGTGCATGAGATTCACTCTGGTCCCTGCCAGGCGCTTGTGTTACCTTGCAGGGAGAGCTGAGAAGTGGCAGCTGCGGCTGCCAGCATGGTGGAGCATGAGCAGCCGGCTCCCAGGCCAAATGGCCCAAAGAAATGGTGGCAAGGGGCCGTGCTGAGAACTGCAGAGGAAGGCAAAAAACCGCCGGGGACCAGTGCCAATGTGTCCCGGGGGAAAAAGTTCCTTGCTGAGCCCAGTGCTGGCCATGGGGTGTTCCCTGAGCATGTGAGCCAGACCTGGCTCCTTGTCCCACAGGCTGCTCATGCTTGCCAGGAGCTGCCCAAGCCCTATCCTCCCTTGAGCTGGAGCTATGTCACGGACTTGCCAGAGTGCCCAACTGCCTCTGAGCTGATGGACCTTGTGGGCAAGAATGCTTGCTGTCCCTGTGTAGGACACCAGTGGGTGTTCCAAAGCACTGCAAGCCCTTGCAAGCCCTTGCAAGGCCTCGACATCCTATCTCTTACGGCTCCTGAGCGTTGCTCTGTAGGAGATGAGGATGGTGAGCTGTGCAGTGCTCCTCAAGAAGGAATTGCCTTGGTCTTGCCACTGCTATCCAGTTGAAAAGGATTTGCATCCATGAGCCGAGCTTGGAAGGTGGCCCTGCCAGCAGATTGTCTTGCAGCGGAGAACCTCCAGCAGCCTCATGCAAGGTTTTCTTCCCTCAGCCCCTGGCCTGTGATTCCAGCAGCTCCTCAAGTGCTTCCTGTCAGATGTGCTGGGGCTGCCCCCGGGCCAGCTCTGGCAGTGGACACGGGAGGCTGCTCCTCTGGATCCTGCGTGGGGCCTGGTGACCACTGCGTTGCCGGGTGCTGGCATTGTGACATGGGGGTGACACAGCCGCATATGTGCAGCCCTTTGGAGGAAGCCTTTGGGGTGCTGGCTCCAAATCAGTCCCTGTAGCTACAAAATAGGGGAGTAAGCAACCTAATAGAGTCCCTTTTTTGCAAAGACAGTGTGGATTTGTTGCCAGTGCAGCCTTCCTTCCAGTAGCAATACTGCCTGTAGTATCATGTATGGAGGCCTCAGGGCTTGTCACGCAGAACTGCAGGCCTGACAGAGCAGAACTGCTCTCCTCTCCTCTCCTCTCCTCTCCTCTTCTCTTCTCTCCTGTCCGCCAGTCCAATATCTAAGAGACTGATTGCCTGAAAGCACAGAGGGTTTTCAGTTCCAAAATCAATTTCAAGGACACAGAACACAGTGAATTTTATTTTATTTTGTTGTCAATTTATTAATTTTCTTGATTTTATGTTAATTCATGTTATGTTTCTTCGTGTCATTTTTTTTCCCTTTGTGACTCTGTTTCCGAACCCAGGCTCACAAGCATTAGCTCAAGCCCAAGTGTAGCCAGGAGTAGGCTGAGGCATTCTTCAGTTTAGCCTGAGAAAAGATCCCTTGCAGGCTGGCAAAGGCAAGTCCCAGAGCTGCAGAGAGCAGCAGCAGGAATGGAGGCCAAGCTGTCCACGGTTCCTGCAGAGGGAGAACCTTGACAAGGAGTTGTGGGACTGACCATGCACAAAAGGGGAGGAAGAGGAAGAAGAAGAAGAAGAAGAAGAAGAAGAAGAGGAAGAAGAGGAAGAAGAGGTGAGTGGTACCGTGGCATCTCTTCCAAAGCGTGACAGGTAGCGATGACGAGCAGACTTTTTGCCTTCCACAACTTGTTTGGCTGCTGTGCTTCTTGGCCAGGGATGCATGAGAAGCACTCTGGTCCCTGCCAGGCGCTTGTGTTAGCTGCAGGGAGAGCTGAGAAGTGGCAGCTGCGGCTGCCAGCATGGTGGAGCATGAGCAGCCGGCTCCCAGGCCAAATGGCCCAAAGAAATGGTGGCAAGGGGCGGTGCTGAGAACTGCAGAGGAAGGCAAAAAACCGCCGGGGACCAGTGCCAATGTGCCCCGGGGCAAAAAGTTCCTTGCTGAGCCCAGTGCTGGCCATGGGCTGTTCCCTGAGCATGTGAGCCAGACCTGGCTCCTTGTCCCACAGGCTGCTCATGCTTCCCAGGAGCTGCCCAAGCCCTATCCTCCCTTGAGCTGGAGCTATGTCGCAGACTTGCCAGAGTGCCCAAGTGCCTCTGAGCTGATAGACCTTGTGGGCAAGAATCCTTGCTGTCCCTGTGTAGGACACCAGTGGGTGTTCCAAAGCACTGCAAGCCCTTGCAAGCCCTTGCAAGCCCTCGACATCCTATCTCTTACGGCTCCTGAGCGTTGCTCTGTAGGAGATGAGGATGGTGAGCTGTGCAGTGCTCCTCAAGAAGGAATTGCCTTGGTCTTGCCACTGCTATCCAGTTGAAAAGGATTTGCATCCATGAGCCGAGCTTGGAAGGTGGCCCTGCCAGCAGATTGTCTTGCAGCGGAGAACCTCCAGCAGCCTCATGCAAGGTTTTCTTCCCTCAGCCCCTGGCCTGTGATTCCAGCAGCTCCTCAAGTGCTTCCTGTCAGATGTGCTGGGGCCGCCCCCGGGCCAGCTCTGGCAGTGGACACGGGAGGCTGCTCCTCTGGATCCTGCGTGGGGCCTGGTGACCACTGCGTTGCCGGGTGCTGGCATTGTGACATGGGGGTGACACAGCCGCATATGTGCAGCCCTTTGGAGGAAGCCTTTGGGGTGCTGGCTCCAAATCAGTCCCTGTAGCTACAAAATAGGGGAGTAAGCAACCTCATAGAGTCCCTTTTTTGCAAAAAGACAGTGTGGATTTGTTGCCAGTGCAGCCTTCCTTCCTGTAGCAATACTGCCTGTAGTATCATATATGGAGGCCTCAGGGCTCGCTCAGGGCTTGTCACGCAGAACTGCAGGCCTGACAGAGCAGAACTGCTCTCCTCTCCTCTCCTCTCCTCTCCTCTCCTCTCCTCTCCTCTCCTCTCCTCTCCTCTCCTGTCCTCTCCTCTCCTCTCCTCTCCTCTCCTCTCCTCTCCTCTCCTCTTCTCTCCTGTCCGCCAGTCCAATATCTAAGAGACTGTTTGCCTGAAAGGACAGAGGGTTTTCAGTTCTAAAATCAATTTCAAGGACACATAACACAATGAATTTTATCTTATTTTGTTGTTAATTTATTAATTTTCTTGATTTTATGTTAATTCATGTTATGTTTCTTCGTGTCATTTTTTTTCCCTTTGTGACTCTGTTTCAGAACCCAGGCTCACAAGCATTAGCTCAAGCCCAAGTGTAGCCAGGAGTAGGCTGAGGCATTCTTCAGTTTAGCCTGAGAAAAGATCCCTTGCAGGCTGGCAAAGGCAAGTCCCAGAGCTGCAGAGAGCAGCAGCAGGAATAGAGGCCAAGCTGTCCGCGGTTCCTGCAGAGGGAGAACCTTGACAAGGAGTTGTGGGACTGACCATGCACAAAAGAGAAGGAAGAAGAAGAAGAAGAAGAAGAAGAAGAAGAAGAAGAGGAAGAAGAGGAAGAAGAGGTGAGTGGTACCGTGGCATCTCTTCCAAAGCGTGACATGTAGCGATGACGAGCAGACTTTTTGCCTTCCACAACTTGTTTGGCTGCTGTGCTTCTTGGGCAGGGATGCATGAGAAGCGCTCTGGTCCCTGCCAGGCGCTTGTGTTAGCTGCAGGGAGAGCTGAGAAGTGGCAGCTGCGGCTGCCAGCATGGTGGAGCATGAGCAGCCGGCTCCCAGGCCAAATGGCCCAAAGAAATGGTGGCAAGGGGCGGTGCTGAGAAGTGCAGAGGAAGGCAAAAAACCGCCGGGGACCAGTGCCAATGTGCCCCAGGGGAAAAAGTTCCTTGATGAGCCCAGTGCTGGCCATGGGCTGTTCCCTGAGCATGTGAGCCAGACCTGGCTCCTTGTCCCACAGGCTGCTCATGCTTGCCAGGAGCTGCCCAAGCCCTATCCTCCCTTGAGCTGGAGCTATCTGGCGGACTTGCCAGAGTGCCCAAGTGCCTCTGAGCTGATAGACCTTGTGGGCAAGAATCCTTGCTGTCCCTGTGTAGGACACCAGTGGGTGTTCCAAAGCACTGCAAGCCCTTGCAAGCCCTTGCAAGCCCTCGACATCCTATCTCTTACGGCTCCTGAGCGTTGCTCTGTAGGAGATGAGGATGGTGAGCTGTGCAGTGCTCCTCAAGAAGGAATTGCCTTGGTCTTGCCACTGCTATCCAGTTGAAAAGGATTTGCATCCATGAGCCGAGCTTGGAAGGTGGCCCTGCCAGCAGATTGTCTTGCAGCGGAGAACCTCCAGCAGCCTCATGCAAGGTTTTCGTGCGTCAGCCCCTGGCCTGTGATTCCAGCAGCTCCTCAAGTGCTTCCTGTCAGATGTGCTGGGGCTGCCCCCGGGCCAGCTCTGGCAGTGGACACGGGAGGCTGCTCCTCTGGATCCTGCGTGGGGCCTGGTGACCACTGCGTTGCCGGGTGCTGGCATTGTGACATGGGGGTGACACAGCCGCATATGTGCAGCCCTTTGGAGGAAGCCTTTGGGGTGCTGGCTCCAAATCAGTCCCTGTACCTACAAAATAGGGGAGTAAGCAACCTCATAGAGTCCCTTTTTTGCAAAAAGACAGTGTGGATTTGTTGCCAGTGCAGCCTTCCTTCCAGTAGCAATACTGCCTGTAGTATCATGTATGGAGGCCTCAGGGCTCGCTCAGGGCTTGTCACGCAGAACTGCAGGCCTGACAGAGCAGAACTGCTCTCCTCTCCTCTCCTCTCCTCTCCTCTCCTCTCCTCTCCTCTCCTCTCCTCTCCTCTCCTCTTCTCTCCTGTCCGCCAGTCCAATATCTAAGAGACTGTTTGCCTGAAAGGACAGAGGGTTTTCAGTTCCAAAATCAATGTCAAGGACACATAACACAATGAATTTTATTTTATTTTGTTGTTAATTTATTAATTTTCTTGATTTTATGTTAATTCATGTTATGTTTCTTCGTGTCATTTTTTTTCCCTTTGTGACTCTGTTTCAGAACCCAGGCTCACAAGCATTAGCTCAAGCCCAAGTGTAGCCAGGAGTAGGCTGAGGCATTCTTCAGTTTAGCATGAGAAAAGATCCCTTGCAGGCTGGCAAAGGCAAGTCCCAGAGCTGCAGAGAGCAGCAGCAGGAATAGAGGCCAAGCTGTCCGCGGTTCCTGCAGAGGGAGAACCTTGACAAGGAGTTGTGGGACTGACCATGCACAAAAGAGGAGGAAGAAGAAGAAGAAGAAGAAGAAGAGGAAGAAGAGGAAGAGGAGGAAGAGGAAGAAGGGGTGAGTGGTACCGTGGCATCTCTTCCAAAGCGTGACATGTAGCGATGACGAGCAGACTTTTTGCCTTCCACAACTTGTTTGGCTGCTGTGCTTCTTGGGCAGGGATGCATGAGAAGCGCTCTGGTCCCTGCCAGGCGCTTGTGTTAGCTGCAGGGAGAGCTGAGAAGTGGCAGCTGCGGCTGCCAGCATGGTGGAGCATGAGCAGCCGGCTCCCAGGCCAAATGGCCCAAAGAAATGGTGGCAAGGGGCGGTGCTGAGAACTGCAGAGGAAGGCAAAAAACCGCCGGGGACCAGTGCCAATGTGTCCCGGGGGAAAAAGTTCCTTGCTGAGCCCAGTGCTGGCCATGGGCTGTTCCCTGAGCATGTGAGCCAGACCTGGCTCCTTGTCCCACAGGCTGCTCATGCTTGCCAGGAGCTGCCCAAGCCCTATCCTCCCTTGAGCTGGAGCTATGTCGTGGACTTGCCAGAGTGCCCAGCTGCCTCTGAGCTGATGGACCTTGTGGGCAAGAATCCTTGCTGTCCCTGTGTAGGACACCAGTGGGTGTTCCAAAGCACTGCAAGCCCTTGCAAGCCCTTGCAAGCCCTCGACATCCTATCTCTTACGGCTCCTGAGCATTGCTCTGTAGGAGATGAGGATGGTGAGCTGTGCAGTGCTCCTCAAGAAGGAATTGCCTTGGTCTTGCCACTGCTATGCAGTTGAAAAGGATTTGCATCCATGAGCCGAGCTTGGAAGGTGGCCCTGCCAGCACATTGTCTTGCAGCGGAGAACCTCCAGCAGCCTCATGCAAGGTTTTCTTCCCTCAGCCCCTGGCCTGTGATTCCAGCAGCTCCTCAAGTGCTTCCTGTCAGATGTGCTGGGGCTGCCCCCGGGCCAGCTCTGGCAGTGGACACGGGAGGCTGCTCCTCTGGATCCTGCGTGGGGCCTGGTGACCACTGCGTTGCCGGGTGCTGGCATTGTGACATGGGGGTGACACAGCCGCATATGTGCAGCCCTTTGGAGGAAGCCTTTGGGGTGCTGGCTCCAAATCAGTCCCTGTACCTACAAAATAGGGGAGTAAGCAACCTAATAGAGTCCCTTTTTTGCAAAAAGACAGTGTGGATTTGTTGCCAGTGCAGCCTTACTTCCAGTAGCAATACTGCCTGTAGTATCATGTATGGAGGCCTCAGGGCTCGCTCAGGGCTTGTCACGCAGAACTGCAGGACTGACAGAGCAGAACTGCTCTCCTCTCCTCTCCTCTCCTCTCCTCTCCTCTTCTCTCCTGTCCACCAGTACAATATCTAAGAGACTGTTTGCCTGAAAGGACAGAGGGTTTTCAGTTCCAAAATCAATTTCAAGGACACAGAACACAATGAATTTTATCTTATTTTGTTGTTAATTTATTAATTTTCTTGATTTTATGTTAATTCATGTTATGTTTCTTCGTGTCATTTTTTTTCCCTTTGTGACTCTGTTTCAGAACCCAGGCTCACAAGCATTAGCTCAAGCCCAAGTGTAGCCAGGAGTAGGCTGAGGCATTCTTCAGTTTAGCCTGAGAAAAGATCCCTTGCAGGCTGGCAAAGGCAAGTCCCAGAGCTGCAGAGAGCAGCAGCAGGAATAGAGGCCAAGCTGTCCGCGGTTCCTGCAGGGGGAGAACCTTGACAAGGAGTTGTGGGACTGACCATGCACAAAAGAGGAGGAAGAAGAAGAAGAAGAAGAAGAAGAAGAAGAAGAAGAAGAAGAGGAAAAAGAGAAGGAAGAGGAAGAAGGGGTGAGTGGTACCGTGGCATCTCTTCCAAAGCGTGACATGTAGCGATGACGAGCAGACTTTTTGCCTTCCACAACTTGTTTGGCTGCTGTGCTTCTTGGGCAGGGATGCATGAGAAGCGTTCTGGTCCCTGCCAGGCGCTTGTGTTAGCTGCAGGGAGAGCTGAGAAGTGGCAGCTGCGGCTGCCAGCATGGTGGAGCATGAGCAGCCGGCTCCCAGGCCAAATGGCCCAAAGAAATGGTGGCAAGGGGCGGTGCTGAGAACTGCAGAGGAAGGCAAAAAACCGCCGGGGACCAGTGCCAATGTGCCCCGGGGGAAAAAGTTCCTTGCTGAGCCCAGTGCTGGCCATGGGCTGTTCCCTGAGCATGTGAGCCAGACCTGGCTCCTTGTCCCACAGGCTGCTCATGCTTGCCAGGAGCTGCCCAAGCCCTATCCTCCCTTGAGCTGGAGCTATGTCGCGGACTTGCCAGAGTGCCCAAGTGCCTCTGAGCTGATGGACCTTGTGGGCAAGAATCCTTGCTGTCCCTGTGTAGGACACCAGTGGGTGTTCCAAAGCACTGCAAGCCCTTGCAAGCCCTTGCAAGCCCTCGACATCCTATCTCTTACGGCTCCTGAGCGTTGCTCTGTAGGAGATGAGGATGGTGAGCTGTGCAGTGCTCCTCAAGAAGGAATTGCCTTGGTCTTGCCACTGCTATGCAGTTGAAAAGGATTTGCATCCATGAGCCGAGCTTGGAAGGTGGCCCTGCCAGCACATTGTCTTGCAGCGGAGAACCTCCAGCAGCCTCATGCAAGGTTTTCTTCCCTCAGCCCCTGGCCTGTGATTCCAGCAGCTCCTCAAGTGCTTCCTGTCAGATGTGCTGGGGCTGCCCCCGGGCCAGCTCTGGCAGTGGACACGGGAGGCTGCTCCTCTGGATCCTGCGTGGGGCCTGGTGACCACTGCGTTGCCGGGTGCTGGCATTGTGACATGGGGGTGACACAGCCGCATATGTGCAGCCCTTTGGAGGAAGCCTTTGGGGTGCTGGCTCTAAATCAGTCCCTGTAGCTACAAAATAGGGGAGTAAGCAACCTCATAGAGTCCCTTTTTTGCAAAAAGACAGTGTGGATTTGTTGGCAGTGCAGCCTTACTTCCAGTAGCAATACTGCCTGTAGTATCATGTATGGAGGCCTCAGGGCTCGCTCAGGGCTTGTCACGCAGAACTGCAGGACTGACAGAGCAGAACTGCTCTCCTCTCCTCTCCTCTCCTCTCCTCTCCTCTCCTCTCCTCTCCTCTCCTCTCCTCTCCTCTCCTCTCCTCTCCTCTCCTCTTCTCTTCTCTCCTGTCCTCCAGTCCAATATCTAAGAGACTGTTTGCCTGAAAGGACAGAGGGTTTTCAGTTCCAAAATCAATTTCAAGGACACAGAACACAATGAATTTTATCTTATTTTGTTGTTAATTTATTAATTTTCTTGATTTTATGTTAATTCATGTTATGTTTCTTCGTGTCATTTTTTTTCCCTTTGTGACTCTGTTTCAGAACCCAGGCTCACAAGCATTAGCTCAAGCCCAAGTGTAGCCAGGAGTAGGCTGAGGCATTCTTCAGTTTAGCCTGAGAAAAGATCCCTTGCAGGCTGGCAAAGGCAAGTCCCAGAGCTGCAGAGAGCAGCAGCAGGAATAGAGGCCAAGCTGTCCGCAGTTCCTGCAGAGGGAGAACCTTGACAAGGAGTTGTGGGACTGACCATGCACAAAAGAGGAGGAAGAAGAAGAAGAAGAAGAAGAAGAAGAAGAAGAAGAAGAAGAAGAGGAGGAAGAGGAAGAAGGGGTGAGTGGTACCGTGGCATCTCTTCCAAAGCGTGACATGTAGCGATGACGAGCAGACTTTTTGCCTTCCACAACTTGTTTGGCTGCTGTGCTTCTTGGGCAGGGATACATGAGAAGCGCTCTGGTCCCTGCCAGGCGCTTGTGTTAGCTGCAGGGAGAGCTGAGAAGTGGCAGCTGCGGCTGCCAGCATGGTGGAGCATGAGCAGCCGGCTCCCAGGCCAAATGGCCCAAAGAAATGGTGGCAAGGGGCGGTGCTGAGAACTGCAGAGGAAGGCAAAAAACCGCCGGGGACCAGTGCCAATGTGCCCCGGGGGAAAAAGTTCCTTGCTGAGCCCAGTGCTGGCCATGGGCTGTTCCCTGAGCATGTGAGCCAGACCTGGCTCCTTGTCCCACAGGCTGCTCATGCTTGCCAGGAGCTGCACAAGCCCTATCCTCCCTTGAGCTGGAGCTATGTCGCGGACTTGCCAGAGTGCCCAGCTGCCTCTGAGCTGATGGACCTTGTGGGCAAGAATCCTTGCTGTCCCTGTGTAGGACACCAGTGGGTGTTCCAAAGCACTGCAAGCCCTTGCAAGCCCTTGCAAGCCCTCGACATCCTATCTCTTACGGCTCCTGAGCGTTGCTGTGTAGGAGATGAGGATGGTGAGCTGTGCAGTGCTCCTCAAGAAGGAATTGCCTTGGTCTTGCCACTGCTATGCAGTTGAAAAGGATTTGCATCCATGAGCCGAGCTTGGAAGGTGGCCCTGCCAGCACATTGTCTTGCAGCGGAGAACCTCCAGCAGCCTCATGCAAGGTTTTCTTCCCTCAGCCCCTGGCCTGTGATTCGAGCAGCTCCTCAAGTGCTTCCTGTCAGATGTGCTGGGGCTGCCCCCGGGCCAGCTCTGGCAGTGGACACGGGAGGCTGCTCCTCTGGATCCTGCGTGGGGCCTGGTGACCACTGCGTTGCCGGGTGCTGGCATTGTGACATGGGGGTGACACAGCCGCATATGTGCAGCCCTTTGGAGGAAGCCTTTGGGGTGCTGGCTCCAAATCAGTCCCTGTAGCTACAAAATAGGGGAGTAAGCAACCTCATAGAGTCCCTTTTTTGCAAAAAGACAGTGTGGATTTGTTGCCAGTGCAGCCTTACTTCCAGTAGCAATACTGCCTGTAGTATCATGTATGGAGGCCTCAGGGCTCGCTCAGGGCTTGTCACGCAGAACTGCAGGCCTGACAGAGCAGAAGTGCTCTCCTCTCCTCTCCTCTCCTCTCCTCTCCTCTCCTCTCCTCTACTCTCCGCCAGTCCAATATCTAAGAGACTGTTTGCCTGAAAGGACAGAGGGTTTTCAGTTCCAAAATCAATTTCAAGGACACAGAACACAATGAATTTTATTTTATTTTGTTGTTAATTTATTAATTTTCTTGATTTTATGTTAATTCATGTTATGTTTCTTCGTGTCATTTTTTTCTCTTTGTGACTCTGTTTCAGAACCCAGGCTCACAAGCATTAGCTCAAGCCCAAGTGTAGCCAGGAGTAGGCTGAGGCATTCTTCAGTTTAGCCTGAGAAAAGATCCCTTGCAGGCTGGCAAAGGCAAGTCCCAGAGCTGCAGAGAGCAGCAGCAGGAATAGAGGCCAAGCTGTCCGCGGTTCCTGCAGGGGGAGAACCTTGACAAGGAGTTGTGGGACTGACCATGCACAAAAGAGGAGGAAGAAGAAGAAGAAGAAGAAGAAGAAGAAGAAGAAGAAGAAGAAGAAGAAGAAGAGGAAGAAGGGGTGAGTGGTACCGTGGCATCTCTTCCAAAGCGTGACATGTAGCCATGACGAGCAGACTTTTTGCCTTCCACAACTTGTTTGGCTGCTGTGCTTCTTGGGCAGGGATGCATGAGAAGCGCTCTGGTCCCTGCCAGGCGCTTGTGTTAGCTGCAGGGAGAGCTGAGAAGTGGCAGCTGCGGCTGCCAGCATGGTGGAGCATGAGCAGCCGGCTCCCAGGCCAAATGGCCCAAAGAAATGGTGGCAAGGGGCGGTGCTGAGAACTGCAGAGGAAGGCAAAAAACCGCCGGGGACCAGTGCCAATGTGCCCCGGGGGAAAAAGTTCCTTGCTGAGCCCAGTGCTGGCCATGGGCTGTTCCCTGAGCATGTGAGCCAGACCTGGCTCCTTGTCCCACAGGCTGCTCATGCTTGCCAGGAGCTGCCCAAGCCCTATCCTCCCTTGAGCTGGAGCTATGTCGCGGACTTGCCAGAGTGCCCAGCTGCCTCTGAGCTGATAGACCTTGTGGGCAAGAATCCTTGCTGTCCCTGTGTAGGACACCAGTGGGTGTTCCAAAGCACTGCAAGCCCTTGCAAGCCCTTGCAAGCCCTCGACATCCTATCTCTTACGGCTCCTGAGCATTGCTCTGTAGGAGATGAGGATGGTGAGCTGTGCAGTGCTCCTCAAGAAGGAATTGCCTTGGTCTTGCCACTGCTCTGCAGTTGAAAAGGATTTGCATCCATGAGCCGAGCTTGGAAGGTGGCCCTGCCAGCAGATTGTCTTGCAGCGGAGAACCTCCAGCAGCCTCCTGCAAGGTTTTCTTCCCTCAGCCCCTGGCCTGTGATTCCAGCAGCTCCTCAAGTGCTTCCTGTCAGATGTGCTGGGGCTGCCCCCGGGCCAGCTCTGGCAGTGGACACGGGAGGCTGCTCCTCTGGATCCTGCGTGGGGCCTGGTGACCACTGCGTTGCCGGGTGCTGGCATTGTGACATGGGGGTGACACAGCCGCATATGTGCAGCCCTTTGGAGGAAGCCTTTGGGGTGCTGGCTCCAAATCAGTCCCTGTAGCTACAAAATAGGGGAGTAAGCAACCTCATAGAGTCCCTTTTTTGCAAAAAGACAGTGTGGATTTGTTGCCAGTGCAGCCTTCCTTCCAGTAGCAATACTGCCTGTAGTATCATGTATGGAGGCCTCAGGGCTCGCTCAGGGCTTGTCACGCAGAACTGCACGCCTGACAGAGCAGAAGTGCTCTCCTCTCCTCTCCTCTCCTCTCCTCTCCTCTCCTATCCTCTCCTCTCCTCTCCTCTCCTCTTCTCTCCTGTCCGCCAGTCCAATATCTAAGAGACTGTTTGGCTGAAAGGACAGAGGGTTTTCAGTTCCAAAATCAATTTCAAGGACACAGAACACAATGAATTTTATTTTATTTTGTTGTTAATTTATTAATTTTCTTGATTTTATGTTAATTCATGTTATGTTTCTTCGTGTCATTTTTTTTCCCTTTGTGACTCTGTTTCAGAACCCAGGCTCACAAGCATTAGCTCAAGCCCAAGTGTAGCCAGGAGTAGGCTGAGGCATTCTTCAGTTTAGCCTGAGAAAAGATCCCTTGCAGGCTGGCAAAGGCAAGTCCCAGAGCTGCAGAGAGCAGCAGCAGGAATAGAGGCCAAGCTGTGCGCGGTTCCTGCAGGGGGAGAACCTTGACAAGGAGTTGTGGGACTGACCATGCACAAAAGAGGAGGAAGAAGAAGAAGAAGAAGAAGAAGATGAAGAAGAAGAAGAGGAGGAAGAGGAAGAAGGGGTGAGTGGTACCGTGGCATCTCTTCCAAAGCGTGACATGTAGCGATGACGAGCAGACTTTTTGCCTTCCACAACTTGTTTGGCTGCTGTGCTTCTTGGGCAGGGATGCATGAGAAGCGCTCTGGTCCCTGCCAGGCGCTTGTGTTAGCTGCAGGGAGAACTGAGAAGTGGCAGCTGCGGCTGCCAGCATGGTGGAGCATGAGCAGCCGGCTCCCAGGCCAAATGGCCCAAAGAAATGGTGGCAAGGGGCAGTGCTGAGAACTGCAGAGGAAGGCAAAAAACTGCCGGGGACCAGTTGCAATGTGCCCCGGGGGAAAAAGTTCCTTGCTGAGCCCAGTGCTGGCCATGGGCTGTTCCCTGAGCATGTGAGCCAGACCTGGCTCCTTGTCCCACAGGCTGCTCATGCTTGCCAGGAGCTGCCCAAGCCCTATCCTCCCTTGAGCTGGAGCTATGTCGCGGACTTGCCAGAGTGCCCAGCTGCCTCTGAGCTGATGGACCTTGTGGGCAAGAATCCTTGCTGTCCCTGTGTAGGACACCAGTGGGTGTTCCAAAGCACTGCAAGCCCTTGCAAGCCCTTGAAAGCCCTCGCAAGCCCTCGACATCCTATCTCTTACGGCTCCTGAGCGTTGCTGTGTAGGAGATGAGGATGGTGAGCTGTGCAGTGCTCCTCAAGAAGGAATTGCCTTCGTCTTGCCACTGCTATGCAGTTGAAAAGGATTTGCATCCATGAGCCGAGCTTGGAAGGTGACCCTGCCAGCAGATTGTCTTGCAGCGGAGAACCTCCAGCAGCCTCCTGCAAGGTTTTCTTCCCTCAGCCCCTGGCCTGTGATTCCAGCAGCTCCTCAAGTGCTTCCTGTCAGATGTGCTGGGGCTGCCCCCGGGCCAGCTCTGGCAGTGGACATGGGAGGCTGCTCCTCTGGATCCTGCGTGGGGCCTGGTGACCACTGCGTTGCCGGGTGCTGGCATTGTGACATGGGGGTGACACAGCCGCATATGTGCAGCCCTTTGGAGGAAGCCTTTGGGGTGCTGGCTCCAAATCAGTCCCTGTAGCTACAAAATAGGGGAGTAAGCAACCTCATAGAGTCCCTTTTTTGCAAAAAGACAGTGTGGATTTGTTGCCAGTGCAGCCTTACTTCCAGTAGCAATACTGCCTGTAGTATCATGTATGGAGGCCTCAGGGCTCGCTCAGGGCTTGTCACGCAGAACTGCAGGCCTGACAGAGCAGAACTGCTCTCCTCTCCTCTCCTCTCCTCTCCTCTTCTCTCCTGTCCGCCAGTCCAATATCTAAGAGACTGTTTGCCTGAAAGGAGAGAGGGTTTTCAGTTCCAAAATCAATTTCAAGGACACAGAACACAATGAATTTTATTTTATTTTGTTGTTAATTTATTAATTTTCTTGATTTTATGTTAATTCATGTTATGTTTCTTCGTGTCATTTTTTTCCCTTTGTGACTCTGTTTCAGAACCCAGGCTCACAAGCATTAGCTCAAGCCCAAGTGTAGCCAGGAGTAGGCTGAGGCATTCTTCAGTTTAGCCTGAGAAAAGATCCCTTGCAGGCTGGCAAAGGCAAGTCCCAGAGCTGCAGAGAGCAGCAGCAGGAATAGAGGCCAAGCTGTCCGCGGTTCCTGCAGGGGGAGAATCTTGACAAGGAGTTGTGGGACTGACCATGCACAAAAGAGGAGGAAGAAGAAGAAGAAGAAGAAGAAGAAGAAGAAGAAGAAGAAGAAGAAGAAGAAGAAGAAGAAGAAGAAGAAGAGGAAGAAGGGGTGAGTGGTACCGTGGCATCTCTTCCAAAGCGTGACATGTAGCGATGACGAGCAGACTTTTTGCCTTCCACAACTTGTTTGGCTGCTGTGCTTCTTGGGCAGGGATGCATGAGAAGCGCTCTGGTCCCTGCCAGGCGCTTGTGTTAGCTGCAGGGAGAGCTGAGAAGTGGCAGCTGCGGCTGCCAGCATGGTGGAGCATGAGCAGCCGGCTCCCAGGCCAAATGGCCCAAAGAAATGGTGGCAAGGGGCGGTGCTGAGAAGTGCAGAGGAAGGCAAAAAACCGCCGGGGACCAGTGCCAATGTGCCCCGGGGGAAAAAGTTCCTTGCTGAGCCCAGTGCTGGCCATGGGCTGTTCCCTGAGCATGTGAGCCAGACCTGGCTCCTTGTCCCACAGGCTGCTCATGCTTCCCAGGAGCTGCCCAAGCCCTATCCTCCCTTGAGCTGGAGCTATGTCGCGGACTTGCCAGAGTGCCCAGCTGCCTCTGAGCTGATAGACCTTGTGGGCAAGAATCCTTGCTGTCCCTGTGTAGGACACCAGTGGGTGTTCCAAAGCACTGCAAGCCCTTGCAAGCCCTTGCAAGCCCTCGACATCCTATCTCTTACGGCTCCTGAGCATTGCTCTGTAGGAGATGAGGATGGTGAGCTGTGCAGTGCTCCTCAAGAAGGAATTGCCTTGGTCTTGCCACTGCTATGCAGTTGAAAAGGATTTGCATCCATGAGCCGAGCTTGGAAGGTGGCCCTGCCAGCAGATTGTCTTGCAGCGGAGAACCTCCAGCAGCCTCCTGCAAGGTTTTCTTCCCTCAGCCCCTGGCCTGTGATTCCAGCAGCTCCTCAAGTGCTTCCTGTCAGATGTGCTGGGGCTGCCCCCGGGCCAGCTCTGGCAGTGGACACGGGAGGCTGCTCCTCTGGATCCTGCGTGGGGCCTGGTGACCACTGCGTTGCCGGGTGCTGGCATTGTGACATGGGGGTGACACAGCCGCATATGTGCAGCCCTTTGGAGGAAGCCTTTGGGGTGCTGGCTCCAAATCAGTCCCTGTAGCTACAAAATAGGGGAGTAAGCAACCTCATAGAGTCCCTTTTTTGCAAAAAGACAGTGTGGATTTGTCGGCAGTGCAGCCTTACCTCCAGTAGCAATACTGCCTGTAGTATCATGTATGGAGGCCTCAGGGCTCGCTCAGGGCTTGTCACGCAGAACTGCACGCCTGACAGAGCAGAAGTGCTCTCCTCTCCTCTCCTCTCCTCTTCTCTTCTCTCTTGTCTGCCAGTCCAATATCTAAGAGACTGTTTGCCTGAAAGGACAGAGGGTTTTCAGTTCCAAAATCAATTTCAAGGACACAGAACACAATGAATTTTATTTTATTTTGTTGTTAATTTATTAATTTTCTTGATTTTATGTTAATTCATGTTATGTTTCTTCGTGTCATTTTTTTTCCCTTTGTGACTCTGTTTCAGAACCCAGGCTCACAAGCATTAGCTCAAGCCCAAGTGTAGCCAGGAGTAGGCTGAGGCATTCTTCAGTTTAGCCTGAGAAAAGATCCCTTGCAGGCTGGCAAAGGCAAGTCCCAGAGCTGCAGAGAGCAGCAGCAGGAATAGAGGCCAAGCTGTCCGCGGTTCCTGCAGAGGGAGAACCTTGACAAGGAGTTGTGGGACTGACCATGCACAAAAGAGGAGGAAGAAGAAGAAGAAGAAGAAGAAGATGAAGAAGAAGAAGAGGAGGAAGAGGAAGAAGGGGTGAGTGGTACCGTGGCATCTCTTCCAAAGCGTGACATGTAGCGATGACGAGCAGACTTTTTGCCTTGCACAACTTGTTTGGCTGCTGTGCTTCTTGGGCAGGGATGCATGAGAAGCGCTCTGGTCCCTGCCAGGCGCTTGTGTTACCTGCAGGGAGAGCTGAGAAGTGGCAGCTGCGGCTGCCAGCATGGTGGAGCATGAGCAGCCGGCTCCCAGGCCAAATGGCCCAAAGAAATGGTGGCAAGGGGCGGTGCTGAGAAGTGCAGAAGAAGGCAAAAAACCGCCGGGGACCAGTGCCAGTGTGCCCCGGGGGAAAAAGTTCCTTGATGAGCCCAGTGCTGGCCATGGGCTGTTCCCTGAGCATGTGAGCCAGACCTGGCTCCTTGTCCCACAGGCTGCTCATGCTTGCCAGGAGCTGCCCAAGCCCTATCCTCCCTTGAGCTGGAGCTATGTCGCGGACTTGCCAGAGTGCCCAGCTGCCTCTGAGCTGATGGACCTTGTGGGCAAGAATCCTTGCTGTCCCTGTGTAGGACACCAGTGGGTGTTCCAAAGCACTGCAAGCCCTTGCAAGCCCTTGCAAGCCCTCGACATCCTATCTCTTACGGCTCCTGAGCATTGCTCTGTAGGAGATGAGGATGGTGAGCTGTGCAGTGCTCCTCAAGAAGGAATTGCCTTGGTCTTGCCACTGCTATGCAGTTGAAAAGGATTTGCATCCATGAGCCGAGCTTGGAAGGTGGCCCTGCCAGCAGATTGTCTTGCAGCGGAGAACCTCCAGCAGCCTCCTGCAAGGTTTTCTTCCCTCAGCCCCTGGCCTGTGATTCCAGCAGCTCCTCAAGTGCTTCCTGTCAGATGTGCTGGGGCTGCCCCCGGGCCAGCTCTGGCAGTGGACACGGGAGGCTGCTCCTCTGGATCCTGCGTGGGGCCTGGTGACCACTGCGTTGCCGGGTGCTGGCATTGTGACATGGGGGTGACACAGCCGCATATGTGCAGCCCTTTGGAGGAAGCCTTTGGGGTGCTGGCTCCAAATCAGTCCCTGTAGCTACAAAATAGGGGAGTAAGCAACCTCATAGAGTCCCTTTTTTGCAAAAAGACAGTGTGGATTTGTTGCCAGTGCAGCCTTACTTCCAGTAGCAATACTGCCTGTAGTATCATGTATGGAGGCCTCAGGGCTCGCTCAGGGCTTGTCACGCAGAACTGCAGGCCTGACAGAGCAGAACTGCTCTCCTCTCCTCTCCTCTCCTCTCCTCTCCTCTTCTCTCCTGTCCGCCAGTCCAATATCTAAGAGACTGTTTGCCTGAAAGGAGAGAGGGTTTTCAGTTCCAAAATCAATTTCAAGGACACAGAACACAATGAATTTTATTTTATTTTGTTGTTAATTTATTAATTTTCTTGATTTTATGTTAATTCATGTTATGTTTCTTCGTGTCATTTTTTTCCCTTTGTGACTCTGTTTCAGAACCCAGGCTCACAAGCATTAGCTCAAGCCCAAGTGTAGCCAGGAGTAGTCTGAGGCATTCTTCAGTTTAGCCTGAGAAAAGATCCCTTGCAGGCTGGCAAAGGCAAGTCCCAGAGCTGCAGAGAGCAGCAGCAGGAATAGAGGCCAAGCTGTCCGCGGTTCCTGCAGGGGGAGAATCTTGACAAGGAGTTGTGGGACTGACCATGCACAAAAGAGGAGGAAGAAGAAGAAGAAGAAGAAGAAGAAGAAGAAGAAGAAGAAGAAGAAGAAGAAGAGGAAGAAGTGGTGAGTGGTACCGTGGCATCTCTTCCAAAGCGTGACATGTAGCGATGACGAGCAGACTTTTTGCCTTCCACAACTTGTTTGGCTGCTGTGCTTCTTGGGCAGGGATGCATGAGAAGCGCTCTGGTCCCTGCCAGGCGCTTGTGTTAGCTGCAGGGAGAGCTGAGAAGTGGCAGCTGCGGCTGCCAGCATGGTGGAGCATGAGCAGCCGGCTCCCAGGCCAAATGGCCCAAAGAAATGGTGGCAAGGGGCGGTGCTGAGAACTGCAGAAGAAGGCAAAAAACCGCCAGGGACCAGTGCCAGTGTGCCCCGGGGGAAAAAGTTCCTTGCTGAGCCCAGTGCTGGCCATGGGCTGTTCCCTGAGCATGTGAGCCAGACCTGGCTCCTTGTCCCACAGGCTGCTCATGCTTGCCAGGAGCTGCCCAAGCCCTATCCTCCCTTGAGCTGGAGCTATGTCGCGGACTTGCCAGAGTGCCCAGCTGCCTCTGAGCTGATGGACCTTGTGGGCAAGAATCCTTGCTGTCCCTGTGTAGGACACCAGTGGGTGTTCCAAAGCACTGCAAGCCCTTGCAAGCCCTTGCAAGCCCTCGCAAGCCCTCGACATCCTATCTCTTACGGCTCCTGAGCGTTGCTGTGTAGGAGATGAGGATGGTGAGCTGTGCAGTGCTCCTCAAGAAGGAATTGCCTTCGTCTTGCCACTGCTATGCAGTTGAAAAGGATTTGCATCCATGAGCCGAGCTTGGAAGGTGGCCCTGCCAGCAGATTGTCTTGCAGCGGAGAACCTCCAGCAGCCTCCTGCAAGGTTTTCTTCCCTCAGCCCCTGGCCTGTGATTCCAGCAGCTCCTCAAGTGCTTCCTGTCAGATGTGCTGGGGCTGCCCCCGGGCCAGCTCTGGCAGTGGACACGGGAGGCTGCTCCTCTGGATCCTGCGTGGGGCCTGGTGACCACTGCGTTGCCGGGTGCTGGCATTGTGACATGGGGGTGACACAGCCGCATATGTGCAGCCCTTTGGAGGAAGCCTTTGGGGTGCTGGCTCCAAATCAGTCCCTGTAGCTACAAAATAGGGGAGTAAGCAACCTCATAGAGTCCCTTTTTTGCAAAAAGACAGTGTGGATTTGTTGCCAGTGCAGCCTTACTTCCAGTAGCAATACTGCCTGTAGTATCATGTATGGAGGCCTCAGGGCTCGCTCAGGGCTTGTCACGCAGAACTGCAGGCCTGACAGAGCAGAACTGCTCTCCTCTCCTCTCCTCTCCTCTCCTCTTCTCTCCTGTCCGCCAGTCCAATATCTAAGAGACTGTTTGCCTGAAAGGAGAGAGGGTTTTCAGTTCCAAAATCAATTTCAAGGACACAGAACACAATGAATTTTATTTTATTTTGTTGTTAATTTATTAATTTTCTTGATTTTATGTTAATTCATGTTATGTTTCTTCGTGTCATTTTTTTCCCTTTGTGACTCTGTTTCAGAACCCAGGCTCACAAGCATTAGCTCAAGCCCAAGTGTAGCCAGGAGTAGGCTGAGGCATTCTTCAGTTTAGCCTGAGAAAAGATCCCTTGCAGGCTGGCAAAGGCAAGTCCCAGAGCTGCAGAGAGCAGCAGCAGGAATAGAGGCCAAGCTGTCCGCGGTTCCTGCAGGGGGAGAATCTTGACAAGGAGTTGTGGGACTGACCATGCACAAAAGAGGAGGAAGAAGAAGAAGAAGAAGAAGAAGAAGAAGAAGAAGAAGAAGAAGAAGAAGAAGAAGAAGAGGAAGAAGGGGTGAGTGGTACCGTGGCATCTCTTCCAAAGCGTGACATGTAGCGATGACGAGCAGACTTTTTGCCTTCCACAACTTGTTTGGCTGCTGTGCTTCTTGGGCAGGGATGCATGAGAAGCGCTCTGGTCCCTGCCAGGCGCTTGTGTTAGCTGCAGGGAGAGCTGAGAAGTGGCAGCTGCGGCTGCCAGCATGGTGGAGCATGAGCAGCCGGCTCCCAGGCCAAATGGCCCAAAGAAATGGTGGCAAGGGGCGGTGCTGAGAACTGCAGAGGAAGGCAAAAAACCGCCGGGGACCAGTGCCAATGTGCCCCGGGGGAAAAAGTTCCTTGCTGAGCCCAGTGCTGGCCATGGGCTGTTCCCTGAGCATGTGAGCCAGACCTGGCTCCTTGTCCCACAGGCTGCTCATGCTTGCCAGGAGCTGCCCAAGCCCTATCCTCCCTTGAGCTGGAGCTATGTCGCGGACTTGCCAGAGTGCCCAGCTGCCTCTGAGCTGATGGACCTTGTGGGCAAGAATCCTTGCTGTCCCTGTGTAGGACACCAGTGGGTGTTCCAAAGCACTGCAAGCCCTTGCAAGCCCTTGCAAGCCCTCGACATCCTATCTCTTACGGCTCCTGAGCATTGCTCTGTAGGAGATGAGGATGGTGAGCTGTGCAGTGCTCCTCAAGAAGGAATTGCCTTGGTCTTGCCACTGCTATCCAGTTGAAAAGGATTTGCATCCATGAGCCGAGCTTGGAAGGTGGCCCTGCCAGCAGATTGTCTTGCAGCGGAGAACCTCCAGCAGCCTCCTGCAAGGTTTTCTTCCCTCAGCCCCTGGCCTGTGATTCCAGCAGCTCCTCAAGTGCTTCCTGTCAGATGTGCTGGGGCTGCCCCCGGGCCAGCTCTGGCAGTGGACACGGGAGGCTGCTCCTCTGGATCCTGCGTGGGGCCTGGTGACCACTGCGTTGCCGGGTGCTGGCATTGTGACATGGGGGTGACACAGCCGCATATGTGCAGCCCTTTGGAGGAAGCCTTTGGGGTGCTGGCTCCAAATCAGTCCCTGTAGCTACAAAATAGGGGAGTAAGCAACCTCATAGAGTCCCTTTTTTGCAAAAAGACAGTGTGGATTTGTTGCCAGTGCAGCCTTACTTCCAGTAGCAATACTGCCTGTAGTATCATGTATGGAGGCCTCAGGGCTCGCTCAGGGCTTGTCACGCAGAACTGCAGGCCTGACAGAGCAGAACTGCTCTCCTCTCCTCTCCTCTCCTCTCCTCTCCTCTTCTCTCCTGTCCGCCAGTCCAATATCTAAGAGACTGTTTGCCTGAAAGGAGAGAGGGTTTTCAGTTCCAAAATCAATTTCAAGGACACAGAACACAATGAATTTTATTTTATTTTGTTGTTAATTTATTAATTTTCTTGATTTTATGTTAATTCATGTTATGTTTCTTCGTGTCATTTTTTTCCCTTTGTGACTCTGTTTCAGAACCCAGGCTCACAAGCATTAGCTCAAGCCCAAGTGTAGCCAGGAGTAGTCTGAGGCATTCTTCAGTTTAGCCTGAGAAAAGATCCCTTGCAGGCTGGCAAAGGCAAGTCCCAGAGCTGCAGAGAGCAGCAGCAGGAATAGAGGCCAAGCTGTCCGCGGTTCCTGCAGGGGGAGAATCTTGACAAGGAGTTGTGGGACTGACCATGCACAAAAGAGGAGGAAGAAGAAGAAGAAGAAGAAGAAGAAGAAGAAGAAGAAGAAGAAGAAGAAGAAGAGGAAGAAGTGGTGAGTGGTACCGTGGCATCTCTTCCAAAGCGTGACATGTAGCGATGACGAGCAGACTTTTTGCCTTCCACAACTTGTTTGGCTGCTGTGCTTCTTGGGCAGGGATGCATGAGAAGCGCTCTGGTCCCTGCCAGGCGCTTGTGTTAGCTGCAGGGAGAGCTGAGAAGTGGCAGCTGCGGCTGCCAGCATGGTGGAGCATGAGCAGCCGGCTCCCAGGCCAAATGGCCCAAAGAAATGGTGGCAAGGGGCGGTGCTGAGAACTGCAGAAGAAGGCAAAAAACCGCCGGGGACCAGTGCCAGTGTGCCCCGGGGGAAAAAGTTCCTTGCTGAGCCCAGTGCTGGCCATGGGCTGTTCCCTGAGCATGTGAGCCAGACCTGGCTCCTTGTCCCACAGGCTGCTCATGCTTGCCAGGAGCTGCCCAAGCCCTATCCTCCCTTGAGCTGGAGCTATGTCGCGGACTTGCCAGAGTGCCCAGCTGCCTCTGAGCTGATGGACCTTGTGGGCAAGAATCCTTGCTGTCCCTGTGTAGGACACCAGTGGGTGTTCCAAAGCACTGCAAGCCCTTGCAAGCCCTTGCAAGCCCTCGCAAGCCCTCGACATCCTATCTCTTACGGCTCCTGAGCGTTGCTGTGTAGGAGATGAGGATGGTGAGCTGTGCAGTGCTCCTCAAGAAGGAATTGCCTTCGTCTTGCCACTGCTATGCAGTTGAAAAGGATTTGCATCCATGAGCCGAGCTTGGAAGGTGGCCCTGCCAGCAGATTGTCTTGCAGCGGAGAACCTCCAGCAGCCTCCTGCAAGGTTTTCTTCCCTCAGCCCCTGGCCTGTGATTCCAGCAGCTCCTCAAGTGCTTCCTGTCAGATGTGCTGGGGCTGCCCCCGGGCCAGCTCTGGCAGTGGACACGGGAGGCTGCTCCTCTGGATCCTGCGTGGGGCCTGGTGACCACTGCGTTGCCGGGTGCTGGCATTGTGACATGGGGGTGACACAGCCGCATATGTGCAGCCCTTTGGAGGAAGCCTTTGGGGTGCTGGCTCCAAATCAGTCCCTGTAGCTACAAAATAGGGGAGTAAGCAACCTCATAGAGTCCCTTTTTTGCAAAAAGACAGTGTGGATTTGTTGCCAGTGCAGCCTTACTTCCAGTAGCAATACTGCCTGTAGTATCATGTATGGAGGCCTCAGGGCTCGCTCAGGGCTTGTCACGCAGAACTGCAGGCCTGACAGAGCAGAACTGCTCTCCTCTCCTCTCCTCTCCTCTCCTCTTCTCTCCTGTCCGCCAGTCCAATATCTAAGAGACTGTTTGCCTGAAAGGAGAGAGGGTTTTCAGTTCCAAAATCAATTTCAAGGACACAGAACACAATGAATTTTATTTTATTTTGTTGTTAATTTATTAATTTTCTTGATTTTATGTTAATTCATGTTATGTTTCTTCGTGTCATTTTTTTCCCTTTGTGACTCTGTTTCAGAACCCAGGCTCACAAGCATTAGCTCAAGCCCAAGTGTAGCCAGGAGTAGGCTGAGGCATTCTTCAGTTTAGCCTGAGAAAAGATCCCTTGCAGGCTGGCAAAGGCAAGTCCCAGAGCTGCAGAGAGCAGCAGCAGGAATAGAGGCCAAGCTGTCCGCGGTTCCTGCAGGGGGAGAATCTTGACAAGGAGTTGTGGGACTGACCATGCACAAAAGAGGAGGAAGAAGAAGAAGAAGAAGAAGAAGAAGAAGAAGAAGAAGAAGAAGAAGAAGAAGAAGAGGAAGAAGGGGTGAGTGGTACCGTGGCATCTCTTCCAAAGCGTGACATGTAGCGATGACGAGCAGACTTTTTGCCTTCCACAACTTGTTTGGCTGCTGTGCTTCTTGGGCAGGGATGCATGAGAAGCGCTCTGGTCCCTGCCAGGCGCTTGTGTTAGCTGCAGGGAGAGCTGAGAAGTGGCAGCTGCGGCTGCCAGCATGGTGGAGCATGAGCAGCCGGCTCCCAGGCCAAATGGCCCAAAGAAATGGTGGCAAGGGGCGGTGCTGAGAACTGCAGAGGAAGGCAAAAAACCGCCGGGGACCAGTGCCAATGTGCCCCGGGGGAAAAAGTTCCTTGCTGAGCCCAGTGCTGGCCATGGGCTGTTCCCTGAGCATGTGAGCCAGACCTGGCTCCTTGTCCCACAGGCTGCTCATGCTTGCCAGGAGCTGCCCAAGCCCTATCCTCCCTTGAGCTGGAGCTATGTCGCGGACTTGCCAGAGTGCCCAACTGCCTCTGAGCTGATAGACCTTGTGGGCAAGAATCCTTGCTGTCCCTGTGTAGGACACCAGTGGGTGTTCCAAAGCACTGCAAGCCCTTGCAAGCCCTTGCAAGCCCTCGACATCCTATCTCTTACAGCTCCTGAGCATTGCTCTGTAGGAGATGAGGATGGTGAGCTGTGCAGTGCTCCTCAAGAAGGAATTGCCTTGGTCTTGCCACTGCTATGCAGTTGAAAAGGATTTGCATCCATGAGCCGAGCTTGGAAGGTGGCCCTGCCAGCAGATTGTCTTGCAGCGGAGAACCTCCAGCAGCCTCATGCAAGGTTTTCTTCCCTCAGCCCCTGGCCTGTGATTCCAGCAGCTCCTCAAGTGCTTCCTGTCAGATGTGCTGGGGCTGCCCCCGGGCCAGCTCTGGCAGTGGACACGGGAGGCTGCTCCTCTGGATCCTGCGTGGGGCCTGGTGACCACTGCGTTGCCGGGTGCTGGCATTGTGACATGGGGGTGACACAGCCGCATATGTGCAGCCCTTTGGAGGAAGCCTTTGGGGTGCTGGCTCCAAATCAGTCCCTGTACCTACAAAATAGGGGAGTAAGCAACCTCATAGAGTCCCTTTTTTGCAAAAAGACAGTGTGGATTTGTCGGCAGTGCAGCCTTACTTCCAGTAGCAATACTGCCTGTAGTATCATGTATGGAGGCCTCAGGGCTCGCTCAGGGCTTGTCACGCAGAACTGCACGCCTGACAGAGCAGAAGTGCTCTCCTCTCCTCTCCTCTCCTCTCCTCTTCTCTCTTGTCTGCCAGTCCAATATCTAAGAGACTGTTTGCCTGAAAGGACAGAGGGTTTTCAGTTCCAAAATCAATTTCAAGGACACAGAACACAATGAATTTTATTTTATTTTGTTGTTAATTTATTAATTTTCTTGATTTTATGTTAATTCATGTTATGTTTCTTCGTGTCATTTTTTTTCCCTTTGTGACTCTGTTTCAGAACCCAGGCTCACAAGCATTAGCTCAAGCCCAAGTGTAGCCAGGAGTAGGCTGAGGCATTCTTCAGTTTAGCCTGAGAAAAGATCCCTTGCAGGCTGGCAAAGGCAAGTCCCAGAGCTGCAGAGAGCAGCAGCAGGAATAGAGGCCAAGCTGTCCGCGGTTCCTGCAGAGGGAGAACCTTGACAAGGAGTTGTGGGACTGACCATGCACAAAAGAGGAGGAAGAAGAAGAAGAAGAAGAAGAAGATGAAGAAGAAGAAGAGGAGGAAGAGGAAGAAGGGGTGAGTGGTACCGTGGCATCTCTTCCAAAGCGTGACATGTAGCGATGACGAGCAGACTTTTTGCCTTGCACAACTTGTTTGGCTGCTGTGCTTCTTGGGCAGGGATGCATGAGAAGCGCTCTGGTCCCTGCCAGGCGCTTGTGTTAGCTGCAGGGAGAGCTGAGAAGTGGCAGCTGCGGCTGCCAGCATGGTGGAGCATGAGCAGCCGGCTCCCAGGCCAAATGGCCCAAAGAAATGGTGGCAAGGGGCGGTGCTGAGAACTGCAGAAGAAGGCAAAAAACCGCCGGGGACCAGTGCCAGTGTGCCCCGGGGGAAAAAGTTCCTTGCTGAGCCCAGTGCTGGCCATGGGCTGTTCCCTGAGCATGTGAGCCAGACCTGGCTCCTTGTCCCACAGGCTGCTCATGCTTGCCAGGAGCTGCCCAAGCCCTATCCTCCCTTGAGCTGGAGCTATGTCGCGGACTTGCCAGAGTGCCCAGCTGCCTCTGAGCTGATGGACCTTGTGGGCAAGAATCCTTGCTGTCCCTGTGTAGGACACCAGTGGGTGTTCCAAAGCACTGCAAGCCCTTGCAAGCCCTTGAAAGCCCTCGCAAGCCCTCGACATCCTATCTCTTACGGCTCCTGAGCGTTGCTGTGTAGGAGATGAGGATGGTGAGCTGTGCAGTGCTCCTCAAGAAGGAATTGCCTTCGTCTTGCCACTGCTATGCAGTTGAAAAGGATTTGCATCCATGAGCCGAGCTTGGAAGGTGACCCTGCCAGCACATTGTCTTGCAGCGGAGAACCTCCAGCAGCCTCCTGCAAGGTTTTCTTCCCTCAGCCCCTGGCCTGTGATTCCAGCAGCTCCTCAAGTGCTTCCTGTCAGATGTGCTGGGGCTGCCCCCGGGCCAGCTCTGGCAGTGGACACGGGAGGCTGCTCCTCTGGATCCTGCGTGGGGCCTGGTGACCACTGCGTTGCCGGGTGCTGGCATTGTGCCATGGGGGTGACACAGCCGCATATGTGCAGCCCTTTGGAGGAAGCCTTTGGGGTGCTGGCTCCAAATCAGTCCCTGTACCTACAAAATAGGGGAGTAAGCAACCTAATAGAGTCCCTTTTTTGCAAAAAGACAGTGTGGATTTGTTGCCAGTGCAGCCTTCCTTCCAGTAGCAATACTGCCTGTAGTATCATGTATGGAGGCCTCAGGGCTCGCTCAGGGCTTGTCACGCAGAACTGCAGGCCTGACAGAGCAGAACTGCTCTCCTCTCCTCTCCTCTCCTCTCCTCTCCTCTTCTCTCCTGTCCGCCAGTCCAATATCTAAGAGACTGTTTGCCTGAAAGGACAGAGGGTTTTCAGTTCCAAAATCAATGTCAAGGACACAGAACACAATGAATTTTATTTTATTTTGTTGTTAATTTATTAATTTTCTTGATTTTATGTTAATTCATGTTATGTTTCTTCGTGTCATTTTTTTTCCCTTTGTGACTCTGTTTCAGAACCCAGGCTCACAAGCATTAGCTCAAGCCCAAGTGTAGCCAGGAGTAGGCTGAGGCATTCTTCAGTTTAGCCTGAGAAAAGATCCCTTGCAGGCTGGCAAAGGCAAGTCCCAGAGCTGCAGAGAGCAGCAGCAGGAATAGAGGCCAAGCTGTCCGCGGTTCCTGCAGAGGGAGAACCTTGACAAGGAGTTGTGGGACTGACCATGCACAAAAGAGGAGGAAGAAGAAGAAGAAGAAGAAGAAGATGAAGAAGAAGAGGAGGAAGAGGAAGAAGGGGTGAGTGGTACCGTGGCATCTCTTCCAAAGCGTGACATGTAGCGATGACGAGCAGACTTTTTGCCTTCCACAACTTGTTTGGCTGCTGTGCTTCTTGGGCAGGGATGCATGAGAAGCGCTCTGGTCCCTGCCAGGCGCTTGTGTTACCTGCAGGGAGAGCTGAGAAGTGGCAGCTGCGGCTGCCAGCATGGTGGAGCATGAGCAGCCGGCTCCCAGGCCAAATGGCCCAAAGAAATGGTGGCAAGGGGCCGTGCTGAGAACTGCAGAGGAAGGCAAAAAACCGCCGGGGACCAGTGGCAATGTGCCCCGGGGGAAAAAGTTCCTTGCTGAGCCCAGTGCTGGCCATGGGCTGTTCCCTGAGCATGTGAGCCAGACCTGGCTCCTTGTCCCACAGGCTGCTCATGCTTGCCAGGACCTGCCCAAGCCCTATCCTCCCTTGAGCTGGAGCTATGTCGCGGACTTGCCAGAGTGCCCAGCTGCCTCTGAGCTGATGGACCTTGTGGGCAAGAATCCTTGCTGTCCCTGTGTAGGACACCAGTGGGTGTTCCAAAGCACTGCAAGCCCTTGCAAGCCCTTGCAAGCCTTCGACATCCTATCTCTTACGGCTCCTGAGCGTTGCTCTGTAGGAGATGAGGATGGTGAGCTCTGCAGTGCTGCTCAAGAAGGAATTGCCTTGGTCTTGCCACTGCTATGCAGTTGAAAAGGATTTGCATCCATGAGCCGAGCTTGGAAGGTGGCCCTGCCAGCAGATTGTCTTGCAGCGGAGAACCTCCAGCAGCCTCATGCAAGGTTTTCTTCCCTCAGCCCCTGGCCTGTGATTCCAGCAGCTCCTCAAGTGCTTCCTGTCAGATGTGCTGGGGCTGCCCCCGGGCCAGCTCTGGCAGTGGACACGGGAGGCTGCTCCTCTGGATCCTGCGTGGGGCCTGGTGACCACTGCGTTGCCGGGTGCTGGCATTGTGACATGGGGGTGACACAGCCGCATATGTGCAGCCCTTTGGAGGAAGCCTTTGGGGTGCTGGCTCCAAATCAGTCCCTGTAGCTACAAAATAGGGGAGTAAGCAACCTCATAGAGTCCCTTTTTTGCAAAAAGACAGTGTGGATTTGTTGCCAGTGCAGCCTTCCTTCCAGTAGCAATACTGCCTGTAGTATCATGTATGGAGGCCTCAGGGCTCGCTCAGGGCTTGTCACGCAGAACTGCATGCCTGATAGAGCAGAAGTGCTCTCCTCTCCTCTCCTCTCCTCTCCTCTTCTCTCCTCTCCTGTCCGCCAGTCCAATATCTAAGAGACTGTTTGCCTGAAAGGACAGAGGGTTTTCAGTTCCAAAATCAATTTCAAGGACACAGAACACAATGAATTTTATTTTATTTTGTTGTTAATTTATTAATTTTCTTGATTTTATGTTAATTCATGTTATGTTTCTTCGTGTCAATTTTTTTCCCTTTGTGACTCTGTTTCAGAAGGCTCACAAGCATTAGCTCAAGCCCAAGTGTAGCCAGGAGTAGGCTGAGGCATTCTTCAGTTTAGCCTGAGAAAAGATCCCTTGCAGGCTGGCAAAGGCAAGTCCCAGAGCTGCAGAGAGCAGCAGCAGGAATAGAGGCCAAGCTGTCCGCGGTTCCTGCAGAGGGAGAACCTTGACAAGGAGTTGTGGGACTGACCATGCACAAAAGAGGAGGAAGAAGAAGAAGAAGAAGAAGAAGTTGAAGAAGAAGAGGAGGAAGAGGAAGAAGGGGTGAGTGGTACCGTGGCATCTCTTCCAAAGCGTGACATGTAGCGATGACGAGCAGACTTTTTGCCTTCCACAACTTGTTTGGCTGCTGTGCTTCTTGGGCAGGGATGCATGAGAAGCGCTCTGGTCCCTGCCAGGCGCTTGTGTTACCTGCAGGGAGAGCTGAGAAGTGGCAGCTGCGGCTGCCAGCATGGTGGAGCATGAGCAGCCGGCTCCCAGGCCAAATGGCCCAAAGAAATGGTGGCAAGGGGCCGTGCTGAGAACTGCAGAGGAAGGCAAAAAACCGCTGGGGACCAGTGCCAATGTGCCCCGGGGGAAAAAGTTCCTTGCTGAGCCCAGTGCTGGCCATGGGCTGTTCCCTGAGCATGTGAGCCAGACCTGGCTCCTTGTCCCACAGGCTGCTCATGCTTGCCAGGAGCTGCCCAAGCCCTATCCTCCCTTGAGCTGGAGCTATGTCGCGGACTTGCCAGAGTGCCCAGCTGCCTCTGAGCTGATGGACCTTGTGGGCAAGAATCCTTGCTGTCCCTGTGTAGGACACCAGTGGGTGTTCCAAAGCACTGCAAGCCCTTGCAAGCCCTTGCAAGCCCTCGACATCCTATCTCTTACGGCTCCTGAGCGTTGCTGTGTAGGAGATGAGGATGGTGAGCTGTGCAGTGCTCCTCAAGAAGGAATTGCCTTGGTCTTGCCACTGCTATGCAGTTGAAAAGGATTTGCATCCATGAGCCGAGCTTGGAAGGTGGCCCTGCCAGCAGATTGTCTTGCAGCGGAGAACCTCCAGCAGCCTCCTGCAAGGTTTTCTTCCCTCAGCCCCTGGCCTGTGATTCCAGCAGCTCCTCAAGTGCTTCCTGTCAGATGTGCTGGGGCTGCCCCCGGGCCAGCTCTGGCAGTGGACACGGGAGGCTGCTCCTCTGGATCCTGCGTGGGGCCTGGTGACCACTGCGTTGCCGGGTGCTGGCATTGTGACATGGGGGTGACACAGCCGCATATGTGCAGCCCTTTGGAGGAAGCCTTTGGGGTGCTGGCTCCAAATCAGTCCCTGTAGCTACAAAATAGGGGAGTAAGCAACCTCATAGAGTCCCTTTTTTGCAAAAAGACAGTGTGGATTTGTTGGCAGTGCAGCCTTACTTCCAGTAGCAATACTGCCTGTAGTATCATGTATGGAGGCCTCAGGGCTCGCTCAGGGCTTGTCACGCAGAACTGCAGGCCTGACAGAGCAGAACTGCTCTCCTCTCCTCTCCTCTCCTCTCCTCTCCTCTCCTCTCCTCTTCTCTCCTCTCCTGTCCGCCAGTCCAATATCTAAGAGACTGTTTGCCTGAAAGGACAGAGGGTTTTCAGTTCCAAAATCAATTTCAAGGACACAGAACACAATGAATTTTATTTTATTTTGTTGTTAATTTATTAATTTTCTTGATTTTATGTTAATTCATGTTATGTTTCTTCGTGTCATTTTTTTTCCCTTTGTGACTCTGTTTCAGAACCCAGGCTCACAAGCATTAGCTCAAGCCCAAGTGTAGCCAGGAGTAGGCTGAGGCATTCTTCAGTTTAGCCTGAGAAAAGATCCCTTGCAGGCTGGCAAAGGCAAGTCCCAGAGCTGCAGAGAGCAGCAGCAGGAATAGAGGCCAAGCTGTCCGCGGTTCCTGCAGGGGGAGAACCTTGACAAGGAGTTGTGGGACTGACCATGCACAAAAGAGGAGGAAGAAGAAGAAGAAGAAGAAGAAGAAGAAGAAGAAGAAGAAGAGGAAAAAGAGGAAGAAGGGGTGAGTGGTACCGTGGCATCTCTTCCAAAGCGTGACATGTAGCGATGACGAGCAGACTTTTTGCCTTCCACAACTTGTTTGGCTGCTGTGCTTCTTGGGCAGGGATGCATGAGAAGCGCTCTGGTCCCTGCCAGGCGCTTGTGTTACCTGCAGGGAGAGCTGAGAAGTGGCAGCTGCGGCTGCCAGCATGGTGGAGCATGAGCAGCCGGCTCCCAGGCCAAATGGCCCAAAGAAATGGTGGCAAGGGGCGGTGCTGAGAACTGCAGAGGAAGGCAAAAAACCGCTGGGGACCAGTGCCAATGTGCCCCGGGGGAAAAAGTTCCTTGCTGAGCCCAGTGCTGGCCATAGGCTGTTCCCTGAGCATGTGAGCCAGACCTGGCTCCTTGTCCCACAGGCTGCTCATGCTTCCCAGGAGCTGCCCAAGCCCTATCCTCCCTTGAGCTGGAGCTATGTCGCGGACTTGCCAGAGTGCCCAAGTGCCTCTGAGCTGATGGACCTTGTGGGCAAGAATCCTTGCTGTCCCTGTGTAGGACACCAGTGGGTGTTCCAAAGCACTGCAAGCCCTTGCAAGCCCTTGCAAGCCCTCGACATCCTATCTCTTACGGCTCCTGAGCGTTGCTGTGTAGGAGATGAGGATGGTGAGCTCTGCAGTGCTCCTCAAGAAGGAATTGCCTTGGTCTTGCCACTGCTATGCAGTTGAAAAGGATTTGCATCCATGAGCCGAGCTTGGAAGGTGGCCCTGCCAGCAGATTGTCTTGCAGCGGAGAACCTCCAGCAGCCTCATGCAAGGTTTTCTTCCCTCAGCCCCTGGCCTGTGATTCCAGCAGCTCCTCAAGTGCTTCCTGTCAGATGTGCTGGGGCTGCCCCCGGGCCAGCTCTGGCAGTGGACACGGGAGGCTGCTCCTCTGGATCCTGCGTGGGGCCTGGTGACCACTGCGTTGCCGGGTGCTGGCATTGTGACATGGGGGTGACACAGCCGCATATGTGCAGCCCTTTGGAGGAAGCCTTTGGGGTGCTGGCTCCAAATCAGTCCCTGTAGCTACAAAATAGGGGAGTAAGCAACCTCATAGAGTCCCTTTTTTGCAAAAAGACAGTGTGGATTTGTTGCCAGTGCAGCCTTCCTTCCAGTAGCAATACTGCCTGTAGTATCATGTATGGAGGCCTCAGGGCTCGCTCAGGGCTTGTCACGCAGAACTGCAGGCCTGACAGAGCAGAAGTGCTCTCCTCTCCTCTCCTCTCCTCTCCTCTCCTCTACTCTCCGCCAGTCCAATATCTAAGAGACTGTTTGCCTGAAAGGACAGAGGGTTTTCAGTTCCAAAATCAATTTCAAGGACACAGAACACAATGAATTTTATTTTATTTTGTTGTTAATTTATTAATTTTCTTGATTTTATGTTAATTCATGTTATGTTTCTTCGTGTCATTTTTTTTCCCTTTGTGACTCTGTTTCAGAACCCAGGCTCACAAGCATTAGCTCAAGCCCAAGTGTAGCCAGGAGTAGGCTGAGGCATTCTTCAGTTTAGCCTGAGAAAAGATCCCTTGCAGGCTGGCAAAGGCAAGTCCCAGAGCTGCAGAGAGCAGCAGCAGGAATAGAGGCCAAGCTGTCCGCGGTTCCTGCAGGGGGAGAACCTTGACAAGGAGTTGTGGGACTGACCATGCACAAAAGAGGAGGAAGAAGAAGAAGAAGAAGAAGAAGAAGAAGAAGAAGAGGAAAAAGAGGAAGAAGGGGTGAGTGGTACCGTGGCATCTCTTCCAAAGCGTGACATGTAGCGATGACGAGCAGACTTTTTGCCTTCCACAACTTGTTTGGCTGCTGTGCTTCTTGGGCAGGGATGCATGAGAAGCGCTCTGGTCCCTGCCAGGCGCTTGTGTTACCTGCAGGGAGAGCTGAGAAGTGGCAGCTGCGGCTGCCAGCATGGTGGAGCATGAGCAGCCGGCTCCCAGGCCAAATGGCCCAAAGAAATGGTGGCAAGGGGCGGTGCTGAGAACTGCAGAGGAAGGCAAAAAACCGCTGGGGACCAGTGGCAATGTGCCCCGGGGGAAAAAGTTCCTTGCTGAGCCCAGTGCTGGCCATGGGCTGTTCCCTGAGCATGTGAGCCAGACCTGGCTCCTTGTCCCACAGGCTGCTCATGCTTGCCAGGAGCTGCCCAAGCCCTATCCTCCCTTGAGCTGGAGCTATGTCGCGGACTTGCCAGAGTGCCCAGCTGCCTCTGAGCTGATGGACCTTGTGGGCAAGAATCCTTGCTGTCCCTGTGTAGGACACCAGTGGGTGTTCCAAAGCACTGCAAGCCCTTGCAAGCCCTTGCAAGCCCTCGACATCCTATCTCTTACGGCTCCTGAGCGTTGCTGTGTAGGAGATGAGGATGGTGAGCTGTGCAGTGCTCCTCAAGAAGGAATTGCCTTGGTCTTGCCACTGCTATGCAGTTGAAAAGGATTTGCATCCATGAGCCGAGCTTGGAAGGTGGCCCTGCCAGCAGATTGTCTTGCAGCGGAGAACCTCCAGCAGCCTCATGCAAGGTTTTCTTCCCTCAGCCCCTGGCCTGTGATTCCAGCAGCTCCTTAAGTGCTTCCTGTCAGATGTGCTGGGGCTGCCCCCGGGCCAGCTCTGGCAGTGGACACGGGAGGCTGCTCCTCTGGATCCTGCGTGGGGCCTGGTGACCACTGCGTTGCGGGGTGCTGGCATTGTGACATGGGGGTGACACAGCCGCATATGTGCAGCCCTTTGGAGGAAGCCTTTGGGGTGCTGGCTCCAAATCAGTCCCTGTAGCTACAAAATAGGGGAGTAAGCAACCTCATAGAGTCCCTTTTTTGCAAAAAGACAGTGTGGATTTGTTGCCAGTGCAGCCTTACTTCCAGTAGCAATACTGCCTGTAGTATCATGTATGGAGGCCTCAGGGCTCGCTCAGGGCTTGTCACGCAGAACTGCAGGCCTGACAGAGCAGAAGTGCTCTCCTCTCCTCTCCTCTCCTCTCCTCTTCTCTCCTCTCCTGTCCGCCAGTCCAATATCTAAGAGACTGTTTGCCTGAAAGGACAGAGGGTTTTCAGTTCCAAAATCAATTTCAAGGACACAGAACACAATGAATTTTATTTTATTTTGTTGTTAATTTATTAATTTTCTTGATTTTATGTTAATTCATGTTATGTTTCTTCGTGTCATTTTTTTTCCCTTTGTGACTCTGTTTCAGAACCCAGGCTCACAAGCATTAGCTCAAGCCCAAGTGTAGCCAGGAGTAGGCTGAGGCATTCTTCAGTTTAGCCTGAGAAAAGATCCCTTGCAGGCTGGCAAAGGCAAGTCCCAGAGCTGCAGAGAGCAGCAGCAGGAATAGAGGCCAAGCTGTCCGCGGTTCCTGCAGGGGGAGAACCTTGACAAGGAGTTGTGGGACTGACCATGCACAAAAGAGGAGGAAGAAGAAGAAGAAGAAGAAGAAGAAGAAGAAGAAGAAGAAGAGGAAAAAGAGGAAGAAGGGGTGAGTGGTACCGTGGCATCTCTTCCAAAGCGTGACATGTAGCGATGACGAGCAGACTTTTTGCCTTCCACAACTTGTTTGGCTGCTGTGCTTCTTGGGCAGGGATGCATGAGAAGCGCTCTGGTCCCTGCCAGGCGCTTGTGTTACCTGCAGGGAGAGCTGAGAAGTGGCAGCTGCGGCTGCCAGCATGGTGGAGCATGAGCAGCCGGCTCCCAGGCCAAATGGCCCAAAGAAATGGTGGCAAGGGGCGGTGCTGAGAACTGCAGAGGAAGGCAAAAAACCGCCGGGGACCAGTGGCAATGTGCCCCGGGGGAAAAAGTTCCTTGCTGAGCCCAGTGCTGGCCATGGGCTGTTCCCTGAGCATGTGAGCCAGACCTGGCTCCTTGTCCCACAGGCTGCTCATGCTTGCCAGGAGCTGCCCAAGCCCTATCCTCCCTTGAGCTGGAGCTATGTCGCGGACTTGCCAGAGTGCCCAGCTGCCTCTGAGCTGATGGACCTTGTGGGCAAGAATCCTTGCTGTCCCTGTGTAGGACACCAGTGGGTGTTCCAAAGCACTGCAAGCCCTTGCAAGCCCTTGCAAGCCTTCGACATCCTATCTCTTAAGGCTCCTGAGCGTTGCTCTGTAGGAGATGAGGATGGTGAGCTCTGCAGTGCTGCTCAAGAAGGAATTGCCTTGGTCTTGCCACTGCTATGCAGTTGAAAAGGATTTGCATCCATGAGCCGAGCTTGGAAGGTGGCCCTGCCAGCACATTGTCTTGCAGCGGAGAACCTCCAGCAGCCTCATGCAAGGTTTTCTTCCCTCAGCCCCTGGCCTGTGATTCCAGCAGCTCCTCAAGTGCTTCCTGTGAGATGTGCTGGGGCTGCCCCCGGGCCAGCTCTGGCAGTGGACACGGGAGGCTGCTCCTCTGGATCCTGCGTGGGGCCTGGTGACCACTGCGTTGCCGGGTGCTGGCATTGTGACATGGGGGTGACACAGCCGCATATGTGCAGCCCTTTGGAGGAAGCCTTTGGGGTGCTGGCTCCAAATCAGTCCCTGTAGCTACAAAATAGGGGAGTAAGCAACCTCATAGAGTCCCTTTTTTGCAAAAAGACAGTGTGGATTTGTTGGCAGTGCAGCCTTACTTCCAGTAGCAATACTGCCTGTAGTATCATGTATGGAGGCCTCAGGGCTCGCTCAGGGCTTGTCACGCAGAACTGCACGCCTGACAGAGCAGAAGTGCTCTCCTCTCCTCTCCTCTCCTCTCCTCTTCTCTCCTCTCCTGTCCGCCAGTCCAATATCTAAGAGACTGTTTGCCTGAAAGGACAGAGGGTTTTCAGTTCCAAAATCAATTTCAAGGACACAGAACACAATGAATTTTATTTTATTTTGTTGTTAATTTATTAATTTTCTTGATTTTATGTTAATTCATGTTATGTTTCTTCGTGTCATTTTTTTTCCCTTTGTGACTCTGTTTCAGAACCCAGGCTCACAAACATTAGCTGAAGTGTAGGCAGGAGTAGGCTGAGGCATTCTTCAGTTTAGCCTGAGAAAAGATCCCTTGCAGGCTGGCAAAGGCAAGTCCCAGAGCTGCAGAGAGCAGCAGCAGGAATAGAGGCCAAGCTGTCCGCGGTTCCTGCAGGGGGAGAACCTTGAACAGGAGTTGTGGGACTGACCATGCACAAAAGAGGAGGAAGAAGAAGAAGAAGAAGAAGAAGAAGAAGAAGAAGAAGAGGAAAAAGAGGAAGAAGGGGTGAGTGGTACCGTGGCATCTCTTCCAAAGCGTGACATGTAGCGATGACGAGCAGACTTTTTGCCTTCCACAACTTGTTTGGCTGCTGTGCTTCTTGGGCAGGGATGCATGAGAAGCGCTCTGGTCCCTGCCAGGCGCTTGTGTTAGCTGCAGGGAGAGCTGAGAAGTGGCAGCTGCGGCTGCCAGCATGGTGGAGCATGAGCAGCCGGCTCCCAGGCCAAATGGCCCAAAGAAATGGTGGCAAGGGGCGGTGCTGAGAACTGCAGAGGAAGGCAAAAAACCGCCGGGGACCAGTGCCAATGTGCCCCGGGGGAAAAAGTTCCTTGCTGAGCCCAGTGCTGGCCATGGGCTGTTCCCTGAGCATGTGAGCCAGACCTGGCTCCTTGTCCCACAGGCTGCTCATGCTTGCCAGGAGCTGCCCAAGCCCTATCCTCCCTTGAGCTGGAGCTATGTCGCGGACTTGCCAGAGTGCCCAACTGCCTCTGAGCTGATAGACCTTGTGGGCAAGAATCCTTGCTGTCCCTGTGTAGGACACCAGTGGGTGTTCCAAAGCACTGCAAGCCCTTGCAAGCCCTTGCAAGCCCTCGACATCCTATCTCTTACGGCTCCTGAGCGTTGCTGTGTAGGAGATGAGGATGGTGAGCTGTGCAGTGCTCCTCAAGAAGGAATTGCCTTGGTCTTGCCACTGCTATGCAGTTGAAAAGGATTTGCATCCATGAGCCGAGCTTGGAAGGTGGCCCTGCCAGCAGATTGTCTTGCAGCGGAGAACCTCCAGCAGCCTCCTGCAAGGTTTTCTTCCCTCAGCCCCTGGCCTGTGATTCCAGCAGCTCCTCAAGTGCTTCCTGTCAGATGTGCTGGGGCTGCCCCCAGGCCAGCTCTGGCAGTGGACACGGGAGGCTGCTCCTCTGGATCCTGCGTGGGGCCTGGTGACCACTGCGTTGCCGGGTGCTGGCATTGTGACATGGGGGTGACACAGCCGCATATGTGCAGCCCTTTGGAGGAAGCCTTTGGGGTGCTGGCTCCAAATCAGTCCCTGTACCTACAAAATAGGGGAGTAAGCAACCTCATAGAGTCCCTTTTTTGCAAAAAGACAGTGTGGATTTGTTGCCAGTGCAGCCTTACTTCCAGTAGCAATACTGCCTGTAGTATCATGTATGGAGGCCTCAGGGCTCGCTCAGGGCTTGTCACGCAGAACTGCAGGCCTGACAGAGCAGAACTGCTCTCCTCTCCTCTCCTCTCCTCTCCTCTTCTCTCCTCTACTCTCCGCCAGTCCAATATCTAAGAGACTGTTTGCCTGAAAGGACAGAGGGTTTTCAGTTCCAAAATCAATTTCAAGGACACAGAACACAATGAATTTTATTTTATTTTGTTGTTAATTTATTAATTTTCTTGATTTTATGTTAATTCATGTTATGTTTCTTCGTGTCATTTTTTTTCCCTTTGTGACTCTGTTTCAGAACCCAGGCTCACAAGCATTAGCTCAAGCCCAAGTGTAGCCAGGAGTAGGCTGAGGCATTCTTCAGTTTAGCCTGAGAAAAGATCCCTTGCAGGCTGGCAAAGGCAAGTCCCAGAGCTGCAGAGAGCAGCAGCAGGAATAGAGGCCAAGCTGTCCGCGGTTCCTGCAGGGGGAGAACCTTGACAAGGAGTTGTGGGACTGACCATGCACAAAAGAGGAGGAAGAAGAAGAAGAAGAAGAAGAAGAAGAAGAAGAAGAAGAAGAAGAAGAGGAAAAAGAGGAAGAAGGGGTGAGTGGTACCGTGGCATCTCTTCCAAAGCGTGACATGTAGCGATGACGAGCAGACTTTTTGCCTTGCACAACTTGTTTGGCTGCTGTAGTTCTTGGGCAGGGATGCATGAGAAGCGCTCTGGTCCCTGCCAGGCGCTTGTGTTACCTGCAGGGAGAGCTGAGAAGTGGCAGCTGCGGCTGCCAGCATGTTGGAGCATGAGCAGCCGGCTCCCAGGCCAAATGGCCCAAAGAAATGGTGGCAAGGGGCAGTGCTGAGAACTGCAGAGGAAGGCAAAAAACCGCCGGGGACCAGTGGCAATGTGCCCCGGGGGAAAAAGTTCCTTGCTGAGCCCAGTGCTGGCCATGGGCTGTTCCCTGAGCATGTGAGCCAGACCTGGCTCCTTGTCCCACAGGCTGCTCAAGCTTCCCAGGAGCTGCCCAAGCCCTATCCTCCCTTGAGCTGGAGCTATGTCGCGGAATTGCCAGAGTGCCCAACTGCCTCTGAGCTGATAGACCTTGTGGGCAAGAATCCTTGCTGTCCCTGTGTAGGACACCAGTGGGTGTTCCAAAGCACTGCAAGCCCTTGCAAGCCCTTGCAAGCCCTCGACATCCTATCTCTTACGGCTCCTGAGCGTTGCTGTGTAGGAGATGAGGATGGTGAGCTGTGCAGTGCTCCTCAAGAAGGAATTGCCTTGGTCTTGCCACTGCTATGCAGTTGAAAAGGATTTGCATCCATGAGCCGAGCTTGGAAGGTGGCCCTGCCAGCAGATTGTCTTGCAGCGGAGAACCTCCAGCAGCCTCATGCAAGGTTTTCTTCCCTCAGCCCCTGGCCTGTGATTCCAGCAGCTCCTCAAGTGCTTCCTGTCAGATGTGCTGGGGCTGCCCCCGGGCCAGCTCTGGCAGTGGACACGGGAGGCTGCTCCTCTGGATCCTGCGTGGGGCCTGGTGACCACTGTGTTGCCGGGTGCTGGCATTGTGACATGGGGGTGACACAGCCGCATATGTGCAGCCCTTTGGAGGAAGCCTTTGGGGTGCTGGCTCCAAATCAGTCCCTGTAGCTACAAAATAGGGGAGTAAGCAACCTCATAGAGTCCCTTTTTTGCAAAAAGACAGTGTGGATTTGTTGCCAGTGCAGCCTTACTTCCAGTAGCAATACTGCCTGTAGTATCATGTATGGAGGCCTCAGGGCTCGCTCAGGGCTTGTCACGCAGAACTGCACGCCTGACAGAGCAGAAGTGCTCTCCTCTCCTCTCCTCTCCTCTCCTCTCCTCTACTCTCCGCCAGTCCAATATCTAAGAGACTGTTTGCCTGAAAGGACAGAGGGTTTTCAGTTCCAAAATCAATTTCAAGGACACCGAACACAATGAATTTTATTTTATTTTGTTGTTAATTTATTAATTTTCTTGATTTTATGTTAATTCATGTTATGTTTCTTCGTGTCATTTTTTTTCCCTTTGTGACTCTGTTTCAGAACCCAGGCTCACAAGCATTAGCTCAAGCCCAAGTGTAGCCAGGAGTAGGCTGAGGCATTCTTCAGTTTAGCCTGAGAAAAGATCCCTTGCAGGCTGGCAAAGGCAAGTCCCAGAGCTGCAGAGAGCAGCAGCAGGAATAGAGGCCAAGCTGTCCGCGGTTCCTGCAGGGGGAGAACCTTGACAAGGAGTTGTGGGACTGACCATGCACAAAAGAGGAGGAAGAAGAAGAAGAAGAAGAAGAAGAAGAAGAAGAAGAAGAAGAGGAAAAAGAGGAAGAAGGGGTGAGTGGTACCGTGGCATCTCTTCCAAAGCGTGACATGTAGCGATGACGAGCAGACTTTTTGCCTTCCACAACTTGTTTGGCTGCTGTGCTTCTTGGCCAGGGATGCATGAGAAGCGCTCTGGTCCCTGCCAGGCGCTTGTGTTAGCTGCAGGGAGAGCTGAGAAGTGGCAGCTGCGGCTGCCAGCATGGTGGAGCATGAGCAGCCGGCTCCCAGGCCAAATGGCCCAAAGAAATGGTGGCAAGGGGCGGTGCTGAGAACTGCAGAGGAAGGCAAAAAACCGCCGGGGACCAGTGCCAATGTGCCCCGGGGGAAAAAGTTCCTTGCTGAGCCCAGTGCTGGCCATGGGCTGTTCCCTGAGCATGTGAGCCAGACCTGGCTCCTTGTCCCACAGGCTGCTCATGCTTCCCAGGAGCTGCCCAAGCCCTATCCTCCCTTGAGCTGGAGCTATGTCACGGACTTGCCAGAGTGCCCAGCTGCCTCTGAGCTGATAGACCTTGTGGGCAAGAATCCTTGCTGTCCCTGTGTAGGACACCAGTGGGTGTTCCAAAGCACTGCAAGCCCTTGCAAGCCCTTGCAAGCCCTCGACATCCTATCTCTTACGGCTCCTGAGCGTTGCTGTGTAGGAGATGAGGATGGTGAGCTGTGCAGTGCTCCTCAAGAAGGAATTGCCTTGGTCTTGCCACTGCTATGCAGTTGAAAAGGATTTGCATCCATGAGCCGAGCTTGGAAGGTGGCCCTGCCAGCACATTGTCTTGCAGCGGAGAACCTCCAGCAGCCTCCTGCAAGGTTTTGTTCCCTCAGCCCCTGGCCTGTGATTCCAGCAGCTCCTCAAGTGCTTCCTGTCAGATGTGCTGGGGCTGCCCCCAGGCCAGCTCTGGCAGTGGACACGGGAGGCTGCTCCTCTGGATCCTGCGTGGGGCCTGGTGACCACTGCGTTGCCGGGTGCTGGCATTGTGACATGGGGGTGACACAGCCGCATATGTGCAGCCCTTTGGAGGAAGCCTTTGGGGTGCTGGCTCCAAATCAGTCCCTGTAGCTACAAAATAGGGGAGTAAGCAACCTCATAGAGTCCCTTTTTTGCAAAAAGACAGTGTGGATTTGTTGCCAGTGCAGCCTTCCTTCCAGTAGCAATACTGCCTGTAGTATCATGTATGGAGGCCTCAGGGCTCGCTCAGGGCTTGTCACGCAGAACTGCAGGCCTGACAGAGCAGAACTGCTCTCCTCTCCTCTCCTCTCCTCTCCTCTTCTCTCCTCTACTCTCCGCCAGTCCAATATCTAAGAGACTGTTTGCCTGAAAGGACAGAGGGTTTTCAGTTCCAAAATCAATTTCAAGGACACAGAACACAATGAATTTTATTTTATTTTGTTGTTACTTTATTAATTTTCTTGATTTTATGTTAATTCATGTTATGTTTCTTCGTGTCATTTTTTTTCCCTTTGTGACTCTGTTTCAGAACCCAGGCTCACAAGCATTAGCTCAAGCCCAAGTGTAGCCAGGAGTAGGCTGAGGCATTCTTCAGTTTAGCCTGAGAAAAGATCCCTTGCAGGCTGGCAAAGGCAAGTCCCAGAGCTGCAGAGAGCAGCAGCAGGAATAGAGGCCAAGCTGTCCGCGGTTCCTGCAGGGGGAGAACCTTGACAAGGAGTTGTGGGACTGACCATGCACAAAAGAGGAGGAAGAAGAAGAAGAAGAAGAAGAAGAAGAAGAAGAAGAAGAAGAAGAGGAAAAAGAGGAAGAAGAGGTGAGTGGTACCGTGGCATCTCTTCCAAAGCGTGACATGTAGCGATGACGAGCAGACTTTTTGCCTTGCACAACTTGTTTGGCTGCTGTAGTTCTTGGGCAGGGATGCATGAGAAGCGCTCTGGTCCCTGCCAGGCGCTTGTGTTAGCTGCAGGGAGAGCTGAGAAGTGGCAGCTGCGGCTGCCAGCATGTTGGAGCATGAGCAGCCGGCTCCCAGGCCAAATGGCCCAAAGAAATGGTGGCAAGGGGCAGTGCTGAGAACTGCAGAGGAAGGCAAAAAACCGCCGGGGACCAGTGCCAATGTGCCCCGGGGGAAAAAGTTCCTTGCTGAGCCCAGTGCTGGCCATGGGCTGTTCCCTGAGCATGTGAGCCAGACCTGGCTCCTTGTCCCACAGGCTGCTCAAGCTTCCCAGGAGCTGCCCAAGCCCTATCCTCCCTTGAGCTGGAGCTATGTCGCGGAATTGCCAGAGTGCCCAACTGCCTCTGAGCTGATAGACCTTGTGGGCAAGAATCCTTGCTGTCCCTGTGTAGGACACCAGTGGGTGTTCCAAAGCACTGCAAGCCCTTGCAAGCCCTTGCAAGCCCTCGACATCCTATCTCTTACGGCTCCTGAGCGTTGCTGTGTAGGAGATGAGGATGGTGAGCTGTGCAGTGCTCCTCAAGAAGGAATTGCCTTGGTCTTGCCACTGCTATGCAGTTGAAAAGGATTTGCATCCATGAGCCGAGCTTGGAAGGTGGCCCTGCCAGCAGATTGTCTTGCAGCGGAGAACCTCCAGCAGCCTCCTGCAAGGTTTTCTTCCCTCAGCCCCTGGCCTGTGATTCCAGCAGCTCCTCAAGTGCTTCCTGTCAGATGTGCTGGGGCTGCCCCCGGGCCAGCTCTGGCAGTGGACACGGGAGGCTGCTCCTCTGGATCCTGCGTGGGGCCTGGTGACCACTGCGTTGCCGGGTGCTGGCATTGTGACATGGGGGTGACACAGCCGCATATGTGCAGCCCTTTGGAGGAAGCCTTTGGGGTGCTGGCTCCAAATCAGTCCCTGTAGCTACAAAATAGGGGAGTAAGCAACCTCATAGAGTCCCTTTTTTGCAAAAAGACAGTGTGGATTTGTTGCCAGTGCAGCCTTCCTTCCAGTAGCAATACTGCCTGTAGTATCATGTATGGAGGCCTCAGGGCTCGCTCAGGGCTTGTCACGCAGAACTGCAGGCCTGACAGAGCAGAAGTGCTCTCCTCTCCTCTCCTCTCCTCTCCTCTACTCTCCGCCAGTCCAATATCTAAGAGACTGTTTGCCTGAAAGGACAGAGGGTTTTCAGTTCCAAAATCAATTTCAAGGACACAGAACACAATGAATTTTATTTTATTTTGTTGTTAATTTATAAATTTTCTTGATTTTATGTTAATTCATGTTATGTTTCTTCGTGTCATTTTTTTTCCCTTTGTGACTCTGTTTCAGAACCCAGGCTCACAAGCATTAGCTCAAGCCCAAGTGTAGCCAGGAGTAGGCTGAGGCATTCTTCAGTTTAGCCTGAGAAAAGATCCCTTGCAGGCTGGCAAAGGCAAGTCCCAGAGCTGCAGAGAGCAGCAGCAGGAATAGAGGCCAAGCTGTCCGCGGTTCCTGCAGGGGGAGAACCTTGACAAGGAGTTGTGGGACTGACCATGCACAAAAGAGGAGGAAGAAGAAGAAGAAGAAGAAGAAGAAGAAGAGGAAAAAGAGGAAGAAGGGGTGAGTGGTACCGTGGCATCTCTTCCAAAGCGTGACATGTAGCGATGACGAGCAGACTTTTTGCCTTCCACAACTTGTTTGGCTGCTGTGCTTCTTGGGCAGGGATGCATGAGAAGCGCTCTGGTCCCTGCCAGGCGCTTGTGTTAGCTGCAGGGAGAGCTGAGAAGTGGCAGCTGCGGCTGCCAGCATGGTGGAGCATGAGCAGCCGGCTCCCAGGCCAAATGGCCCAAAGAAATGGTGGCAAGGGGCGGTGCTGAGAACTGCAGAGGAAGGCAAAAAACCGCCGGGGAGCAGTGCCAATGTGCCCCGGGGGAAAAAGTTCCTTGCTGAGCCCAGTGCTGGCCATGGGCTGTTCCCTGAGCATGTGAGCCAGACCTGGCTCCTTGTCCCACAGGCTGCTCATGCTTCCCAGGAGCTGCCCAAGCCCTATCCTCCCTTGAGCTGGAGCTATGTCGCGGACTTGCCAGAGTGCCCAACTGCCTCTGAGCTGATAGACCTTGTGGGCAAGAATCCTTGCTGTCCCTGTGTAGGACACCAGTGGGTGTTCCAAAGCACTGCAAGCCCTTGCAAGCCCTTGCAAGCCCTCGACATCCTATCTCTTACGGCTCCTGAGCGTTGCTGTGTAGGAGATGAGGATGGTGAGCTCTGCAGTGCTCCTCAAGAAGGAATTGCCTTGGTCTTGCCACTGCTATGCAGTTGAAAAGGATTTGCATCCATGAGCCGAGCTTGGAAGGTGGCCCTGCCAGCAGATTGTCTTGCAGCGGAGAACCTCCAGCAGCCTCCTGCAAGGTTTTCTTCCCTCAGCCCCTGGCCTGTGATTCCAGCAGCTCCTCAAGTGCTTCCTGTCAGATGTGCTGGGGCTGCCCCCGGGCCAGCTCTGGCAGTGGACACGGGAGGCTGCTCCTCTGGATCCTGCGTGGGGCCTGGTGACCACTGCGTTGCCGGGTGCTGGCATTGTGACATGGGGGTGACACAGCCGCATATGTGCAGCCCTTTGGAGGAAGCCTTTGGGGTGCTGGCTCCAAATCAGTCCCTGTAGCTACAAAATAGGGGAGTAAGCAACCTCATAGAGTCCCTTTTTTGCAAAAAGACAGTGTGGATTTGTTGCCAGTGCAGCCTTCCTTCCAGTAGCAATACTGCCTGTAGTATCATGTATGGAGGCCTCAGGGCTCGCTCAGGGCTTGTCACGCAGAACTGCAGGCCTGACAGAGCAGAACTGCTCTCCTCTCCTCTCCTCTCCTCTCCTCTCCTCTACTCTCCGCCAGTCCAATATCTAAGAGACTGTTTGCCTGAAAGGACAGAGGGTTTTCAGTTCCAAAATCAATTTCAAGGACACAGAACACAATGAATTTTATTTTATTTTGTTGTTAATTTATTAATTTTCTTGATTTTATGTTAATTCATGTTATGTTTCTTCGTGTCATTTTTTTTCCCTTTGTGACTCTGTTTCAGAACCCAGGCTCACAAGCATTAGCTCAAGCCCAAGTGTAGCCAGGAGTAGGCTGAGGCATTCTTCAGTTTAGCCTGAGAAAAGATCCCTTGCAGGCTGGCAAAGGCAAGTCCCAGAGCTGCAGAGAGCAGCAGCAGGAATAGAGGCCAAGCTGTGCGCGGTTCCTGCAGAGGGAGAACCTTGACAAGGAGTTGTGGGACTGACCATGCACAAAAGAGGAGGAAGAAGAAGAAGAAGAAGAAGAAGAAGAAGAAGAAGAAGAAGAAGAAGAAGAGGAAAAAGAGGAAGAAGGGGTGAGTGGTACCGTGGCATCTCTTCCAAAGCGTGACATGTAGCGATGACGAGCAGACTTTTTGCCTTCCACAACTTGTTTGGCTGCTGTGCTTCTTGGGCAGGGATGCATGAGAAGCGCTCTGGTCCCTGCCAGGCGCTTGTGTTAGCTGCAGGGAGAGCTGAGAAGTGGCAGCTGTGGCTGCCAGCATGGTGGAGCATGAGCAGCCGGCTCCCAGGCCAAATGGCCCAAAGAAATGGTGGCAAGGGGCGGTGCTGAGAAGTGCAGAGGAAGGCAAAAAACCGCCGGGGACCAGTGCCAATGTGCCCCGGGGGAAAAAGTTCCTTGCTGAGCCCAGTGCTGGCCATGGGCTGTTCCCTGAGCATGTGAGCCAGACCTGGCTCCTTGTCCCACAGGCTGCTCATGCTTCCCAGGAGCTGCCCAAGCCCTATCCTCCCTTGAGCTGGAGCTATCTGGTGGACTTGCCAGAGTGCCCAAGTGCCTCTGAGCTGATAGACCTTGTGGGCAAGAATCCTTGCTGTCCCTGTGTAGGACACCAGTGGGTGTTCCAAAGCACTGCAAGCCCTTGCAAGCCCTTGCAAGCCCTCGACATCCTATCTCTTACGGCTCCTGAGCGTTGCTGTGTAGGAGATGAGGATGGTGAGCTCTGCAGTGCTCCTCAAGAAGGAATTGCCTTGGTCTTGCCACTGCTATGCAGTTGAAAAGGATTTGCATCCATGAGCCGAGCTTGGAAGGTGGCCCTGCCAGCAGATTGTCTTGCAGCGGAGAACCTCCAGCAGCCTCCTGCAAGGTTTTCTTCCCTCAGCCCCTGGCCTGTGATTCCAGCAGCTCCTCAAGTGCTTCCTGTCAGATGTGCTGGGGCTGCCCCCGGGCCAGCTCTGGCAGTGGACACGGGAGGCTGCTCCTCTGGATCCTGCGTGGGGCCTGGTGACCACTGCGTTGCCGGGTGCTGGCATTGTGCCATGGGGGTGACACAGCCGCATATGTGCAGCCCTTTGGAGGAAGCCTTTGGGGTGCTGGCTCCAAATCAGTCCCTGTAGCTACAAAATAGGGGAGTAAGCAACCTCATAGAGTCCCTTTTTTGCAAAAAGACAGTGTGGATTTGTTGCCAGTGCAGCCTTCCTTCCAGTAGCAATACTGCCTGTAGTATCATGTATGGAGGCCTCAGGGCTCGCTCAGGGCTTGTCACGCAGAACTGCATGCCTGACAGAGCAGAAGTGCTCTCCTCTCCTCTCCTCTCCTCTCCTCTCCTCTACTCTCCGCCAGTCCAATATCTAAGAGACTGTTTGCCTGAAAGGACAGAGGGTTTTCAGTTCCAAAATCAATTTCAAGGACACAGAACACAATGAATTTTATTTTATTTTGTTGTTAATTTATTAATTTTCTTGATTTTATGTTAATTCATGTTATGTTTCTTCGTGTCATTTTTTTTCCCTTTGTGACTCTGTTTCAGAACCCAGGCTCACAAGCATTAGCTCAAGCCCAAGTGTAGCCAGGAGTAGGCTGAGGCATTCTTCAGTTTAGCCTGAGAAAAGATCCCTTGCAGGCTGGCAAAGGCAAGTCCCAGAGCTGCAGAGAGCAGCTGCAGGAATAGAGGCCAAGCTGTCCGCGGTTCCTGCAGAGGGAGAACCTTGACAAGGAGTTGTGGGACTGACCATGCACAAAAGAGGAGGAAGAAGAAGAAGAAGAAGAAGAAGAAGAAGAAGAAGAAGAGGAAAAAGAGGAAGAAGGGGTGAGTGGTACCGTGGCATCTCTTCCAAAGCGTGACATGTAGCGATGACGAGCAGACTTTTTGCCTTCCACAACTTGTTTGGCTGCTGTGCTTCTTGGGCAGGGATGCATGAGAAGCGCTCTGGTCCCTGCCAGGCGCTTGTGTTAGCTGCAGGGAGAGCTGAGAAGTGGCAGCTGCGGCTGCCAGCATGGTGGAGCATGAGCAGCCGGCTCCCAGGCCAAATGGCCCAAAGAAATGGTGGCAAGGGGCGGTGCTGAGAACTGCAGAGGAAGGCAAAAAACCGCCGGGGACCAGTGCCAATGTGCCCCGGGGGAAAAAGTTCCTTGCTGAGCCCAGTGCTGGCCATGGGCTGTTCCCTGAGCATGTGAGCCAGACCTGGCTCCTTGTCCCACAGGCTGCTCATGCTTGCCAGGAGCTGCCCAAGCCCTATCCTCCCTTGAGCTGGAGCTATGTCGCGGACTTGCCAGAGTGCCCAGCTGCCTCTGAGCTGATGGACCTTGTGGGCAAGAATCCTTGCTGCCCCTGTGTAGGACACCAGTGGGTGTTCCAAAGCACTGCAAGCCCTTGCAAGCCCTTGCAAGCCCTCGACATCCTATCTCTTACGGCTCCTGAGCGTTGCTGTGTAGGAGATGAGGATGGTGAGCTCTGCAGTGCTCCTCAAGAAGGAATTGCCTTGGTCTTGCCACTGCTATGCAGTTGAAAAGGATTTGCATCCATGAGCCGAGCTTGGAAGGTGGCCCTGCCAGCAGATTGTCTTGCAGCGGAGAACCTCCAGCAGCCTCCTGCAAGGTTTTGTTCCCTCAGCCCCTGGCCTGTGATTCCAGCAGCTCCTTAAGTGCTTCCTGTCAGATGTGCTGGGGCTGCCCCCGGGCCAGCTCTGGCAGTGGACACGGGAGGCTGCTCCTCTGGATCCTGCGTGGGGCCTGGTGACCACTGCGTTGCCGGGTGCTGGCATTGTGACATGGGGGTGACACAGCCGCATATGTGCAGCCCTTTGGAGGAAGCCTTTGGGGTGCTGGCTCCAAATCAGTCCCTGTAGCTACAAAATAGGGGAGTAAGCAACCTCATAGAGTCCCTTTTTTGCAAAAAGACAGTGTGGATTTGTTGCCAGTGCAGCCTTCCTTCCAGTAGCAATACTGCCTGTAGTATCATGTATGGAGGCCTCAGGGCTCGCTCAGGGCTTGTCACGCAGAACTGCAGGCCTGACAGAGCAGAACTGCTCTCCTCTCCTCTCCTCTCCTCTCCTCTACTCTCCGCCAGTCCAATATCTAAGAGACTGTTTGCCTGAAAGGACAGAGGGTTTTCAGTTCCAAAATCAATTTCAAGGACACAGAACACAATGAATTTTATTTTATTTTGTTGTTAATTTATTAATTTTCTTGATTTTATGTTAATTCATGTTATGTTTCTTCGTGTCATTTTTTTTCCCTTTGTGACTCTGTTTCAGAACCCAGGCTCACAAGCATTAGCTCAAGCCCAAGTGTAGCCAGGAGTAGGCTGAGGCATTCTTCAGTTTAGCCTGAGAAAAGATCCCTTGCAGGCTGGCAAAGGCAAGTCCCAGAGCTGCAGAGAGCAGCAGCAGGAATAGAGGCCAAGCTGTCCGCGGTTCCTGCAGGGGGAGAACCTTGACAAGGAGTTGTGGGACTGACCATGCACAAAAGAGGAGGAAGAAGAAGAAGAAGAAGAAGAAGAAGAAGAGGAAAAAGAGGAAGAAGGGGTGAGTGGTACCGTGGCATCTCTTCCAAAGCGTGACATGTAGCGATGACGAGCAGACTTTTTGCCTTCCACAACTTGTTTGGCTGCTGTGCTTCTTGGGCAGGGATGCATGAGAAGCGCTCTGGTCCCTGCCAGGCGCTTGTGTTAGCTGCAGGGAGAGCTGAGAAGTGGCAGCTGCGGCTGCCAGCATGGTGGAGCATGAGCAGCCGGCTCCCAGGCCAAATGGCCCAAAGAAATGGTGGCAAGGGGCGGTGCTGAGAACTGCAGAGGAAGGCAAAAAACCGCCGGGGAGCAGTGCCAATGTGCCCCGGGGGAAAAAGTTCCTTGCTGAGCCCAGTGCTGGCCATGGGCTGTTCCCTGAGCATGTGAGCCAGACCTGGCTCCTTGTCCCACAGGCTGCTCATGCTTCCCAGGAGCTGCCCAAGCCCTATCCTCCCTTGAGCTGGAGCTATGTCGCGGACTTGCCAGAGTGCCCAACTGCCTCTGAGCTGATAGACCTTGTGGGCAAGAATCCTTGCTGTCCCTGTGTAGGACACCAGTGGGTGTTCCAAAGCACTGCAAGCCCTTGCAAGCCCTTGCAAGCCCTCGACATCCTATCTCTTACGGCTCCTGAGCGTTGCTGTGTAGGAGATGAGGATGGTGAGCTCTGCAGTGCTCCTCAAGAAGGAATTGCCTTGGTCTTGCCACTGCTATGCAGTTGAAAAGGATTTGCATCCATGAGCCGAGCTTGGAAGGTGGCCCTGCCAGCAGATTGTCTTGCAGCGGAGAACCTCCAGCAGCCTCCTGCAAGGTTTTCTTCCCTCAGCCCCTGGCCTGTGATTCCAGCAGCTCCTCAAGTGCTTCCTGTCAGATGTGCTGGGGCTGCCCCCGGGCCAGCTCTGGCAGTGGACACGGGAGGCTGCTCCTCTGGATCCTGCGTGGGGCCTGGTGACCACTGCGTTGCCGGGTGCTGGCATTGTGACATGGGGGTGACACAGCCGCATATGTGCAGCCCTTTGGAGGAAGCCTTTGGGGTGCTGGCTCCAAATCAGTCCCTGTAGCTACAAAATAGGGGAGTAAGCAACCTCATAGAGTCCCTTTTTTGCAAAAAGACAGTGTGGATTTGTTGCCAGTGCAGCCTTCCTTCCAGTAGCAATACTGCCTGTAGTATCATGTATGGAGGCCTCAGGGCTCGCTCAGGGCTTGTCACGCAGAACTGCAGGCCTGACAGAGCAGAACTGCTCTCCTCTCCTGTCCTCTCCTCTCCTCTCCTCTTCTCTTCTCTCCTGTCCGCCAGTCCAATATCTAAGAGACTGTTTGCCTGAAAGGACAGAGGGTTTTCAGTTCCAAAATCAATTTCAAGGACACAGAACACAATGAATTTTATTTTATTTTGTTGTTAATTTATTAATTTTCTTGATTTTATGTTAATTCATGTTATGTTTCTTCGTGTCATTTTTTTTCCCTTTGTGACTCTGTTTCAGAACCCAGGCTCACAAGCATTAGCTCAAGCCCAAGTGTAGCCAGGAGTAGGCTGAGGCATTCTTCAGTTTAGCCTGAGAAAAGATCCCTTGCAGGCTGGCAAAGGCAAGTCCCAGAGCTGCAGAGAGCAGCAGCAGGAATAGAGGCCAAGCTGTCCGCGGTTCCTGCAGGGGGAGAACCTTGACAAGGAGTTGTGGGACTGACCATGCACAAAAGAGGAGGAAGAAGAAGAAGAAGAAGAAGAAGAAGAAGAAGAAGAAGAAGAAGAAGAGAAAAAGAGGAAGAAGGGGTGAGTGGTACCGTGGCATCTCTTCCAAAGCGTGACATGTAGCGATGACGAGCAGACTTTTTGCCTTCCACAACTTGTTTGGCTGCTGTGCTTCTTGGGCAGGGATGCATGAGAAGCGCTCTGGTCCCTGCCAGGCGCTTGTGTTAGCTGCAGGGAGAGCTGAGAAGTGGCAGCTGCGGCTGCCAGCATGGTGGAGCATGAGCAGCCGGCTCCCAGGCCAAATGGCCCAAAGAAATGGTGGCAAGGGGCGGTGCTGAGAACTGCAGAGGAAGGCAAAAAACCGCCGGGGACCAGTGCCAATGTGCCCCGGGGGAAAAAGTTCCTTGCTGAGCCCAGTGCTGGCCATGGGCTGTTCCCTGAGCATGTGAGCCAGACCTGGCTCCTTGTCCCACAGGCTGCTCATGCTTCCCAGGAGCTGCCCAAGCCCTATCCTCCCTTGAGCTGGAGCTATCTGGTGGACTTGCCAGAGTGCCCAAGTGCCTCTGAGCTGATAGACCTTGTGGGCAAGAATCCTTGCTGTCCCTGTGTAGGACACCAGTGGGTGTTCCAAAGCACTGCAAGCCCTTGCAAGCCCTTGCAAGCCCTCGACATCCTATCTCTTACGGCTCCTGAGCGTTGCTGTGTAGGAGATGAGGATGGTGAGCTCTGCAGTGCTCCTCAAGAAGGAATTGCCTTGGTCTTGCCACTGCTATGCAGTTGAAAAGGATTTGCATCCATGAGCCGAGCTTGGAAGGTGGCCCTGCCAGCAGATTGTCTTGCAGCGGAGAACCTCCAGCAGCCTCCTGCAAGGTTTTCTTCCCTCAGCCCCTGGCCTGTGATTCCAGCAGCTCCTCAAGTGCTTCCTGTCAGATGTGCTGGGGCTGCCCCCGGGCCAGCTCTGGCAGTGGACACGGGAGGCTGCTCCTCTGGATCCTGCGTGGGGCCTGGTGACCACTGCGTTGCCGGGTGCTGGCATTGTGACATGGGGGTGACACAGCCGCATATGTGCAGCCCTTTGGAGGAAGCCTTTGGGGTGCTGGCTCCAAATCAGTCCCTGTAGCTACAAAATAGGGGAGTAAGCAACCTCATAGAGTCCCTTTTTTGCAAAAAGACAGTGTGGATTTGTTGCCAGTGCAGCCTTCCTTCCAGTAGCAATACTGCCTGTAGTATCATGTATGGAGGCCTCAGGGCTCGCTCAGGGCTTGTCACGCAGAACTGCATGCCTGACAGAGCAGAAGTGCTCTCCTCTCCTCTCCTCTCCTCTCCTCTACTCTCCGCCAGTCCAATATCTAAGAGACTGTTTGCCTGAAAGGACAGAGGGTTTTCAGTTCCAAAATCAATTTCAAGGACACAGAACACAATGAATTTTATTTTATTTTGTTGTTAATTTATTAATTTTCTTGATTTTATGTTAATTCATGTTATGTTTCTTCGTGTCATTTTTTTTCCCTTTGTGACTCTGTTTCAGAACCCAGGCTCACAAGCATTAGCTCAAGCCCAAGTGTAGCCAGGAGTAGGCTGAGGCATTCTTCAGTTTAGCCTGAGAAAAGATCCCTTGCAGGCTGGCAAAGGCAAGTCCCAGAGCTGCAGAGAGCAGCAGCAGGAATAGAGGCCAAGCTGTCCGCGGTTCCTGCAGGGGGAGAACCTTGACAAGGAGTTGTGGGACTGACCATGCACAAAATAGGAGGAAGAAGAAGAAGAAGAAGAAGAAGAAGAAGAAGAAGAAGAAGAGGAAAAAGAGGAAGAAGGGGTGAGTGGTACCGTGGCATCTCTTCCAAAGCGTGACATGTAGCGATGACGAGCAGACTTTTTGCCTTCCACAACTTGTTTGGCTGCTGTGCTTCTTGGGCAGGGATGCATGAGAAGCGCTCTGGTCCCTGCCAGGCGCTTGTGTTAGCTGCAGGGAGAGCTGAGAAGTGGCAGCTGCGGCTGCCAGCATGGTGGAGCATGAGCAGCCGGCTCCCAGGCCAAATGGCCCAAAGAAATGGTGGCAAGGGGCGGTGCTGAGAACTGCAGAGGAAGGCAAAAAACCGCCGGGGACCAGTGCCAATGTGCCCCGGGGGAAAAAGTTCCTTGCTGAGCCCAGTGCTGGCCATGGGCTGTTCCCTGAGCATGTGAGCCAGACCTGGCTCCTTGTCCCACAGGCTGCTCATGCTTCCCAGGAGCTGCCCAAGCCCTATCCTCCCTTGAGCTGGAGCTATGTCGCGGACTTGCCAGAGTGCCCAACTGCCTCTGAGCTGATAGACCTTGTGGGCAAGAATCCTTGCTGTCCCTGTGTAGGACACCAGTGGGTGTTCCAAAGCACTGCAAGCCCTTGCAAGCCCTTGCAAGCCCTCGACATCCTATCTCTTACGGCTCCTGAGCGTTGCTGTGTAGGAGATGAGGATGGTGAGCTCTGCAGTGCTCCTCAAGAAGGAATTGCCTTGGTCTTGCCACTGCTATGCAGTTGAAAAGGATTTGCATCCATGAGCCGAGCTTGGAAGGTGGCCCTGCCAGCAGATTGTCTTGCAGCGGAGAACCTCCAGCAGCCTCCTGCAAGGTTTTCTTCCCTCAGCCCCTGGCCTGTGATTCCAGCAGCTCCTCAAGTGCTTCCTGTCAGATGTGCTGGGGCTGCCCCCGGGCCAGCTCTGGCAGTGGACACGGGAGGCTGCTCCTCTGGATCCTGCGTGGGGCCTGGTGACCACTGCGTTGCCGGGTGCTGGCATTGTGACATGGGGGTGACACAGCCGCATATGTGCAGCCCTTTGGAGGAAGCCTTTGGGGTGCTGGCTCCAAATCAGTCCCTGTAGCTACAAAATAGGGGAGTAAGCAACCTAATAGAGTCCCTTTTTTGCAAAAAGACAGTGTGGATTTGTTGCCAGTGCAGCCTTCCTTCCAGTAGCAATACTGCCTGTAGTATCATGTATGGAGGCCTCAGGGCTCGCTCAGGGCTTGTCACGCAGAACTGCACGCCTGACAGAGCAGAAGTGCTCTCCTCTCCTCTCCTCTCCTCTCCTCTCCTCTCCTCTCCTCTTCTCTCCGCCAGTCCAATATCTAAGAGACTGTTTGCCTGAAAGGACAGAGGGTTTTCAGTTCCAAAATCAATGTCAAGGACACATAATACAAGGAATTTTATTTTATTTTGTTGTTAAATTATTAATTTTCTTGATTTTATGTTAATTCATGTTATGTTTCTTCGTGTCATTTTTTTTCCCTTTGTGACTCTGTTTCAGAACCCAGGCTCACAAGCATTAGCTCAAGCCCAAGTGTAGCCAGGAGTAGGCTGAGGCATTCTTCAGTTTAGCAGGAGAAAAGATCCCTTGCAGGCTGGCAAAGGCAAGTCCCAGAGCTGCAGAGAGCAGCAGCAGGAATAGAGGCCAAGCTGTCCGCGGTTCCTGCAGGGGGAGAACCTTGACAAGGAGTTGTGGGACTGACCATGCACAAAAGAGGAGGAAGAAGAAGAAGAAGAAGAAGAAGAAGAAGAAGAAGAAGAAGAAGAGGAAAAAGAGGAAGAAGGGGTGAGTGGTACCGTGGCATCTCTTCCAAAGCGTGACATGTAGCGATGACGAGCAGACTTTTTGCCTTCCACAACTTGTTTGGCTGCTGTGCTTCTTGGGCAGGGATGCATGAGAAGCGGTCTGGTCCCTGCCAGGCGCTTGTGTTAGCTGCAGGGAGAGCTGAGAAGTGGCAGCTGCGGCTGCCAGCATGTTGGAGCATGAGCAGCCGGCTCCCAGGCCAAATGGCCCAAAGAAATGGTGGCAAGGGGCGGTGCTGAGAACTGCAGAGGAAGGCAAAAAACCGCCGGGGAGCAGTGCCAATGTGCCCCGGGGGAAAAAGTTCCTTGCTGAGCCCAGTGCTGGCCATGGGCTGTTCCCTGAGCATGTGAGCCAGACCTGGCTCCTTGTCCCACAGGCTGCTCATGCTTCCCAGGAGCTGCCCAAGCCCTATCCTCCCTTGAGCTGGAGCTATGTCGCGGACTTGCCAGAGTGCCCAACTGCCTCTGAGCTGATAGACCTTGTGGGCAAGAATCCTTGCTGTCCCTGTGTAGGACACCAGTGGGTGTTCCAAAGCACTGCAAGCCCTTGCAAGCCCTTGCAAGCCCTCGACATCCTATCTCTTACGGCTCCTGAGCGTTGCTGTGTAGGAGATGAGGATGGTGAGCTCTGCAGTGCTCCTCAAGAAGGAATTGCCTTGGTCTTGCCACTGCTATGCAGTTGAAAAGGATTTGCATCCATGAGCCGAGCTTGGAAGGTGGCCCTGCCAGCAGATTGTCTTGCAGCGGAGAACCTCCAGCAGCCTCCTGCAAGGTTTTCTTCCCTCAGCCCCTGGCCTGTGATTCCAGCAGCTCCTCAAGTGCTTCCTGTCAGATGTGCTGGGGCTGCCCCCGGGCCAGCTCTGGCAGTGGACACGGGAGGCTGCTCCTCTGGATCCTGCGTGGGGCCTGGTGACCACTGCGTTGCCGGGTGCTGGCATTGTGACATGGGGGTGACACAGCCGCATATGTGCAGCCCTTTGGAGGAAGCCTTTGGGGTGCTGGCTCCAAATCAGTCCCTGTAGCTACAAAATAGGGGAGTAAGCAACCTCATAGAGTCCCTTTTTTGCAAAAAGACAGTGTGGATTTGTTGCCAGTGCAGCCTTACTTCCAGTAGCAATACTGCCTGTAGTATCATGTATGGAGGCCTCAGGGCTCGCTCAGGGCTTGTCACGCAGAACTGCAGGCCTGACAGAGCAGAAGTGCTCTCCTCTCCTCTCCTCTCCTCTCCTCTCCTCTCCTCTCCTCTTCTCTCCGCCAGTCCAATATCTAAGAGACTGTTTGCCTGAAAGGACAGAGGGTTTTCAGTTCCAAAATCAATTTCAAGGACACAGAACACAATGAATTTTATTTTATTTTGTTGTTAATTTATTAATTTTCTTGATTTTATGTTAATTCATGTTATGTTTCTTCGTGTCATTTTTTTTCCCTTTGTGACTCTGTTTCAGAACCCAGGCTCACAAGCATTAGCTCAAGCCCAAGTGTAGCCAGGAGTAGGCTGAGGCATTCTTCAGTTTAGCAGGAGAAAAGATCCCTTGCAGGCTGGCAAAGGCAAGTCCCAGAGCTGCAGAGAGCAGCAGCAGGAATAGAGGCCAAGCTGTCCGCGGTTCCTGCAGGGGGAGAACCTTGACAAGGAGTTGTGGGACTGACCATGCACAAAAGAGGAGGAAGAAGAAGAAGAAGAAGAAGAAGAAGAAGAAGAAGAAGAAGAAGAGGAAAAAGAGGAAGAAGGGGTGAGTGGTACCGTGGCATCTCTTCCAAAGCGTGACATGTAGCGATGACGAGCAGACTTTTTGCCTTCCACAACTTGTTTGGCTGCTGTGCTTCTTGGGCAGGGATGCATGAGAAGCGCTCTGGTCCCTGCCAGGCGCTTGTGTTAGCTGCAGGGAGAGCTGAGAAGTGGCAGCTGCGGCTGCCAGCATGGTGGAGCATGAGCAGCCGGCTCCCAGGCCAAATGGCCCAAAGAAATGGTGGCAAGGGGCGGTGCTGAGAACTGCAGAGGAAGGCAAAAAACCGCCGGGGAGCAGTGCCAATGTGCCCCGGGGGAAAAAGTTCCTTGCTGAGCCCAGTGCTGGCCATGGGCTGTTCCCTGAGCATGTGAGCCAGACCTGGCTCCTTGTCCCACAGGCTGCTCATGCTTCCCAGGAGCTGCCCAAGCCCTATCCTCCCTTGAGCTGGAGCTATGTCGCGGACTTGCCAGAGTGCCCAACTGCCTCTGAGCTGATAGACCTTGTGGGCAAGAATCCTTGCTGTCCCTGTGTAGGACACCAGTGGGTGTTCCAAAGCACTGCAAGCCCTTGCAAGCCCTTGCAAGCCCTCGACATCCTATCTCTTACGGCTCCTGAGCGTTGCTGTGTAGGAGATGAGGATGGTGAGCTCTGCAGTGCTCCTCAAGAAGGAATTGCCTTGGTCTTGCCACTGCTATGCAGTTGAAAAGGATTTGCATCCATGAGCCGAGCTTGGAAGGTGGCCCTGCCAGCAGATTGTCTTGCAGCGGAGAACCTCCAGCAGCCTCCTGCAAGGTTTTCTTCCCTCAGCCCCTGGCCTGTGATTCCAGCAGCTCCTCAAGTGCTTCCTGTCAGATGTGCTGGGGCTGCCCCCGGGCCAGCTCTGGCAGTGGACACGGGAGGCTGCTCCTCTGGATCCTGCGTGGGGCCTGGTGACCACTGCGTTGCCGGGTGCTGGCATTGTGACATGGGGGTGACACAGCCGCATATGTGCAGCCCTTTGGAGGAAGCCTTTGGGGTGCTGGCTCCAAATCAGTCCCTGTAGCTACAAAATAGGGGAGTAAGCAACCTCATAGAGTCCCTTTTTTGCAAAAAGACAGTGTGGATTTGTTGCCAGTGCAGCCTTCCTTCCAGTAGCAATACTGCCTGTGGTATCATGTATGGAGGCCTCAGGGCTCGCTCAGGGCTTCTCACGCAGAACTGCAGGCCTGACAGAGCAGAAGTGCTCTCCTCTCCTCTCCTCTCCTCTCCTCTCCTCTCCTCTCCTCTCCTCTCCTCTCCTCTTCTCTCCGCCAGTCCAATATCTAAGAGACTGTTTGCCTGAAAGGACAGAGGGTTTTCAGTTCCAAAATCAATTTCAAGGACACAGAACACAATGAATTTTATTTTATTTTGTTGTTAATTTATTAATTTTCTTGATTTTATGTTAATTCATGTTATGTTTCTTCGTGTCATTTTTTTTCCCTTTGTGACTCTGTTTCAGAACCCAGGCTCACAAGCATTAGCTCAAGCCCAAGTGTAGCCAGGAGTAGGCTGAGGCATTCTTCAGTTTAGCCTGAGAAAAGATCCCTTGCAGGCTGGCAAAGGCAAGTCCCAGAGCTGCAGAGAGCAGCAGCAGGAATAGAGGCCAAGCTGTCCGCGGTTCCTGCAGGGGGAGAACCTTGACAAGGAGTTGTGGGACTGACCATGCACAAAAGAGGAGGAAGAAGAAGAAGAAGAAGAAGAAGAAGAAGAAGAAGAAGAAGAGGAAAAAGAGGAAGAAGGGGTGAGTGGTACCGTGGCATCTCTTCCAAAGCGTGACATGTAGCGATGACGAGCAGACTTTTTGCCTTCCACAACTTGTTTGGCTGCTGTGCTTCTTGGGCAGGGATGCATGAGAAGCGCTCTGGTCCCTGCCAGGCGCTTGTGTTAGCTGCAGGGAGAGCTGAGAAGTGGCAGCTGCGGCTGCCAGCATGGTGGAGCATGAGCAGCCGGCTCCCAGGCCAAATGGCCCAAAGAAATGGTGGCAAGGGGCGGTGCTGAGAACTGCAGAGGAAGGCAAAAAACCGCCGGGGACCAGTGCCAATGTGCCCCGGGGGAAAAAGTTCCTTGCTGAGCCCAGTGCTGGCCATGGGCTGTTCCCTGAGCATGTGAGCCAGACCTGGCTCCTTGTCCCACAGGCTGCTCATGCTTGCCAGGAGCTGCCCAAGCCCTATCCTCCCTTGAGCTGGAGCTATGTCGCGGACTTGCCAGAGTGCCCAACTGCCTCTGAGCTGATAGACCTTGTGGGCAAGAATCCTTGCTGTCCCTGTGTAGGACACCAGTGGGTGTTCCAAAGCACTGCAAGCCCTTGCAAGCCCTTGCAAGCCCTCGACATCCTATCTCTTACGGCTCCTGAGCGTTGCTGTGTAGGAGATGAGGATGGTGAGCTCTGCAGTGCTCCTCAAGAAGGAATTGCCTTGGTCTTGCCACTGCTATGCAGTTGAAAAGGATTTGCATCCATGAGCCGAGCTTGGAAGGTGGCCCTGCCAGAAGATTGTCTTGCAGCGGAGAACCTCCAGCAGCCTCCTGCAAGGTTTTCTTCCCTCAGCCCCTGGCCTGTGATTCCAGCAGCTCCTCAAGTGCTTCCTGTCAGATGTGCTGGGGCTGCCCCCGGGTCAGCTCTGGCAGTGGGCACGGGAGGCTGCTCCTCTGGATCCTGCGTGGGGCCTGGTGACCACTGCGTTGCCGGGTGCTGGCATTGTGACATGGGGGTGACACAGCCGCATATGTGCAGCCCTTTGGAGGAAGCCTTTGGGGTGCTGGCTCCAAATCAGTCCCTGTAGCTACAAAATAGGGGAGTAAGCAACCTCATAGAGTCCCTTTTTTGCAAAAAGACAGTGTGGATTTGTTGCCAGTGCAGCCTTACTTCCAGTAGCAATACTGCCTGTAGTATCATGTATGGAGGCCTCAGGGCTCGCTCAGGGCTTGTCACGCAGAACTGCACGCCTGACAGAGCAGAAGTGCTCTCCTCTCCTCTCCTCTCCTCTCCTCTCCTCTCCTCTTCTCTTCTCTACTCTCCGCCAGTCCAATATCTAAGAGACTGTTTGCCTGAAAGGACAGAGGGTTTTCAGTTCCAAAATCAATTTCAAGGACACAGAACACAATGAATTTTATTTTATTTTGTTGTTAATTTATTAATTTTCTTGATTTTATGTTAATTCATGTTATGTTTCTTCGTGTCATTTTTTTTCCCTTTGTGACTCTGTTTCAGAACCCAGGCTCACAAGCATTAGCTCAAGCCCAAGTGTAGCCAGGAGTAGGCTGAGGCATTCTTCAGTTTAGCAGGAGAAAAGATCCCTTGCAGGCTGGCAAAGGCAAGTCCCAGAGCTGCAGAGAGCAGCAGCAGGAATAGAGGCCAAGCTGTCCGCGGTTCCTGCAGGGGGAGAACCTTGACAAGGAGTTGTGGGACTGACCATGCACAAAAGAGGAGGAAGAAGAAGAAGAAGAAGAAGAAGAAGAAGAAGAAGAAGAAGAGGAAAAAGAGGAAGAAGGGGTGAGTGGTACCGTGGCATCTCTTCCAAAGCGTGACATGTAGCGATGACGAGCAGACTTTTTGCCTTCCACAACTTGTTTGGCTGCTGTGCTTCTTGGGCAGGGATGCATGAGAAGCGCTCTGGTCCCTGCCAGGCGCTTGTGTTAGCTGCAGGGAGAGCTGAGAAGTGGCAGCTGCGGCTGCCAGCATGGTGGAGCATGAGCAGCCGGCTCCCAGGCCAAATGGCCCAAAGAAATGGTGGCAAGGGGCGGTGCTGAGAACTGCAGAGGAAGGCAAAAAACCGCCGGGGACCAGTGCCAATGTGCCCCGGGGGAAAAAGTTCCTTGCTGAGCCCAGTGCTGGCCATGGGCTGTTCCCTGAGCATGTGAGCCAGACCTGGCTCCTTGTCCCACAGGCTGCTCATGCTTCCCAGGAGCTGCCCAAGCCCTATCCTCCCTTGAGCTGGAGCTATGTCGCGGACTTGCCAGAGTGCCCAACTGCCTCTGAGCTGATAGACCTTGTGGGCAAGAATCCTTGCTGTCCCTGTGTAGGACACCAGTGGGTGTTCCAAAGCACTGCAAGCCCTTGCAAGCCCTTGCAAGCCCTCGACATCCTATCTCTTACGGCTCCTGAGCGTTGCTGTGTAGGAGATGAGGATGGTGAGCTCTGCAGTGCTCCTCAAGAAGGAATTGCCTTGGTCTTGCCACTGCTATGCAGTTGAAAAGGATTTGCATCCATGAGCCGAGCTTGGAAGGTGGCCCTGCCAGCAGATTGTCTTGCAGCGGAGAACCTCCAGCAGCCTCCTGCAAGGTTTTCTTCCCTCAGCCCCTGGCCTGTGATTCCAGCAGCTCCTCAAGTGCTTCCTGTCAGATGTGCTGGGGCTGCCCCCGGGTCAGCTCTGGCAGTGGGCACGGGAGGCTGCTCCTCTGGATCCTGCGTGGGGCCTGGTGACCACTGCGTTGCCGGGTGCTGGCATTGTGACATGGGGGTGACACAGCCGCATATGTGCAGCCCTTTGGAGGAAGCCTTTGGGGTGCTGGCTCCAAATCAGTCCCTGTAGCTACAAAATAGGGGAGTAAGCAACCTCATAGAGTCCCTTTTTTGCAAAAAGACAGTGTGGATTTGTTGCCAGTGCAGCCTTACTTCCAGTAGCAATACTGCCTGTAGTATCATGTATGGAGGCCTCAGGGCTCGCTCAGGGCTTGTCACGCAGAACTGCACGCCTGACAGAGCAGAAGTGCTCTCCTCTCCTCTCCTCTCCTCTCCTCTCCTCTCCTCTTCTCTTCTCTACTCTCCGCCAGTCCAATATCTAAGAGACTGTTTGCCTGAAAGGACAGAGGGTTTTCAGTTCCAAAATCAATTTCAAGGACACAGAACACAATGAATTTTATTTTATTTTGTTGTTAATTTATTAATTTTCTTGATTTTATGTTAATTCATGTTATGTTTCTTCGTGTCATTTTTTTTCCCTTTGTGACTCTGTTTCAGAACCCAGGCTCACAAGCATTAGCTCAAGCCCAAGTGTAGCCAGGAGTAGGCTGAGGCATTCTTCAGTTTAGCAGGAGAAAAGATCCCTTGCAGGCTGGCAAAGGCAAGTCCCAGAGCTGCAGAGAGCAGCAGCAGGAATAGAGGCCAAGCTGTCCGCGGTTCCTGCAGGGGGAGAACCTTGACAAGGAGTTGTGGGACTGACCATGCACAAAAGAGGAGGAAGAAGAAGAAGAAGAAGAAGAAGAAGAAGAAGAAGAAGAAGAGGAAAAAGAGGAAGAAGGGGTGAGTGGTACCGTGGCATCTCTTCCAAAGCGTGACATGTAGCGATGACGAGCAGACTTTTTGCCTTCCACAACTTGTTTGGCTGCTGTGCTTCTTGGGCAGGGATGCATGAGAAGCGCTCTGGTCCCTGCCAGGCGCTTGTGTTAGCTGCAGGGAGAGCTGAGAAGTGGCAGCTGCGGCTGCCAGCATGGTGGAGCATGAGCAGCCGGCTCCCAGGCCAAATGGCCCAAAGAAATGGTGGCAAGGGGCGGTGCTGAGAACTGCAGAGGAAGGCAAAAAACCGCCGGGGACCAGTGCCAATGTGCCCCGGGGGAAAAAGTTCCTTGCTGAGCCCAGTGCTGGCCATGGGCTGTTCCCTGAGCATGTGAGCCAGACCTGGCTCCTTGTCCCACAGGCTGCTCATGCTTCCCAGGAGCTGCCCAAGCCCTATCCTCCCTTGAGCTGGAGCTATGTCGCGGACTTGCCAGAGTGCCCAACTGCCTCTGAGCTGATAGACCTTGTGGGCAAGAATCCTTGCTGTCCCTGTGTAGGACACCAGTGGGTGTTCCAAAGCACTGCAAGCCCTTGCAAGCCCTTGCAAGCCCTCGACATCCTATCTCTTACGGCTCCTGAGCGTTGCTGTGTAGGAGATGAGGATGGTGAGCTCTGCAGTGCTCCTCAAGAAGGAATTGCCTTGGTCTTGCCACTGCTATGCAGTTGAAAAGGATTTGCATCCATGAGCCGAGCTTGGAAGGTGGCCCTGCCAGCAGATTGTCTTGCAGCGGAGAACCTCCAGCAGCCTCCTGCAAGGTTTTCTTCCCTCAGCCCCTGGCCTGTGATTCCAGCAGCTCCTCAAGTGCTTCCTGTCAGATGTGCTGGGGCTGCCCCCGGGTCAGCTCTGGCAGTGGGCACGGGAGGCTGCTCCTCTGGATCCTGCGTGGGGCCTGGTGACCACTGCGTTGCCGGGTGCTGGCATTGTGACATGGGGGTGACACAGCCGCATATGTGCAGCCCTTTGGAGGAAGCCTTTGGGGTGCTGGCTCCAAATCAGTCCCTGTAGCTACAAAATAGGGGAGTAAGCAACCTAATAGAGTCCCTTTTTTGCAAAAAGACAGTGTGGATTTGTTGCCAGTGCAGCCTTACTTCCAGTAGCAATACTGCCTGTAGTATCATGTATGGAGGCCTCAGGGCTCGCTCAGGGCTTGTCACGCAGAACTGCACGCCTGACAGAGCAGAAGTGCTCTCCTCTCCTCTCCTCTCCTCTCCTCTCCTCTCCTCTCCTCTTCTCTTCTCTACTCTCCGCCAGTCCAATATCTAAGAGACTGTTTGCCTGAAAGGACAGAGGGTTTTCAGTTCCAAAATCAATTTCAAGGACACAGAACACAATCAATTTTATTTTATTTTGTTGTTAATTTATTAATTTTCTTGATTTTATGTTAATTCATGTGATGTTTCTTCATGTCATTTTTTTTCCCTTTGTGACTCTGTTTCAGAACCCAGGCTCACAAGCATTAGCTCAAGCCCAAGTGTAGCCAGGAGTAGGCTGAGGCATTCTTCAGTTTAGCCTGAGAAAAGATCCCTTGCAGGCTGGCAAAGGCAAGTCCCAGAGCTGCAGAGAGCAGCAGCAGGAATAGAGGCCAAGCTGTCCGCGGTTCCTGCAGGGGGAGAACCTTGACAAGGAGTTGTGGGACTGACCATGCACAAAAGAGGAGGAAGAAGAAGAAGAAGAAGAAGAAGAAGAAGAAGAGGAAAAAGAGGAAGAAGGGGTGAGTGGTACCGTGGCATCTCTTCCAAAGCGTGACATGTAGCGATGACGAGCAGACTTTTTGCCTTCCACAACTTGTTTGGCTGCTGTGCTTCTTGGGCAGGGATGCATGAGAAGCGCTCTGGTCCCTGCCAGGCGCTTGTGTTACCTGCAGGGAGAGCTGAGAAGTGGCAGCTGCGGCTGCCAGCATGGTGGAGCATGAGCAGCCGGCTCCCAGGCCAAATGGCCCAAAGAAATGGTGGCAAGGGGCGGTGCTGAGAACTGCAGAGGAAGGCAAAAAACCGCCGGGGAGCAGTGCCAATGTGCCCCGGGGGAAAAAGTTCCTTGCTGAGCCCAGTGCTGGCCATGGGCTGTTCCCTGAGCATGTGAGCCAGACCTGGCTCCTTGTCCCACAGGCTGCTCATGCTTCCCAGGAGCTGCCCAAGCCCTATCCTCCCTTGAGCTGGAGCTATGTCGCGGACTTGCCAGAGTGCCCAGCTGCCTCTGAGCTGATGGACCTTGTGGGCAAGAATCCTTGCTGTCCCTGTGTAGGACACCAGTGGGTGTTCCAAAGCACTGCAAGCCCTTGCAAGCCCTTGCAAGCCCTCGACATCCTATCTCTTACGGCTCCTGAGCGTTGCTCTGTAGGAGATGAGGATGGTGAGCTCTGCAGTGCTCCTCAAGAAGGAATTGCCTTGGTCTTGCCACTGCTATGCAGTTGAAAAGGATTTGCATCCATGAGCCGAGCTTGGAAGGTGGCCCTGCCAGCACATTGTCTTGCAGCGGAGAACCTCCAGCAGCCTCCTGCAAGGTTTTCTTCCCTCAGCCCCTGGCCTGTGATTCCAGCAGCTCCTCAAGTGCTTCCTGTCAGATGTGCTGGGGCTGCCCCCGGGCCAGCTCTGGCAGTGGACACGGGAGGCTGCTCCTCTGGATCCTGCGTGGGGCCTGGTGACCACTGCGTTGCCGGGTGCTGGCATTGTGACATGGGGGTGACACAGCCGCATATGTGCAGCCCTTTGGAGGAAGCCTTTGGGGTGCTGGCTCCAAATCAGTCCCTGTAGCTACAAAATAGGGGAGTAAGCAACCTCATAGAGTCCCTTTTTTGCAAAAAGACAGTGTGGATTTGTTGCCAGTGCAGCCTTCCTTCCAGTAGCAATACTGCCTGTAGTATCATGTATGGAGGCCTCAGGGCTCGCTCAGGGCTTGTCACGCAGAACTGCAGGCCTGACAGAGCAGAAGTGCTCTCCTCTCCTCTCCTCTCCTCTCCTCTCCTCTCCTCTCCTCTTCTCTTCTCTCCTGTCCGCCAGTCCAATATCTAAGAGACTGTTTGCCTGAAAGGACAGAGGGTTTTCAGTTCCAAAATCAATTTCAAGGACACAGAACACAATCAATTTTATTTTATTTTGTTGTTAATTTATTAATTTTCTTGATTTTATGTTAATTCATGTTATGTTTCTTCGTGTCATTTTTTTTCCCTTTGTGACTCTGTTTCAGAACCCAGGCTCACAAGCATTAGCTCAAGCCCAAGTGTAGCCAGGAGTAGGCTGAGGCATTCTTCAGTTTAGCCTGAGAAAAGATCCCTTGCAGGCTGGCAAAGGCAAGTCCCAGAGCTGCAGAGAGCAGCAGCAGGAATAGAGGCCAAGCTGTCCGCGGTTCCTGCAGGGGGAGAACCTTGACAAGGAGTTGTGGGACTGACCATGCACAAAAGAGGAGGAGGAAGAAGAAGAAGAAGAAGAAGAAGAAGAAGAAGAAGAAGAGGAAAAAGAGGAAGAAGGGGTGAGTGGTACCGTGGCATCTCTTCCAAAGCGTGACATGTAGCGATGACGAGCAGACTTTTTGCCTTCCACAACTTGTTTGGCTGCTGTGCTTCTTGGGCAGGGATGCATGAGAAGCGCTTTGGTCCCTGCCAGGCGCTTGTGTTAGCTGCAGGGAGAGCTGAGAAGTGGCAGCTGCGGCTGCCAGCATGGTGGAGCATGAGCAGCCGGCTCCCAGGCCAAATGGCCCAAAGAAATGGTGGCAAGGGGCAGTGCTGAGAACTGCAGAGGAAGGCAAAAAACCGCCGGGGACCAGTGCCAATGTGCCCCGGGGGAAAAAGTTCCTTGCTGAGCCCAGTGCTGGCCATGGGCTGTTCCCTGAGCATGTGAGCCAGACCTGGCTCCTTGTCCCACAGGCTGCTCATGCTTCCCAGGAGCTGCCCAAGCCCTATCCTCCCTTGAGCTGGAGCTATGTCGCGGACTTGCCAGAGTGCCCAACTGCCTCTGAGCTGATAGACCTTGTGGGCAAGAATCCTTGCTGTCCCTGTGTAGGACACCAGTGGGTGTTCCAAAGCACTGCAAGCCCTTGCAAGCCCTTGCAAGCCCTCGACATCCTATCTCTTACGGCTCCTGAGCGTTGCTGTGTAGGAGATGAGGATGGTGAGCTCTGCAGTGCTCCTCAAGAAGGAATTGCCTTGGTCTTGCCACTGCTATGCAGTTGAAAAGGATTTGCATCCATGAGCCGAGCTTGGAAGGTGGCCCTGCCAGCAGATCGTCTTGCAGCGGAGAACCTCCAGCAGCCTCCTGCAAGGTTTTCTTCCCTCAGCCCCTGGCCTGTGATTCCAGCAGCTCCTCAAGTGCTTCCTGTCAGATGTGCTGGGGCTGCCCCCGGGTCAGCTCTGGCAGTGGGCACGGGAGGCTGCTCCTCTGGATCCTGCGTGGGGCCTGGTGACCACTGCGTTGCCGGGTGCTGGCATTGTGACATGGGGGTGACACAGCCGCATATGTGCAGCCCTTTGGAGGAAGCCTTTGGGGTGCTGGCTCCAAATCAGTCCCTGTAGCTACAAAATAGGGGAGTAAGCAACCTCATAGAGTCCCTTTTTTGCAAAAAGACAGTGTGGATTTGTTGCCAGTGCAGCCTTCCTTCCAGTAGCAATACTGCCTGTAGTATCATGTATGGAGGCCTCAGGGCTCGCTCAGGGCTTGTCACGCAGAACTGCAGGCCTGACAGAGCAGAACTGCTCTCCTCTCCTGTCCTCTCCTCTCCTCTCCTCTTCTCTTCTCTCCTGTCCGCCAGTCCAATATCTAAGAGACTGTTTGCCTGAAAGGACAGAGGGTTTTCAGTTCCAAAATCAATGTCAAGGACACAGAACACAATGAATTTTATTTTATTTTGTTGTTAATTTATTAATTTTCTTGATTTTATGTTAATTCATGTTATGTTTCTTCATGTCATTTTTTTTCCCTTTGTGACTCTGTTTCAGAACCCAGGCTCACAAGCATTAGCTCAAGCCCAAGTGTAGCCAGGAGTAGGCTGAGGCATTCTTCAGTTTAGCCTGAGAAAAGATCCCTTGCAGGCTGGCAAAGGCAAGTCCCAGAGCTGCAGAGAGCAGCAGCAGGAATAGAGGCCAAGCTGTCCGCGGTTCCTGCAGGGGGAGAACCTTGACAACGAGTTGTGGGACTGACCATGCACAAAAGAGGAGGAAGAAGAAGAAGAAGAAGAAGAAGAAGAAGAAGAGGAAAAAGAGGAAGAAGGGGTGAGTGGTACCGTGGCATCTCTTCCAAAGCGTGACATGTAGCGATGACGAGCAGACTTTTTGCCTTCCACAACTTGTTTGGCTGCTGTGCTTCTTGGGCAGGGATGCATGAGAAGCGCTCTGGTCCCTGCCAGGCGCTTGTGTTAGCTGCAGGGAGAGCTGAGAAGTGGCAGCTGCGGCTGCCAGCATGGTGGAGCATGAGCAGCCGGCTCCCAGGCCAAATGGCCCAAAGAAATGGTGGCAAGGGGCGGTGCTGAGAACTGCAGAGGAAGGCAAAAAACCGCCGGGGACCAGTGCCAATGTGCCCCGGGGGAAAAAGTTCCTTGCTGAGCCCAGTGCTGGCCATGGGCTGTTCCCTGAGCATGTGAGCCAGACCTGGCTCCTTGTCCCACAGGCTGCTCATGCTTCCCAGGAGCTGCCCAAGCCCTATCCTCCCTTGAGCTGGAGCTATGTCGCGGACTTGCCAGAGTGCCCAACTGCCTCTGAGCTGATAGACCTTGTGGGCAAGAATCCTTGCTGTCCCTGTGTAGGACACCAGTGGGTGTTCCAAAGCACTGCAAGCCCTTGCAAGCCCTTGCAAGCCCTCGACATCCTATCTCTTACGGCTCCTGAGCATTGCTGTGTAGGAGATGAGGATGGTGAGCTCTGCAGTGCTCCTCAAGAAGGAATTGCCTTGGTCTTGCCACTGCTATGCAGTTGAAAAGGGTTTGCATCCATGAGCCGAGCTTGGAAGGTGGCCCTGCCAGCAGATTGTCTTGCAGCGGAGAACCTCCAGCAGCCTCCTGCAAGGTTTTCTTCCCTCAGCCCCTGGCCTGTGATTCCAGCAGCTCCTCAAGTGCTTCCTGTCAGATGTGCTGGGGCTGCCCCCGGGCCAGCTCTGGCAGTGGACACGGGAGGCTGCTCCTCTGGATCCTGCGTGGGGCCTGGTGACCACTGCGTTGCCGGGTGCTGGCATTGTGCCATGGGGGTGACACAGCCGCATATGTGCAGCCCTTTGGAGGAAGCCTTTGGGGTGCTGGCTCCAAATCAGTCCCTGTAGCTACAAAATAGGGGAGTAAGCAACCTCATAGAGTCCCTTTTTTGCAAAAAGACAGTGTGGATTTGTTGCCAGTGCAGCCTTACTTCCAGTAGCAATACTGCCTGTAGTATCATGTATGGAGGCCTCAGGGCTCGCTCAGGGCTTGTCACGCAGAACTGCAGGCCTGACAGAGCAGAACTGCTCTCCTCTCCTCTCCTCTCCTCTCCTCTCCTCTCCACTCCTCTCCTCTCCTCTCCTCTCCTCTTCTCTCCTCTACTCTCCACCAGTCCAATATCTAAGAGACTGTTTGCCTGAAAGGACAGAGGGTTTTCAGTTCCAAAATCAATTTCAAGGACACAGAACACAATCAATTTTATTTTATTTTGTTGTTAATTTATTAATTTTCTTGATTTTATGTTAATTCATGTGATGTTTCTTCGTGTCATTTTTTTTCCCTTTGTGACTCTGTTTCAGAACCCAGGCTCACAAGCATTAGCTCAAGCCCAAGTGTAGCCAGGAGTAGGCTGAGGCATTCTTCAGTTTAGCCTGAGAAAAGATCCCTTGCAGGCTGGCAAAGGCAAGTCCCAGAGCTGCAGAGAGCAGCAGCAGGAATAGAGGCCAAGCTGTCCGCGGTTCCTGCAGAGGGAGAACCTTGACAAGGAGTTGTGGGACTGACCATGCACAAAAGAGGAGGAGGAAGAAGAAGAAGAAGAAGAAGAAGAAGAAGAAGAAGAAGAGGAAAAAGAGGAAGAAGGGGTGAGTGGTACCGTGGCATCTCTTCCAAAGCGTGACATGTAGCGATGACGAGCAGACTTTTTGCCTTCCACAACTTGTTTGGCTGCTGTGCTTCTTGGGCAGGGATGCATGAGAAGCGCTTTGGTCCCTGCCAGGCGCTTGTGTTAGCTGCAGGGAGAGCTGAGAAGTGGCAGCTGCGGCTGCCAGCATGGTGGAGCATGAGCAGCCGGCTCCCAGGCCAAATGGCCCAAAGAAATGGTGGCAAGGGGCAGTGCTGAGAACTGCAGAGGAAGGCAAAAAACCGCCGGGGAGCAGTGCCAATGTGCCCCGGGGGAAAAAGTTCCTTGCTGAGCCCAGTGCTGGCCATGGGCTGTTCCCTGAGCATGTGAGCCAGACCTGGCTCCTTGTCCCACAGGCTGCTCATGCTTCCCAGGAGCTGCCCAAGCCCTATCCTCCCTTGAGCTGGAGCTATGTCGCGGACTTGCCAGAGTGCCCAACTGCCTCTGAGCTGATAGACCTTGTGGGCAAGAATCCTTGCTGTCCCTGTGTAGGACACCAGTGGGTGTTCCAAAGCACTGCAAGCCCTTGCAAGCCCTTGCAAGCCCTCGACATCCTATCTCTTACGGCTCCTGAGCGTTGCTCTGTAGGAGATGAGGATGGTGAGCTCTGCAGTGCTCCTCAAGAAGGAATTGCCTTGGTCTTGCCACTGCTATGCAGTTGAAAAGGATTTGCATCCATGAGCCGAGCTTGGAAGGTGGCCCTGCCAGCAGATTGTCTTGCAGCGGAGAACCTCCAGCAGCCTCCTGCAAGGTTTTCTTCCCTCAGCCCCTGGCCTGTGATTCCAGCAGCTCCTCAAGTGCTTCCTGTCAGATGTGCTGGGGCTGCCCCCGGGTCAGCTCTGGCAGTGGGCACGGGAGGCTGCTCCTCTGGATCCTGCGTGGGGCCTGGTGACCACTGCGTTGCCGGGTGCTGGCATTGTGACATGGGGGTGACACAGCCGCATATGTGCAGCCCTTTGGAGGAAGCCTTTGGGGTGCTGGCTCCAAATCAGTCCCTGTAGCTACAAAATAGGGGAGTAAGCAACCTCATAGAGTCCCTTTTTTGCAAAAAGACAGTGTGGATTTGTTGCCAGTGCAGCCTTACTTCCAGTAGCAATACTGCCTGTAGTATCATGTATGGAGGCCTCAGGGCTCGCTCAGGGCTTGTCACGCAGAACTGCAGGCCTGACAGAGCAGAACTGCTCTCCTCTCCTCTCCTCTCCTCTCCTCTCCTCTTCTCTTCTCTCCTGTCCGCCAGTCCAATATCTAAGAGACTGTTTGCCTGAAAGGACAGAGGGTTTTCAGTTCCAAAATCAATGTCAAGGACACAGAACACAATGAATTTTATTTTATTTTGTTGTTAATTTATTAATTTTCTTGATTTTATGTTAATTCATGTTATGTTTCTTCATGTCATTTTTTTTCCCTTTGTGACTCTGTTTCAGAACCCAGGCTCACAAGCATTAGCTCAAGCCCAAGTGTAGCCAGGAGTAGGCTGAGGCATTCTTCAGTTTAGCCTGAGAAAAGATCCCTTGCAGGCTGGCAAAGGCAAGTCCCAGAGCTGCAGAGAGCAGCAGCAGGAATAGAGGCCAAGCTGTCCGCGGTTCCTGCAGGGGGAGAACCTTGACAACGAGTTGTGGGACTGACCATGCACAAAAGAGGAGGAAGAAGAAGAAGAAGAAGAAGAAGAAGAAGAAGAGGAAAAAGAGGAAGAAGGGGTGAGTGGTACCGTGGCATCTCTTCCAAAGCGTGACATGTAGCGATGACGAGCAGACTTTTTGCCTTCCACAACTTGTTTGGCTGCTGTGCTTCTTGGCCAGGGATGCATGAGAAGCGCTCTGGTCCCTGCCAGGCGCTTGTGTTACCTGCAGGGAGAGCTGAGAAGTGGCAGCTGCGGCTGCCAGCATGGTGGAGCATGAGCAGCCGGCTCCCAGGCCAAATGGCCCAAAGAAATGGTGGCAAGGGGCGGTGCTGAGAACTGCAGAGGAAGGCAAAAAACCGCCGGGGAGCAGTGCCAATGTGCCCCGGGGGAAAAAGTTCCTTGCTGAGCCCAGTGCTGGCCATGGGCTGTTCCCTGAGCATGTGAGCCAGACCTGGCTCCTTGTCCCACAGGCTGCTCATGCTTCCCAGGAGCTGCCCAAGCCCTATCCTCCCTTGAGCTGGAGCTATGTCGTGGACTTGCCAGAGTGCCCAGCTGCCTCTGAGCTGATGGACCTTGTGGGCAAGAATCCTTGCTGTCCCTGTGTAGGACACCAGTGGGTGTTCCAAAGCACTGCAAGCCCTTGCAAGCCCTTGCAAGCCCTCGACATCCTATCTCTTACGGCTCCTGAGCGTTGCTCTGTAGGAGATGAGGATGGTGAGCTCTGCAGTGCTCCTCAAGAAGGAATTGCCTTGGTCTTGCCACTGCTATGCAGTTGAAAAGGATTTGCATCCATGAGCCGAGCTTGGAAGGTGGCCCTGCCAGCACATTGTCTTGCAGCGGAGAACCTCCAGCAGCCTCCTGCAAGGTTTTCTTCCCTCAGCCCCTGGCCTGTGATTCCAGCAGCTCCTCAAGTGCTTCCTGTCAGATGTGCTGGGGCTGCCCCCGGGCCAGCTCTGGCAGTGGACACGGGAGGCTGCTCCTCTGGATCCTGCGTGGGGCCTGGTGACCACTGCGTTGCCGGGTGCTGGCATTGTGACATGGGGGTGACACAGCCGCATATGTGCAGCCCTTTGGAGGAAGCCTTTGGGGTGCTGGCTCCAAATCAGTCCCTGTAGCTACAAAATAGGGGAGTAAGCAACCTAATAGAGTCCCTTTTTTGCAAAAAGACAGTGTGGATTTGTTGCCAGTGCAGCCTTCCTTCCAGTAGCAATACTGCCTGTAGTATCATGTATGGAGGCCTCAGGGCTCGCTCAGGGCTTGTCACGCAGAACTGCAGGCCTGACAGAGCAGAAGTGCTCTCCTCTCCTCTCCTCTCCTCTCCTCTCCTCTTCTCTTCTCTCCTGTCCGCCAGTCCAATATCTAAGAGACCGTTTGCCTGAAAGGACAGAGGGTTTTCAGTTCCAAAATCAATTTCAAGGACACAGAACACAATCAATTTTATTTTATTTTGTTGTTAATTTAGTAATTTTCTTGATTTTATGTTAATTCATGTGATGTTTCTTCGTGTCATTTTTTTTCCCTTTGTGACTCTGTTTCAGAACCCAGGCTCACAAGCATTAGCTCAAGCCCAAGTGTAGCCAGGAGTAGGCTGAGGCATTCTTCAGTTTAGCCTGAGAAAAGATCCCTTGCAGGCTGGCAAAGGCAAGTCCCAGAGCTGCAGAGAGCAGCAGCAGGAATAGAGGCCAAGCTGTCCGCGGTTCCTGCAGGGGGAGAACCTTGACAAGGAGTTGTGGGACTGACCATGCACAAAAGAGGAGGAAGAAGAAGAAGAAGAAGAAGAAGAAGAAGAAGAAGAGGAAAAAGAGGAAGAAGGGGTGAGTGGTAACGTGGCATCTCTTCCAAAGCGTGACATGTAGCGATGACGAGCAGACTTTTTGCCTTCCACAACTTGTTTGGCTGCTGTGATTCTTGGGCAGGGATGCATGAGAAGCGCTCTGGTCCCTGCCAGGCGCTTGTGTTAGCTGCAGGGAGAGCTGAGAAGTGGCAGCTGCGGCTGCCAGCATGGTGGAGCATGAGCAGCCGGCTCCCAGGCCAAATGGCCCAAAGAAATGGTGGCAAGGGGCGGTGCTGAGAACTGCAGAGGAAGGCAAAAAACCGCCGGGGACCAGTGCCAATGTGCCCCGGGGGAAAAAGTTCCTTGCTGAGCCCAGTGCTGGCCATGGGCTGTTCCCTGAGCATGTGAGCCAGACCTGGCTCCTTGTCCCACGGGCTGCTCAAGCTTCCCAGGAGCTGCCTAAGCCCTATCCTCCCTTGAGCTGGAGCTATGTCGCGGACTTGCCAGAGTGCCCAACTGCCTCTGAGCTGATAGACCTTGTGGGCAAGAATCCTTGCTGTCCCTGTGTAGGACACCAGTGGGTGTTCCAAAGCACTGCAAGCCCTTGCAAGCCCTTGCAAGCCCTCGACATCCTATCTCTTACGGCTCCTGAGCGTTGCTGTGTAGGAGATGAGGATGGTGAGCTGTGCAGTGCTCCTCAAGAAGGAATTGCCTTGGTCTTGCCACTGCTATGCAGTTGAAAAGGATTTGCATCCATGAGCCGAGCTTGGAAGGTGGCCCTGCCAGCAGATTGTCTTGCAGCGGAGAACCTCCAGCAGCCTCCTGCAAGGTTTTCTTCCCTCAGCCCCTGGCCTGTGATTCCAGCAGCTCCTCAAGTGCTTCCTGTCAGATGTGCTGGGGCTGCCCCCGGGCCAGCTCTGGCAGTGGACACGGGAGGCTGCTCCTCTGGATCCTGCGTGGGGCCTGGTGACCACTGCGTTGCCGGGTGCTGGCATTGTGACATGGGGGTGACACAGCCGCATATGTGCAGCCCTTTGGAGGAAGCCTTTGGGGTGCTGGCTCCAAATCAGTCCCTGTACCTACAAAATAGGGGAGTAAGCAACCTCATAGAGTCCCTTTTTTGCAAAAAGACAGTGTGGATTTGTTGCCAGTGCAGCCTTACTTCCAGTAGCAATACTGCCTGTAGTATCATGTATGGAGGCCTCAGGGCTCGCTCAGGGCTTGTCACGCAGAACTGCACGCCTGACAGAGCAGAAGTGCTCTCCTCTCCTCTCCTCTCCTCTCCTCTTCTCTCCACTCCTGTCCGCCAGTCCAATATCTAAGAGACTGTTTGCCTGAAAGGACAGACGGTTTTCAGTTCCAAAATCAATGTCAAGGACACAGAACACAATGAATTTTATTTTATTTTGTTGTTACTTTATTAATTTTCTTGATTTTATGTTAATTCATGTTATGTTTCTTCGTGTCATTTTTTTTCCCTTTGTGACTCTGTTTCAGAACCCAGGCTCACAAGCATTAGCTCAAGCCCAAGTGTAGCCAGGAGTAGGCTGAGGCATTCTTCAGTTTAGCCTGAGAAAAGATCCCTTGCAGGCTGGCAAAGGCAAGTCCCAGAGCTGCAGAGAGCAGCAGCAGGAATAGAGGCCAAGCTGTCCGCGGTTCCTGCAGGGGGAGAACCTTGACAAGGAGTTGTGGGACTGACCATGCACAAAAGAGGAGGAAGAAGAAGAAGAAGAAGAAGAAGAAGAAGAAGAGGAAAAAGAGGAAGAAGGGGTGAGTGGTACCGTGGCATCTCTTCCAAAGCGTGACATGTAGCGATGACGAGCAGACTTTTTGCCTTGCACGACTTGTTTGGCTGCTGTGCTTCTTGGGCAGGGATGCATGAGAAGCGCTCTGGTCCCTGCCAGGCGCTTGTGTTACCTGCAGGGAGAGCTGAGAAGTGGCAGCTGCGGCTGCCAGCATGGTGGAGCATGAGCAGCCGGCTCCCAGGACAAATGGCCCAAAGAAATGGTGGCAAGGGGCCGTGCTGAGAACTGCAGAGGAAGGCAAAAAACCGCCGGGGACCAGTGCCAATGTGCCCCGGGGGAAAAAGTTCCTTGCTGAGCCCAGTGCTGGCCATGGGCTGCTCCCTGAGCATGTGAGCCAGACCTGGCTCCTTGTCCCACAGGCTGCTCATGCTTCCCAGGAGCTGCCCAAGCCCTATCCTCCCTTGAGCTGGAGCTATGTCGCGGACTTGCCAGAGTGCCCAACTGCCTCTGAGCTGATAGACCTTGTGGGCAAGAATCCTTGCTGTCCCTGTGTAGGACACCAGTGGGTGTTCCAAAGCACTGCAAGCCCTTGCAAGCCCTTGCAAGCCCTCGACATCCTATCTCTTACGGCTCCTGAGCGTTGCTGTGTAGGAGATGAGGATGGTGAGCTGTGCAGTGCTCCTCAAGAAGGAATTGCCTTGGTCTTGCCACTGCTATGCAGTTGAAAAGGATTTGCATCCATGAGCCGAGCTTGGAAGGTGGCCCTGCCAGCAGATTGTCTTGCAGCGGAGAACCTCCAGCAGCCTCCTGCAAGGTTTTCTTCCCTCAGCCCCTGGCCTGTGATTCCAGCAGCTCCTCAAGTGCTTCCTGTCAGATGTGCTGGGGCTGCCCCCGGGCCAGCTCTGGCAGTGGACACGGGAGGCTGCTCCTCTGGATCCTGCGTGGGGCCTGGTGACCACTGCGTTGCCGGGTGCTGGCATTGTGACATGGGGGTGACACAGCCGCATATGTGCAGCCCTTTGGAGGAAGCCTTTGGGGTGCTGGCTCCAAATCAGTCCCTGTAGCTACAAAATAGGGGAGTAAGCAACCTCATAGAGTCCCTTTTTTGCAAAAAGACAGTGTGGATTTGTTGCCAGTGCAGCCTTACTTCCAGTAGCAATACTGCCTGTAGTATCATGTATGGAGGCCTCAGGGCTCGCTCAGGGCTTGTCACGCAGAACTGCAGGCCTGACAGAGCAGAACTGCTCTCCTCTCCTCTCTTCTCCTCTCCTCTCCTCTCCTTTCCTCTATTCTCCTCTCCTCTCCTCTCCTCTCCTCTCATCTCCTCTCCTCTCCTCTTCTCTTCTCTCCTGTCCGCCAGTCCAATATCTAAGAGACTGTTTGCCTGAAAGGACAGAGGGTTTTCAGTTCCAAAATCAATTTCAAGGACACATAACACAATGAATTTTATCTTATTTTGTTGTTAATTTATTAATTTTCTTGATTTTATGTTAATTCATGTGATGTTTCTTCGTGTCATTTTTTTTCCCTTTGTGACTCTGTTTCAGAACCCAGGCTCACAAGCATTAGCTCAAGCCCAAGTGTAGCCAGGAGTAGGCTGAGGCATTCTTCAGTTTAGCCTGAGAAAAGATCCCTTGCAGGCTGGCAAAGGCAAGTCCCAGAGCTGCAGAGAGCAGCAGCAGGAATAGAGGCCAAGCTGTCCGCGGTTCCTGCAGAGGGAGAACCTTGACAAGGAGTTGTGGGACTGACCATGCACAAAAGAGGAGGAAGAAGAAGAAGAAGAAGAAGAAGAAGAAGAAGAAGAAGAAGAAGAAGAGGAAAAAGAGGAAGAAGGGGTGAGTGGTACCGTGGCATCTCTTCCAAAGCGTGACATGTAGCGATGACGAGCAGACTTTTTGCCTTCCACAACTTGTTTGGCTGCTGTGCTTCTTGGGCAGGGATGCATGAGAAGCGCTCTGGTCCCTGCCAGGCGCTTGTGTTAGCTGCAGGGAGAGCTGAGAAGTGGCAGCTGCGGCTGCCAGCATGGTGGAGCATGAGCAGCCGGCTCCCAGGCCAAATGGCCCAAAGAAATGGTGGCAAGGGGCGGTGCTGAGAACTGCAGAGGAAGGCAAAAAACCGCCGGGGACCAGTGCCAATGTGCCCCGGGGGAAAAAGTTCCTTGCTGAGCCCAGTGCTGGCCATGGGCTGTTCCCTGAGCATGTGAGCCAGACCTGGCTCCTTGTCCCACAGGCTGCTCATGCTTGCCAGGAGCTGCCCAAGCCCTATCCTCCCTTGAGCTGGACCTATGTCGCGGACTTGCCAGAGTGCCCAGCTGCCTCTGAGCTGATGGACCTTGTGGGCAAGAATCCTTGCTGTCCCTGTGTAGGACACCAGTGGGTGTTCCAAAGCACTGCAAGCCCTTGCAAGCCCTTGCGAGCCCTCGACATCCTATCTCTTACGGCTCCTGAGCGTTGCTCTGTAGGAGATGAGGATGGTGAGCTGTGCAGTGCTCCTCAAGAAGGAATTGCCTTGGTCTTGCCACTGCTATGCAATTGTAAAGGATTTGCATCCATGAGCCGAGCTTGGAAGGTGGCCCTGCCAGCAGATTGTCTTGCAGCGGAGAACCTCCAGCAGCCTCCTGCAAGGTTTTCTTCCCTCAGCCCCTGGCCTGTGATTCCAGCAGCTCCTTAAGTGCTTCCTGTCAGATGTGCTGGGGCTGCCCCCGGGCCAGCTCTGGCAGTGGACACGGGAGGCTGCTCCTCTGGATCCTGCGTGGGGCCTGGTGACCACTGCGTTGCCGGGTGCTGGCATTGTGCCATGGGGGTGACACAGCCGCATATGTGCAGCCCTTTGGAGGAAGCCTTTGGGGTGCTGGCTCCAAATCAGTCCCTGTACCTACAAAATAGGGGAGTAAGCAACCTCATAGAGTCCCTTTTTTGCAAAAAGACAGTGTGGATTTGTTGCCAGTGCAGCCTTACTTCCAGCAGCAATACTGCCTGTAGTATCATGTATGGAGGCCTCAGGGCTCGCTCAGGGCTTGTCACGCAGAACTGCAGGCCTGACAGAGCAGAACTGCTCTCCTCTCCTCTCCTCTCCTCTCCTCTCCTTTCGTATCCTTTCCTCTCCTCTCCTCTCCTCTCCTCTCCTCTCCTCTCCTCTCCTCTTCTCTCCTCTCCTCTCCTCTCTTCTTCTCTTGTCTCCTGTCCGCCAGTCCAATATCTAAGAGACTGTTTGCCTGAAAGGACAGAGGGTTTTCAGTTCCAAAATCAATTTCAAGGACACATAACACAATGAATTTTATCTTATTTTGTTGTTAATTTATTAATTTTCTTGATTTTATGTTAATTCATGTGATGTTTCTTCGTGTCATTTTTTTTCCCTTTGTGACTCTGTTTCAGAACCCAGGCTCACAAGCATTAGCTCAAGCCCAAGTGTAGCCAGGAGTAGGCTGAGGCATTCTTCAGTTTAGCCTGAGAAAAGATCCCTTGCAGGCTGGCAAAGGCAAGTCCCAGAGCTGCAGAGAGCAGCAGCAGGAATAGAGGCCAAGCTGTCCGCGGTTCCTCCAGAGGGAGAACCTTGACAAGGAGTTGTGGGACTGACCATGCACAAAAGAGGAGGAAGAAGAAGAAGAAGAAGAAGAGGAGGAAGAGGAAGAAGAGGAAGAAGAGGTGAGTGGTACCGTGGCACCTCTTCCAAAGCGTGACATGTAGCAATGACGAGCAGACTTTTTGCCTTCCACAACTTGTTTGGCTGCTGTGCTTCTTGGGCAGGGATGCATGAGAAGCACTCTGGACCCTGCCAGGCGCTTGTGTTAGCTGCAGGGAGAGCTGAGAAGTGGCAGCTGCGGCTGCCAGCATGGTGGAGCATGAGCAGCCGGCTCCCAGGCCAAATGGCCCAAAGAAATGGTGGCAAGGGGCCGTGCTGAGAACTGCAGAGGAAGGCAAAAAACCGCCGGGGACCAGTGCCAATGTGCCCCGGGGGAAAAAGTTCCTTGCTGAGCCCAGTGCTGGCCATGGGCTGTTCCCTGAGCATGTGAGCCAGACCTGGCTCCTTGTCCCACAGGCTGCTCATACTTCCCAGGAGCTGCCCAAGCCCTATCCTCCCTTGAGCTGGAGCTATGTCGCGGACTTGCCAGAGTGCCCAGCTGCCTCTGAGCTGATGGACCTTGTGGGCAAGAATCCTTGCTGTCCCTGTGTAGGACACCAGTGGGTGTTCCAAAGCACTGCAAGCCCTTGCAAGCCCTCGACATCCTATCTCTTACGGCTCCTGAGCGTTGCTCTGTAGGAGATGAGGATGGTGAGCTGTGCAGTGCTCCTCAAGAAGGAATTGCCTTGGTCTTGCCACTGCTATGCAGTTGAAAAGGATTTGCATCCATGAGCCGAGCTTGGAAGGTGGCCCTGCCAGCAGATTGTCTTGCAGCGGAGAACCTCCAGCAGCCTCATGCAAGGTTTTCTTCCCTCAGCCCCTGGCCTGTGATTCCAGCAGCTCCTCAAGTGCTTCCTGTCAGATGTGCTGGGGCTGCCCCCGGGCCAGCTCTGGCGGTGGACACGGGAGGCTGCTCCTCTGGATCCTGCGTGGGGCCTGGTGACCACTGCGTTGCCGGGTGCTGGCATTGTGACATGGGGGTGACACAGCCGCATATGTGCAGCCCTTTGGAGGAAGCCTTTGGGGTGCTGGCTCCAAATCAGTCCCTGTAGCTACAAAATAGGGGAGTAAGCAACCTAATAGAGTCCCTTTTTTGCAAAAAGACAGTGTGGATTTGTTGCCAGTGCAGCCTTACTTCCAGTAGCAATACTGCCTGTAGTATCATGTATGGAGGCCTCAGGGCTTGCTCAGGGCTTGTCACGCAGAACTGCAGGCCTGACAGAGCAGAACTGCTCTCCTCTCCTCTCCTTTCGTCTCCTCTCCTCTCCTCTCCTCTCCTCTCCTCTCCTCTTCTCTCCTGTCCGCCAGTCCAATATCTAAGAGACTGTTTGCCTGAAAGGTCAGAGGGTTTTCAGTTGCAAAATCAATTTCAAGGACACAGAACACAATGAATTTTATTTTATTTTGTTGTTAATTTATTAATTTTCTTGATTTTATGTTAATTCACGTTATGTTTCTTCGTGTCATTTTTTTTCCCTTTGTGACTCTGTTTCAGAACCCAGGCTCACAAGCATTAGCTCAAGCCCAAGTGTAGGCAGGAGTAGGCTGAGGCATTCTTCAGTTTAGCCTGAGAAAAGATCCCTTGCAGGCTGGCAAAGGCAAGTCCCAGAGCTGCAGAGAGCAGCAGCAGGAATAGAGGCCAAGCTGTCCGCGGTTCCTGCATGGGGAGAACCTTGACAAGGAGTTGTGGGACTGACCATGCACAAAAGAGGAGGAAGAAGAAGAAGAAGAAGAAGAAGAAGAAGAAGAGGCAGAAGAGGAAGAAGAGGTGAGTGGTACCGTGGCATCTCTTCCAAAGCGTGACATGTAGCGATGACGAGCAGACTTTTTGCCTTCCACAACTTGTTTGGCTGCTGTGCTTCTTGGGCAGGGATGCATGAGAAGCGCTCTGGTCCCTGCCAGGCGCTTGTGTTACCTGCAGGGAGAGCTGAGAAGTGGCAGCTGCGGCTGCCAGCATGGTGGAGCATGAGCAGCCGGCTCCCAGGCCAAATGGCCCAAAGAAATGGTGGCAAGGGGCCGTGCTGAGAACTGCAGAGGAAGGCAAAAAACCGCCGGGGACCAGTGCCAATGTGCCCCGGGGGAAAAAGTTCCTTGCTGAGCCCAGTGCTGGCCATGGGCTGTTCCCTGAGCATGTGAGCCAGACCTGGCTCCTTGTCCCACAGGCTGCTCATGCTTGCCAGGAGCTGCCCAAGCCCTATCCTCCCTTGAGCTGGAGCTATGTCGCGGACTTGCCAGAGTGCCCAGCTGCCTCTGAGCTGATGGACCTTGTGGGCAAGAATCCTTGCTGTCCCTGTGTAGGACACCAGTGGGTGTTCCAAAGCTCTGCAAGCCCTTGCAAGCCCTTGCAAGCCCTCGACATCCTATCTCTTACGGCTCCTGAGCGTTGCTCTGTAGGAGATGAGGATGGTGAGCTCTGCAGTGCTCCTCAAGAAGGAATTGCCTTGGTCTTGCCACTGCTATGCAGTTGAAAAGGATTTGCATCCATGAGCCGAGCTTGGAAGGTGGCCCTGCCAGCAGATTGTCTTGCAGCCGAGAACCTCCAGCAGCCTCCTGCAAGGTTTTCTTCCCTCAGCCCCTGGCCTGTGATTCCAGCAGCCCCTCAAGTGCTCCTGTCAGATGTGCTGGGGCTGCCACCGGGCCAGCTCTGGCAGTGGACACGGGAGGCTGCTCCTCTGGATCCTGCGTGGGGCCTGGTGACCACTGCGTTGCCGGGTGCTGGCATTGTGACATGGGGGTGACACAGCCGCATATGTGCAGCCCTTTGGAGGAAGCCTTTGGGGTGCTGGCTCCAAATCAGTCCCTGTAGCTACAAAATAGGGGAGTAAGCAACCTAACAGAGTCCCTTTTTTGCAAAAAGACAGTGTGGATTTGTTGCCAGTGCAGCCTTACTTCCAGCAGCAATACTGCCTGTAGTATCATATATGGAGGCCTCAGGGCTCGCTCAGGGCTTGTCACACAGAACTGCACGCCTGACAGAGCAGAAGTGCTCTCCTCTCCTCTCCTCTCCTCTCCTCTCCTCTCCTCTCCTCTCCTCTCCTCTCCTCTCCTCTCCTCTTCTCTTCTCTCCTGTCCGCCAGTCCAATATCTAAGAGACTGTTTGCCTGAAAGGACAGAGGGTTTTCAGTTCCAAAATCAATTTCAAGGACACATAACACAATGAATTTTATTTTATTTTGTTGTTAATTTATTAATTTTCTTGATTTTATGTTAATTCATGTTATGTTTCTTCGTGTCATTTTTTTTCCCTTTGTGACTCTGTTTCAGAACCCAGGCTCACAAGCATTAGCTCAAGCCCAAGTGTAGCCAGGAGCAGGCTGAGGCATTCTTCAGTTTAGCCTGAGAAAAGATCCCTTGCAGGCTGGCAAAGGCAAGTCCCAGAGCTGCAGAGAGCAGCAGCAAGAATAGAGGCCAAGCTGTGCGAGGTTCCTGCATGGGGAGAACCTTGACAAGGAGTTGTGGGACTGACCATGCACAAAAGAGGAGGAAGAAGAAGAAGAAGAAGAAGAAGAAGAAGAAGAAAAAGAGGAAGAAGAGGAAGAAGAGGTGAGTGGTACCGTGGCATCTCTTCCAAAGCGTGACATGTAGCGATGACGAGCAGACTTTTTGCCTTCCACAACTTGTTTGGCTGCTGTGCTTCTTGGGCAGGGATGCATGAGAAGCGCTCTGGTCCCTGCCAGGCGCTTGTGTTAGCTGCAGGGAGAGCTGAGAAGTGGCAGCTGCGGCTGCCAGCATGGTGGAGCATGAGCAGCCGGCTCCCAGGCCAAATGGCCCAAAGAAATGGTGGCAAGGGGCGGTGCTGAGAACTGCAGAGGAAGGCAAAAAACCGCCGGGGACCAGTGCCAATGTGCCCCGGGGGAAAAAGTTCCTTGCTGAGCCCAGTGCTGGCCATGGGCTGTTCCCTGAGCATGTGAGCCAGACCTGGCTCCTTGTCCCACAGGCTGCTCATGCTTCCCAGGAGCTGCCCAAGCCCTATCCTCCCTTGAGCTGGAGCTATGTCGCGGACTTGCCAGCGTGCCCAGCTGCCTCTGAGCTGATGGACCTTGTGGGCAAGAATCCTTGCTGTCCCTGTGTAGGACACCAGTGGGTGTTCCAAAGCACTGCAAGCCCTTGCAAGCCCTTGCAAGCCCTCGACATCCTATCTCTTACGGCTCCTGAGCGTTGCTCTGTAGGAGATGAGGATGGTGAGCTCTGCAGTGCTCCTCAAGAAGGAATTGCCTTGGTCTTGCCACTGCTATCCAGTTGAAAAGGATTTGCATCCATGAGCCAAGCTTGGAAGGTGGCCCTGCCAGCAGATTGTCTTGCAGCGGAGAACCTCCAGCAGCCTCCTGCAAGGTTTTCTTCCCTCAGCCCCTGGCCTGTGATTCCAGCAGCTCCTCAAGTGCTTCCTGTCAGTTGTGCTGGGGCTGCCCCCGGGCCAGCTCTGGCAGTGGACACGGGAGGCTGCTCCTCTGGATCCTGCGTGGGGCCTGGTGACCACTGCGTTGCCGGGTGCTGGCATTGTGACATGGGGGTGACACAGCCGCATATGTGCAGCCCTTTGGAGGAAGCCTTTGGGGTGCTGGCTCCAAATCAGTCCCTGTAGCTACAAAATAGGGGAGTAAGCAACCTAACAGAGTCCCTTTTTTGCAAAAAGACAGTGTGGATTTGTTGCCAGTGCAGCCTTACTTCCAGTAGCAATACTGCCTGTAGTATCATGTATGGAGGCCTCAGGGCTCGCTCAGGGCTTGTCACGCAGAACTGCAGGCCTGACAGAGCAGAACTGCTCTCCTCTCCTCTCCTCTCCTCTCCTCTTCTCTCCTGTCCGCCAGTCCAATATCTAAGAGACTGTTTGCCTGAAAGGTCAGAGGGTTTTCAGTTGCAAAATCAATTTCAAGGACACAGAACACAATGAATTTTATTTTATTTTGTTGTTAATTTATTAATTTTCTTGATTTTATGTTAATTCATGTTATGTTTCTTCGTGTCATTTTTTTTCCCTTTGTGACTCTGTTTCAGAACCCAGGCTCACAAGCATTAGCTCAAGCCCAAGTGTAGGCAGGAGTAGGCTGAGGCATTCTTCAGTTTAGCCTGAGAAAAGATCCCTTGCAGGCTGGCAAAGGCAAGTCCCAGAGCTGCAGAGAGCAGCAGCAGGAATAGAGGCCAAGCTGTGCGCGGTTCCTGCAGGGGGAGAACCTTGACAAGGAGTTGTGGGACTGACCATGCACAAAAGAGGAGGAAGAAGAAGAAGAAGAAGAAGAGGAAGAAGAGGAAGAAGAGGTGAGTGGTACCGTGGCATCTCTTCCAAAGCGTGACATGTAGCGATGACGAGCAGACTTTTTGCCTTGCACAACTTGTTTGGCTGCTGTGCTTCTTGGGCAGGGATGCATGAGAAGCGTTCTGGTTCCCGCCAGGCGCTTGTGTTACCTGCAGGGAGAGCTGAGAAGTGGCAGCTGCGGCTGCCAGCATGGTGGAGCATGAGCAGCCGGCTCCCAGGCCAAATGGCCCAAAGAAATGGTGGCAAGGGGCGGTGCTGAGAACTGCAGAGGAAGGCAAAAAACCGCCGGGGACCAGTGCCAATGTGCCCCGGGGGAAAAAGTTCCTTGCTGAGCCCAGTGCTGGCCATGGGCTGTTCCCTGAGCATGTGAGCCAGACCTGGCTCCTTGTCCCACAGGCTGCTCATGCTTCCCAGGAGCTGCCCAAGCCCTATCCTCCCTTGAGCTGGAGCTATGTCGCGGACTTGCCAGAGTGCCCAAGTGCCTCTGAGCTGATGGACCTTGTGGGCAAGAATCCTTGCTGTCCCTGTGTAGGACACCAGTGGGTGTTCCAAAGCACTGCAAGCCCTTGCAAGCCCTTGCAAGCCCTCGACATCCTATCTCTTACGGCTCCTGAGCGTTGCTCTGTAGGAGATGAGGATGGTGAGCTCTGCAGTGCTCCTCAAGAAGGAATTGCCTTGGTCTTGCCACTGCTATGCAGTTGAAAAGGATTTGCATCCATGAGCCGAGCTTGGAAGGTGGCCCTGCCAGCAGATTTTCTTGCAGCCGAGAACCTCCAGCAGCCTCCTGCAAGGTTTTCTTCCCTCAGCCCCTGGCCTGTGATTCCAGCAGCCCCTCAAGTGCTCCTGTCAGATGTGCTGGGGCTGACCCCGGGCCAGCTCTGTCAGTGGACACGGGAGGCTGCTCCTCTGGATCCTGCGTGGGGCCTGGTGACCACTGCGTTGCCGGGTGCTGGCATTGTGCCATGGGGGTGACACAGCCGCATATGTGCAGCCCTTTGGAGGAAGCCTTTGGGGTGCTGGCTCCAAATCAGTCCCTGTAGCTACAAAATAGGGGAGTAAGCAACCTAACAGAGTCCCTTTTTTGCAAAAAGACAGTGTGGATTTGTTGCCAGTGCAGCCTTACTTCCAGTAGCAATACTGCCTGTAGTATCATGTATGGAGGCCTTAGGGCTCGCTCAGGGCTTGTCACGCAGAACTGCAGGCCTGACAGAGCAGAACTGCTCTCCTCTCCTCTCCTTTCGTCTCCTCTCCTCTCCTCTCCTCTCCTCTCCTCTCCTCTTCTCTCCTGTCCGCCAGTCCAATATCTAAGAGACTGTTTGCCTGAAAGGTCAGAGGGTTTTCAGTTGCAAAATCAATTTCAAGGACACAGAACACAATGAATTTTATTTTATTTTGTTGTTAATTTATTAATTTTCTTGATTTTATGTTAATTCATGTTATGTTTCTTCGTGTCATTTTTTTTCCCTTTGTGACTCTGTTTCAGAACCCAGGCTCACAAGCATTAGCTCAAGCCCAAGTGTAGGCAGGAGTAGGCTGAGGCATTCTTCAGTTTAGCCTGAGAAAAGATCCCTTGCAGGCTGGCAAAGGCAAGTCCCAGAGCTGCAGAGAGCAGCAGCAGGAATAGAGGCCAAGCTGTGCGCGGTTCCTGCAGGGGGAGAACCTTGACAAGGAGTTGTGGGACTGACCATGCACAAAAGAGGAGGAAGAAGAAGAAGAAGAAGAAGAGGAAGAAGAGGAAGAAGAGGTGAGTGGTACCGTGGCATCTCTTCCAAAGCGTGACATGTAGCGATGACGAGCAGACTTTTTGCCTTGCACAACTTGTTTGGCTGCTGTGCTTCTTGGGCAGGGATGCATGAGAAGCGTTCTGGTTCCCGCCAGGCGCTTGTGTTACCTGCAGGGAGAGCTGAGAAGTGGCAGCTGCGGCTGCCAGCATGGTGGAGCATGAGCAGCCGGCTCCCAGGCCAAATGGCCCAAAGAAATGGTGGCAAGGGGCGGTGCTGAGAACTGCAGAGGAAGGCAAAAAACCGCCGGGGACCAGTGCCAATGTGCCCCGGGGGAAAAAGTTCCTTGCTGAGCCCAGTGCTGGCCATGGGCTGTTCCCTGAGCATGTGAGCCAGACCTGGCTCCTTGTCCCACAGGCTGCTCATGCTTCCCAGGAGCTGCCCAAGCCCTATCCTCCCTTGAGCTGGACCTATGTCGCGGACTTGCCAGAGTGCCCAGCTGCCTCTGAGCTGATGGACCTTGTGGGCAAGAATCCTTGCTGTCCCTGTGTAGGACACCAGTGGGTGTTCCAAAGCTCTGCAAGCCCTTGCAAGCCCTTGCAAGCCCTCGACATCCTATCTCTTACGGCTCCTGAGCGTTGCTCTGTAGGAGATGAGGATGGTGAGCTCTGCAGTGCTCCTCAAGAAGGAATTGCCTTGGTCTTGCCACTGCTATGCAGTTGAAAAGGATTTGCATCCATGAGCCGAGCTTGGAAGGTGGCCCTGCCAGCAGATTGTCTTGCAGCGGAGAACCTCCAGCAGCCTCCTGCAAGGTTTTCTTCCCTCAGCCCCTGGCCTGTGATTCCAGCAGCTCCTCAAGTACTTCCTGTCAGATGTGCTGGGGCTGCCCCCAGGCCAGCTCTGGCAGTGGACACGGGAGGCTGCTCCTCTGGATCCTGCGTGGGGCCTGGTGACCACTGCGTTGCCGGGTGCTGGCATTGTGACATGGGGGTGACACAGCCGCATATGTGCAGCCCTTTGGAGGAAGCCTTTGGGGTGCTGGCTCCAAATCAGTCCCTGTAGCTACAAAATAGGGGAGTAAGCAACCTAACAGAGTCCCTTTTTTGCAAAAAGACAGTGTGGATTTGTTGCCAGTGCAGCCTTACTTCCAGCAGCAATACTGCCTGTAGTATCATGTATGGAGGCCTCAGGGCTCGCTCACGGCTTGTCACACAGAACTGCACGCCTGACAGAGCAGAAGTGCTCTCCTCTCCTCTCCGCTCCTCTCCTCTCCTCTCCTCTCCTCTCCTCTCCTCTCCTCTCCTCTCCTCTCCTCTCCTCTCCTCTCCTCTTCTCTTCTCTCCTGTCCGCCAGTCCAATATCTAAGAGACTGTTTGCCTGAAAGGACAGAGGGTTTTCAGTTCCAAAATCAATTTCAAGGACACATAACACAATGAATTTTATTTTATTTTGTTGTTAATTTATTAATTTTCTTGATTTTATGTTAATTCATGTTATGTTTCTTCGTGTCATTTTTTTTCCCTTTGTGACTCTGTTTCAGAACCCAGGCTCACAAGCATTAGCTCAAGCCCAAGTGTAGCCAGGAGCAGGCTGAGGCATTCTTCAGTTTAGCCTGAGAAAAGATCCCTTGCAGGCTGGCAAAGGCAAGTCCCAGAGCTGCAGAGAGCAGCAGCAAGAATAGAGGCCAAGCTGTGCGAGGTTCCTGCATGGGGAGAACCTTGACAAGGAGTTGTGGGACTGACCATGCACAAAAGAGGAGGAAGAAGAAGAAGAAGAAGAAGAAGAAGAAGAAGAAGAAAAAGAGGAAGAAGAGGAAGAAGAGGTGAGTGGTACCGTGGCATCTCTTCCAAAGCGTGACATGTAGCGATGACGAGCAGACTTTTTGCCTTCCACAACTTGTTTGGCTGCTGTGCTTCTTGGGCAGGGATGCATGAGAAGCGCTCTGGTCCCTGCCAGGCGCTTGTGTTAGCTGCAGGGAGAGCTGAGAAGTGGCAGCTGCGGCTGCCAGCATGGTGGAGCATGAGCAGCCGGCTCCCAGGCCAAATGGCCCAAAGAAATGGTGGCAAGGGGCGGTGCTGAGAACTGCAGAGGAAGGCAAAAAACCGCCGGGGACCAGTGCCAATGTGCCCCGGGGGAAAAAGTTCCTTGCTGAGCCCAGTGCTGGCCATGGGCTGTTCCCTGAGCATGTGAGCCAGACCTGGCTCCTTGTCCCACAGGCTGCTCATGCTTGCCAGGAGCTGCCCAAGCCCTATCCTCCCTTGAGCTGGAGCTATGTCGCGGACTTGCCAGAGTGCCCAGCTGCCTCTGAGCTGATGGACCTTGTGGGCAAGAATCCTTGCTGTCCCTGTGTAGGACACCAGTGGGTGTTCCAAAGCTCTGCAAGCCCTTGCAAGCCCTTGCAAGCCCTCGACATCCTATCTCTTACGGCTCCTGAGCGTTGCTCTGTAGGAGATGAGGATGGTGAGCTCTGCAGTGCTCCTCAAGAAGGAATTGCCTTGGTCTTGCCACTGCTATCCAGTTGAAAAGGATTTGCATCCATGAGCCAAGCTTGGAAGGTGGCCCTGCCAGCAGATTGTCTTGCAGCGGAGAACCTCCAGCAGCCTCCTGCAAGGTTTTCTTCCCTCAGCCCCTGGCCTGTGATTCCAGCAGCTCCTCAAGTGCTTCCTGTCAGATGTGCTGGGGCTGCCCCCGGGCCAGCTCTGGCAGTGGACACGGGAGGCTGCTCCTCTGGATCCTGCGTGGGGCCTGGTGACCACTGCGTTGCCGGGTGCTGGCATTGTGACATGGGGGTGACACAGCCGCATATGTGCAGCCCTTTGGAGGAAGTCTTTGGGGTGCTGGCTCCAAATCAGTCCCTGTAGCTACAAAATAGGGGAGTAAGCAACCTAATAGAGTCCCTTTTTTGCAAAAAGACAGTGTGGATTTGTTGCCAGTGCAGCCTTACTTCCAGTAGCAATACTGCCTGTAGTATCATGTATGGAGGCCTCAGGGCTCGCTCAGGGCTTGTCACGCAGAACTGCAGGCCTGAAAGAGCAGAACTGCTCTCCTCTCCTCTCCTCTCCTCTCCTCTCCTCCCCTCTCCTCTTCTCTTCTCTCCTGTCCACCAGTCCAATATCTAAGAGACTGTTTGCCTGAAAGGACAGAGGGTTTTCAGTTCCAAAATCAATTTCAAGGACACAGAACACAATGAATTTTATTTTATTTTGTTGTTATTTAGTAATTTTCTTGATTTTATGTTAATTCATGTGATGTTTCTTCGTGTCATTTTTTTTCCCTTTGTGACTCTGTTTCAGAACCCAGGCTCACAAGCATTAGCTCAAGCCCAAGTGTAGGCAGGAGTAGGCTGAGGCATTCTTCAGTTTAGCCTGAGAAAAGATCCCTTGCAGGCTGGCAAAGGCAAGTCCCAGAGCTGCAGAGAGCAGCAGCAGGAATAGAGGCCAAGCTGTCCGCGGTTCCTGCAGAGGGAGAACCTTGACAAGGAGTTGTGGGACTGACCATGCACAAAAGAGGAGGAAGAAGAAGAAGAAGAAGAAGAAGAAGAAGAGGAAGAAGAGGAAGAAGAGGTGAGTGGTACCGTGGCATCTCTTCCAAAGCGTGACATGTAGCGATGACGAGCAGACTTTTTGCCTTCCACAACTTGTTTGGCTGCTGTGCTTCTTGGGCAGGGATGCATGAGAAGCGCTCTGGTCCCTGCCAGGCGCTTGTGTTAGCTGCAGGGAGAGCTGAGAAGTGGCAGCTGCAGCTGCCAGCATGGTGGAGCATGAGCAGCCGGCTCCCAGGCCAAATGGCCCAAAGAAATGGTGGCAAGGGGCGGTGCTGAGGACTGCAGAGGAAGGCAAAAAACCGCCGGGGACCAGTGCCAATGTGCCCCGGGGGAAAAAGTTCCTTGCTGAGCCCAGTGCTGGCCATGGGCTGTTCCCTGAGCATGTGAGCCAGACCTGGCTCCTTGTCCCACAGGCTGCTCATGCTTCCCAGGAGCTGCCCAAGCCCTATCCTCCCTTGAGCTGGACCTATGTCGCGGACTTGCCAGAGTGCCCAGCTGCCTCTGAGCTGATGGACCTTGTGGGCAAGAATCCTTGCTGTCCCTGTGTAGGACACCAGTGGGTGTTCCAAAGCACTGCAAGCCCTTGCAAGCCCTTGCAAGCCCTCGACATCCTATCTCTTACGGCTCCTGAGCGTTGCTCTGTAGGAGATGAGGATGGTGAGCTGTGCAGTGCTCCTCAAGAAGGAATTGCCTTGGTCTTGCCACTGCTATCCGGTTGAAAAGGATTTGCATCCATGAGCCGAGCTTGGAAGGTGGCCCTGCCAGCAGATTGTCTTGCAGCGGAGAACCTCCAGCAGCCTCATGCAAGGTTTTGTTCCCTCAGCCCCTGGCCTTTTATTCCAGCAGCTCCTCAAGTGCTTCCTGTCAGATGTGCTTGGGCTGCCCCCGTGCCAGCTCCTGCAGTGGACACGGGCGGCTGCTCCTCTGGATCCTGCGTGGGGCCTGGTGACCACTGCGTTGCCGGGTGCTGGCATTGTGACATGGGGGTGACACAGCCGCATATGTGCAGCCCTTTGGAGGAAGCCTTTGGGGTGCTGGCTCCAAATCAGTCCCTGTACCTACAAAATAGGGGAGTAAGCAACCTAATAGAGTCCCTTTTTTGCAAAAAGACAGTGTGGATTTGTTGCCAGTGCAGCCTTCCTTCCAGTAGCAATACTGCCTGTAGTATCATGTATGGAGGCCTCAGGGCTCGCTCAGGGCTTGTCACGCAGAACTGCAGGCCTGACAGAGCAGAACTGCTCTCCTCTCCTCTCCTCTCCTCTCCTCTCCTCTCCTCTCCTCTCCTCTCCTTTTCTCTCCTCTTCTCTTCTCTCCTGTCCGCCAGTCCAATATCTAAGAGACTGTTTGCCTGAAAGGACAGAGGGTTTTCAGTTCCAAAATCAATTTCAAGGACACATAACACAATGAATTTTATTTTATTTTGTTGTTAATTTATTAATTTTCTTGATTTTATGTTATTTCATTTGATGTTTCTTCGTGTCATTTTTTTTCCCTTTGTGACTCTGTTTCAGAACCCAGGCTCACAAGCATTAGCTCAAGCCCAAGTGTAGGCAGGAGTAGGCTGAGGCATTCTTCAGTTTAGCCTGAGAAAAGATGCCTTGCAGGCTGGCAAAGGCAAGTCCTAGAGCTGCAGAGAGCAGCAGCAGGAATAGAGGCCAAGCTGTCCGCGGTTCCTGCAGAGGGAGAACCTTGACAAGGAGTTGTGGGACTGACCATGCACAAAAGAGGAGGAAGAAGAAGAAGAAGAAGAAGAAGAGGAAGAAGAGGAAGAAGAGGTGAGTGGTACCGTGGCATCTCTTCCAAAGCGTGACATGTAGCGATGACGAGCAGACTTTTTGCCTTCCACAACTTGTTTGGCTGCTGTGCTTCTTGGCCAGGGATGCATGAGAAGCGCTCTGGTCCCTGCCAGGCGCTTGTGTTAGCTGCAGGGAGAGCTGAGAAGTGGCAGCTGCGGCTGCCAGCATGGTGGAGCATGAGCAGCCGGCTCCCAGGCCAAATGGCCCAAAGAAATGGTGGCAAGGGGCGGTGCTGAGAACTGCAGAGGAAGGCAAAAAACTGCCGGGGACCAGTGCCAATGTGCCCCGGGGGAAAAAGTTCCTTGCTGAGCCCAGTGCTGGCCATGGGCTGTTCCCTGAGCATGTGAGCCAGACCTGGCTCCTTGTCCCACAGGCTGCTCATGCTTCCCAGGAGCTGCCCAAGCCCTATCCTCCCTTGAGCTGGAGCTATGTCACGGACTTGCCAGAGTGCCCAGCTGCCTCTGAGCTGATGGACCTTGTGGGCAAGAATCCTTGCTGTCCCTGTGTAGGACACCTGTGGGTGTTCCAAAGCACTGCAAGCCCTTGCAAGCCCTTGCAAGCCCTCGACATCCTATCTCTTAGGGCTCCTGAGCGTTGCTGTGTAGGAGATGAGGATGGTGAGCTCTGCAGTGCTCCTCAAGAAGGAATTGCCTTGGTCTTGCCACTGCTATCCGGTTGAAAAGGATTTGCATCCATGAGCTGAGCTTGGAAGGTGGCCCTGCCAGCAGATTGTCTTGCAGCCGAGAACCTCCAGCAGCCTCATGCAAGGTTTTCTTCCCTCAGCCCCTGGCCTGTGATTCCAGCAGCTCCTCAAGTGCTTCCTGTGAGATGTGCTGGGGCTGCCCCCGGGCCAGCTCTGGCAGTGGACACGGGAGGCTGCTCCTCTGGATCCTGCGTGGGGCCTGGTGACCACTGCGTTGCCGGGTGCTGGCATTGTGACATGGGGGTGACACAGCCGCATATGTGCAGCCCTTTGGAGGAAGCCTTTGGGGTGCTGGCTCCAAATCAGTCCCTGTACCTACAAAATAGGGGAGTAAGCAACCTCATAGAGTCCCTTTTTTGCAAAAAGACAGTGTGGATTTGTTGCCAGTGCAGCCTTCCTTCCAGTAGCAATACTGCCTGTAGTATCATGTATGGAGGCCTCAGGGCTCACTCAGGGCTTGTCACGCAGAACTGCAGGCCTGACAGAGCAGAACTGCTCTCCTCTCCTTTCCTCTCCTCTCCTCTTCTCTTCCCTCCTGTCCACCAGTCCAATATCTAAGAGACTGTTTGCCTGAAAGGACAGAGGGTTTTCAGTTCCAAAATCAATTTCAAGGACACAGAACACAATGAATTTTATTTTATTTTGTTGTTAATTTAGTAATTTTCTTGATTTTATGTTAATTCATGTTATGTTTCTTCGTGTCATTTTTTTTCCCTTTGTGACTCTGTTTCAGAACCCAGGCTCACAAGCATTAGCTCAAGCCCAAGTGTAGGCAGGAGTAGGCTGAGGCATTCTTCAGTTTAGCCTGAGAAAAGATCCCTTGCAGGCTGGCAAAGGCAAGTCCCAGAGCTGCAGAGAGCAGCAGCAGGAATAGAGGCCAAGCTGTCCGCGGTTCCTGCAGGGGGAGAACCTTGACAAGGACTTGTGGGACTGACCATGCACAAAAGAGGAGGAAGAAGAAGAAGAAGAAGAAGAAGAAGAAGAGGATGAAGAGGAAGAAGAGGTGAGTGGTACCGTGGCATCTCTTCCAAAGCGTGACATGTAGCGATGACGAGCAGACTTTTTGCCTTGCACAACTTGTTTGGCTGCTGTGCTTCTTGGGCAGGGATGCATGAGAAGCGCTCTGGTCCCTGCCAGGCGCTTGTGTTACCTGCAGGGAGAGCTGAGAAGTGGCTGCTGCGGCTGCCAGCATGGTGGAGCATGAGCAGCCGGCTCCCAGGCCAAATGGCCCAAAGAAATGGTGGCAAGGGGCGGTGCTGAGAACTGCAGAGGAAGGCAAAAAACCGCCGGGGACCAGTGCCAATGTGCCCCGGGGGAAAAAGTTCCTTGCTGAGCCCAGTGCTGGCCATGGGCTGTTCCCTGAGCATGTGAGCCAGACCTGGCTCCTTGTCCCACAGGCTGCTCATGCTTCCCAGGAGCTGCCCAAGCCCTATCCTCCCTTGAGCTGGAGCTATGTCGCGGACTTGCCAGAGTGCCCAGCTGCCTCTGAGCTGATGGACCTTGTGGGCAAGAATCCTTGCTGTCCCTGTGTAGGACACCAGTGGGTGTTCCAAAGCACTGCAAGCCCTTGCAAGCCCTTGCAAGCCCTCGACATCCTATCTCTTACGGCTCCTGAGCGTTGCTCTGTAGGAGATGAGGATGGTGAGCTCTGCAGTGCTCCTCAAGAAGGAATTGCCTTGGTCTTGCCACTGCTATCCGGTTGAAAAGGATTTTCATCCATGAGCTGAGCTTGGAAGGTGGCCCTGCCAGCAGATTGTCTTGCAGCCGAGAACCTCCAGCAGCCTCATGCAAGGTTTTCTTCCCTCAGCCCCTGGCCTGTGATTCCAGCAGCTCCTCAAGTGCTTCCTGTCAGATGTGCTGGGGCTGCCCCCGGGCCAGCTCTGGCAGTGGACACGGGAGGCTGCTCCTCTGGATCCTGCGTGGGGCCTGGTGACCACTGCGTTGCCGGGTGCTGGCATTGTGACATGGGGGTGACACAGCCGCATATGTGCAGCCCTTTGGAGGAAGCCTTTGGGGTGCTGGCTCCAAATCAGTCCCTGTAGCTACAAAACAGGGGAGTAAGCAACCTAATAGAGTCCCTTTTTTGCAAAAAGACAGTGTGGATTTGTTGCCAGTGCACCCTTCCTTCCAGTAGCAATACTGCCTGTAGTATCATGTATGGAGGCCTCAGGGCTCGCTCAGGGCTTGTCATGCAGAGCTGCAGGCCTGACAGAGCAGAACTGCTCTCCTCTCCTCTCCTCTCCTCTCCTCTCCTCTCCTCTCCTCTCCTCTCCTCTCCTCTCCTCTTCTCTTCTCTCCTGTCCGCCAGTCCAATATCTAAGAGACTGTTTGCCTGAAAGGACAGAGGGTTTTCAGTTCCAAAATCAATGTCAAGGACACAGAACACAATGAATTTTATTTTATTTTGTTGTTAATTTATTAATTTTCTTGATTTTATGTTAATTCATGTTATGTTTCTTCGTGTCATTTTTTTTCCCTTTGTGACTCTGTTTCAGAACCCAGGCTCACAAGCATTAGCTCAAGCCCAAGTGTAGGCAGGAGTAGGCTGAGGCATTCTTCAGTTTAGCCTGAGAAAAGATCCCTTGCAGGCTGGCAAAGGCAAGTCCCAGAGCTGCAGAGAGCAGCAGCAGGAATAGAGGCCAAGCTGTCCGCGGTTCCTGCAGAGGGAGAACCTTGACAAGGAGTTGTGGGACTGACCATGCACAAAAGAAGAAGAAGAAGAAGAAGAAGAAGAAGAAGAAGAAGAAGAAGAAGAGGCAGAAGAGGAAGAAGAGGTGAATGGTACCGTGGCATCTCTTCCAAAGCGTGACATGTAGCGATGACGAGCAGACTTTTTGCCTTCCACAACTTGTTTGGCTGCTGTGCTTCTTGGCCAGGGATACATGAGAAGCGCTCTGGTCCCTGCCAGGCGCTTGTGTTAGCTGCAGGGAGAGCTGAGAAGTGGCAGCTGCGGCTGCCAGCATGGTGGAGCATGAGCAGCCGGCTCCCAGGCCAAATGGCCCAAAGAAATGGTGGCAAGGGGCCGTGCTGAGAACTGCAGAGGAAGGCAAAAAACCGCCGGGGACCAGTGCCAATGTGCCCCAGGGGAAAAAGTTCCTTGCTGAGCCCAGTGCTGGCCATGGGCTGTTCCCTGAGCATGTGAGCCAGACCGGGCTCCTTGTCCCACAGGCTGCTCATGCTTCCCAGGAGCTGCCCAAGCCCTATCCTCCCTTGAGCTGGAGCTATCTGGCGGACTTGCCAGAGTGCCCAAGTGCCTCTGAGCTGATAGACCTTGTGGGCAAGAATCCTTGCTGTCCCTGTGTAGGACACCAGTGGGTGTTCCAAAGCACTGCAAGCCCTTGCAAGCCCTTGCAAGCCCTCGACATCCTATCTCTTACGGCTCCTGAGCGTTGCTCTGTAGGAGATGAGGATGGTGAGCTGTGTAGTACTCCTCAAGAAGGAATTGCCTTGGTCTTGCCACTGCTATCCAGTTGAAAAGGATTTGCATCCATGAGCCGAGCTTGGAAGGTGGCCCTGCCAGCAGATTGTCTTGCAGCGGAGAACCTCCAGCAGCCTCCTGCAAGGTTTTCTTCCCTCAGCCCCTGGCCTGTGATTCCAGCAGCTCCTCAAGTGCTTCCTGTCAGATGTGCTGGGGCTGCCCCCGGGCCAGCTCTGGCAGTGGACACGGGAGGCTGCTCCTCTGGATCCTGCGTGGGGCCTGGTGACCACTGCGTTGCCGGGTGCTGGCATTGTGACATGGGGGTGACACAGCCGCATATGTGCAGCCCTTTGGAGGAAGCCTTTGGGGTGCTGGCTCCAAATCAGTCCCTGTAGCTACAAAATAGGGGAGTAAGCAACCTAATAGAGTCCCTTTTTTGCAAAAAGACAGTGTGGATTTGTTGCCAGTGCAGCCTTCCTTCCAGTAGCAATACTGCCTGTAGTATCATGTATGGAGGCCTCAGGGCTCGCTCAGGGCTTGTCATGCAGAACTGCAGGCCTGACAGAGCAGAACTGCTCTCCTCTCCTCTCCTCTCCTCTCCTCTCCTCTCCTCTTCTCTCCTCTCCTCTCCTCTACTCTCCTCACCTCTCCTCTCCTCTCCTCTCCTCTCCTCTCCTCTCCTCTCCTCTCCTCTCCTCTCCTCTCCTCTTCTCTCCTGTCCGCCAGTCCAATATCTAAGAGACTGTTTGCCTGAAAGGACAGAGGGTTTTCAGTTCCAATATCAATGTCAAGGACACATAACACAATGAATTTTATTTTATTTTGTTGTTAATTTATTAATTTTCTTGATTTGATGTTAATTCATGTTCTGTTATTTCATGTCATTTTTTTTCCCTTTGTGACTCTGTTTCAGAACCCAGGCTCACAAGCATTAGCTCAAGCCCACGTGTAGGCAGGAGTAGGCTGAGGCATTCTTCAGTTTAGCATGAGAAAAGATCCCTTGCAGGCTGGCAAAGGCAAGTCCCAGAGCTGCAGAAAGCAGCTGCAGGAATAGAGGCCAAGCTGTCCGCGGTTCCTGCAGAGGGAGAACCTTGACAAGGAGTTGTGGGACTGACCATGCACAAAAGAGGAAGAAGAAGAAGAAGAAGAAGAAGAAGAAGAAGAAGAAGAAGAGGCAGAAGAGGAAGAAGAGGTGAGTGGTACCGTGGCATCTCTTCCAAAGCGTGACATGTAGCGATGACGAGCAGACTTTTTGCCTTCCACAACTTGTTTGGCTGCTGTGCTTCTTGGGCAGGGATGCATGAGAAGCGCTCTGGTCCCTGCCAGGCGCTTGTGTTAGCTGCAGGGAGAGCTGAGAAGTGGCAGCTGTGGCTGCCAGCATGGTGGACATGAGCAGCCGGCTCCCAGGCCAAATGGCCCAAAGAAATGGTGGCAAGGGGCCGTGCTGAGAACTGCAGAGGAAGGCAAAAAACCGCCGGGGACCAGTGCCAATGTGCCCCGGGGGAAAAAGTTCCTTGCTGAGCCCAGTGCTGGCCATGGGCTGTTCCCTGAGCATGTGAGCCAGACCTGGCTCCTTGTCCCACAGGCTGCTCATGCTTCCCAGGAGCTGCCCAAGCCCTATCCTCCCTTGAGCTGGAGCTATCTGGCGGACTTGCCAGAGTGCCCAACTGCCTCTGAGCTGATAGACCTTGTGGGCAAGAATCCTTGCTGTCCCTGTGTAGGACACCAGTGGGTGTTCCAAAGCACTGCAAGCCCTTGCAAGCCCTTGCAAGCCCTCGACATCCTATCTCTTACGGCTCCTGAGCGTTGCTGTGTAGGAGATGAGGATGGTGAGCTGTGCAGTGCTCCTCAAGAAGGAATTGCCTTGGTCTTGCCACTGCTATCCAGTTGAAAAGGATTTGCATCCATGAGCCGAGCTTGGAAGGTGGCCCTGCCAGCAGATTGTCTTGCAGCGGAGAACCTCCAGCAGCCTGATGCAAGGTTTTCTTCCCTCAGCCCCTGGCCTGTGATTCCAGCAGCTCCTCAAGTGCTTCCTGTCAGATGTGCTGGGGCTGCCCCCGGGCCAGCTCTGGCAGTGGACACGGGAGGCTGCTCCTCTGGATCCTGCGTGGGGCCTGGTGACCACTGCGTTGCCGGGTGCTGGCATTGTGACATGGGGGTGACACAGCCGCATATGTGCAGCCCTTTGGAGGAAGCCTTTGGGGTGCTGGCTCCAAATCAGTCCCTGTAGCTACAAAATAGGGGAGTAAGCAACCTAATAGAGTCCCTTTTTTGCAAAAAGACAGTGTGGATTTGTTGCCAGTGCAGCCTTCCTTCCAGTAGCAATACTGCCTGTAGTATCATGTATGGAGGCCTCAGGGCTCGCTCAGGGCTTGTCACGCAGAACTGCAGGCCTGACAGAGCAGAACTGCTCTCCTCTCCTCTCCTCTCCTCTCCTCTCCTCTCCTCTCCTCTCCTCTCCTCTCCTCTCCTCTCCTCTCCTCTCCTCTCCTCTCCTGTCCGCCAGTCCAATATCTAAGAGACTGTTTGCCTGAAAGGACAGAGGGTTTTCAGTTCCAAAATCAATGTCAAGGACACATAACACAATGAATTTTATTTTATTTTGTTGTTAATTTATTAATTATCTTGATTTTATGTTAATTCATGTTATGTTATTTCATGTCATTTTTTTTCCCTTTGTGACTCTGTTTCAGAACCCAGGCTCACAAGCATTAGCTCAAGCCCAAGTGTAGCCAGGAGTAGGCTGAGGCATTCTTCAGTTTAGCATGAGAAAAGATCCCTTGCAGGCTGGCAAAGGCAAGTCCCAGAGCTGCAGAGAGCAGCAGCAGGAATAGAGGCCAAGCTGTCCGCGGTTCCTGCAGGGGGAGAACCTTGACAAGGAGTTGTGGGACTGACCATGCACAAAAGAGGAGGAAGAAGAAGAAGAAGAAGAAGAAGAAGAAGAAGAAGAAGAAGATGAAGAAGAAGAAGAAGAAGAAGAAGAGGCAGAAGTGGAAGAAGAGGTGAGTGGTACCGTGGCATCTCTTCCAAAGCGTGACATGTAGCGATGACGAGCAGACTTTTTGCCTTCCAGAACTTGTTTGGATGCTGTGCTTCTTGGGCAGGGATGCATGAGAAGCGCTCTGGTCCCTGCCAGGCGCTTGTGTTAGCTGCAGGGAGAGCTGAGAAGTGGCAGCTGCGGCTGCCAGCATGGTGGAGCATGAGCAGCTGGCTCCCAGGCCAAATAGCCCAAAGAAATGGTGGCAAGGGGCCGTGCTGAGAACTGCAGAGGAAGGCAAAAAACCGCCGGGGACCAGTGCCAATGTGCCCCAGGGGAAAAAGTTCCTTGCTGAGCCCAGTGCTGGCCATGGGCTGTTCCCTGAGCATGTGAGCCAGACCTGGCTCCTTGTCCCACAGGCTGCTCATGCTTCCCAGGAGCTGCCCAAGCCCTATCCTCCCTTGAGCTGGAGCTATCTGGCGGACTTGCCAGAGTGCCCAAGTGCCTCTGAGCTGATAGACCTTGTGGGCAAGAATCCTTGCTGTCCCTGTGTAGGACACCAGTGGGTGTTCCAAAGCACTGCAAGCCCTTGCAAGCCCTTGCAAGCCCTCGACATCCTATCTCTTACGGCTCCTGAGCGTTGCTGTGTAGGAGATGAGGATGGTGAGCTGTGCAGTGCTCCTCAAGAAGGAATTGCCTTGGTCTTGCCACTGCTATGCAGTTGAAAAGGATTTGCATCCATGAGCCGAGCTTGGAAGGTGGCCCTGCCAGCAGATTGTCTTGCAGCGGAGAACCTCCAGCAGCCTCATGCAAGGTTTTCTTCCCTCAGCCCCTGGCCTGTGATTCCAGCAGCTCCTCAAGTACTTCCTGTGAGATGTGCTGGGGCTGCCCCCGGGCCAGCTCTGGCAGTGGACACGGGAGGCTGCTCCTCTGGATCCTGCGTGGGGCCTGGTGACCACTGCGTTGCCGGGTGCTGGCATTGTGACATGGGGGTGACACAGCCGCATATGTGCAGCCCTTTGGAGGAAGCCTTTGGGGTGCTGGCTCCAAATCAGTCCCTGTACCTACAAAATAGGGGAGTAAGCAACCTAATAGAGTCCCTTTTTTGCAAAAAGACAGTGTGGATTTGTTGCCAGTGCAGCCTTCCTTCCAGTAGCAATACTGCCTGTAGTATCATGTATGGAGGCCTCAGGGCTCGCTCAGGGCTTGTCACGCAGAACTGCAGGCCTGACAGAGCAAAACGGCTCTCCTCTCCTCTCCTCTCCTCTCCTCTCCTGTCCGCCAGTCCAATATCTAAGAGACTGTTTGCCTGAAAGGACAGAGGGTTTTCAGTTCCAAAATCAATGTCAAGGACACATAACACAATGAATTTTATTTTATTTTGTTGTTAATTTAGTAATTTTCTTGATTTGATGTTAATTCATGTTCTGTTATTTCATGTCATTTTTTTTCCCTTTGTGACTCTGTTTCAGAACCCAGGCTCACAAGCATTAGCTCAAGCCCAAGTGTAGCCAGGAGTAGGCTGAGGCATTCTTCAGTTTAGCATGAGAAAAGATCCCTTGCAGGCTGGCAAAGGCAAGTCCCAGAGCTGCAGAGAGCAGCAGCAGGAATAGAGGCCAAGCTGTCCGCGGTTCCTGCAGAGGGAGAACCTTGACAAGGAGTTGTGGGACTGACCATGCACAAAAGAGGAAGAAGAAGAAGAAGAAGAAGGAGAAGAAGAAGAAGAAGAAGAAGAAGAAGAAGAGGCAGAAGAGGAAGAAGAGGTGAGTGGTACCGTGGCATCTCTTCCAAAGCGTGACATGTAGCGATGACGAGCAGACTTTTTGCCTTGCACAACTTGTTTGGCTGCTGTGATTCTTGGCCAGGGATGCATGAGAAGCGCTCTGGTCCCTGCCAGGCGCTTGTGTTACCTGCAGGGAGAGCTGAGAAGTGGCTGCTGCGGCTGCCAGCATGGTGGAGCATGAGCAGCCGGCTCCCAGGCCAAATGGCCCAAAGAAATGGTGGCAAGGGGCGGTGCTGAGAACTGCAGAGGAAGGCAAAAAACCGCCGGGGACCAGTGCCAATGTGCCCCGGGGGAAAAAGTTCCTTGCTGAGCCCAGTGCTGGCCATGGGCTGTTCCCTGAGCATGTGAGCCAGACCTGGCTCCTTGTCCCACAGGCTGCTCATGCTTCCCAGGAGCTGCCCAAGCCCTATCCTCCCTTGAGCTGGAGCTATGTCGCGGACTTGCCAGAGTGCCCAGCTGCCTCTGAGCTGATGGACCTTGTGGGCAAGAATCCTTGCTGTCCCTGTGTAGGACACCAGTGGGTGTTCCAAAGCACTGCAAGCCCTTGCAAGCCCTTGCAAGCCCTCGACATCCTATCTCTTACGGCTCCTGAGCGTTGCTCTGTAGGAGATGAGGATGGTGAGCTCTGCAGTGCTCCTCAAGAAGGAATTGCCTTGGTCTTGCCACTGCTATCCGGTTGAAAAGGATTTGCATCCATGAGCTGAGCTTGGAAGGTGGCCCTGCCAGCAGATTGTCTTGCAGCCGAGAACCTCCAGCAGCCTCATGCAAGGTTTTCTTCCCTCAGCCCCTGGCCTGTGATTCCAGCAGCTCCTCAAGTGCTTCCTGTGAGATGTGCTGGGGCTGCCCCCGGGCCAGCTCTGGCAGTGGACACGGGAGGCTGCTCCTCTGGATCCTGCGTGGGGCCTGGTGACCACTGCGTTGCCGGGTGCTGGCATTGTGACATGGGGGTGACACAGCCGCATATGTGCAGCCCTTTGGAGGAAGCCTTTGGGGTGCTGGCTCCAAATCAGTCCCTGTAGCTACAAAACAGGGGAGTAAGCAACCTAATAGAGTCCCTTTTTTGCAAAAAGACAGTGTGGATTTGTTGCCAGTGCACCCTTCCTTCCAGTAGCAATACTGCCTGTAGTATCATGTATGGAGGCCTCAGGGCTCGCTCAGGGCTTGTCATGCAGAGCTGCAGGCCTGACAGAGCAGAACTGCTCTCCTCTCCTCTCCTCTCCTCTCCTCTCCTCTCCTCTCCTCTCCTCTCCTCTCCTCTTCTCTTCTCTCCTGTCCGCCAGTCCAATATCTAAGAGACTGTTTGCCTGAAAGGACAGAGGGTTTTCAGTTCCAAAATCAATGTCAAGGACACAGAACACAATGAATTTTATTTTATTTTGTTGTTAATTTATTAATTTTCTTGATTTTATGTTAATTCATGTGATGTTTCTTCGTGTCATTTTTTTTCCCTTTGTGACTCTGTTTCAGAAGCCAGGCTCACAAGCATTAGCTCAAGCCCAAGTGTAGCCAGGAGTAGGCTGAGGCATTCTTCAGTTTAGCCTGAGAAAAGATCCCTTGCAGGCTGGCAAAGGCAAGTCCCAGAGCTGCAGAGAGCAGCAGCAGGAATAGAGGCCAAGCTGTCCGCGGTTCCTGCAGAGGGAGAACCTTGACAAGGAGTTGTGGGACTGACCATGCACAAAAGAAGAAGAAGAAGGAGAAGAAGAAGAAGAAGAAGAAGAAGAAGAAGAGGCAGAAGAGGAAGAAGAGGTGAGTGGTACCGTGGCATCTCTTCCAAAGCGTGACATGTAGCGATGACGAGCAGACTTTTTGCCTTCCACAACTTGTTTGGCTGCTGTGCTTCTTGGCCAGGGATACATGAGAAGCGCTCTGGTCCCTGCCAGGCGCTTGTGTTAGCTGCAGGGAGAGCTGAGAAGTGGCAGCTGCGGCTGCCAGCATGGTGGAGCATGAGCAGCCGGCTCCCAGGCCAAATGGCCCAAAGAAATGGTGGCAAGTGGCCGTGCTGAGAACTGCAGAGGAAGGCAAAAAACCGCCGGGGACCAGTGCCAATGTGCCCCAGGGGAAAAAGTTCCTTGCTGAGCCCAGTGCTGGCCATGGGCTGTTCCCTGAGCATGTGAGCCAGACCGGGCTCCTTGTCCCACAGGCTGCTCATGCTTCCCAGGAGCTTCCCAAGCCCTATCCTCCCTTGAGCTGGAGCTATCTGGCGGACTTGCCAGAGTGCCCAAGTGCCTCTGAGCTGATAGACCTTGTGGGCAAGAATCCTTGCTGTCCCTGTGTAGGACACCAGTGGGTGTTCCAAAGCACTGCAAGCCCTTGCAAGCCCTTGCAAGCCCTCGACATCCTATCTCTTACGGCTCCTGAGCGTTGCTCTGTAGGAGATGAGGATGGTGAGCTGTGTAGTACTCCTCAAGAAGGAATTGCCTTGGTCTTGCCACTGCTATCCAGTTGAAAAGGATTTGCATCCATGAGCCGAGCTTGGAAGGTGGCCCTGCCAGCAGATTGTCTTGCAGCGGAGAACCTCCAGCAGCCTCCTGCAAGGTTTTCTTCCCTCAGCCCCTGGCCTGTGATTCCAGCAGCTCCTCAAGTGCTTCCTGTCAGATGTGCTGGGGCTGCCCCCGGGCCAGCTCTGGCAGTGGACACGGGAGGCTGCTCCTCTGGATCCTGCGTGGGGCCTGGTGACCACTGCGTTGCCGGGTGCTGGCATTGTGACATGGGGGTGACACAGCCGCATATGTGCAGCCCTTTGGAGGAAGCCTTTGGGGTGCTGGCTCCAAATCAGTCCCTGTAGCTACAAAATAGGGGAGTAAGCAACCTAATAGAGTCCCTTTTTTGCAAAAAGACAGTGTGGATTTGTTGCCAGTGCAGCCTTCCTTCCAGTAGCAATACTGCCTGTAGTATCATGTATGGAGGCCTCAGGGCTCGCTCAGGGCTTGTCATGCAGAACTGCAGGCCTGACAGAGCAGAACTGCTCTCCTCTCCTCTCCTCTCCTCTCCTCTCCTCTTCTCTCCTCTCCTCTCCTCTACTCTCCTCACCTCTCCTCTCCTCTCCTCTCCTCTCCTCTCCTCTCCTCTCCTCTCCTCTTCTCTCCTGTCCGCCAGTCCAATATCTAAGAGACTGTTTGCCTGAAAGGACAGAGGGTTTTCAGTTCCAATATCAATGTCAAGGACACATAACACAATGAATTTTATTTTATTTTGTTGTTAATTTATTAATTTTCTTGATTTGATGTTAATTCATGTTCTGTTATTTCATGTCATTTTTTTTCCCTTTGTGACTCTGTTTCAGAACCCAGGCTCACAAGCATTAGCTCAAGCCCACGTGTAGGCAGGAGTAGGCTGAGGCATTCTTCAGTTTAGCATGAGAAAAGATCCCTTGCAGGCTGGCAAAGGCAAGTCCCAGAGCTGCAGAGAGCAGCTGCAGGAATAGAGGCCAAGCTGTCCGTGGTTCCTGCAGAGGGAGAACCTTGACAAGGAGTTGTGGGACTGACCATGCACAAAAGAGGAAGAAGAAGAAGAAGAAGAAGAAGAAGAAGAAGAAGAAGAAGAAGAAGAAGAGGCAGAAGTGGAAGAAGAGGTGAGTGGTACCGTGGCATCTCTTCCAAAGCGTGACATGTAGCGATGACGAGCAGACTTTTTGCCTTCCACAACTTGTTTGGATGCTGTGCTTCTTGGGCAGGGATGCATGAGAAGCGCTCTGGTCCCTGCCAGGCGCTTGTGTTAGCTGCAGGGAGAGCTGAGAAGTGGCAGCTGCGGCTGCCAGCATGGTGGAGCATGAGCAGCTGGCTCCCAGGCCAAATAGCCCAAAGAAATGGTGGCAAGGGGCCGTGCTGAGAACTGCAGAGGAAGGCAAAAAACCGCCGGGGACCAGTGGCAATGTGCCCCAGGGGAAAAAGTTCCTTGCTGAGCCCAGTGCTGGCCATGGGCTGTTCCCTGAGCATGTGAGCCAGACCTGGCTCCTTGTCCCACAGGCTGCTCATGCTTCCCAGGAGCTGCCCAAGCCCTATCCTCCCTTGAGCTGGAGCTATCTGGCGGACTTGCCAGAGTGCCCAAGTGCCTCTGAGCTGATAGACCTTGTGGGCAAGAATCCTTGCTGTCCCTGTGTAGGACACCAGTGGGTGTTCCAAAGCACTGCAAGCCCTTGCAAGCCCTTGCAAGCCCTCGACATCCTATCTCTTACGGCTCCTGAGCGTTGCTGTGTAGGAGATGAGGATGGTGAGCTGTGCAGTGCTCCTCAAGAAGGAATTGCCTTGGTCTTGCCACTGCTATCCAGTTGAAAAGGATTTGCATCCATGAGCCGAGCTTGGAAGGTGGCCCTGCCAGCAGATTGTCTTGCAGCGGAGAACCTCCAGCAGCCTCATGCAAGGTTTTCTTCCCTCAGCCCCTGGCCTCTGATTCCAGCAGCTCCTCAAGTGCTTCCTGTGAGATGTGCTGGGGCTGCCCCCGGGCCAGCTCTGGCAGTGGACACGGGAGGCTGCTCCTCTGGATCCTGCGTGGGGCCTGGTGACCACTGCGTTGCCGGGTGCTGGCATTGTGCCATGGGGGTGACACAGCCGCATATGTGCAGCCCTTTGGAGGAAGCCTTTGGGGTGCTGGCTCCAAATCAGTCCCTGTACCTACAAAATAGGGGAGTAAGCAACCTAATAGAGTCCCTTTTTTGCAAAAAGACAGTGTGGATTTGTTGCCAGTGCAGCCTTCCTTCCAGTAGCAATACTGCCTGTAGTATCATGTATGGAGGCCTCAGGGCTCGCTCAGGGCTTGTCACGCAGAACTGCAGGCCTGACAGAGCAAAACGGCTCTCCTCTCCTCTCCTCTCCTCTCCTCTCCTCTCCTGTCCGCCAGTCCAATATCTAAGAGACTGTTTGCCTGAAAGGACAGAGGGTTTTCAGTTCCAAAATCAATGTCAAGGACACATAACACAATGAATTTTATTTTATTTTGTTGTTAATTTAGTAATTTTCTTGATTTGATGTTAATTCATGTTCTGTTATTTCATGTCATTTTTTTCCCCTTTGTGACTCTGTTTCAGAACCCAGGCTCACAAGCATTAGCTCAAGCCCAAGTGTAGCCAGGAGTAGGCTGAGGCATTCTTCAGTTTAGCATGAGAAAAGATCCCTTGCAGGCTGGCAAAGGCAAGTCCCAGAGCTGCAGAGAGCAGCAGCAGGAATAGAGGCCAAGCTGTCCGCGGTTCCTGCAGAGGGAGAACCTTTACAAGGAGTTGTGGGACTGACCATGCACAAAAGAGGAAGAAGAAGAAGAAGAAGAAGGAGAAGAAGAAGAAGAAGAAGAAGAAGAAGAAGAGGCAGAAGAGGAAGAAGAGGTGAGTGGTACCGTGGCATCTCTTCCAAAGCGTGACATGTAGCGATGACGAGCAGACTTTTTGCCTTGCACAACTTGTTTGGCTGCTGTGCTTCTTGGCCAGGGATGCATGAGAAGCGCTCTGGTCCCTGCCAGGCGCTTGTGTTACCTGCAGGTAGAGCTGAGAAGTGGCAGCTGTGGCTGCCAGCATGGTGGAGAGTGAGCAGCCGGCTCCCAGGCCAAATGGCCCAAAGAAATGGTGGCAAGGGGCGGTGCTGAGAAGTGCAGAGGAAGGCAAAAAACCGCCGGGGACCAGTGCCAATGTGCCCCGGGGGAAAAAGTTCCTTGCTGAGCCCAGTGCTGGCCATGGGCTGTTCCCTGAGCATGTGAGCCAGACCTGGCTCCTTGTCCCACAGGCTGCTCATGCTTCCCAGGAGCTGCCCAAGCCCTATCCTCCCTTGAGCTGGAGCTATGTCGCGGACTTGCCAGAGTGCCCAAGTGCCTCTGAGCTGATAGACCTTGTGGGCAAGAATCCTTGCTGTCCCTGTGTAGGACACCAGTGGGTGTTCCAAAGCACTGCAAGCCCTTGCAAGCCCTTGCAAGCCCTCGACATCCTATCTCTTACGGCTCCTGAGCGTTGCTGTGTAGGAGATGAGGATGGTGAGCTGTGCAGTGCTCCTCAAGAAGGAATTGCCTTGGTCTTGCCACTGCTATCCAGTTGAAAAGGATTTGCATCCATGAGCCGAGCTTGGAAGGTGGCCCTGCCAGCAGATTGTCTTGCAGCAGAGAACCTCCAGCAGCCTCATGCAAGGTTTTCTTCCCTCAGCCCCTGGCCTGTGATTCCAGCAGCTCCTCAAGTGCTTCCTGTGAGATGTGCTGGGGCTGCCCCCGGGCCAGCTCTGGCAGTGGACACGGGAGGCTGCTCCTCTGGATCCTGCGTGGGGCCTGGTGACCACTGCGTTGCCGGGTGCTGGCATTGTGACATGGGGGTGACACAGCCGCATATGTGCAGCCCTTTGGAGGAAGCCTTTGGGGTGCTGGCTCCAAATCAGTCCCTGTACCTACAAAATAGGGGAGTAAGCAACCTAATAGAGTCCCTTTTTTGCAAAAAGACAGTGTGGATTTGTTGCCAGTGCAGCCTTCCTTCCAGTAGCAATACTGCCTGTAGTATCATGTATGGAGGCCTCAGGGCTCGCTCAGGGCTTGTCACGCAGAACTGCAGGCCTGACAGAGCAGAACTGCTCTCCTCTCCTCTCCTCTCCTCTCCTCTCCTCTCCTCTCCTCTCCTCTCCTCTCCTCTCCTCTCCTCTTCTCTCCTGTCCGCCAGTCCAATATCTAAGAGACTGTTTGCCTGAAAGGACAGAGGGTTTTCAGTTCCAAAATCAATTTCAAGGACACATAACACAATGAATTTTATTTTATTTTGTTGTTAATTTATTAATTATCTTGATTTTATGTTAATTCATGTTCTGTTATTTCATGTCATTTTTTTTCCCTTTGTGACTCTGTTTCAGAACCCAGGCTCACAAGCATTAGCTCAAGCCCAAGTGTAGCCAGGAGTAGGCTGAGGCATTCTTCAGTTTAGCATGAGAAAAGATCCCTTGCAGGCTGGCAAAGGCAAGTCCCAGAGCTGCAGAGAGCAGCAGCAGGAATAGAGGCCAAGCTGTCCGCGGTTCCTGCAGAGGGAGAACCTTGACAAGGAGTTGTGGGACTGACCATGCACAAAAGAGGAAGAAGAAGAAGAAGAAGAAGAAGAAGAGGAAGAAGAGGAAGAAGAGGAAGAAGAGGTGAGTGGTACCGTGGCAACTCTTCCAAAGCGTGACATGTAGCGATGACGAGCAGACTTTTTGCCTTCCACAACTTGTTTGGCTGCTGTGCTTCTTGGCCAGGGATGCATGAGAAGCGCTCTGGTCCCTGCCAGGCGCTTGTGTTAGCTGCAGGGAGAGCTGAGAAGTGGCAGCTGTGGCTGCCAGCATGGTGGAGCATGAGCAGCCGGCTCCCAGGCCAAATGGCCCAAAGAAATGGTGGCAATGGGCGGTGCTGAGAAGTGCAGAGGAAGGCAAAAAACCGCCGGGGACCAGTGCCAATGTGCCCCGGGGGAAAAAGTTCCTTGCTGAGCCCAGTGCTGGCCATGGGCTGTTCCCTGAGCATGTGAGCCAGACCTGGCTCCTTGTCCCACAGGCTGCTCATGCTTGCCAGGAGCTGCCCAAGCCCTATCCTCCCTTGAGCTGGAGCTATCTGGCGGACTTGCCAGAGTGCCCAACTGCCTCTGAGCTGATGGACCTTGTGGGCAAGAATCCTTGCTGTCCCTGTGTAGGACACCAGTGGGTGTTCCAAAGCACTGCAAGCCCTTGCAAGCCCTTGCAAGCCCTCGACATCCTATCTCTTACGGCTCCTGAGCGTTGCTGTGTAGGAGATGAGGATGGTGAGCTGTGCAGTGCTCCTCAAGAAGGAATTGCCTTGGTCTTGCCACTGCTATCCAGTTGAAAAGGATTTGCATCCATGAGCCGAGCTTGGAAGGTGGCCCTGCCAGCAGATTGTCTTGCAGCGGAGAACCTCCAGCAGCCTGATGCAAGGTTTTCTTCCCTCAGCCCCTGGCCTGTGATTCCAGCAGCTCCTCAAGTGCTTCCTGTCAGATGTGCTGGGGCTGCCCCCGGGCCAGCTCTGGCAGTGGACACGGGAGGCTGCTCCTCTGGATCCTGTGTGGGGCCTGGTGACCACTGCGTTGCCGGGTGCTGGCATTGTGACATGGGGGTGACACAGCCGCATATGTGCAGCCCTTTGGAGGAAGCCTTTGGGGTGCTGGCTCCAAATCAGTCCCTGTACCTACAAAATAGGGGAGTAAGCAACCTAATAGAGTCCCTTTTTTGCAAAAAGACAGTGTGGATTTGTTGCCAGTGCAGCCTTCCTTCCAGTAGCAATACTGCCTGTAGTATCATGTATGGAGGCCTCAGGGCTCGCTCAGGGCTTGTCACGCAGAACTGCAGGCCTGACAGAGCACAACTGCTCTCCTCTCCGCTCCTCTCCTCTCCTCTCCTCTTCTCTCCTGTCCGCCAGTCCAATATCTAAGAGACTGTTTGCCTGAAAGGACAGAGGGTTTTCAGTTCCAAAATCAATGTCAAGGACACATAACAGAATGAATTTGATTTTATTTTGTTGTTAATTTATTGATTTTCTTGATTTGATGTTAATTCATGTTATGTTATTTCATGTCATTTTTTTTCCCTTTGTGACTCTGTTTCAGAACCCAGGCTCACAAGCATTAGCTCAAGCCCAAGTGTAGCCAGGAGTAGGCTGAGGCATTCTTCAGTTTAGCATGAGAAAAGATCCCTTGCAGGCTGGCAAAGGCAAGTCCCAGAGCTGCAGAGAGCAGCAGCAGGAATAGAGGCCAAGCTGTCCGCGGTTCCTGCAGAGGGAGAACCTTGACAAGGAGTTGTGGGACTGACCATGCACAAAAGAGGAAGAAGAAGAAGAAGAAGAAGAAGAAGAGGAAGAAGAGGAAGAAGAGGAAGAAGAGGTGAGTGGTACCGTGGCAACTCTTCCAAAGCGTGACATGTAGCGATGACGAGCAGACTTTTTGCCTTCCACAACTTGTTTGGCTGCTGTGCTTCTTGGCCAGGGATGCATGAGAAGCGCTCTGGTCCCTGCCAGGCGCTTGTGTTAGCTGCAGGGAGAGCTGAGAAGTGGCAGCTGTGGCTGCCAGCATGGTGGAGCATGAGCAGCCGGCTCCCAGGCCAAATGGCCCAAAGAAATGGTGGCAATGGGCGGTGCTGAGAAGTGCAGAGGAAGGCAAAAAACCGCCGGGGACCAGTGCCAATGTGCCCCGGGGGAAAAAGTTCCTTGCTGAGCCCAGTGCTGGCCATGGGCTGTTCCCTGAGCATGTGAGCCAGACCTGGCTCCTTGTCCCACAGGCTGCTCATGCTTGCCAGGAGCTGCCCAAGCCCTATCCTCCCTTGAGCTGGAGCTATCTGGCGGACTTGCCAGAGTGCCCAACTGCCTCTGAGCTGATGGACCTTGTGGGCAAGAATCCTTGCTGTCCCTGTGTAGGACACCAGTGGGTGTTCCAAAGCACTGCAAGCCCTTGCAAGCCCTTGCAAGCCCTCGACATCCTATCTCTTACGGCTCCTGAGCGTTGCTGTGTAGGAGATGAGGATGGTGAGCTGTGCAGTGCTCCTCAAGAAGGAATTGCCTTGGTCTTGCCACTGCTATCCAGTTGAAAAGGATTTGCATCCATGAGCCGAGCTTGGAAGGTGGCCCTGCCAGCAGATTGTCTTGCAGCGGAGAACCTCCAGCAGCCTGATGCAAGGTTTTCTTCCCTCAGCCCCTGGCCTGTGATTCCAGCAGCTCCTCAAGTGCTTCCTGTCAGATGTGCTGGGGCTGCCCCCGGGCCAGCTCTGGCAGTGGACACGGGAGGCTGCTCCTCTGGATCCTGTGTGGGGCCTGGTGACCACTGCGTTGCCGGGTGCTGGCATTGTGACATGGGGGTGACACAGCCGCATATGTGCAGCCCTTTGGAGGAAGCCTTTGGGGTGCTGGCTCCAAATCAGTCCCTGTACCTACAAAATAGGGGAGTAAGCAACCTAATAGAGTCCCTTTTTTGCAAAAAGACAGTGTGGATTTGTTGCCAGTGCAGCCTTCCTTCCAGTAGCAATACTGCCTGTAGTATCATGTATGGAGGCCTCAGGGCTCGCTCAGGGCTTGTCACGCAGAACTGCAGGCCTGACAGAGCACAACTGCTCTCCTCTCCGCTCCTCTCCTCTCCTCTCCTCTTCTCTCCTGTCCGCCAGTCCAATATCTAAGAGACTGTTTGCCTGAAAGGACAGAGGGTTTTCAGTTCCAAAATCAATGTCAAGGACACATAACAGAATGAATTTGATTTTATTTTGTTGTTAATTTATTGATTTTCTTGATTTGATGTTAATTCATGTTATGTTATTTCATGTCATTTTTTTTCCCTTTGTGACTCTGTTTCAGAACCCAGGCTCACAAGCATTAGCTCAAGCCCAAGTGTAGCCAGGAGTAGGCTGAGGCATTCTTCAGTTTAGCCTGAGAAAAGATCCCTTGCAGGCTGGCAAAGGCAAGTCCCAGAGCTGCAGAGAGCAGCAGCAGGAATAGAGGCCAAGCTGTCCGCGGTTCCTGCAGAGGGAGAACCTTGACAAGGAGTTGTGGGACTGACCATGCACAAAAGAGGAAGAAGAAGAAGAAGAAGAAGAAGAAGAAGAAGAAGAAGAAGAGGCAGAAGAGGAAGAAGAGGTGAGTGGTACCGTGGCATCTCTTCCAAAGCGTGACATGTAGCGATGACGAGCAGACTTTTTGCCTTCCACAACTTGTTTGGCTGCTGTGCTTCTTGGGCAGGGATGCATGAGAAGCGCTCTGGTCCCTGCCAGGCGCTTGTGTTAGCTGCAGGGAGAGCTGAGAAGTGGCAGCTGCGGCTGCCAGCATGGTGGAGCATGAGCAGCCGGCTCCCAGGCCAAATGGCCCAAAGAAATGGTGGCAAGGGGCGGTGCTGAGAACTGCAGAGGAAGGCAAAAAACCGCCGGGGACCAGTGGCAATGTGCCCCAGGGGAAAAAGTTCCTTGCTGAGCCCAGTGCTGGCCATGGGCTGTTCCCTGAGCATGTGAGCCAGACCTGGCTCCTTGTCCCACAGGCTGCTCATGCTTCCCAGGAGCTGCCCAAGCCCAACCCTCCCTTGAGCTGGAGCTATCTGGCGGACTTGCCAGAGTGCCCAAGTGCCTCTGAGCTGATAGACCTTGTGGGCAAGAATCCTTGCTGTCCCTGTGTAGGACACCAGTGGGTGTTCCAAAGCACTGCAAGCCCTTGCAAGCCCTTGCAAGCCCTCGACATCCTATCTCTTACGGCTCCTGAGCGTTGCTCTGTAGGAGATGAGGATGGTGAGCTGTGCAGTGCTCCTCAAGAAGGAATTGCCTTGGTCTTGCCACTGCTATCCAGTTGAAAAGGATTTGCATCCATGAGCCGAGCTTGGAAGGTGGCCCTGCCAGCAGATTGTCTTGCAGCGGAGAACCTCCAGCAGCCTCATGCAAGGTTTTCTTCCCTCAGCCCCTGGCCTGTGATTCCAGCAGCTCCTCAAGTGCTTCCTGTCAGATGTGCTGGGGCTGCCCCCGGGCCAGCTCTGGCAGTGGACACGGGAGGCTGCTCCTCTGGATCCTGCGTGGGGCCTGGTGACCACTGCGTTGCCGGGTGCTGGCATTGTGACATGGGGGTGACACAGCCGCATATGTGCAGCCCTTTGGAGGAAGCCTTTGGGGTGCTGGCTCCAAATCAGTCCCTGTACCTACAAAATAGGGGAGTAAGCAACCTAATAGAGTCCCTTTTTTGCAAAAAGACAGTGTGGATTTGTTGCCAGTGCAGCCTTCCTTCCAGTAGCAATACTGCCTGTAGTATCATGTATGGAGGCCTCAGGGCTCGCTCAGGGCTTCTCATGCAGAACTGCAGGCCTGACAGAGCAGAACTGCTCTCCTCTCCTCTCCTCTCCTCTCCTCTCCTCTCCTCTCCTCTCCTCTCCTCTCCTCTCCTCTCCTCTCCTCTTCTCTTCTCTCCTGTCCGCCAGTCCAATATCTAAGAGACTGTTTGCCTGAAAGGACAGAGGGTTTTCAGTTCCAAAATCAATGTCAAGGACACATAACACAATGAATTTTATTTTATTTTGTTGTTAATTTATTAATTTTCTTGATTTGATGTTAATTCATGTTATGTTATTTCATGTCATTTTTTTTCCCTTTGTGACTCTGTTTCAGAACCCAGGCTCACAAGCATTAGCTCAAGCCCAAGTGTAGCCAGGAGTAGGCTGAGGCATTCTTCAGTTTAGCCTGAGAAAAGATCCCTTGCAGGCTGGCAAAGGCAAGTCCCAGAGCTGCAGAGAGCAGCAGCAGGAATAGAGGCCAAGCTGTCCGCGGTTCCTGCAGAGGGAGAACCTTGACAAGGAGTTGTGGGACTGACCATGCACAAAAGAGGAAGAAGAAGAAGAAGAAGAAGAAGAAGAAGAAGAAGAAGAAGAAGATGCAGAAGAGGAAGAAGAGGTGAGTGGTACCGTGGCATCTCTTCCAAAGCGTGACATGTAGCGATGACGAGCAGACTTTTTGCCTTCCACAACTTGTTTGGCTGCTGTGCTTCTTGGCCAGGGATGCATGAGAAGCGCTCTGGTCCCCGCCAGGCAATTGTGTTACCTGCAGGTAGAGCTGAGAAGTGGCAGCTGTGGCTGCCAGCATGGTGGAGCATGAGCAGCCGGCTCCCAGGCCAAATGGCCCAAAGAAATGGTGGCAAGGGGCGGTGCTGAGAACTGCAGAGGAAGGCAAAAAACTGCCGGGGACCAGTGCAAATGTGCCCCGGGGGAAAAAGTTCCTTGCTGAGCCCAGTGCTGGCCATGGGCTGTTCCCTGAGCATGTGAGCCAGACCTGGCTCCTTGTCCCACAGGCTGCTCATGCTTGCCAGGAGCTGCCCAAGCCCAACCCTCCCTTGAGCTGGAGCTATCTGGCGGACTTGCCAGAGTGCCCAAGTGCCTCTGAGCTGATAGACCTTGTGGGCAAGAATCCTTGCTGTCCCTGTGTAGGACACCAGTGGGTGTTCCAAAGCACTGCAAGCCCTTGCAAGCCCTTGCAAGCCCTCGACATCCTATCTCTTACGGCTCCTGAGCGTTGCTGTGTAGGAGATGAGGATGGTGAGCTGTGCAGTGCTCCTCAAGAAGGAATTGCCTTGGTCTTGCCACTGCTATCCAGTTGAAAAGGATTTGCATCCCTGAGCCGAGCTTGGAAGGTGGCCCTGCCAGCAGATTGTCTTGCAGCGGAGAACCTCCAGCAGCCTCATGCAAGGTTTTCTTCCCTCAGCCCCTGGCCTGTGATTCCAGCAGCTCCTCAAGTGCTTCCTGTGAGATGTGCTGGGGCTGCCCCCGGGCCAGCTCTGGCAGTGGACACGGGAGGCTGCTCCTCTGGATCCTGCGTGGGGCCTGGTGACCACTGCGTTGCCGGGTGCTGGCATTGTGCCATGGGGGTGACACAGCCGCATATGTGCAGCCCTTTGGAGGAAGCCTTTGGGGTGCTGGCTCCAAATCAGTCCCTGTACCTACAAAATAGGGGAGTAAGCAACCTAATAGAGTCCCTTTTTTGCAAAAAGACAGTGTGGATTTGTTGCCAGTGCAGCCTTCCTTCCAGTAGCAATACTGCCTGTAGTATCATGTATGGAGGCCTCAGGGCTCGCTCAGGGCTTGTCACGCAGAACTGCAGGCCTGACAGAGCACAACTGCTCTCCTCTCCTCTCCTCTCCTCTCCTCTCCTCTCCTCTCCTCTCCTCTCCTCTCCTCTCCTCTCCTCTCCTCTTCTCTCCTGTCCGCCAGTCCAATATCTAAGAGACTGTTTGCCTGAAAGGACAGAGGGTTTTCAGTTCCAAAATCAATGTCAAGGACACATAACACAATGAATTTTATTTTATTTTGTTGTTAATTTATTAATTTTCTTGATTTGATGTTAATTCATGTTCTGTTATTTCATGTCATTTTTTTTCCCTTTGTGACTCTGTTTCAGAACCCAGGCTCACAAGCATTAGCTCAAGCCCAAGTGTAGCCAGGAGTAGGCTGAGGCATTCTTCAGTTTAGCCTGAGAAAAGATCCCTTGCAGGCTGGCAAAGGCAAGTCCCAGAGCTGCAGAGAGCAGCAGCAGGAATAGAGGCCAAGCTGTCCGCGCTTCCTGCAGAGGGAGAACCTTGACAAGGAGTTGTGGGACTGACCATGCACAAAAGAGGAAGAAGAAGAAGAAGAAGAAGAAGAGGCAGAAGAGGAAGAAGAGGTGAGTGGTACCGTGGCATCTCTTCCAAAGCGTGACATGTAGCGATGACGAGCAGACTTTTTGCCTTCCACAACTTGTTTGGCTGCTGTGCTTCTTGGGCAGGGATGCATGAGAAGCGCTCTGGTCCCTGCCAGGCGTTCGTGTTAGCTGCAGGGAGAGCTGAGAAGTGGCAGCTGCGGCTGCCAGCATGGTGGAGAGTGAGCAGCCGGCTCCCAGGCCAAATGGCCCAAAGAAATGGTGGCAAGGGGCCGTGCTGAGAACTGCAGAGGAAGGCAAAAAACCGCCGGGGACCAGTGCCAATGTGCCCCGGGGGAAAAAGTTCCTTGCTGAGCCCAGTGCTGGCCATGGGCTGTTCCCTGAGCATGTGAGCCAGACCTGGCTCCTTGTCCCACAGGCTGCTCATGCTTCCCAGGAGCTGCCCAAGCCCTATCCTCCCTTGAGCTGGAGCTATCTGGCGGACTTGCCAGAGTGCCCAAGTGCCTCTGAGCTGATAGACCTGGTGGGCAAGAATCCTTGCTGTCCCTGTGTAGGACACCAGTGGGTGTTCCAAAGCACTGCAAGCCCTTGCAAGCCCTTGCAAGCCCTCGACATCCTATCTCTTAGGGCTCCTGAGCGTTGCTCTGTAGGAGATGAGGATGGTGAGCTGTGCAGTGCTCCTCAAGAAGGAATTGCCTTGGTCTTGCCACTGCTATCCAGTTGAAAAGGATTTGCATCCATGAGCCGAGCTTGGAAGGTGGCCCTGCCAGCAGATTGTCTTGCAGCGGAGAACCTCCAGCAGCCTCATGCAAGGTTTTCTTCCCTCAGCCCCTGGCCTGTGATTCCAGCAGCTCCTCAAGTGCTTCCTGTGAGATGTGCTGGGGCTGCCCCCGGGCCAGCTCTGGCAGTGGACACGGGAGGCTGCTCCTCTGGATCCTGCGTGGGGCCTGGTGACCACTGCGTTGCCGGGTGCTGGCATTGTGACATGGGGGTGACACAGCCGCATATGTGCAGCCCTTTGGAGGAAGCCTTTGGGGTGCTGGCTCCAAATCAGTCCCTGTAGCTACAAAATAGGGGAGTAAGCAACCTAATAGAGTCCCTTTTTTGCAAAAAGACAGTGTGGATTTGTTGCCAGTGCAGCCTTACTTCCAGTAGCAATACTGCCTGTAGTATCATGTATGGAGGCCTCAGGGCTCGCTCAGGGCTTGTCACGCAGAACTGCAGGCCTGACAGAGCAGAACTGCTCTCCTCTCCTCTCCTCTCCTCTCCTCTCCTCTCCTCTCCTCTCCTCTCCTCTCCTCTCCTCTCCTCTCCTCTCCTCTCCTCTTCTCTCCTGTCCGCCAGTCCAATATCTAAGAGACTGTTTGCCTGAAAGGACAGAGGGTTTTCAGTTCCAAAATCAATGTCAAGGACACATAACACAATGAATTTTATTTTATTTTGTTGTTAATTTATTAATTTTCTTGATTTGATGTTAATTCATGTTATGTTATTTCATGTCATTTTTTTTCCCTTTGTGACTCTGTTTCAGAACCCAGGCTCACAAGCATTAGCTCAAGCCCAAGTGTAGCCAGGAGTAGGCTGAGGCATTCTTCAGTTTAGCCTGAGAAAAGATCCCTTGCAGGCTGGCAAAGGCAAGTCCCAGAGCTGCAGAGAGCAGCAGCAGGAATAGAGGCCAAGCTGTCCGCGGTTCCTGCAGAGGGAGAACCTTGACAAGGAGTTGTGGGACTGACCATGCACAAAAGAGGAAGAAGAAGAAGAAGAAGAAGAAGAAGAAGAAGAAGAAGAAGAAGATGCAGAAGAGGAAGAAGAGGTGAGTGGTACCGTGGCATCTCTTCCAAAGCGTGACATGTAGCGATGACGAGCAGACTTTTTGCCTTCCACAACTTGTTTGGCTGCTGTGCTTCTTGGCCAGGGATGCATGAGAAGCGCTCTGGTCCCCGCCAGGCAATTGTGTTACCTGCAGGTAGAGCTGAGAAGTGGCAGCTGTGGCTGCCAGCATGGTGGAGCATGAGCAGCCGGCTCCCAGGCCAAATGGCCCAAAGAAATGGTGGCAAGGGGCGGTGCTGAGAACTGCAGAGGAAGGCAAAAAACTGCCGGGGACCAGTGCAAATGTGCCCCGGGGGAAAAAGTTCCTTGCTGAGCCCAGTGCTGGCCATGGGCTGTTCCCTGAGCATGTGAGCCAGACCTGGCTCCTTGTCCCACAGGCTGCTCATGCTTGCCAGGAGCTGCCCAAGCCCAACCCTCCCTTGAGCTGGAGCTATCTGGCGGACTTGCCAGAGTGCCCAAGTGCCTCTGAGCTGATAGACCTTGTGGGCAAGAATCCTTGCTGTCCCTGTGTAGGACACCAGTGGGTGTTCCAAAGCACTGCAAGCCCTTGCAAGCCCTTGCAAGCCCTCGACATCCTATCTCTTACGGCTCCTGAGCGTTGCTGTGTAGGAGATGAGGATGGTGAGCTGTGCAGTGCTCCTCAAGAAGGAATTGCCTTGGTCTTGCCACTGCTATCCAGTTGAAAAGGATTTGCATCCCTGAGCCGAGCTTGGAAGGTGGCCCTGCCAGCAGATTGTCTTGCAGCGGAGAACCTCCAGCAGCCTCATGCAAGGTTTTCTTCCCTCAGCCCCTGGCCTGTGATTCCAGCAGCTCCTCAAGTGCTTCCTGTGAGATGTGCTGGGGCTGCCCCCGGGCCAGCTCTGGCAGTGGACACGGGAGGCTGCTCCTCTGGATCCTGCGTGGGGCCTGGTGACCACTGCGTTGCCGGGTGCTGGCATTGTGACATGGGGGTGACACAGCCGCATATGTGCAGCCCTTTGGAGGAAGCCTTTGGGGTGCTGGCTCCAAATCAGTCCCTGTACCTACAAAATAGGGGAGTAAGCAACCTAATAGAGTCCCTTTTTTGCAAAAAGACAGTGTGGATTTGTTGCCAGTGCAGCCTTCCTTCCAGTAGCAATACTGCCTGTAGTATCATGTATGGAGGCCTCAGGGCTCGCTCAGGGCTTGTCACGCAGAACTGCAGGCCTGACAGAGCACAACTGCTCTCCTCTCCTCTCCTCTCCTCTCCTCTCCTCTCCTCTCCTCTCCTCTCCTCTCCTCTCCTCTCCTCTCCTCTTCTCTCCTGTCCGCCAGTCCAATATCTAAGAGACTGTTTGCCTGAAAGGACAGAGGGTTTTCAGTTCCAAAATCAATGTCAAGGACACATAACACAATGAATTTTATTTTATTTTGTTGTTAATTTATTAATTTTCTTGATTTGATGTTAATTCATGTTATGTTATTTCATGTCATTTTTTTTCCCTTTGTGACTCTGTTTCAGAACCCAGGCTCACAAGCATTAGCTCAAGCCCAAGTGTAGCCAGGAGTAGGCTGAGGCATTCTTCAGTTTAGCATGAGAAAAGATCCCTTGCAGGCTGGCAAAGGCAAGTCCCAGAGCTGCAGAGAGCAGCAGCAGGAATAGAGGCCAAGCTGTCCGCGCTTCCTGCAGAGGGAGAACCTTGACAAGGAGTTGTGGGACTAACCATGCACAAAAGAGGAAGAAGAAGAAGAAGAAGAAGAAGAGGCAGAAGAGGAAGAAGAGGTGAGTGGTACCGTGGCATCTCTTCCAAAGCGTGACATGTAGCGATGACGAGCAGACTTTTTGCCTTCCACAACTTGTTTGGCTGCTGTGCTTCTTGGGCAGGGATGCATGAGAAGCGCTCTGGTCCCCGCCAGGCGCTTGTGTTAGCTGCAGGGAGAGCTGAGAAGTGGCAGCTGCGGCTGCCAGCATGGTGGAGCATGAGCAGCCGGCTCCCAGGCCAAATGGCCCAAAGAAATGGTGGCAAGGGGCCGTGCTGAGAACTGCAGAGGAAGGCAAAAAACCGCCGGGGACCAGTGCCAATGTGCCCCGGGGGAAAAAGTTCCTTGCTGAGCCCAGTGCTGGCCATGGGCTGTTCCCTGAGCATGTGAGCCAGACCTGGCTCCTTGTCCCACAGGCTGCTCATGCTTCCCAGGAGCCGCCCAAGCCCTATCCTCCCTTGAGCTGGAGCTATCTGGCGGACTTGCCAGAGTGCCCAAGTGCCTCTGAGCTGATAGACCTTGTGGGCAAGAATCCTTGCTGTCCCTGTGTAGGACACCAGTGGGTGTTCCAAAGCACTGCAAGCCCTTGCAAGCCCTCGACATCCTATCTCTTACGGCTCCTGAGCGTTGCTCTGTAGGAGATGAGGATGGTGAGCTGTGCAGTGCTCCTCAAGAAGGAATTGCCTTGGTCTTGCCACTGCTATCCAGTTGAAAAGGATTTGCATCCATGAGCCAAGCTTGGAAGGTGGCCCTGCCAGCAGATTGTCTTGCAGCGGAGAACCTCCAGCAGCCTCATGCAAGGTTTTCTTCCCTCAGCCCCTGGCCTGTGATTCCAGCAGCTCCTCAAGTGCTTCCTGTCAGATGTGCTGGGGCTGCCCCCGGGCCAGCTCTGGCAGTGGACACGGGAGGCTGCTCCTCTGGATCCTGCGTGGGGCCTGGTGACCACTGCATTGCCGGGTGCTGGCATTGTGACATGGGGGTGACACAGCCGCATATGTGCAGCCCTTTGGAGGAAGCCTTTGGGGTGCTGGCTCCAAATCAGTCCCTGTAGCTACAAAATAGGGGAGTAAGCAACCTAATAGAGTCCCTTTTTTGCAAAAAGACAGTGTGGATTTGTTGCCAGTGCAGCCTTCCTTCCAGTAGCAATACTGCCTGTAGTATCACGTATGGAGGCCTCAGGGCTCGCTCAGGGCTTGTCACGCAGAACTGCAGGCCTGACAGAGCAGAACTGCTCTCCTCTCCTCTCCTCTCGTGTCCTCTCCTCTCCTCTCCTCTCCTCTTCTCTCCTGTCCGCCAGTCCAATATCTAAGAGACTGTTTGCCTGAAAGGACAGAGGGTTTTCAGTTCCAAAATCAATGTCAAGGACACATAACACAATGAATTTTATTTTATTTTGTTGTTAATTTATTAATTTTCTTGATTTGATGTTAATTCATGTTCTGTTATTTCATGTCATTTTTTTTCCCTTTGTGACTCTGTTTCAGAACCCAGGCTCACAAGCATTAGCTCAAGCCCAAGTGTAGCCAGGAGTAGGCTGAGGCATTCTTCAGTTTAGCCTGAGAAAAGATCCCTTGCAGGCTGGCAAAGGCAAGTCCCAGAGCTGCAGAGAGCAGCAGCAGGAATAGAGGCCAAGCTGTCCGCGGTTCCTGCAGAGGGAGAACCTTGACAAGGAGTTGTGGGACTGACCATGCACAAAAGAGGAAGAAGAAGAAGAAGAAGAAGAAGAGGCAGAAGAGGAAGAAGAGGTGAGTGGTACCGTGGCATCTCTTCCAAAGCGTGACATGTAGCGATGACGAGCAGACTTTTTGCCTTGCACAACTTGTTTGGCTGCTGTGCTTCTTGGGCAGGGATGCATGAGAAGCGCTCTGGTCCCTGCCAGGCGTTCGTGTTAGCTGCAGGGAGAGCTGAGAAGTGGCAGCTGCGGCTGCCAGCATGGTGGAGAGTGAGCAGCCGGCTCCCAGGCCAAATGGCCCAAAGAAATGGTGGCAAGGGGCCGTGCTGAGAACTGCAGAGGAAGGCAAAAAACCGCCGGGGACCAGTGCCAATGTGCCCCGGGGGAAAAAGTTCCTTGCTGAGCCCAGTGCTGGCCATGGGCTGTTCCCTGAGCATGTGAGCCAGACCTGGCTCCTTGTCCCACAGGCTGCTCATGCTTCCCAGGAGCTGCCCAAGCCCTATCCTCCCTTGAGCTGGAGCTATCTGGCGGACTTGCCAGAGTGCCCAAGTGCCTCTGAGCTGATAGACCTGGTGGGCAAGAATCCTTGCTGTCCCTGTGTAGGACACCAGTGGGTGTTCCAAAGCACTGCAAGCCCTTGCAAGCCCTTGCAAGCCCTCGACATCCTATCTCTTAGGGCTCCTGAGCGTTGCTGTGTAGGAGATGAGGATGGTGAGCTGTGCAGTGCTCCTCAAGAAGGAATTGCCTTGGTCTTGCCACTGCTATCCAGTTGAAAAGGATTTGCATCCATGAGCCGAGCTTGGAAGGTGGCCCTGCCAGCAGATTGTCTTGCAGCGGAGAACCTCCAGCAGCCTCATGCAAGGTTTTCTTCCCTCAGCCCCTGGCCTGTGATTCCAGCAGCTCCTCAAGTGCTTCCTGTGAGATGTGCTGGGGCTGCCCCCGGGCCAGCTCTGGCAGTGGACACGGGAGGCTGCTCCTCTGGATCCTGCGTGGGGCCTGGTGACCACTGCGTTGCCGGGTGCTGGCATTGTGACATGGGGGTGACACAGCCGCATATGTGCAGCCCTTTGGAGGAAGCCTTTGGGGTGCTGGCTCCAAATCAGTCCCTGTAGCTACAAAATAGGGGAGTAAGCAACCTCATAGAGTCCCTTTTTTGCAAAAAGACAGTGTGGATTTGTTGCCAGTGCAGCCTTCCTTCCAGTAGCAATACTGCCTGTAGTATCATGTATGGAGGCCTCAGGGCTCGCTCAGGGCTTGTCACGCAGAACTGCAGGCCTGACAGAGCAGAACTGCTCTCCTCTCCTCTCCTCTCCTCTCCTCTCCTCTCCTCTCCTCTCCTCTCCTCTCCTCTCCTCTCCTCTCCTCTCCTCTCCTCTCCTCTCCTCTTCTCTCCTGTCCGCCAGTCCAATATCTAAGAGACTGTTTGCCTGAAAGGACAGAGGGTTTTCAGTTCCAAAATCAATGTCAAGGACACATAACACAATGAATTTTATTTTATTTTGTTGTTAATTTATTAATTTTCTTGATTTGATGTTAATTCCTGTTATGTTATTTCATGTCATTTTTTTTCCCTTTGTGACTCTGTTTCAGAACCCAGGCTCACAAGCATTAGCTCAAGCCCAAGTGTAGCCAGGAGTAGGCTGAGGCATTCTTCAGTTTAGCCTGAGAAAAGATCCCTTGCAGGCTGGCAAAGGCAAGTCCCAGAGCTGCAGAGAGCAGCAGCAGGAATAGAGGCCAAGCTGTCCGCGGTTCCTGCAGAGGGAGAACCTTGACAAGGAGTTGTGGGACTGACCATGCACAAAAGAGGAAGAAGAAGAAGAAGAAGAAGAAGAGGCAGAAGAGGAAGAAGAGGAAGAAGAGGTGAGTGGTACCGTGGCAACTCTTCCAAAGCGTGACATGTAGCGATGACGAGCAGACTTTTTGCCTTCCACAACTTGTTTGGCTGCTGTGCTTCTTGGCCAGGGATGCATGAGAAGCGCTCTGGTCCCTGCCAGGCGCTTGTGTTAGCTGCAGGGAGAGCTGAGAAGTGGCAGCTGCGGCTGCCAGCATGGTGGAGCATGAGCAGCCGGCTCCCAGGCCAAATGGCCCAAAGAAATGGTGGCAAGGGGCGGTGCTGAGAACTGCAGAGGAAGGTAAAAAACCGCCGAGGACCAGTGCCAATGTGCCCCAGGGGAAAAAGTTCCTTGCTGAGCCCAGTGCTGGCCATGGGCTGTTCCCTGAGCATGTGAGCCAGACCTGGCTCCTTGTCCCACAGGCTGCTCATGCTTCCCAGGAGCTGCCCAAGCCCTATCCTCCCTTGAGCTGGAGCTATCTGGCGGACTTGCCAGAGTGCCCAAGTGCCTCTGAGCTGATAGACCTTGTGGGCAAGAATCCTTGCTGTCCCTGTGTAGGACACCAGTGGGTGTTCCAAAGCACTGCAAGCCCTTGCAAGCCCTTGCAAGCCCTCGACATCCTATCTCTTACGGCTCCTGAGCGTTGCTCTGTAGGAGATGAGGATGGTGAGCTGTGCAGTGCTCCTCAAGAAGGAATTGCCTTGGTCTTGCCACTGCTATCCAGTTGAAAAGGATTTGCATCCATGAGCCGAGCTTGGAAGGTGGCCCTGCCAGCAGATTGTCTTGCAGCGGAGAACCTCCAGCAGCCTCCTGCAAGGTTTTCTTCCCTCAGCCCCTGGCCTGTGATTCCAGCAGCTCCTCAAGTGCTTCCTGTCAGATGTGCTGGGGCTGCCCCCGGGCCAGCTCTGGCAGTGGACACGGGAGGCTGCTCCTCTGGATCCTGCGTGGGGCCTGGTGACCACTGCGTTGCCGGGTGCTGGCATTGTGACATGGGGGTGACACAGCCGCATATGTGCAGCCCTTTGGAGGAAGCCTTTGGGGTGCTGGCTCCAAATCAGCCCCTCTACCTACAAAATAGGGGAGTAAGCAACCTAATAGAGTCCCTTTTTTGCAAAAAGACAGTGTGGATTTGTTGCCAGTGCAGCCTTCCTTCCAGTAGCAATACTGCCTGTAGTATCATGTATGGAGGCCTCAGGGCTCGCTCAGGGCTTGTCACGCAGAACTGCAGGCCTGACAGAGCAGAACTGCTCTCCTCTCCTCTCCTCTCCTCTCCTCTCCTCTTCTCTTCTCTCCTGTCCGCCAGTCCAATATCTAAGAGACTGTTTGCCTGAAAGGACAGAGGGTTTTCAGTTCCAAAATCAATGTCAAGGACACATAACACAATGAATTTTATTTTATTTTGTTGTTAATTTATTAATTTTCTTGATTTGATGTTAATTCCTGTTATGTTATTTCATGTCATTTTTTTTCCCTTTGTGACTCTGTTTCAGAACCCAGGCTCACAAGCATTAGCTCAAGCCCAAGTGTAGCCAGGAGTAGGCTGAGGCATTCTTCAGTTTAGCCTGAGAAAAGATCCCTTGCAGGCTGGCAAAGGCAAGTCCCAGAGCTGCAGAGAGCAGCAGCAGGAATAGAGGCCAAGCTGTCCGCGGTTCCTGCAGAGGGAGAACCTTGACAAGGAGTTGTGGGACTGACCATGCACAAAAGAGGAAGAAGAAGAAGAAGAAGAAGAAGAGGCAGAAGAGGAAGAAGAGGAAGAAGAGGTGAGTGGTACCGTGGCAACTCTTCCAAAGCGTGACATGTAGCGATGACGAGCAGACTTTTTGCCTTCCACAACTTGTTTGGCTGCTGTGCTTCTTGGCCAGGGATGCATGAGAAGCGCTCTGGTCCCTGCCAGGCGCTTGTGTTAGCTGCAGGGAGAGCTGAGAAGTGGCAGCTGCGGCTGCCAGCATGGTGGAGCATGAGCAGCCGGCTCCCAGGCCAAATGGCCCAAAGAAATGGTGGCAAGGGGCCGTGCTGAGAACTGCAGAGGAAGGTAAAAAACCGCCGAGGACCAGTGCCAATGTGCCCCAGGGGAAAAAGTTCCTTGCTGAGCCCAGTGCTGGCCATGGGCTGTTCCCTGAGCATGTGAGCCAGACCTGGCTCCTTGTCCCACAGGCTGCTCATGCTTCCCAGGAGCTGCCCAAGCCCTATCCTCCCTTGAGCTGGAGCTATCTGGCGGACTTGCCAGAGTGCCCAAGTGCCTCTGAGCTGATAGACCTTGTGGGCAAGAATCCTTGCTGTCCCTGTGTAGGACACCAGTGGGTGTTCCAAAGCACTGCAAGCCCTTGCAAGCCCTTGCAAGCCCTCGACATCCTATCTCTTACGGCTCCTGAGCGTTGCTCTGTAGGAGATGAGGATGGTGAGCTGTGCAGTGCTCCTCAAGAAGGAATTGCCTTGGTCTTGCCACTGCTATCCAGTTGAAAAGGATTTGCATCCATGAGCCGAGCTTGGAAGGTGGCCCTGCCAGCAGATTGTCTTGCAGCGGAGAACCTCCAGCAGCCTCCTGCAAGGTTTTCTTCCCTCAGCCCCTGGCCTGTGATTCCAGCAGCTCCTCAAGTGCTTCCTGTCAGATGTGCTGGGGCTGCCCCCGGGCCAGCTCTGGCAGTGGACACGGGAGGCTGCTCCTCTGGATCCTGCGTGGGGCCTGGTGACCACTGCGTTGCCGGGTGCTGGCATTGTGACATGGGGGTGACACAGCCGCATATGTGCAGCCCTTTGGAGGAAGCCTTTGGGGTGCTGGCTCCAAATCAGCCCCTCTACCTACAAAATAGGGGAGTAAGCAACCTAATAGAGTCCCTTTTTTGCAAAAAGACAGTGTGGATTTGTTGCCAGTGCAGCCTTCCTTCCAGTAGCAATACTGCCTGTAGTATCATGTATGGAGGCCTCAGGGCTCGCTCAGGGCTTGTCACGCAGAACTGCAGGCCTGACAGAGCAGAACTGCTCTCCTCTCCTCTCCTCTCCTCTCCTCTCCTCTTCTCTCCTGTCCGCCAGTCCAATATCTAAGAGACTGTTTGCCTGAAAGGACAGAGGGTTTTCAGTTCCAAAATCAATGTCAAGGACACATAACACAATGAATTTTATTTTATTTTGTTGTTAATTTATTAATTTTCTTGATTTGATGTTAATTCATGTTATGTTATTTCATGTCATTTTTTTTCCCTTTGTGACTCTGTTTCAGAACCCAGGCTCACAAGCATTAGCTCAAGCCCAAGTGTAGACAGGAGTAGGCTGAGGCATTCTTCAGTTTAGCCTGAGAAAAGATCCCTTGCAGGCTGGCAAAGGCAAGTCCCAGAGCTGCAGAGAGCAGCAGCAGGAATAGAGGCCAAGCTGTCCGCGGTTCCTGCAGAGGGAGAACCTTGACAAGGAGTTGTGGGACTGACCATGCACAAAAGAGGAAGAAGAAGAAGAAGAGGAAGAAGAGGCAGAAGAGGAAGAAGAGGTGAGTGGTACCGTGGCATCTCTTCCAAAGCGTGACATGTAGCGATGACGAGCAGACTTTTTGCCTTCCACAACTTGTTTGGCTGCTGTGCTTCTTGGGCAGGGATGCATGAGAAGCGCTCTGGTCCCTGCCAGGCGTTCGTGTTAGCTGCAGGGAGAGCTGAGAAGTGGCAGCTGCGGCTGCCAGCATGGTGGAGCATGAGCAGCCGGCTCCCAGGCCAAATGGCCCAAAGAAATGGTGGCAAGGGGCCGTGCTGAGAAGTGCAGAGGAAGGCAAAAAACCGCCGGGGACCAGTGCCAATGTGCCCCAGGGGAAAAAGTTCCTTGCTGAGCCCAGTGCTGGCCATGGGCTGTTCCCTGAGCATGTGAGCCAGACCTGGCTCCTTGTCCCACAGGCTGCTCATGCTTCCCAGGAGCTGCCCAAGCCCTATCCTCCCTTGAGCTGGAGCTATCTGGCGGACTTGCCAGAGTGCCCGAGTGCCTCTGAGCTGATAGACCTTGTGGGCAAGAATCCTTGCTGTCCCTGTGTAGGACACCAGTGGGTGTTCCAAAGCACTGCAAGCCCTTGCAAGCCCTTGCAAGCCCTCGACATCCTATCTCTTACGGCTCCTGAGCGTTGCTCTGTAGGAGATGAGGATGGTGAGCTGTGCAGTGCTCCTCAAGAAGGAATTGCCTTGGTCTTGCCACTGCTATCCAGTTGAAAAGGATTTGCATCTATGAGCCGAGCTTGGAAGGTGGCCCTGCCAGCAGATTGTCTTGCAGCGGAGAACCTCCAGCAGCCTCATGCAAGGTGTTCTTCCCTCAGCCCCTGGCCTGTGATTCCAGCAGCTCCTCAAGTGCTTCCTGTCAGATGTGCTGGGGCTGTCCTCGGGCCAGCTCTGGCAGTGGACACGGGAGGCTGCTCCTCTGGATCCTGCGTGGGGCCTGGTGACCACTGCGTTGCCGGGTGCTGGCATTGTGACATGGGGGTGACACAGCCGCATATGTGCAGCCCTTTGGAGGAAGCCTTTGGGATGCTGGCTCCAAATCAGTCCCTGTACCTACAAAATAGGGGAGTAAGCAACCTAATAGAGTCCCTTTTTTGCAAAAAGACAGTGTGGATTTGTTGCCAGTGCAGCCTTCCTTCCAGTAGCAATACTGCCTGTAGTATCATGTATGGAGGCCTCAGGGCTCGCTCAGGGCTTGTCACGCAGAACTGCAGGCCTGACAGAGCAGAACTGCTCTCCTCTCTTCTCCTCTCCTCTCCTCTCCTCTCCTCTCCTCTCCTCTCCTCTCCTCTCCTCTCCTCTCCTCTCCTCTCCTCTCTTCTCCTCTCCTCTCCTCTCCTCTCCTCTCCTCTTCTCTCCTGTCCGCCAGTCCAATATCTAAGAGACTGTTTGCCTGAAAGGACAGAGGGTTTTCAGTTCCAAAATCAATGTCAAGGACACATAACACAATGAATTTTATTTTATTTTGTTGTTAATTTATTAATTTTCTTGATTTGATGTTAATTCCTGTTATGTTATTTCATGTCATTTTTTTTCCCTTTGTGACTCTGTTTCAGAACCCAGGCTCACAAGCATTAGCTCAAGCCCAAGTGTAGCCAGGAGTAGGCTGAGGCATTCTTCAGTTTAGCCTGAGAAAAGATCCCTTGCAGGCTGGCAAAGGCAAGTCCCAGAGCTGCAGAGAGCAGCAGCAGGAATAGAGGCCAAGCTGTCCGCGGTTCCTGCAGAGGGAGAACCTTGACAAGGAGTTGTGGGACTGACCATGCACAAAAGAGGAAGAAGAAGAAGAAGAGGAAGAAGAGGCAGAAGAGGAAGAAGAGGTGAGTGGTACCGTGGCATCTCTTCCAAAGCGTGACATGTAGCGATGACGAGCAGACTTTTTGCCTTCCACAACTTGTTTGGCTGCTGTGCTTCTTGGCCAGGGATGCATGAGAAGCGCTCTGGTCCCCACCAGGTGCTTGTGTTAGCTGCAGGGAGAGCTGAGAAGTGGCAGCTGCGGCTGCCAGCATGGTGGAGCATGAGCAGCCGGCTCCCAGGCCAAATGGCCCAAAGAAATGGTGGCAAGGGGCCGTGCTGAGAACTGCAGAGGAAGGCAAAAAACCGCCGGGGACCAGTGCCAATGTGCCCCAGGGGAAAAAGTTCCTTGCTGAGCCCAGTGCTGGCCATGGGCTGTTCCCTGAGCATGTGAGCCAGACCTGGCTCCTTGTCCCACAGGCTGCTCATGCTTCCCAGGAGCTGCCCAAGCCCTATCCTCCCTTGAGCTGGAGCTATCTGGCGGACTTGCCAGAGTGCCCGAGTGCCTCTGAGCTGATAGACCTTGTGGGCAAGAATCCTTGCTGTCCCTGTGCGGGACACCAGTGGGTGTTCCAAAGCACTGCAAGCCCTTGCAAGCCCTTGCAAGCCCTCGACATCCTATCTCTTACGGCTCCTGAGCGTTGCTCTGTAGGAGATGAGGATGGTGAGCTGTGCAGTGCTCCTCAAGAAGGAATTGCCTTGGTCTTGCCACTGCTATCCAGTTGAAAAGGATTTGCATCTATGAGCCGAGCTTGGAAGGTGGCCCTGCCAGCAGATTGTCTTGCAGCGGAGAACCTCCAGCAGCCTCATGCAAGGTGTTCTTCCCTCAGCCCCTGGCCTGTGATTCCAGCAGCTCCTCAAGTGCTTCCTGTCAGATGTGCTGGGGCTGTCCCCGGGCCAGCTCTGGCAGTGGACATGGGAGGCTGCTCCTCTGGATCCTGCGTGGGGCCTGGTGACCACTGCGTTGTCGGGTGCTGGCATTGTGACATGGGGGTGACACAGCCGCATATGTGCAGCCCTTTGGAGGAAGCCTTTGGGATGCTGGCTCCAAATCAGTCCCTGTACCTACAAAATAGGGGAGTAAGCAACCTAATAGAGTCCCTTTTTTGCAAAAAGACAGTGTGGATTTGTTGCCAGTGCAGCCTTCCTTCCAGTAGCAATACTGCCTGTAGTATCATGTATGGAGGCCTCAGGGCTCGCTCAGGGCTTGTCACGCAGAACTGCAGGCCTGACAGAGCAGAACTGCTCTCCTCTCTTCTCCTCTCCTCTCCTCTCCTCTCCTCTCCTCTCCTCTCCTCTCCTCTCCTCTCCTCTCCTCTCCTCTCTTCTCCTCTCCTCTCCTCTCCTCTCCTCTCCTCTTCTCTCCTGTCCGCCAGTCCAATATCTAAGAGACTGTTTGCCTGAAAGGACAGAGGGTTTTCAGTTCCAAAATCAATGTCAAGGACACATAACACAATGAATTTTATTTTATTTTGTTGTTAATTTATTAATTTTCTTGATTTGATGTTAATTCCTGTTATGTTATTTCATGTCATTTTTTTTCCCTTTGTGACTCTGTTTCAGAACCCAGGCTCACAAGCATTAGCTCAAGCCCAAGTGTAGCCAGGAGTAGGCTGAGGCATTCTTCAGTTTAGCCTGAGAAAAGATCCCTTGCAGGCTGGCAAAGGCAAGTCCCAGAGCTGCAGAGAGCAGCAGCAGGAATAGAGGCCAAGCTGTCCGCGGTTCCTGCAGAGGGAGAACCTTGACAAGGAGTTGTGGGACTGACCATGCACAAAAGAGGAAGAAGAAGAAGAAGAGGAAGAAGAGGCAGAAGAGGAAGAAGAGGTGAGTGGTACCGTGGCATCTCTTCCAAAGCGTGACATGTAGCGATGACGAGCAGACTTTTTGCCTTCCACAACTTGTTTGGCTGCTGTGCTTCTTGGCCAGGGATGCATGAGAAGCGCTCTGGTCCCCACCAGGTGCTTGTGTTAGCTGCAGGGAGAGCTGAGAAGTGGCAGCTGCGGCTGCCAGCATGGTGGAGCATGAGCAGCCGGCTCCCAGGCCAAATGGCCCAAAGAAATGGTGGCAAGGGGCCGTGCTGAGAACTGCAGAGGAAGGCAAAAAACCGCCGGGGACCAGTGCCAATGTGCCCCAGGGGAAAAAGTTCCTTGCTGAGCCCAGTGCTGGCCATGGGCTGTTCCCTGAGCATGTGAGCCAGACCTGGCTCCTTGTCCCACAGGCTGCTCATGCTTCCCAGGAGCTGCCCAAGCCCTATCCTCCCTTGAGCTGGAGCTATCTGGCGGACTTGCCAGAGTGCCCGAGTGCCTCTGAGCTGATAGACCTTGTGGGCAAGAATCCTTGCTGTCCCTGTGCGGGACACCAGTGGGTGTTCCAAAGCACTGCAAGCCCTTGCAAGCCCTTGCAAGCCCTCGACATCCTATCTCTTACGGCTCCTGAGCGTTGCTCTGTAGGAGATGAGGATGGTGAGCTGTGCAGTGCTCCTCAAGAAGGAATTGCCTTGGTCTTGCCACTGCTATCCAGTTGAAAAGGATTTGCATCTATGAGCCGAGCTTGGAAGGTGGCCCTGCCAGCAGATTGTCTTGCAGCGGAGAACCTCCAGCAGCCTCATGCAAGGTGTTCTTCCCTCAGCCCCTGGCCTGTGATTCCAGCAGCTCCTCAAGTGCTTCCTGTCAGATGTGCTGGGGCTGTCCCCGGGCCAGCTCTGGCAGTGGACATGGGAGGCTGCTCCTCTGGATCCTGCGTGGGGCCTGGTGACCACTGCGTTGTCGGGTGCTGGCATTGTGACATGGGGGTGACACAGCCGCATATGTGCAGCCCTTTGGAGGAAGCCTTTGGGATGCTGGCTCCAAATCAGTCCCTGTACCTACAAAATAGGGGAGTAAGCAACCTAATAGAGTCCCTTTTTTGCAAAAAGACAGTGTGGATTTGTTGCCAGTGCAGCCTTCCTTCCAGTAGCAATACTGCCTGTAGTATCATGTATGGAGGCCTCAGGGCTCGCTCAGGGCTTGTCACGCAGAACTGCAGGCCTGACAGAGCAGAACTGCTCTCCTCTCTTCTCCTCTCCTCTCCTCTCCTCTCCTCTCCTCTCCTCTCCTCTCCTCTCCTCTCCTCTCCTCTCCTCTCTTCTCCTCTCCTCTCCTCTCCTCTCTTCTCCTCTCCTCTCCTCTCCTCTCCTCTCCTCTTCTCTCCTGTCCGCCAGTCCAATATCTAAGAGACTGTTTGCCTGAAAGGACAGAGGGTTTTCAGTTCCAAAATCAATGTCAAGGACACATAACACAATGAATTTTATTTTATTTTGTTGTTAATTTATTAATTTTCTTGATTTGATGTTAATTCCTGTTATGTTATTTCATGTCATTTTTTTTCCCTTTGTGACTCTGTTTCAGAACCCAGGCTCACAAGCATTAGCTCAAGCCCAAGTGTAGCCAGGAGTAGGCTGAGGCATTCTTCAGTTTAGCCTGAGAAAAGATCCCTTGCAGGCTGGCAAAGGCAAGTCCCAGAGCTGCAGAGAGCAGCAGCAGGAATAGAGGCCAAGCTGTCCGCGGTTCCTGCAGAGGGAGAACCTTGAGAAGGAGTTGTAGGACTGACCATGCACAAAAGAGGAAGAAGAAGAAGAAGAAGAAGAAGAAGAGGAAGAAGAGGAAGAAGAGGAAGAAGAGGTGAGTGGTACCGTGGCATCTCTTCCAAAGCGTGACATGTAGCGATGACGAGCAGACTTTTTGCCTTCCACAACTTGTTTGGCTGCTGTGCTTCTTGGGCAGGGATGCATGAGAAGCGCTCTGGTCCCTGCCAGGCGCTTGTGTTAGCTGCAGGGAGAGCTGAGAAGTGGCAGCTGCGGCTGCCAGCATGGTGGAGCATGAGCAGCCGGCTCCCAGGCCAAATGGCCCAAAGAAATGGTGGCAAGGGGCCGTGCTGAGAACTGCAGAGGAAGGCAAAAAACCACCGGGGACCAGTGCCAATGTGCCCCAGGGGAAAAAGTTCCTTGCTGAGCCCAGTGCTGGCCATGGGCTGTTCCCTGAGCATGTGAGCCAGACCTGGCTCCTTGTCCCACAGGCTGCTCATGCTTCCCAGGAGCTGCCCAAGCCCTATCCTCCCTTGAGCTGGAGCTATCTGGCGGACTTGCCAGAGTGCCCAAGTGCCTCTGAGCTGATAGACCTTGTGGGCAAGAATCCTTGCTGTCCCTGTGTAGGACACCAGTGGGTGTTCCAAAGCACTGCAAGCCCTTGCAAGCCCTTGCAAGCCCTCGACATCCTATCTCTTACGGCTCCTGAGCGTTGCTCTGTAGGAGATGAGGATGGTGAGCTGTGCAGTGCTCCTCAAGAAGGAATTGCCTTGGTCTTGCCACTGCTGTCCAGTTGAAAAGGATTTGCATCCATGAGCCGAGCTTGGAAGGTGGCCCTGCCAGCAGATTGTCTTGCAGCGGAGAACCTCCAGCAGCCTCATGCAAGGTTTTCTTCCCTCAGCCCCTGGCCTGTGATTCCAGCAGCTCCTCAAGTGCTTCCTGTCAGATGTGCTGGGGCTGCCCCCGGGCCAGCTCTGGCAGTGGACACGGGAGGCTGCTCCTCTGGATCCTGCGTGGGGCCTGGTGACCACTGTGTTGTCGGGTGCTGGCATTGTGACATGGGGGTGACACAGCCACATATGTGCAGCCCTTTGGAGGAAGTCTTTGGGGTGCTGGCTCCAAATCAGTCCCTGTACCTACAAAATAGGGGAGTAAGCAACCTAATAGAGTCCCTTTTTTGCAAAAAGACAGTGTGGATTTGTTGCCAGTGCAGCCTTCCTTCCAGTAGCAATACTGCCTGTAGTATCATGTATGGAGGCCTCAGGGCTCGCTCAGGGCTTGTCACGCAGAACTGCAGGCCTGACAGAGCAGAACTGCTCTCCTCTCCTCTCCTCTCCTCTCCTCTCCTCTCCTCTCCTCTCCTCTCCTCTCCTCTCCTCTCCTCTCCTCTCCTCTCCTCTCCTCTTCTCTCCTGTCCGCCAGTCCAATATCTAAGAGACTGTTTGCCTGAAAGGACAGAGGGTTTTCAGTTCCAAAATCAATGTCAAGGACACATAACACAATGAATTTTATTTTATTTTGTTGTTAATTTATTAATTTTCTTGTTTTGATGTTAATTCATGTTATGTTATTTCATGTCATTTTTTTTCCCTTTGTGACTCTGTTTCAGAACCCAGGCTCACAAGCATTAGCTCAAGCCCAAGTGTAGCCAGGAGTAGGCTGAGGCATTCTTCAGTTTAGCCTGAGAAAAGATCCCTTGCAGGCTGGCAAAGGCAAGTCCCAGAGCTGCAGAGAGCAGCAGCAGGAATAGAGGCCAAGCTGTCCGCGGTTCCTGCAGAGGGAGAACCTTGACAAGGAGTTGTGGGACTGACCATGCACAAAAGAGGAAGAAGAAGAAGAAGAAGAAGAAGAAGAGGAAGAAGAGGAAGAAGAGGAAGAAGAGGTGAGTGGTACCGTGGCATCTCTTCCAAAGCGTGACATGTAGCGATGACGAGCAGACTTTTTGCCTTCCACAACTTGTTTGGCTGCTGTGCTTCTTGGGCAGGGATGCATGAGAAGCGCTCTGGTCCCTGCCAGGCGCTTGTGTTAGCTGCAGGGAGAGCTGAGAAGTGGCAGCTGCGGCTGCCAGCATGGTGGAGCATGAGCAGCCGGCTCCCAGGCCAAATGGCCCAAAGAAATGGTGGCAAGGGGCCGTGCTGAGAACTGCAGAGGAAGGCAAAAAACCACCGGGGACCAGTGCCAATGTGCCCCAGGGGAAAAAGTTCCTTGCTGAGCCCAGTGCTGGCCATGGGCTGCTCCCTGAGCATGTGAGCCAGACCTGGCTCCTTGTCCCACAGGCTGCTCATGCTTCCCAGGAGCTGCCCAAGCCCTATCCTCCCTTGAGCTGGAGCTATCTGGCGGACTTGCCAGAGTGCCCAAGTGCCTCTGAGCTGATAGACCTTGTGGGCAAGAATCCTTGCTGTCCCTGTGTAGGACACCAGTGGGTGTTCCAAAGCACTGCAAGCCCTTGCAAGCCCTTGCAAGCCCTCGACATCCTATCTCTTACGGCTCCTGAGCGTTGCTCTGTAGGAGATGAGGATGGTGAGCTGTGCAGTGCTCCTCAAGAAGGAATTGCCTTGGTCTTGCCACTGCTGTCCAGTTGAAAAGGATTTGCATCCATGAGCCGAGCTTGGAAGGTGGCCCTGCCAGCAGATTGTCTTGCAGCGGAGAACCTCCAGCAGCCTCATGCAAGGTTTTCTTCCCTCAGCCCCTGGCCTGTGATTCCAGCAGCTCCTCAAGTGCTTCCTGTCAGATGTGCTGGGGCTGCCCCCGGGCCAGCTCTGGCAGTGGACACGGGAGGCTGCTCCTCTGGATCCTGCGTGGGGCCTGGTGACCACTGTGTTGTCGGGTGCTGGCATTGTGACATGGGGGTGACACAGCCGCATATGTGCAGCCCTTTGGAGGAAGTCTTTGGGGTGCTGGCTCCAAATCAGTCCCTGTACCTACAAAATAGGGGAGTAAGCAACCTAATAGAGTCCCTTTTTTGCAAAAAGACAGTGTGGATTTGTTGCCAGTGCAGCCTTCCTTCCAGTAGCAATACTGCCTGTAGTATCATGTATGGAGGCCTCAGGGCTCGCTCAGGGCTTGTCACGCAGAACTGCAGGCCTGACAGAGCAGAACTGCTCTCCTCTCCTCTCCTCTCCTCTCCTCTCGTGTCCTCTCCTCTCCTCTCCTCTCCTCTTCTCTCCTGTCCGCCAGTCCAATATCTAAGAGACTGTTTGCCTGAAAGGACAGAGGGTTTTCAGTTCCAAAATCAATGTCAAGGACACATAACACAATGAATTTTATTTTATTTTGTTGTTAATTTATTAATTTTCTTGTTTTGATGTTAATTCATGTTATGTTATTTCATGTCATTTTTTTTCCCTTTGTGACTCTGTTTCAGAACCCAGGCTCACAAGCATTAGCTCAAGCCCAAGTGTAGCCAGGAGTAGGCTGAGGCATTCTTCAGTTTAGCCTGAGAAAAGATCCCTTGCAGGCTGGCAAAGGCAAGTCCCAGAGCTGCAGAGAGCAGCAGCAGGAATAGAGGCCAAGCTGTCCGCGGTTCCTGCAGAGGGAGAACCTTGACAAGGAGTTGTGGGACTGACCATGCACAAAAGAGGAAGAAGAAGAAGAAGAAGAAGAAGAAGAGGAAGAAGAGGAAGAAGAGGAAGAAGAGGTGAGTGGTACCGTGGCATCTCTTCCAAAGCGTGACATGTAGCGATGACGAGCAGACTTTTTGCCTTCCACAACTTGTTTGGCTGCTGTGCTTCTTGGGCAGGGATGCATGAGAAGCGCTCTGGTCCCTGCCAGGCGCTTGTGTTAGCTGCAGGGAGAGCTGAGAAGTGGCAGCTGCGGCTGCCAGCATGGTGGAGCATGAGCAGCCGGCTCCCAGGCCAAATGGCCCAAAGAAATGGTGGCAAGGGGCCGTGCTGAGAACTGCAGAGGAAGGCAAAAAACCACCGGGGACCAGTGCCAATGTGCCCCAGGGGAAAAAGTTCCTTGCTGAGCCCAGTGCTGGCCATGGGCTGTTCCCTGAGCATGTGAGCCAGACCTGGCTCCTTGTCCCACAGGCTGCTCATGCTTCCCAGGAGCTGCCCAAGCCCTATCCTCCCTTGAGCTGGAGCTATCTGGCGGACTTGCCAGAGTGCCCAAGTGCCTCTGAGCTGATAGACCTTGTGGGCAAGAATCCTTGCTGTCCCTGTGTAGGACACCAGTGGGTGTTCCAAAGCACTGCAAGCCCTTGCAAGCCCTTGCAAGCCCTCGACATCCTATCTCTTACGGCTCCTGAGCGTTGCTCTGTAGGAGATGAGGATGGTGAGCTGTGCAGTGCTCCTCAAGAAGGAATTGCCTTGGTCTTGCCACTGCTGTCCAGTTGAAAAGGATTTGCATCCATGAGCCGAGCTTGGAAGGTGGCCCTGCCAGCAGATTGTCTTGCAGCAGAGAACCTCCAGCAGCCTCATGCAAGGTTTTCTTCCCTCAGCCCCTGGCCTGTGATTCCAGCAGCTCCTCAAGTGCTTCCTGTCAGATGTGCTGGGGCTGCCCCCGGGCCAGCTCTGGCAGTGGACACGGGAGGCTGCTCCTCTGGATCCTGCGTGGGGCCTGGTGACCACTGTGTTGTCGGGTGCTGGCATTGTGACATGGGGGTGACACAGCCGCATATGTGCAGCCCTTTGGAGGAAGTCTTTGGGGTGCTGGCTCCAAATCAGTCCCTGTACCTACAAAATAGGGGAGTAAGCAACCTAATAGAGTCCCTTTTTTGCAAAAAGACAGTGTGGATTTGTTGCCAGTGCAGCCTTCCTTCCAGTAGCAATACTGCCTGTAGTATCATGTATGGAGGCCTCAGGGCTCGCTCAGGGCTTGTCACGCAGAACTGCAGGCCTGACAGAGCAGAACTGCTCTCCTCTCCTCTCCTCTCCTCTCCTCTCCTCTCCTCTCCTCTCCTCTCCTCTCCTCTCCTCTCCTCTCCTCTCCACTTCTCTCCTGTCCGCCAGTCCAATATCTAAGAGACTGTTTGCCTGAAAGGACAGAGGGTTTTCAGTTCCAAAATCAATGTCAAGGACACATAACACAATGAATTTTATTTTATTTTGTTGTTAATTTATTAATTTTCTTGTTTTGATGTTAATTCATGTTATGTTATTTCATGTCATTTTTTTTCCCTTTGTGACTCTGTTTCAGAACCCAGGCTCACAAGCATTAGCTCAAGCCCAAGTGTAGCCAGGAGTAGGCTGAGGCATTCTTCAGTTTAGCCTGAGAAAAGATCCCTTGCAGGCTGGCAAAGGCAAGTCCCAGAGCTGCAGAGAGCAGCAGCAGGAATAGAGGCCAAGCTGTCCGCGGTTCCTGCAGAGGGAGAACCTTGACAAGGAGTTGTGGGACTGACCATGCACAAAAGAGGAAGAAGAAGAAGAAGAAGAAGAAGAAGAGGAAGAAGAGGAAGAAGAGGAAGAAGAGGTGAGTGGTACCGTGGCATCTCTTCCAAAGCGTGACATGTAGCGATGACGAGCAGACTTTTTGCCTTCCACAACTTGTTTGGCTGCTGTGCTTCTTGGGCAGGGATGCATGAGAAGCGCTCTGGTCCCTGCCAGGCGCTTGTGTTAGCTGCAGGGAGAGCTGAGAAGTGGCAGCTGCGGCTGCCAGCATGGTGGAGCATGAGCAGCCGGCTCCCAGGCCAAATGGCCCAAAGAAATGGTGGCAAGGGGCCGTGCTGAGAACTGCAGAGGAAGGCAAAAAACCACCGGGGACCAGTGCCAATGTGCCCCAGGGGAAAAAGTTCCTTGCTGAGCCCAGTGCTGGCCATGGGCTGTTCCCTGAGCATGTGAGCCAGACCTGGCTCCTTGTCCCACAGGCTGCTCATGCTTCCCAGGAGCTGCCCAAGCCCTATCCTCCCTTGAGCTGGAGCTATCTGGCGGACTTGCCAGAGTGCCCAAGTGCCTCTGAGCTGATAGACCTTGTGGGCAAGAATCCTTGCTGTCCCTGTGTAGGACACCAGTGGGTGTTCCAAAGCACTGCAAGCCCTTGCAAGCCCTTGCAAGCCCTCGACATCCTATCTCTTACGGCTCCTGAGCGTTGCTCTGTAGGAGATGAGGATGGTGAGCTGTGCAGTGCTCCTCAAGAAGGAATTGCCTTGGTCTTGCCACTGCTGTCCAGTTGAAAAGGATTTGCATCCATGAGCCGAGCTTGGAAGGTGGCCCTGCCAGCAGATTGTCTTGCAGCAGAGAACCTCCAGCAGCCTCATGCAAGGTTTTCTTCCCTCAGCCCCTGGCCTGTGATTCCAGCAGCTCCTCAAGTGCTTCCTGTCAGATGTGCTGGGGCTGCCCCCGGGCCAGCTCTGGCAGTGGACACGGGAGGCTGCTCCTCTGGATCCTGCGTGGGGCCTGGTGACCACTGTGTTGTCGGGTGCTGGCATTGTGACATGGGGGTGACACAGCCGCATATGTGCAGCCCTTTGGAGGAAGTCTTTGGGGTGCTGGCTCCAAATCAGTCCCTGTACCTACAAAATAGGGGAGTAAGCAACCTAATAGAGTCCCTTTTTTGCAAAAAGACAGTGTGGATTTGTTGCCAGTGCAGCCTTCCTTCCAGTAGCAATACTGCCTGTAGTATCATGTATGGAGGCCTCAGGGCTCGCTCAGGGCTTGTCACGCAGAACTGCAGGCCTGACAGAGCAGAACTGCTCTCCTCTCCTCTCCTCTCCTCTCCTCTCGTGTCCTCTCCTCTCCTCTCCTCTCCTCTTCTCTCCTGTCCGCCAGTCCAATATCTAAGAGACTGTTTGCCTGAAAGGACAGAGGGTTTTCAGTTCCAAAATCAATGTCAAGGACACATAACACAATGAATTTTATTTTATTTTGTTGTTAATTTATTAATTTTCTTGTTTTGATGTTAATTCATGTTATGTTATTTCATGTCATTTTTTTTCCCTTTGTGACTCTGTTTCAGAACCCAGGCTCACAAGCATTAGCTCAAGCCCAAGTGTAGCCAGGAGTAGGCTGAGGCATTCTTCAGTTTAGCCTGAGAAAAGATCCCTTGCAGGCTGGCAAAGGCAAGTCCCAGAGCTGCAGAGAGCAGCAGCAGGAATAGAGGCCAAGCTGTCCGCGGTTCCTGCAGAGGGAGAACCTTGACAAGGAGTTGTGGGACTGACCATGCACAAAAGAGGAAGAAGAAGAAGAAGAAGAAGAAGAAGAGGAAGAAGAGGAAGAAGAGGAAGAAGAGGTGAGTGGTACCGTGGCATCTCTTCCAAAGCGTGACATGTAGCGATGACGAGCAGACTTTTTGCCTTCCACAACTTGTTTGGCTGCTGTGCTTCTTGGCCAGGGATGCATGAGAAGCGCTCTGGTCCCTGCCAGGCGCTTGTGTTAGCTGCAGGGAGAGCTGAGAAGTGGCAGCTGCGGCTGCCAGCATGGTGGAGCATGAGCAGCCGGCTCCCAGGCCAAATGGCCCAAAGAAATGGTGGCAAGGGGCCGTGCTGAGAACTGCAGAGGAAGGCAAAAAACCACCGGGGACCAGTGCCAATGTGCCCCAGGGGAAAAAGTTCCTTGCTGAGCCCAGTGCTGGCCATGGGCTGTTCCCTGAGCATGTGAGCCAGACCTGGCTCCTTGTCCCACAGGCTGCTCATGCTTCCCAGGAGCTGCCCAAGCCCTATCCTCCCTTGAGCTGGAGCTATCTGGCGGACTTGCCAGAGTGCCCAAGTGCCTCTGAGCTGATAGACCTTGTGGGCAAGAATCCTTGCTGTCCCTGTGTAGGACACCAGTGGGTGTTCCAAAGCACTGCAAGCCCTTGCAAGCCCTTGCAAGCCCTCGACATCCTATCTCTTACGGCTCCTGAGCGTTGCTCTGTAGGAGATGAGGATGGTGAGCTGTGCAGTGCTCCTCAAGAAGGAATTGCCTTGGTCTTGCCACTGCTGTCCAGTTGAAAAGGATTTGCATCCATGAGCCGAGCTTGGAAGGTGGCCCTGCCAGCAGATTGTCTTGCAGCGGAGAACCTCCAGCAGCCTCATGCAAGGTTTTCTTCCCTCAGCCCCTGGCCTGTGATTCCAGCAGCTCCTCAAGTGCTTCCTGTCAGATGTGCTGGGGCTGCCCCCGGGCCAGCTCTGGCAGTGGACACGGGAGGCTGCTCCTCTGGATCCTGCGTGGGGCCTGGTGACCACTGTGTTGTCGGGTGCTGGCATTGTGACATGGGGGTGACACAGCCGCATATGTGCAGCCCTTTGGAGGAAGTCTTTGGGGTGCTGGCTCCAAATCAGTCCCTGTACCTACAAAATAGGGGAGTAAGCAACCTAATAGAGTCCCTTTTTTGCAAAAAGACAGTGTGGATTTGTTGCCAGTGCAGCCTTCCTTCCAGTAGCAATACTGCCTGTAGTATCATGTATGGAGGCCTCAGGGCTCGCTCAGGGCTTGTCACGCAGAACTGCAGGCCTGACAGAGCAGAACTGCTCTCCTCTCCTCTCCTCTCCTCTCCTCTCCTCTCCTCTCCTCTCCTCTCCTCTCCTCTCCTCTCCTCTCCTCTTCTCTCCTGTCCGCCAGTCCAATATCTAAGAGACTGTTTGCCTGAAAGGACAGAGGGTTTTCAGTTCCAAAATCAATGTCAAGGACACATAACACAATGAATTTTATTTTATTTTGTTGTTAATTTATTAATTTTCTTGTTTTGATGTTAATTCATGTTATGTTATTTCATGTCATTTTTTTTCCCTTTGTGACTCTGTTTCAGAACCCAGGCTCACAAGCATTAGCTCAAGCCCAAGTGTAGCCAGGAGTAGGCTGAGGCATTCTTCAGTTTAGCCTGAGAAAAGATCCCTTGCAGGCTGGCAAAGGCAAGTCCCAGAGCTGCAGAGAGCAGCAGCAGGAATAGAGGCCAAGCTGTCCGCGGTTCCTGCAGAGGGAGAACCTTGACAAGGAGTTGTGGGACTGACCATGCACAAAAGAGGAAGAAGAAGAAGAAGAAGAAGAAGAAGAGGAAGAAGAAGAAGAAGAAGAAGAGGAAGAAGAAGAAGAAGAGGAAGAAGAGGAAGAAGAGGTGAGTGGTACCGTGGCAACTCTTCCAAAGCGTGACATGTAGCGATGACGAGCAGAATTTTTGCCTTCCACAACTTGTTTGGCTGCTGTGCTTCTTGGGCAGGGATGCATGAGAAGCGCTCTGGTCCCTGCCACGCGTTCGTGTTAGCTGCAGGGAGAGCTGAGAAGTGGCAGCTGCGGCTGCCAGCATGGTGGAGCATGAGCAGCCGGCTCCCAGGCCAAATGGCCCAAAGAAATGGTGGCAAGGGGCCATGCTGAGAACTGCAGAGGAAGGCAAAAAACCGCCGAGGACCAGTGCCAATGTGCCCCAGGGGAAAAAGTTCCTTGCTGAGCCCAGTGCTGGCCATGGGCTGTTCCCTGAGCATGTGAGCCAGACCTGGCTCCTTGTCCCACAGGCTGCTCATGCTTCCCAGGAGCTGCCCAAGCCCTATCCTCCCTTGAGCTGGAGCTATCTGGCGGACTTGCCAGAGTGCCCAAGTGCCTCTGAGCTGATAGACCTTGTGGGCAAGAATCCTTGCTGTCCCTGTGCGGGACACCAGTGGGTGTTCCAAAGCACTGCAAGCCCTTGCAAGCCCTTGCAAGCCCTCGACATCCTATCTCTTAGGGCTCCTGAGGGTTGCTCTGTAGGAGATGAGGATGGTGAGCTGTGCAGTGCTCCTCAAGAAGGAATTGCCTTGGTCTTGCCACTGCTATCCAGTTGAAAAGGATTTGCATCCATTAGCCGAGCTTGGAAGGTGGCCCTGCCAGCAGATTGTCTTGCAGCGGAGAACCTCCAGCAGCCTCATGCAAGGTTTTCTTCCCTCAGCCCCTGGCCTGTGGTTCCAGCAGCTCCTCAAGTGCTTCCTGTCAGATGTGCTGGGGCTGCCCCCGGGCCAGCTCTGGCAGTGGACACGGGAGGCTGCTCCTCTGGATCCTGCGTGGGGCCTGGTGACCACTGCGTTGCCGGGTGCTGGCATTGTGACATGGGGGTGACACAGCCGCATATGTGCAGCCCTTTGGAGGAAGCCTTTGGGGTGCTGGCTCCAAATCAGTCCCTGTACCTACAAAATAGGGGAGTAAGCAACCTAATAGAGTCCCTTTTTTGCAAAAAGACAGTGTGGATTTGTTGCCAGTGCAGCCTTCCTTCCAGTAGCAATACTGCCTGTAGTATCATGTATGGAGGCCTCAGGGCTCGCTCAGGGCTTGTCACGCAGAACTGCAGGCCTGACAGAGCAGAACTGCTCTCCTCTCCTCTCCTCTCCTCTCCTCTCCTCTCCTCTCCTCTCCTCTCCTCTCCTCTCCTCTCCTCTCCTCTCCTCTCCTCTCCTGTCCGCCAGTCCAATATATAAGAGACTGTTTGCCTGAAAGGACAGAGGGTTTTCAGTTCCAAAATCAATGTCAAGGACACATAACACAATGAATTTTATTTTATTTTGTTGTTAATTTATTAATTTTCTTGATTTGATGTTAATTCATGTTATGTTATTTCATGTCATTTTTTTTCCTTTGTGACTCTGTTTCAGAACCCAGGCTCACAAGCATTAGCTCAAGCCCAAGTGTAGCCAGGAGTAGGCTGAGGCATTCTTCAGTTTAGCAGGAGAAAAGATCCCTTGCAGGCTGGCAAAGGCAAGTCCCAGAGCTGCAGAGAGCAGCAGCAGGAATAGAGGCCAAGCTGTCCGCGGTTCCTGCAGAGGGAGAACCTTGACAAGGAGTTCTGGGACTGACCATGCACAAAAGAGGAAGAAGAAGAAGAAGAAGAAGAAGAAGAGGAAGAAGAGGAAGAAGAAGAAGAAGAGGAAGAAGAGGAAGAAGAGGTGAGTGGTACCGTGGCAACTCTTCCAAAGCGTGACATGTAGCGATGACGAGCAGACTTTTTGCCTTCCACAACTTGTTTGGCTGCTGTGCTTCTTGGCCAGGGATGCATGAGAAGCGCTCTGGTCCCTGCCAGGCGCTTGTGTTAGCTGCAGGGAGAGCTGAGAAGTGGCAGCTGCGGCTGCCAGCATGGTGGAGCATGAGCAGCCGGCTCCCAGGCCAAATGGCCCAAAGAAATGGTGGCAAGGGGCCGTGCTGAGAACTGCAGAGGAAGGCAAAAAACCGCCGGGGACCAGTGCCAATGTGCCCCAGGGGAAAAAGTTCCTTGCTGAGCCCAGTGCTGGCCATGGGCTGTTCCCTGAGCATGTGAGCCAGACCTGGCTCCTTGTCCCACAGGCTGCTCATGCTTCCCAGGAGCTGCCCAAGCCCTATCCTCCCTTGAGCTGGAGCTATCTGGCGGACTTGCCAGAGTGCCCGAGTGCCTCTGAGCTGATAGACCTTGTGGGCAAGAATCCTTGCTGTCCCTGTGCGGGACACCAGTGGGTGTTCCAAAGCACTGCAAGCCCTTGCAAGCCCTTGCAAGCCCTCGACATCCTATCTCTTACGGCTCCTGAGCGTTGCTCTGTAGGAGATGAGGATGGTGAGCTGTGCAGTGCTCCTCAAGAAGGAATTGCCTTGGTCTTGCCACTGCTATCCAGTTGAAAAGGATTTGCATCTATGAGCCGAGCTTGGAAGGTGGCCCTGCCAGCAGATTGTCTTGCAGCGGAGAACCTCCAGCAGCCTCATGCAAGGTGTTCTTCCCTCAGCCCCTGGCCTGTGATTCCAGCAGCTCCTCAAGTGCTTCCTGTCAGATGTGCTGGGGCTGCCCCCGGGCCAGCTCTGGCAGTGGACACGGGAGGCTGCTCCTCTGGATCCTGCGTGGGGCCTGGTGACCACTGCGTTGTCGGGTGCTGGCATTGTGACATGGGGGTGACACAGCCGCATATGTGCAGCCCTTTGGAGGAAGCCTTTGGGATGCTGGCTCCAAATCAGTCCCTGTACCTACAAAATAGGGGAGTAAGCAACCTAATAGAGTCCCTTTTTTGCAAAAAGACAGTGTGGATTTGTTGCCAGTGCAGCCTTACTTCCAGTAGCAATACTGCCTGTAGTATCATGTATGGAGGCCTCAGGGCTCGCTCAGGGCTTGTCACGCAGAACTGCAGGCCTGACAGAGCAGAACTGCTCTCCTCTCCTCTCCTCTCCTCTCCTCTCCTCTCCTCTCCTCTCCTCTCCTCTCCTCTCCTCTCCTCTCTTCTCCTCTCCTCTCCTCTCCTCTCCTCTTCTCTCCTGTCCGCCAGTCCAATATCTAAGAGACTGTTTGCCTGAAAGGACAGAGGGTTTTCAGTTCCAAAATCAATGTCAAGGACACATAACACAATTAATTTTATTTTATTTTGTTGTTAATTTATTAATTTTCTTGATTTGATGTTAATTCCTGTTATGTTATTTCATGTCATTTTTTTTCCCTTTGTGACTCTGTTTCAGAACCCAGGCTCACAAGCATTAGCTCAAGCCCAAGTGTAGCCAGGAGTAGGCTGAGGCATTCTTCAGTTTAGCAGGAGAAAAGATCCCTTGCAGGCTGGCAAAGGCAAGTCCCAGAGCTGCAGAGAGCAGCAGCAGGAATAGAGGCCAAGCTGTCCGCGGTTCCTGCAGAGGGAGAACCTTGACAAGGAGTTGTGGGACTGACCATGCACAAAAGAGGAGGAAGAAGAAGAAGAAGAAGAAGAAGAGGAAGAAGAGGAAGAAGAGGAAGAAGAGGTGAGTGGTACCGTGGCATCTCTTCCAAAGCGTGACATGTAGCGATGACGAGCAGACTTTTTGCCTTCCACAACTTGTTTGGCTGCTGTGCTTCTTGGCCAGGGATGCATGAGAAGCGCTCTGGTCCCTGCCAGGCGCTTGTGTTAGCTGCAGGGAGAGCTGAGAAGTGGCAGCTGCGGCTGCCAGCATGGTGGAGCATGAGCAGCCGGCTCCCAGGCCAAATGGCCCAAAGAAATGGTGGCAAGGGGCCGTGCTGAGAACTGCAGAGGAAGGCAAAAAACCACCGGGGACCAGTGCCAATGTGCCCCAGGGGAAAAAGTTCCTTGTTGAGCCCAGTGCTGGCCATGGGCTGTTCCCTGAGCATGTGAGCCAGACCTGGCTCCTTGTCCCACAGGCTGCTCATGCTTGCCAGGAGCTGCCCAAGCCCTATCCTCCCTTGAGCTGGAGCTATCTGGCGGACTTGCCAGAGTGCCCAAGTGCCTCTGAGCTGATAGACCTTGTGGGCAAGAATCCTTGCTGTCCCTGTGTAGGACACCAGTGGGTGTTCCAAAGCACTGCAACCCCTTGCAAGCCCTTGCAAGCCCTCGACATCCTATCTCTTACGGCTCCTGAGCGTTGCTCTGTAGGAGATGAGGATGGTGAGCTGTGCAGTGCTCCTCAAGAAGGAATTGCCTTGGTCTTGCCACTGCTGTCCAGTTGAAAAGGATTTGCATCCATGAGCCGAGCTTGGAAGGTGGCCCTGCCAGCAGATTGTCTTGCAGCGGAGAACCTCCAGCAGCCTCATGCAAGGTTTTCTTCCCTCAGCCCCTGGCCTGTGATTCCAGCAGCTCCTCAAGTGCTTCCTGTCAGATGTGCTGGGGCTGCCCCCGGGCCAGCTCTGGCAGTGGACACGGGAGGCTGCTCCTCTGGATCCTGCGTGGGGCCTGGTGACCACTGCGTTGCCGGGTGCTGGCATTGTGACATGGGGGTGACACAGCCGCATATGTGCAGCCCTTTGGAGGAAGCCTTTGGGGTGCTGGCTCCAAATCAGTCCCTGTACCTACAAAATAGGGGAGTAAGCAACCTAATAGAGTCCCTTTTTTGCAAAAAGACAGTGTGGATTTGTTGCCAGTGCAGCCTTCCTTCCAGTAGCAATACTGCCTGTAGTATCATGTATGGAGGCCTCAGGGCTCGCTCAGGGCTTGTCACGCAGAACTGCAGGCCTGACAGAGCAGAACTGCTCTCCTCTCCTCTCCTCTCCTCTCCTCTCCTCTCCTCTCCTCTCCTCTCCTCTCCTCTCCTCTCCTCTCCTCTCTTCTCCTCTCCTCTCCTCTCCTCTCCTCTTCTCTCCTGTCCGCCAGTCCAATATCTAAGAGACTGTTTGCCTGAAAGGACAGAGGGGTTTCAGTTCCAAAATCAATGTCAAGGACACATAACACAATGAATTTTATTTTATTTTGTTGTTAATTTATTAATTTTCTTGATTTGATGTTAATTCCTGTTATGTTATTTCATGTCATTTTTTTTCCCTTTGTGACTCTGTTTCAGAACCCAGGCTCACAAGCATTAGCTCAAGCCCAAGTGTAGCCAGGAGTAGGCTGAGGCATTCTTCAGTTTAGCCTGAGAAAAGATCCCTTGCAGGCTGGCAAAGGCAAGTCCCAGAGCTGCAGAGAGCAGCAGCAGGAATAGAGGCCAAGCTGTCCGCGGTTCCTGCAGAGGGAGAACCTTGACAAGGAGTTGTGGGACTGACCATGCACAAAAGAGGAAGAAGAAGAAGAAGAAGAAGAAGAAGAGGAAGAAGAGGAAGAAGAGGAAGAAGAGGTGAGTGGTACCGTGGCATCTCTTCCAAAGCGTGACATGTAGCGATGACGAGCAGACTTTTTGCCTTCCACAACTTGTTTGGCTGCTGTGCTTCTTGGCCAGGGATGCATGAGAAGCGCTCTGGTCCCTGCCAGGCGCTTGTGTTAGCTGCAGGGAGAGCTGAGAAGTGGCAGCTGCGGCTGCCAGCATGGTGGAGCATGAGCAGCCGGCTCCCAGGCCAAATGGCCCAAAGAAATGGTGGCAAGGGGCGGTGCTGAGAACTGCAGAGGAAGGCAAAAAACTGCTGGGGACCAGTGCCAATGTGACCCGGGGGAAAAAGTTCCTTGCTGAGCCCAGTGCTGGCCATGGGCTGTTCCCTGAGCATGTGAGCCAGACCTGGCTCCTTGTCCCACAGTCTGCTCATGCTTCCCAGGAGCTGCCCAAGCCCTATCCTCCCTTGAGCTGGAGCTATCTGGCGGACTTGCCAGAGTGCCCAAGTGCCTCTGAGCTGATAGACCTTGTGGGCAAGAATCCTTGCTGTCCCTGTGTAGGACACCAGTGGGTGTTCCAAAGCACTGCAAGCCCTTGCAAGCCCTTGCAAGCCCTCGACATCCTATCTCTTAGGGCTCCTGAGCGTTGCTCTGTAGGAGATGAGGATGGTGAGCTGTGCAGTGCTCCTCAAGAAGGAATTGCCTTGGTCTTGCCACTGCTGTCCAGTTGAAAAGGATTTGCATCCATGAGCCGAGCTTGGAAGGTGGCCCTGCCAGCAGATTGTCTTGCAGCGGAGAACCTCCAGCAGCCTCATGCAAGGTTTTCTTCCCTCAGCCCCTGGCCTGTGATTCCAGCAGCTCCTCAAGTGCTTCCTGTCAGATGTGCTGGGGCTGCCCCCGGGCCAGCTCTGGCAGTGGACACGGGAGGCTGCTCCTCTGGATCCTGCGTGGGGCCTGGTGACCACTGCGTTGCCGGGTGCTGGCATTGTGACATGGGGGTGACACAGCCGCATATGTGCAGCCCTTTGGAGGAAGCCTTTGGGGTGCTGGCTCCAAATCAGTCCCTGTACCTACAAAATAGGGGAGTAAGCAACCTAATAGAGTCCCTTTTTTGCAAAAAGACAGTGTGGATTTGTTGCCAGTGCAGCCTTCCTTCCAGTAGCAATACTGCCTGTAGTATCATGTATGGAGGCCTCAGGGCTCGCTCAGGGCTTGTCACGCAGAACTGCAGGCCTGACAGAGCAGAACTGCTCTCCTCTCCTCTCCTCTCCTCTCCTCTCCTCTCCTCTCCTCTCCTCTCCTCTCCTCTCCTCTCCTCTCGTCTCCTCTCCTCTCCTTTCCGCCAGTCCAATATCTAAGAGACTGTTTGCCTGAAAGGACAGAGGGTTTTCAGTTCCAAAATCAATGTCAAGGACACATAACACAATGAATTTTATTTTATTTTGTTGTTAATTTATTAATTTTCTTGATTTGATGTTAATTCCTGTTATGTTATTTCATGTCATTTTTTTTCCCTTTGTGACTCTGTTTCAGAACCCAGGCTCACAAGCATTAGCTCAAGCCCAAGTGTAGGCAGGAGTAGGCTGAGGCATTCTTCAGTTTAGCCTGAGAAAAGATCCCTTGCAGGCTGGCAAAGGCAAGTCCCAGAGCTGCAGAGAGCAGCAGCAGGAATAGAGGCCAAGCTGTCCGCGGTTCCTGCAGAGGGAGAACCTTGACAAGGAGTTGTGGGACTGACCATGCACAAAAGAGGAAGAAGAAGAAGAAGAAGAAGAAGAAGAAGAAGAAGAAGAAGAAGAAGAGGCAGAAGAGGAAGAAGAGGTGAGTGGTACCGTGGCAACTCTTCCAAAGCGTGACATGTAGCGATGACGAGCAGACTTTTTGCCTTCCACAACTTGTTTGGCTGCTGTGCTTCTTGGGCAGGGATGCATGAGAAGCGCTCTGGTCCCCGCCAGGTGCTTGTGTTAGCTGCAGGGAGAGCTGAGAAGTGGCAGCTGCGGCTGCCAGCATGGTGGAGCATGAGCAGCCGGCTCCCAGGCCAAATGGCCCAAAGAAATGGTGGCAAGGGGCCGTGCTGAGAACTGCAGAGGAAGGCAAAAAACCACCGGGGACCAGTGCCAATGTGCCCCAGGGGAAAAAGTTCCTTGCTGAGCCCAGTGCTGGCCATGGGCTGTTCCCTGAGCATGTGAGCCAGACCTGGCTCCTTGTCCCACAGGCTGCTCATGCTTCCCAGGAGCTGCCCAAGCCCTATCCTCCCTTGAGCTGGAACTATCTGGCGGACTTGCCAGAGTGCCCGAGTGCCTCTGAGCTGATAGACCTTGTGGGCAAGAATCCTTGCTGTCCCTGTGTAGGACACCAGTGGGTGTTCCAAAGCACTGCAAGCCCTTGCAAGCCCTTGCAAGCCCTTGACATCCTATCTCTTACGGCTCCTGAGCGTTGCTCTGTAGGAGATGAGGATGGTGAGCTGTGCAGTGCTCCTCAAGAAGGAATTGCCTTGGTCTTGCCACTGCTATCCAGTTGAAAAGGATTTGCATCCATGAGCCGAGCTTGGAAGGTGGCCCTGCCAGCAGATTGTCTTGCAGCGGAGAACCTCCAGCAGCCTCATGCAAGGTTTTCTTCCCTCAGCCCCTGGCCTGTGATTCCAGCAGCTCCTCAAGTGCTTCCTGTGAGATGTGCTGGGGCTGCCCCCGGGCCAGCTCTGGCAGTGGACACGGGAGGCTGCTCCTCTGGATCCTGCGTGGGGCCTGGTGACCACTGCGTTGCCGGGTGCTGGCATTGTGACATGGGGGTGACACAGCCGCATATGTGCAGCCCTTTGGAGGAAGCCTTTGGGGTGCTGGCTCCAAATCAGTCCCTGTACCTACAAAATAGGGGAGTAAGCAACCTAATAGAGTCCCTTTTTTGCAAAAAGACAGTGTGGATTTGTTGCCAGTGCAGCCTTCCTTCCAGTAGCAATACTGCCTGTAGTATCATGTATGGAGGCCTCAGGGCTCGCTCAGGGCTTGTCACGCAGAACTGCAGGCCTGACAGAGCAGAACTGCTCTCCTCTCCTCTCCTCTCCTCTCCTCTCCTCTCCTCTCCTCTCCTCTCCTCTCCTCTCCTCTCCTCTCCTCTCCTCTCCTCTCCTCTCCTCTCCTCTTCTCTCCTGTCCGCCAGTCCAATATCTAAGAGACTGTTTGCCTGAAAGTACAGAGGGTTTTCAGTTCCAAAATCAATGTCAAGGACACATAACACAATGAATTTTATTTTATTTTGTTGTTAATTTATTAATTTTCTTGATTTGATGTTAATTCATGTTATGTTATTTCATGTCATTTTTTTTCCCTTTGTGACTCTGTTTCAGAACCCAGGCTCACAAGCATTAGCTCAAGCCCAAGTGTAGCCAGGAGTAGGCTGAGGCATTCTTCAGTTTAGCAGGAGAAAAGATCCCTTGCAGGCTGGCAAAGGCAAGTCCCAGAGCTGCAGAGAGCAGCAGCAGGAATAGAGGCCAAGCTGTCCGCGGTTCCTGCAGAGGGAGAACCTTGACAAGGAGTTGTGGGACTGACCATGCACAAAAGAGGAAGAAGAAGAAGAAGAAGAAGAAGAAGAAGAAGAAGAAGAAGAAGAAGAGGAAGAAGAGGAAGAAGAGGTGAGTGGTACCGTGGCAACTCTTCCAAAGCGTGACATGTAGCGATGACGAGCAGACTTTTTGCCTTCCACAACTTGTTTGGCTGCTGTGCTTCTTGGCCAGGGATGCATGAGAAGCGCTCTGGTCCCTGCCAGGCGTTCGTGTTAGCTGCAGGGAGAGCTGAGAAGTGGCAGCTGCGGCTGCCAGCATGGTGGAGCATGAGCAGCCGGCTCCCAGGCCAAATGGCCCAAAGAAATGGTGGCAAGGGGCGGTGCTGAGAACTGCAGAGGAAGGCAAAAAACCGCCGGGGACCAGTGCCAATGTGCCCCGGGGGAAAAAGTTCCTTGCTGAGCCCAGTGCTGGCCATGGGCTGTTCCCTGAGCATGTGAGCCAGACCTGGCTCCTTGTCCCACAGGCTGCTCATGCTTCCCAGGAGCTGCCCAAGCCCTATCCTCCCTTGAGCTGGAGCTATCTGGCGGACTTGCCAGAGTGCCCAAGTGCCTCTGAGCTGATAGACCTTGTGGGCAAGAATCCTTGCTGTCCCTGTGCGGGACACCAGTGGGTGTTCCAAAGCACTGCAAGCCCTTGCAAGCCCTTGCAAGCCCTCGACATCCTATCTCTTACGGCTCCTGAGCGTTGCTCTGTAGGAGATGAGGATGGTGAGCTGTGCAGTGCTCCTCAAGAAGGAATTGCCTTGGTCTTGCCACTGCTGTCCAGTTGAAAAGGATTTGCATCCATGAGCCGAGCTTGGAAGGTGGCCCTGCCAGCAGCTTGTCTTGCAGCGGAGAACCTCCAGCAGCCTCATGCAAGGTTTTCTTCCCTCAGCCCCTGGCCTGTGATTCCAGCAGCTCCTCAAGTGCTTCCTGTGAGATGTGCTGGGGCTGCCCCCGGGGCAGCTCTGGCAGTGGACACGGGAGGCTGCTCCTCTGGATCCTGCGTGGGGCCTGGTGACCACTGCGTTGCCGGGTGCTGGCATTGTGACATGGGGGTGACACAGCCGCATATGTGCAGCCCTTTGGAGGAAGCCTTTGGGGTGCTGGCTCCAAATCAGTCCCTGTACCTACAAAATAGGGGAGTAAGCAACCTAATAGAGTCCCTTTTTTGCAAAAAGACAGTGTGGATTTGTTGCCAGTGCAGCCTTCCTTCCAGTAGCAATACTGCCTGTAGTATCATGTATGGAGGCCTCAGGGCTAGCTCAGGGCTTGTCATGCAGAACTGCAGGCCTGACAGAGCAGAACTGCTCTCCTCTCCTCTCCTCTCCTCTCCTCTCCTCTCCTCTCCTCTCCTCTCCTCTCCTCTCCTCTCCTCTCCTCTCCTCTCCTCTCCTCTCCTCTCCTCTCCTCTCCTCTCCTCTCCTCTCCTCTCCTCTCTTCTCCTCTCCTCTCCTCTCTTCTCCTCTTCTCTCCTGTCCGCCAGTCCAATATCTAAGAGACTGTTTGCCTGAAAGGACAGAGGGTTTTCAGTTCCAAAATCAATGTCAAGGACACATAACAGAATGAATTTTATTTTATTTTGTTGTTAATTTATTAATTTTCTTGATTTTATGTTAATTCATGTTCTGTTATTTCATTACATTTTTTTTCCTTTTGTGACTCTGTTTCAGAACCCAGGCTCACAAGCATTAGCTCAAGCCCAAGTGTAGCCAGGAGTAGGCTGAGGCATTCTTCAGTTTAGCCTGAGAAAAGATCCCTTGCAGGCTGGCAAAGGCAAGTCCCAGAGCTGCAGAGAGCAGCAGCAGGAATAGAGGCCAAGCTGTCCGCGGTTCCTGCAGAGGGAGAACCTTGACAAGGAGTTGTGGGACTGACCATGCACAAAAGAGGAAGAAGAAGAAGAAGAAGAAGAAGAAGAGGAAGAAGAGGAAGAAGAGGAAGAAGAGGTGAGTGGTACCGTGGCAACTCTTCCAAAGCGTGACATGTAGCAATGACGAGCAGACTTTTTGCCTTCCACAACTTGTTTGGCTGCTGTGCTTCTTGGGCAGGGATGCATGAGAAGCGCTCTGGTCCCTGCCAGGCGCTTGTGTTAGCTGCAGGGAGAGCTGAGAAGTGGCAGCTGCGGCTGCCAGCATGGTGCAGCATGAGCAGCCGGCTCCCAGGCCAAATGGCCCAAAGAAATGGTGGCAAGGGGCGGTGCTGAGAACTGCAGAGGAAGGCAAAAAACCGCCGGGGACCAGTGCCAATGTGCCCCAGGGGAAAAAGTTCCTTGCTAAGCCCAGTGCTGGCCATGGGCTGTTCCCTGAGCATGTGAGCCAGATCTGGCTCCTTGTCCCACAGGCTGCTCATGCTTCCCAGGAGCTGCCCAAGCCCTATCCTCCCTTGAGCTGGAGCTATCTGGCGGACTTGCCAGAGTGCCCAAGTGCCTCTGAGCTGATAGACCTTGTGGGCAAGAATCCTTGCTGTCCCTGTGCGGGACACCAGTGGGTGTTCCAAAGCACTGCAAGCCCTTGCAAGCCCTTGCAAGCCCTCGACATCCTATCTCTTACGGCTCCTGAGCGTTGCTCTGTAGGAGATGAGGATGGTGAGCTGTGCAGTGCTCCTCAAGAAGGAATTGCCTTGGTCTTGCCACTGCTGTCCAGTTGAAAAGGATTTGCATCCATGAGCCGAGCTTGGAAGGTGGCCCTGCCAGCAGATTGTCTTGCAGCCGAGAACCTCCAGCAGCCTCATGCAAGGTTTTCTTCCCTCAGCCCCTGGCCTGTGATTCCAGCAGCTCCTCAAGTGCTTCCTGTGAGATGTGCTGGGGCTGCCCCCGGGCCAGCTCTGGCAGTGGACACGGGAGGCTGCTCCTCTGGATCCTGCGTGGGGCCTGGTGACCACTGCGTTGCCGGGTGCTGGCATTGTGACATGGGGGTGACACAGCCGCATATGTGCAGCCCTTTGGAGGAAGCCTTTGGGGTGCTGGCTCCAAATCAGTCCCTGTACCTACAAAATAGGGGAGTAAGCAACCTAATAGAGTCCCTTTTTTGCAAAAAGACAGTGTGGATTTGTTGCCAGTGCAGCCTTCCTTCCAGTAGCAATACTGCCTGTAGTATCATGTATGGAGGCCTCAGGGCTCGCTCAGGGCTTGTCATGCAGAACTGCAGGCCTGACAGAGCAGAACTGCTCTCCTCTCCTCTCCTCTCCTCTCCTCTCCTCTCCTCTCCTCTCCTCTCCTCTCCTCTCCTCTCCTCTCCTCTCCTCTCCTCTCCCCTCCCCTCCTCACCTCTCCTCTCCTCTCCTCTCCTCTCCTCTCCTCTCCTCTCCTCTCCTCTCCTCTCCTCTTCTCTCCTGTCTGCCAGTCCAGTATCTAAGAGACTGTTTGCCTGAAAGGACAGAGGTTTTTCAGTTCCAATATCGATGTCAAGGACACATAACACAATTAATTTTATTTTATTTTGTGTTGTTAATTTATTAATTTTCTTGATTTTATGTTAATTCATGTGATGTTTCTTCGTGTCATTTTTTTTCCCTTTGTGACTCTGTTTCAGAACCCAGGCTCAGAAGCATTAGCTCAAGCCCAAGTGTAGCCAGGAGTAGGCTGAGACATTCTTCAGTTTAGCCTGAGAAAAGATCCCTTGCAGGCTGGCAAAGGCAAGTCCCAGAGCTGCAGAGAGCAGCAGCAGGAATAGAGGCCAAGCTGTCTGCGGTTCCTGCAGAGGGAGAACCTTGACAAGGAGTTGTGGGACTGACCATGCACAAAAGAGGAGGAAGAAGAAGAAGAAGAGGAAGAAGAGGAAGAAGAGGTGAGTGGTACCGTGGCATCTCTTCCAAAGCGTGACATGTAGCGATGACGAGCAGACTTTTTGCCTTCCACAACTTGTTTGGCTGCTGTGCTTCTTGGGCAGGGATGCATGAGAAGCGCTCTGGTCCCTGCCAGGCGCTTGTGTTACCTGCAGGGAGAGCTGAGAAGTGGCAGCTGCGGCTGCCAGCATGGTGGAGCATGAGCAGCCGGCTCCCAGGCCAAATGGCCCAAAGAAATGGTGGCAAGGGGCGGTGCTGAGAACTGCAGAGGAAGGCAAAAAACCGCCGGGGACCAGTGCCAGTGTGCCCCGGGGGAAAAAGTTCCTTGCTGAGCCCAGTGCTGGCCATGGGCTGTTCCCTGAGCATGTGAGCCAGACCTGGCTCCTTGTCCCACAGGCTGCTCATGCTTCCCAGGAGCTGCCCAAGCCCTATCCTCCCTTGAGCTGGAGCTATGTCGCGGACTTGCCAGAGTGCCCAAGTGCCTCTGAGCTGATGGAGCTTGTGGGCAAGAATCCTTGCTGTCCCTGTGTAGGACACCAGTGGGTGTTCCAAAGCACTGCAAGCCCTTGCAAGCCCTTGCAAGCCCTCGACATCCTATCTCTTAGGGCTCCTGAGCGTTGCTGTGTAGGAGATGAGGATGGTGAGCTGTGCAGTGCTCCTCAAGAAGGAATTGCCTTGGTCTTGCCACTGCTATCCAGTTGAAAAGGATTTGCATCCATGAGCCGAGCTTGGAAGGTGGCCCTGCCAGCAGATTGCCTTGCAGCAGAGAACCTCCAGCAGCCTCATGCAAGGTTTTCTTCCCTCAGCCCCTGGCCTGTGATTCCAGCAGCTCCTCAAGTGCTTCCTGTCAGATGTGCTGGGGCTGCCCCCGGGCCAGCTCTGGCAGTGGACACGGGAGGCTGCTCCTCTGGATCCTGCGTGGGGCCTGGTGACCACTGCGTTGCCGGGTGCTGGCATTGTGACATGGGGGTGACACAGCCGCGTATGTGCAGCCCTTTGGAGGAAGCCTTTGGGGTGCTGGCTCCAAATCAGTCCCTGTAGCTACAAAATAGGGGAGTAAGCAACCTAATAGAGTCCCTTTTTTGCAAAAAGACAGTGTGGATTTGTTGCCAGTGCAGCCTTACGTCCAGTAGCAATACTGCCTGTAGTATCATGTATGGAGGCCTCAGGGCTCGCTCAGGGCTTGTCACGCAGAACTGCAGGCCTGACAGAGCAGAACTGCTCTCCTCTCCTCTCCTCTCCTCTCCTCTCCTCTCCTCTCCTCTCCTCTCCTGTCCTCTCCTCTCCTCTCCTCTCCTCTCCTCTCCTCTCCTCTCCTCTCCTCTCCTCTCCTCTCCTCTCCTCTCCTCTCCTCTCCTCTGCTCTTCTCTCCTGTCTGCCAGTCCAATATCTAAGAGACTGTTTGCCTGAAAGGACAGAGGGTTTTCAGTTCCAATATCGATGTCAAGGACACATAACACAATTAATTTTATTTTATTTTGTGTTGTTAATTTATTAATTTTCTTGATTTTATGTTAATTCATGTGATGTTTCTTCGTGTCATTTTTTTTCCCTTTGTGACTCTGTTTCAGAACCCAGGCTCACAAGCATTAGCTCAAGCCCAAGTGTAGCCAGGAGTAGGCTGAGGCATTCTTCAGTTTAGCCTGAGAAAAGATCCCTTGCAGGCTGGCAAAGGCAAGTCCCAGAGCTGCAGAGAGCAGCAGCAGGAATAGAGGCCAAGCTGTCCGCGGTTCCTGCAGAGGGAGAACCTTGACAAGGAGTTGTGGGACTGACCATGCACAACAGAGGAGGAAGAAGAAGAAGAAGAAGAAGAAGAAGAAGAAGAAGAAGAGGAAGAAGAGGAAGAAGAGGTGATAGGTACCGTGGCATCTCTTCCAAAGCGTGACATGTAGCGATGACGAGCAGACTTTTTGCCTTGCACAACTTGTTTGGCTGCTGTGCTTCTTGGGCAGGGATGCATGAGAAGCGCTCTGGTCCCTGCCAGGCGCTTGTGTTACCTGCAGGGAGAGCTGAGAAGTGGCAGCTGCGGCTGCCAGCATGGTGGAGCATGAGCAGCCGGCTCCCAGGCCAAATGGCCCAAAGAAATGGTGGCAAGGGGCGGTGCTGAGAACTGCAGAGGAAGGCAAAAAGCCGCCGGGGACCAGTGCCAATGTGCCGCGGGGGAAAAAGTTCCTTGCTGAGCCCAGTGCTGGCCATGCGCTTTTCCCTGAGCATGTGAGCCAGACCTGGCTCCTTGTCCCACAGGCTGCTCATGCTTCCCAGGAGCTGCCCAAGCCCTATCCTCCCTTGAGCTGGAGCTATGTCGCGGACTTGCCAGAGTGCCCAAGTGCCTCTGAGCTGATGGAGCTTGTGGGCAAGAATCCTTGCTGTCCCTGTGTAGGACACCAGTGGGTGTTCCAAAGCACTGCAAGCCCTTGCAAGCCCTTGCAAGCCCTCGACATCCTATCTCTTACGGCTCCTGAGCGTTGCTCTGTAGGAGATGAGGATGGTGAGCTGTGCAGTGCTCCTCAAGAAGGAATTGCCTTGGTCTTGCCACTGCTATCCAGTTGAAAAGGATTTGCATCCATGAGCCGAGCTTGGAAGGTGGCCCTGCCAGCAGATTGTCTTGCAGCGGAGAACCTCCAGCAGCCTCACGCAAGGTTTTCTTCCCTCAGCCCCTGGCCTGTGATTCCAGCAGCTCCTCAAGTGCTTCCTGTGAGATGTGCTGGGGCTGCCCCCGGGCCAGCTCTGGCAGTGGACACGGGAGGCTGCTCCTCTGGATCCTGCGTGGGGCCTGGTGACCACTGCGTCGCCGGGTGCTGGCATTGTGACATGGGGGTGACACAGCCGCATATGTGCAGCCCTTTGGAGGAAGCCTTTGGGGTGCTGGCTCCAAATCAGTCCCTGTACCTACAAAATAAGGGAGTAAGCAACCTAATAGAGTCCCTTTTTTGCAAAAAGACAGTGTGGATTTGTTGCCAGTGCAGCCTTACTTCCAGTAGCAATACTGCCTGTAGTATCATGTATGGAGGCCTCAGGGCTTGCTCAGGGCTTGTCACGCAGAACTGCAGGCCTGACAGAGCAGAACTGCTCTCCTCTCCTCTCCTCTCCTCTCCTCTCCTCTCCTCTCCTCTCCTCTCCTCTCCTCTCCTCTCCTCTCCTCTCCTCTCCTCTCCTCTCCTCTCCTCTCCTCTCCTCTCCTCTCCTCTCCTCCTCTCTCCTGTCCGCCAGTCCAATATCTAAGAGACTGTTTGCCTGAAAGGACAGAGGGTTTTCAGTTCCAAAATCAATTTCAAGGACACATAACACAATGAATTTTATTTTATTTTGTTGTTAATTTAGTAATTTTCTTGATTTGATGTTAATTCATGTGATGTTTCTTCGTGTCATTTTTTTTCCCTTTGTGACTCTGTTTCAGAACCCAGGCTCACAAGCATTAGCTCAAGCCCAAGTGTAGCCAGGAGTAGGCTGAGGCATTCTTCAGTTTAGCCTGAGAAAAGATCCCTTGCAGGCTGGCAAAGGCAAGTCCCAGAGCTGCAGAGAGCAGTAGCAGGAATAGAGGCCAAGCTGTCCGCGGTTCCTGCAGAGGGAGAACCTTGACAAGGAGTTGTGGGACTGACCATGCATAAAAGAGGAGGAAGAAGAAGAAGAAGAAGAGGAAGAAGAAGAAGAAGAGGAAGAAGAGGAAGAAGAGGTGAGTGGTACCGTGGCATCTCTTCCAAAGCGTGACATGTAGCGATGACGAGCAGACTTTTTGCCTTCCACAACTTGTTTGGCTGCTGTGCTTCTTGGGCAGGGATGCATGAGAAGCGCTCTGGTCCCTGCCAGGCGCTTGTGTTACCTGCAGGGAGAGCTGAGAAGTGGCAGCTGCGGCTGCCAGCATGGTGGAGCATGAGCAGCCGGCTCCCAGGCCAAATGGCCCAAAGAAATGGTGGCAAGGGGCGGTGCTGAGAACTGCAGAGGAAGGCAAAAAGCCACCGGGGACCAGTGCCAATGTGCCGCGGGGGAAAAAGTTCCTTGCTGAGCCCAGTGCTGGCCATGCGCTGTTCCCTGAGCATGTGAGCCAGACCTGGCTCCTTGTCCCACAGGCTGCTCATGCTTCCCAGGAGCTGCCCAAGCCCTATCCTCCCTTGAGCTGGAGCTATGTCGCGGACTTGCCAGAGTGCCCAGCTGCCTCTGAGCTGATGGACCTTGTGGGCAAGAATCCTTGCTGTCCCTGTGTAGGACACCAGTGGGTGTTCCAAAGCACTGCAAGCCCTTGCAAGCCCTTGCAAGCCCTCGACATCCTATCTCTTACGGCTCCTGAGCGTTGCTCTGTAGGAGATGAGGATGGTGAGCTGTGCAGTGCTCCTCAAGAAGGAATTGCCTTGGTCTTGCCACTGCTATCCAGTTGAAAAGGATTTGCATCCATGAGCCGAGCTTGGAAGGTGGCCCTGCCAGCACATTCTCTTGCAGCGGAGAACCTCCAGCAGCCTCATGCAAGGTTTTCTTCCCTCAGCCCCTGGCCTGTGATTCCAGCAGCTCCTCAAGTGCTTCCTGTCAGATGTGCTGGGGCCGCCCCCGGGCCAGCTCTGGCAGTGGACACGGGAGGCTGCTCGTCTGGATCCTGCGTGGGGCCTGGTGACCACTGCGTTGCCGGGTGCTGGCATTGTGACATGGGGCTGACACAGCCGCATATGTGCAGCCCTTTGGAGGAAGCCTTTGGGGTGCTGGCTCCAAATCAGTCCCTGTCGCTACAAAACAGGGGAGTAAGCAACCTAATAGAGTCCCTTTTTTGCAAAAAGACAGTGTGGATTTGTTGCCAGTGCAGCCTTACTTCCAGTAGCAATACTGCCTGTAGTATCATGTATGGAGGCCTCAGGGCTTGCTCAGGGCTTGTCACGCAGAACTGCAGGCCTGACAGAGCAGAACTGCTCTCCTCTCCTCTCCTCTCCTCTCCTCTCCTCTCCTCTCCTCTCCTGTCCGCCAGTCCAATATCTAAGAGACTGTTTGCCTGAAAGGACAGAGGGTTTTCAGTTCCAAAATCAATTTCAAGGACACATAACACAATGAATTTTATTTTATTTTGTTGTTAATTTATTAATTTTCTTGATTTTATGTTAATTCATGTGAAGTTTCTTCGTGTCATTTTTTTTCCCTTTGTGACTCTGTTTCAGAACCCAGGCTCACAAGCATTAGCTCAAGCCCAAGTGTAGCCAGGAGTAGGCTGAGGCATTCTTCAGTTTAGCCTGAGAAAAGATCCCTTGCAGGCTGGCAAAGGCAAGTCCCAGAGCTGCAGAGAGCAGCAGCAGGAATAGAGGCCAAGCTGTCCGCGGTTCCTGCAGAGGGAGAACCTTGACAAGGAGTTGTGGGACTGACCATGCACAAAAGGGGAGGAAGAAGAAGAAGAAGAAGAAGAAGAAGAAGAAGAGGAAGAAGAGGAAGAAGAGGAAGAAGAGGTGATAGGTAGCGTGGCATCTCTTCCAAAGCGTGACATGTAGCGATGACGAGCAGACTTTTTGCCTTCCACAACTTGTTTGGCTGCTGTGCTTCTTGGGCAGGGATGCATGAGAAGCGCTCTGGTCCCTGCCAGGCGCTTGTGTTAGCTGCAGGGAGAGCTGAGAAGTGGCAGCTGCGGCTGCCAGCATGGTGGAGCATGAGCAGCCGGCTCCCAGGCCAAATGGCCCAAAGAAATGGTGGCAAGGGGCGGTGCTGAGAACTGCAGAGGAAGGCAAAAAACCGGCGGGGACCAGTGCCAATGTGCCCCGGGGGAAAAAGTTCCTTGCTGAGCCCAGTGCTGGCCATGGGCTGTTCCCTGAGCATGTGAGCCAGACCTGGCTCCTTGTCCCACAGGCTGCTCATGCTTCCCAGGAGCTGCCCAAGCCCTATCCTCCCTTGAGCTGGAGCTATCTGGCGGACTTGCCAGAGTGCCCAACTGCCTCTGAGCTGATAGACCTTGTGGGCAAGAATCCTTGCTGTCCCTGTGTAGGACACCAGTGGGTGTTCCAAAGCACTGCAAGCCCTTGCAAGCCCTCGACATCCTATCTCTTACGGCTCCTGAGCGTTGCTCTGTAGGAGATGAGGATGGTGAGCTGTGCAGTGCTCCTCAAGAAGGAATTGCCTTGGTCTTGCCACTGCTATCCAGTTGAAAAGGATTTGCATCCATGAGCCGAGCTTGGAAGGTGGCCCTGCCAGCAGATTGCCTTGCAGCGGAGAACCTCCAGCAGCCTCATGCAAGGTTTTCTTCCCTCAGCCCCTGGCCTGTGATTCCAGCAGCTCCTCAAGTGCTTCCTGTCAGATGTGCTGGGGCTGCCCCCGGGCCAGCTCTGGCAGTGGACACGGGAGGCTGCTCCTCTGGATTCTGCGTGGGGCCTGGTGACCACTGCGTTGCCGGGTGCTGGCATTGTGACATGGGGGTGACACAGCCGCATATGTGCAGCCCTTTGGAGGAAGCCTTTGGGGTGCTGGCTCCAAATCAGTCCCTGTAGCTACAAAATAGGGGAGTAAGCAACCTAATAGAGTCCCTTTTTTGCAAAAAGACAGTGTGGATTTGTTGCCAGTGCAGCCTTACTTCCAGTAGCAATACTGCCTGTAGTATCATGTATGGAGGCCTCAGGGCTCGCTCAGGGCTTGTCACGCAGAACTGCAGGCCTGACAGAGCAGAACTGCTCGCCTCTCCTCTCCTCTCCTCTCCTCTCCTCTCCTCTCCTCTCCTCTCCTCTCCTCTCCTCTCCTCTCCTCTCCTCTCCTCTCCTCTCCTCTCCTCTCCTCTCCTCTCCTCTCCTCTCCTCTTATCTTCCATCCGGTCCGTCAGTCGAATATCTAAGAGACTGTTTGCCTGAAAGGACAGAGGGTTTTCAGTTCCAAAATCAATGTCAAGGACACATAACACAATGAATTTTATTTTATTTTGTTGTTAATTTTTTAATTTTCTTGATTTGATGTTAATTCATGTTATGTTTCTTCGTGTCATTTTTTTTCCCTTTGTGACTCTGTTTCAGAACCCAGGCTCACAAGCATTAGCTCAAGCCCAAGTGTAGCCAGGAGTAGGCTGAGGCATTCTTCAGTTTAGCCTGAGAAAAGATCCCTTGCAGGTTGGCAAAGGCAAGTCCCAGAGCTGCAGAGAGCAGCAGCAGGAATAGAGGCCAAGCTGTCCGTGGTTCCTGCAGAGGGAGAGCCTTGACAAGGAGTTGTGGGACTGACCATGCACAACAGAGGAGGAAGAAGAAGAAGAAGAAGAAGAAGAAGAAGAAGAGGAAGAAGAGGAAGAAGAGGAAGAAGAGGTGAGTGGTACCGTGGCATCTCTTCCAAAGCGTGACATGTAGCGATGACGAGCAGACTTTTTGCCTTCCACAACTTGTTTGGCTGCTGTGCTTCTTGGCCAGGGATGCATGAGAAGCGCTCTGGTCCCTGCCAGGCGCTTGTGTTAGCTGCAGGGAGAGCTGAGAAGTGGCAGCTGTGGCTGCCAGCATGGTGGAGCATGAGCAGCCGGCTCCCAGGCCAAATGGCCCAAAGAAATGGTGGCAAGGGGCGGTGCTGAGAACTGCAGAGGAAGGCAAAAAAACCGCCGGGGACCAGTGCCAATGTGCCGCGGGGGAAAAAGTTCCTTGCTGAGCCCAGTGCTGGCCATGGGCTGTTCCCTGAGCATGTGAGCCAGACCTGGCTCCTTGTCCCACAGGCTGCTCATGCTTCCCAGGAGCTGCCCAAGCCCTATCCTCCCTTGAGCTGGAGCTATCTGGCGGACTTGCCAGAGTGCCCAAGTGCCTCTGAGCTGATGGAGCTTGCGGGCAAGAATCCTTGCTGTCCCTGTGTAGGACACCAGTGGGTGTTCCAAAGCACTGCAAGCCCTTGCAAGCCCTTGCAAGCCCTCGACATCCTATCTCTTACGGCTCCTGAGCGTTGCTCTGTAGGAGATGAGGATGGTGAGCTCTGCAGTGCTCCTCAAGAAGGAATTGCCTTGGTCTTGCCACTGCTATCCAGTTGAAAAGGATTTGCATCCATGAGCCGAGCTTGGAAGGTGGCCCTGCCAGCAGATTGTCTTGCAGCGGAGAACCTCCAGCAGCCTCATGCAAGGTTTTCTTCCCTCAGCCCCTGGCCTGTGATTCCAGCAGCTCCTCAAGTGCTTCCTGTCAGATGTGCTGGGGCTGCCCCCAGGCCAGCTCTGGCAGTGGACACGGGAGGCTGCTCCTCTGGATCCTGCGTAGGGCCTCGTGACCACTGCGTTGCCGGGTGCTGGCATTGTGACATGGGGCTGACACAGCCGCATATGTGCAGCCCTTTGGAGGAAGCCTTTGGGGTGCTGGCTCCAAATCAGTCCCTGTAGCTACAAAATAGGGGAGTAAGCAACCTCATAGAGTCCCTTTTTTGCAAAAAGACAGTGTGGATTTGTTGCCAGTGCAGCCTTACTTCCAGTAGCAATACTGCCTGTAGTATCATGTATGGAGGCCTCAGGGCTTGCTCAGGGCTTGTCACGCAGAACTGCAGGCCTGACAGAGCAGAACTGCTCTCCTCTCCTCTCCTCTCCTCTCCTCTCCTCTCCTCTCCTCTTCTCTCCTGTCCGCCAGTCCAATAACTAAGAGACTGTTTGCCTGAAAGGACAGAGGGTTTTCAGTTCCAAAATCAATTTCAAGGACACAGAACACAATGAATTTTATTTTATTTTGTTGTTAATTTATTAATTTTCTTGATTTGATGTTAATTCATGTTATGTTTCTTCGTGTCATTTTTTTTCCCTTTGTGACTCTGTTTCAGAACCCAGGCTCACAAGCATTAGCTCAAGCCCAAGTGTAGCTAGGAGTAGGCTGAGGCATTCTTCAGTTTAGCCTGAGAAAAGATCCCTTGCAGGCTGGCAAAGGCAAGTCCCAGAGCTGCAGAGAGCAGCAGCAGGAATAGAGGCCAAGCTGTCCGTGGTTCCTGCAGAGGGAGAACCTTGACAAGGAGTTGTGGGACTGACCATGCACAAAAGAGGAGGAAGAAGAAGAAGAAGAAGAAGAAGAAGAAGAAGAGGAAGAAGAGGAAGAAGAGGAAGAAGAGGTGAGTGGTACCGTGGCATCTCTTCCAAAGCGTGACATGTAGCGATGACGAGCAGACTTTTTGCCTTCCACAACTTGTTTGGCTGCTGTGCTTCTTGGGCAGGGATGCATGAGAAGCGCTCTGGTCCCTGCCAGGCGCTTGTGTTAGCTGCAGGGAGAGCTGAGAAGTGGCAGCTGCGGCTGCCAGCATGGTGGAGCATGAGCAGCCGGCTCCCAGGCCAAATGGCCCAAAGAAATGGTGGCAAGGGGCGGTGCTGAGAAGTGCAGAGGAAGGCAAAAAACCGCCGGGGACCAGTGCCAATGTGCCGCGGGGGAAAAAGTTCCTTGCTGAGCCCAGTGCTGGCCATGGGCTGTTCCCTGAGCATGTGAGCCAGACCTGGCTCCTTGTCCCACAGGCTGCTCATGCTTCCCAGGAGCTGCCCAAGCCCTATCCTCCCTTGAGCTGGAGCTATGTCGCGGACTTGCCAGAGTGCCCAAGTGCCTCTGAGCTGATGGAGCTTGTGGGCAAGAATCCTTGCTGTCCCTGTGTAGGACACCAGTGGGTGTTCCAAAGCACTGCAAGCCCTTGCAAGCCCTTGCAAGCCCTCGACATCCTATCTCTTACGGCTCCTGAGCGTTGCTCTGTAGGAGATGAGGATGGTGAGCTGTGCAGTGCTCCTCAAGAAGGAATTGCCTTGGTCTTGCCACTGCTATCCAGTTGAAAAGGATTTGCATCCATGAGCCGAGCTTGGAAGGTGGCCCTGCCAGCAGATTGTCTTGCAGCGGAGAACCTCCAGCAGCCTCATGCAAGGTTTTCTTCCCTCAGCCCCTGGCCTCTGATTCCAGCAGCTCCTCAAGTGCTTCCTGTCAGATGTGCTGGGGCTGCCCCCGGGCCAGCTCTGGCAGTGGACACGGGAGGCTGCTCCTCTGGATCCTGCGTGGGGCCTGGTGACCACTGCGTTGCCGGGTGCTGGCATTGTGACATGGGGGTGACACAGCCGCATATGTGCAGCCCTTTGGAGGAAGCCTTTGGGGTGCTGGCTCCAAATCAGTCCCTGTAGCTACAAAATAGGGGAGTAAGCAACCTCATAGAGTCCCTTTTTTGCAAAAAGACAGTGTGGATTTGTTGCCAGCGCAGCCTTACTTCCAGTAGCAATACTGCCTGTAGTATCATGTATGGAGGCCTCAGGGCTCGCTCAGGGCTTGTCACGCAGAACTGCAGGCCTGACAGAGCAGAACTGCTCTCCTCTCCTCTCCTCTCCTCTCCTCTCCTCTCCTCTCCTCTCCTCTCCTCTCCTCTCCTCTCCTCTTCTCTTCTCTCCTGTCTGCCAGTCCAATATCTAAGAGACTGTTTGCCTGAAAGGACAGTGGGTTTTCAGTTCCAAAATCAATGTCAAGGACACATAACGCAATGAATTGTTTTTATTTTGTTGTTAATTTAGTAATTTTCTTGATTTTATGTTAATTCATGTTATGTTTCTTCGTGTCATTTTTTTTCCCTTTGTGACTCTGTTTCAGAACCCAGGCTCACAAGCATTAGCTCAAGCCCAAGTGTAGCCAGGAGTAGGCTGAGGCATTCTTCAGTTTAGCCTGAGAAAAGATCCCTTGCAGGCTGGCAAAGGCAAGTCCCAGAGCTGCAGAGAGCAGCAGCAGGAATAGAGGCCAAGCTGTCCGCGGTTCCTGCAGAGGGAGAACCTTGACAAGGAGTTGTGGGACTGACCATGCACAAAAGAGGAGGAAGAAGAAGAAGAAGAGGAAGAAGAGGAAGAAGAGGTGAGTGGTACCGTGGCATCTCTTCCAAAGCGTGACATGTAGCGATGACGAGCAGACTTTTTGCCTTCCACAACTTGTTTGGCTGCTGTGCTTCTTGGGCAGGGATGCATGAGAAGCGCTCTGGTCCCTGCCAGGCACTTGTGTTACCTGCAGGGAGAGCTGAGAAGTGGCAGCTGTGGCTGCCAGCATGGTGGAGCATGAGCAGCCGGCTCCCAGGCCAAATGGCCCAAAGAAATGGTGGCAAGGGGCGGTGCTGAGAACTGCAGAGGAAGGCAAAGAACCGCCGGGGACCAGTGCCAATGTGCCCCGGGGGAAAAAGTTCCTTGCTGAGCCCAGTGCTGGCCATGGGCTGTTCCCTGAGCATGTGAGCCAGACCTGGCTCCTTGTCCCACAGGCTGCTCCTGCTTCCCAGGAGCTGCCCAAGCCCTATCCTCCCTTGAGCTGGAGCTATGTCGCGGACTTGCCAGACTGCCCAAGTGCCTCTGAGCTGATGGAGCTTGTGGGCAAGAATCCTTGCTGTCCCTGTGTAGGAAACCAGTGGGTGTTCCAAAGCACTGCAAGCCCTTGCAAGCCCTTGCAAGCCCTCGACATCCTATCTCTTACGGCTCCTGAGCGTTGCTGTGTAGGAGATGAGGATGGTGAGCTGTGCAGTGCTCCTCAAGAAGGAATTGCCTTGGTCTTGCCACTGCTATCCAGTTGAAAAGGATTTGCATCCATGAGCCGAGCTTGGAAGGTGGCCCTGCCAGCAGATTGTCTTGCAGCGGAGAACCTCCAGCAGCCTCATGCAAGGTTTTCTTCCCTCAGCCCCTGGCCTGTGATTCCAGCAGCTCCTCAGGTGCTTCCTGTCAGATGTGCTGGGGCTGCCCCTGGGCCAGCTCTGGCAGTGGACACGGGAGGCTGCTCCTCTGGATCCTGCGTGGGGCCTCGTGACCACTGCGTTGCCGGGTGCTGGCATTGTGACATGGGGGTGACACAGCCGCATATGTGCAGCCCTTTGGAGGAAGCCTTTGGGGTGCTGGCTGCAAATCAGTCCCTGTAGCTACAAAATAGGGGAGTAAGCAACCTCATAGAGTCCCTTTTTTGCAAAAAGACAGTGTGGATTTGTTGCCAGCGCAGCCTTACTTCCAGTAGCAATACTGCCTGTAGTATCATGTCTGGAGGCCTCAGGGCTCGCTCAGGGCTTGTCACGCAGAACTGCAGGCCTGACAGAGCAGAACTGCTCTCCTCTCCTCTCCTCTCCTCTCCTCTCCTCTCCTCTCCTCTCCTCTCCTCTCCTCTCCTCTCCTCTCCTCTCCTCTCCTCTTCTCTCCTGTGCGCCAGTCCAATATCTAAGAGACTGTTTGCCTGAAAGGACAGAGGGTTTTCAGTTCCAAAATCAATTTCAAGGACACATAACGCAATGAATTGTTTTTATTTTGTTGTTAATTTATTAATTTTCTTGATTTTATGTTAATTCATGTGATGTTTCTTCGTGTCATTTTTTTTCCCTTTGTGACTCTGTTTCAGAACCCAGGCTCACAAGCATTAGCTCAAGCCCAAGTGTAGCCAGGAGTAGGCTGAGGCATTCTTCAGTTTAGCCTGAGAAAAGATCCCTTGCAGGCTGGCAAAGGCAAGTCCCAGAGCTGCAGAGAGCAGCAGCAGGAATAGAGGCCAAGCTGTCCGCGGTTCCTGCAGAGGGAGAACCTTGACAAGGAGTTGTGGGACTGACCATGCACAAAAGAGGAGGAAGAAGAAGAAGAAGAAGAAGAAGAAGAAGAAGAAGAAGAAGAGGAAGAAGAGGAAGAAGAGGTGAGTGGTACCGTGGCATCTCTTCCAAAGCGTGACATGTAGCGATGACGAGCAGAATTTTTGCCTTCCACAACTTGTTTGGCTGCTGTGCTTCTTGGCCAGGGATGCATGAGAAGCGATCTGGTCCCTGCCAGGTGCTTGTGTTACCTGCAGGGAGAGCTGAGAAGTGGCAGCTGCGGCTGCCAGCATGGTGGAGCATGAGCAGCCGGCTCCCAGGCCAAATGGCCCAAAGAAATGGTGGCAAGGGGCGGTGCTGAGAACTGCAGAGGAAGGCAAAAAACCGCCGGGGACCAGTGCCAATGTGCCCCGGGGGAAAAAGTTCCTTGCTGAGCCCAGTGCTGGCCATGGGCTGTTCCCTGAGCATGTGAGCCAGACCTGGCTCCTTGTCTCACAGGCTGCTCCTGCTTCCCAGGAGCTGCCCAAGCCCTATCCTCCCTTGAGCTGGAGCTATGTCGCGGACTTGCCAGAGTGCCCAACTGCCTCTGAGCTGATGGAGCTTGTGGGCAAGAATCCTTGCTGTCCCTGTGTAGGAAACCAGTGGGTGTTCCAAAGCACTGCAAGCCCTTGCAAGCCCTTGCAAGCCCTCGACATCCTATCTCTTACGGCTCCTGAGCGTTGCTCTGTAGGAGATGAGGATGGTGAGCTCTGCAGTGCTCCTCAAGAAGGAATTGCCTTGGTCTTGCCACTGCTATCCAGTTGAAAAGGATTTGCATCCATGAGCCGAGCTTGGAAGGTGGCCCTGCCAGCAGATTGTCTTGCAGCGGAGAACCTCCAGCAGCCTCATGCAAGGTTTTCTTCCCTCAGCCCCTGGCCTGTGATTCCAGCAGCTCCTCAGGTGCTTCCTGTCAGATGTGCTGGGGCTGCCCCCGGGCCAGCTCTGGCAGTGGACACGGGAGGCTGCTCCTCTGGATCCTGCGTGGGGCCTGGTGACCACTGCGTTGCCGGGTGCTGGCATTGTGACATGGGGGTGACACAGCCGCATATGTGCAGCCCTTTGGAGGAAGCCTTTGGGGTGCTGGCTCCAAATCAGTCCCTGTAGCTACAAAATAGGGGAGTAAGCAACCTCATAGAGTCCCTTTTTTGCAAAAAGACAGTGTGGATTTGTTGCCAGTGCAGCCTTACTTCCAGTAGCAATACTGCCTGTAGTATCATGTATGGAGGCCTCAGGGCTCGCTCAGGGCTTGTCACGCAGAACCGCAGCCTGACAGAGCAGAACTGCTCTCCTCTCCTCTCCTCTCCTGTCCTCTCCTCTCCTCTCCTCTCCTCTCCTCTCCTCTCCTCTCCTCTCCTCTCCTCTCCTCTTCTCTCCTGTCCGCCAGTCCAATATCTAAGAGACTGTTTGCCTGAAAGGACAGAGGGGTTTCAGTTCCAAAATCAATTTCAAGGACACATAGCGCAATGAATTGTTTTTATTTTGTTGTTAATTTATTAATTTTCTTGATTTTATGTTAATTCATGTTATGTTTCTTCGTGTCATTTTTTTTCCCTTTGTGACTCTGTTTCAGAACCCAGGCTCACAAGCATTAGCTCAAGCCCAAGTGTAGCCAGGAGTAGGCTGAGGCATTCTTCAGTTTAGCCTGAGAAAAGATCCCTTGCAGGCTGGCAAAGGCAAGTCCCAGAGCTGCAGAGAGCAGCAGCAGGAATAGAGGCCAAGCTGTCCGCGGTTCCTGCAGAGGGAGAACCTTGACAAGGAGTTGTGGGACTGACCATGCACAACAGAGGAGGAAGAAGAAGAAGAAGAAGAAGAAGAAGAAGAAGAAGAAGAGGAAGAAGAGGAAGAAGAGGTGATAGGTACCGTGGCATCTCTTCCAAAGCGTGACATGTAGCGATGACGAGCAGACTTTTTGCCTTCCACAACTTGTTTGGCTGCTGTGCTTCTTGGGCAGGGATGCATGAGAAGCGCTCTGGTCCCTGCCAGGCGCTTGTGTTACCTGCAGGGAGAGCTGAGAAGTGGCAGCTGCGGCTGCCAGCATGGTGGAGCATGAGCAGCCGGCTCCCAGGCCAAATGGCCCAAAGAAATGGTGGTAAGGGGCAGTGCTGAGAACTGCAGAGGAAGGCAAAAAACCGCCGGGGACCAGTGCCAATGTGCCCCGGGGGAAAAAGTTCCTTGCTGAGCCCAGTGCTGGCCATGGGCTGTTCCCTGAGCATGTGAGCCAGACCTGGCTCCTTGTCCCACAGGCTGCTCATGCTTCCCAGGAGCTGCCCAAGCCCTATCCTCCCTTGAGCTGGAGCTATGTCGCCGACTTGCCAGAGTGCCCAACTGCCTCTGAGCTGATGGAGCTTGTGGGCAAGAATCCTTGCTGTCCCTGTGTAGGACACCAGTGGGTGTTCCAAAGCACTGCAAGCCCTTGCAAGCCCTTGCAAGCCCTCGACATCCTATCTCTTACGGCTCCTGAGCATTGCTCTGTAGGAGATGAGGATGGTGAGCTCTGCAGTGCTCCTCAAGAAGGAATTGCCTTGGTCTTGCCACTGCTATCCAGTTGAAAAGGATTTGCATCCATGAGCCGAGCTTGGAAGGTGGCCCTGCCAGCAGATTGCCTTGCAGCGGAGAACCTCCAGCAGCCTCATGCAAGGTTTTCTTCCCTCAGCCCCTGGCCTGTGATTCCAGCAGCTCCTCAAGTGTCATCCTGTCATCCTGTCATCCTGTCATCCTGTCAGATGTGCTGGGACTGCCCCCGGGCCAGCTCTGGCAGTGGACACGGGATGCTGCTCCTCTGGATCCTGCGTGGGGCCTGGTGACCACTGAGTTGCCGGGTGCTGGCATTGTGACATGGGGGTGACACAGCCGCATAGGTGCAGCCCTTTGGAGGAAGCCTTTGGGGTGCTGGCTCCAAATCAGTCCCTGTAGCTACAAAATAGGGGAGTAAGCAACCTAATAGAGTCCCTTTTTTGCAAAAAGACAGTGTGGATTTGTTGCCAGTGCAGCCTTCCTTCCAGTAGCAATACTGCCTGTAGTATCATGTCTGGAGGCCTCAGGGCTCGCTCAGGGCTTGTCACGCAGAACTGCAGGCCTGACAGAGCAGAACTGCTCTCCTCTCCTCTCCTCTCCTCTCCTCTCCTCTCCTCTCCTCTCCTCTCCTCTCCTATCCTCTCCTCTCCTCTCCTTTCCTCTCCTCTCCTCTTCTCTTCTCTCCTGTCCGTCAGTCCAATATCTAAGAGACTGTTTGCCTGAAAGGACAGAGGGTTTTCAGTTCCAAAATCAATGTCAAGGACACATAACACAATGAATTTTATTTTATTTTGTTGTTAATTTATTAATTTTCTTGATTTGATGTTAATTCATGTGATGTTTCTTCGTGTCATTTTTTTTCCCTTTGTGACTCTGTTTCAGAACCCAGGCTCACAAGCATTAGCTCAAGCCCAAGTGTAGCCAGGAGTAGGCTGAGGCATTCTTCAGTTTAGCCTGAGAAAAGATCCCTTGCAGGCTGGCAAAGGCAAGTCCCAGAGCTGCAGAGAGCAGCAGCAGGAATAGAGGCCAAGCTGTCCGCGGTTCCTGCAGAGGGAGAACCTTGACAAGGAGTTGTGGGACTGACCATGCACAAAAGAGGAGGAAGAAGAAGAAGAAGAGGAAGAAGAGGAAGAAGAGGTGAGTGGTACCGTGTCATCTCTTCCAAAGCGTGACATGTAGCAATGAATGCAGACTTTTTGCCTTGCACAACTTGTTTGGCTGCTGTGCTTCTTGGGCAGGGATGCATGAGAAGCGCTCTGGTCCCTGCCAGGCGCTTGTGTTACCTGCAGGGAGAGCTGAGAAGTGGCAGCTGCGGCTGCCAGCATGGTGGAGCATGAGCAGCCGGCTCCCAGGCCAAATGGCCCAAAGAAATGGTGGCAAGGGGCAGTGCTGAGAACTGCAGAGGAAGGCAAAAAACCGCCGGGGACCAGTGCCAATGTGCCCCGGGGGAAAAAGTTCCTTGCTGAGCCCAGTGCTGGCCATGGGCTGTTCCCTGAGCATGTGAGCCAGACCTGGCTCCTTGTCCCACAGGCTGCTCATACTTCCCAGGAGCTGCCCAAGCCCTATCCTCCCTTGAGCTGGAGCTATGTCGCCGACTTGCCAGAGTGCCCAAGTGCCTCTGAGCTGATGGAGCTTGTGGGCAAGAATCCTTGCTGTCCCTGTGTAGGACACCAGTGGGTGTTCCAAAGCACTGCAAGCCCTTGCAAGCCCTTGCAAGCCCTCGACATCCTATCTCTTACGGCTCCTGAGCGTTGCTCTGTAGGAGATGAGGATGGTGAGCTCTGCAGTGCTCCTCAAGAAGGAATTGCCTTGGTCTTGCCACTGCTATCCAGTTGAAAAGGATTTGCATCCATGAGCCGAGCTTGGAAGGTGGCCCTGCCAGCAGATTGTCTTGCAGCGGAGAACCTCCAGCAGCCTCATGCAAGGTTTTCTTCCCTCAGCCCCTGGCCTGTGATTCCAGCAGCTCCTCAGGTGCTTCCTGTCAGATGTGCTGGGGCTGCCCCCGGGCCAGCTCTGGCAGTGGACACGGGAGGCTGCTCCTCTGGATCCTGCGTGGGGCCTGGTGACCACTGCGTTGCCGGGTGCTGGCATTGTGACATGGGGGTGACACAGCCGCATATGTGCAGCCCTTTGGAGGAAGCCTTTGGGGTGCTGGCTCCAAATCAGTCCCTGTACCTACAAAATAGGGGAGTAAGCAACCTAATAGAGTCCCTTTTTTGCAAAAAGACAGTGTGGATTTGTTGGCAGTGCAGCCTTCCCTCCAGTAGCAATACTGCCTGTAGTATCATGTATGGAGGCCTCAGGGCTCGCTCAGGGCTTGTCACGCAGAACTGCAGGCCTGACAGAGCAGAACTGCTCTCCTCTCCTCTCCTCTCCTCTCCTCTCCTCTCCTCTCCTCTCCTCTCCTATCCGCTAGTCCAATATCTAAGAGACTGTTTGCCTGAAAGGACAGAGGGTTTTCAGTTCCAAAATCAATTTCAAGGACACAGAACACAATGAATTTTATTTGTTTTTGTTGTTAATTTATTAATTTTCTTGATTTTATGTTAATTCATGTGATGTTTCTTCATGTCATTTTTTTTCCCTTTGTGACTCTGTTTCAGAACCCAGGCTCACAAGCATTAGCTCAAGCCCAAGTGTAGCCAGGAGTAGGCTGAGGCATTCTTCAGTTTAGCCTGAGAAAAGATCCCTTGCAGGCTGGCAAAGGCAAGTCCCAGAGCTGCAGAGAGCAGCAGCAGGAATAGAGGCCAAGCTGTGCGCGGTTCCTGCAGAGGGAGAACCTTGACAAGGAGTTGTGGGACTGACCATGCACAAAAGAGGAGGAAGAAGAAGAAGAAGAAGAAGAAGAAGAAGAAGAAGAAGAAGAAGAAGAAGAGGAAGAAGTGGTGAGTGGTACCGTGGCATCTCTTCCAAAGCGTGACATGCAGCAATGAATGCAGACTTTTTGCCTTCCACAACTTGTTTGGCTGCTGTGCTTCTTGGGCAGGGATGCATGAGAAGCGCTCTGGTCCCTGCCAGGCGCTTGTGTTACCTGCAGGGAGAGCTGAGAAGTGGCAGCTGCGGCTGCCAGCATGGTGGAGCATGAGCAGCCGGCTCCCAGGCCAAATGGCCCAAAGAAATGGTGGCAAGGGGCAGTGCTGAGAACTGCAGAGGAAGGCAAAAAACCGCGGGGGACCAGTGCCAATGTGCCCCGGGGGAAAAAGTTCCTTGCTGAGCCCAGTGCTGGCCATGGGCTGTTCCCTGAGCATGTGAGCCAGACCTGGCTCGTTGTCCCACAGGCTGCTCATGCTTCCCAGGAGCTGCCCAAGCCCTATCCTCCCTTGAGCTGGAGCTATGTCGCGGACTTGCCAGAGAGCCCAAGTGCCTCTGAGCTGATGGAGCTTGTGGGCAAGAATCCTTGCTGTCCCTGTGTAGGACACCAGTGGGTGTTCCAAAGCACTGCAAGCCCTTGCAAGCCCTCGACATCCTATCTCTTACGGCTCCTGAGCGTTGCTGTGTAGGAGATCAGGATGGTGAGCTCTGCAGTGCTCCTCAAGAAGGAATTGCCTTGGTCTTGCCACTGCTATCCAGTTGAAAAGGATTTGCATCCATGAGCCGAGCTTGGAAGGTGGCCCTGCCAGCAGATTGTCTTGCAGCGGAGAACCTCCAGCAGCCTCATGCAAGGTTTTCTTCCCTCAGCCCCTGGCCTGTGATTCCAGCAGCTCCTCAAGTGCTTCCTGTCAGATGTGCTGGGGCTGCCCCCAGGCCAGCTCTGGCAGTGGACACGGGAGGCTGCTCCTCTGGATCCTGCGTGGGGCCTCGTGACCACTGCGTTGCCGGGTGCTGGCATTGTGACATGGGGGTGACACAGCCGCATATGTGCAGCCCTTTGGAGGAAGCCTTTGGGGTGCTGGCTCCAAATCAGTCCCTGTAGCTACAAAATAGGGGAGTAAGCAACCTAATAGAGTCCCTTTTTTGCAAAAAGACAGTGTGGATTTGTTGCCAGTGCAGCCTTCCTTCCAGTAGCAATACTGCCTGTAGTATCATGTCTGGAGGCCTCAGGGCTCGCTCAGGGCTTGTCACGCAGAACTGCAGGCCTGACAGAGCAGAACTGCTCTCCTCTCCTCTCCTCTCCTCTCCTTTCCTCTCCTCTCCTCTCCTCTTCTCTCCTGTCTGCCAGTCCAATATCTAAGAGACTGTTTGCCTGAAAGGACAGAGGGTTTTCAGTTTCAAAATCAATGTCAAGGACACATAACACAATGAATTTTATTTTATTTTGTTGTTAATTTATTAATTTTCTTGATTTTATGTTAATTCATGTTATGTTTCTTCGTGTCATTTTTTTTCCCTTTGTGACTCTGTTTCAGAACCCAGGCTCACAAGCATTAGCTCAAGCCCAAGTGTAGCCAGGAGTAGGCTGAGGCATTCTTCAGTTTAGCCTGAGAAAAGATCCCTTGAAGGCTGGCAAAGGCAAGTCCCAGAGCTGCAGAGAGCAGCAGCAGGAATAGAGGCCAAGCTGTGCGTGGTTCCTGCAGAGGGAGAACCTTGACAAGGAGTTGTGGGACTGACCATGCACAAAAGAGGAGGAAGAAGAAGAAGAAGAGGAAGAAGAGGAAGAAGAGGTGAGTGGTACCGTGGCATCTCTTCCAAAGCGTGACATGTAGCAATGACGAGCAGACTTTTTGCCTTCCACAACTTGTTTGGCTGCTGTGCTTCTTGGGCAGGGATGCATGAGAAGCGCTCTGGTCCCTGCCAGGCGCTTGTGTTAGCTGCAGGGAGAGCTGAGAAGTGGCAGCTGCGGCTGCCAGCATGGTGGAGCATGAGCAGCCGGCTCCCAGGCCAAATGGCCCAAAGAAATGGTGGCAAGGGGCGGTGCTGAGAACTGCAGAGGAAGGCAAAAAACCGCCGGGGACCAGTGCCAATGTGCTGTGGGGGAAAAAGTTCCTTGCTGAGCCCAGTGCTGGCCATGGGCTGTTCCCTGAGCATGTGAGCCAGACCTGGCTCCTTGTCCCACAGGCTGCTCATGCTTCCCAGGAGCTGCCCAAGCCCTATCCTCCCTTGAGCTGGAGCTATCTTGCGGACTTGCCAGAGTGCCCAAGTGCCTCTGAGCTGATGGAGCTTGTGGGTAAGAATCCTTGCTGTCCCTGTGTAGGACACCAGTGGGTGTTCCAAAGCACTGCAAGCCCTTGCAAGCCCTTGCAAGCCCTCGACATCCTATCTCTTACGGCTCCTGAGCGTTGCTGTGTAGGAGATGAGGATGGTGAGCTGTGCAGTGCTCCTCAAGAAGGAATTGCCTTGGTCTTGCCACTGCTATCCAGTTGAAAAGGATTTGCATCCATGAGCCGAGCTTGGAAGGTGGCCCTGCCAGCAGATTGCCTTGCAGCGGAGAACCTCCAGCAGCCTCATGCAAGGTTTTCTTCCCTCAGCCCCTGGCCTGTGATTCCAGCAGCTCCTCAAGTGTCATCCTGTCATCCTGTCATCCTGTCATCCTGTCAGATGTGCTGGGGCTGCCCCCGGGCCAGCTCTGGCAGTGGACACGTGATGCTGCTCCTCTGGATCCTGCGTGGGGCCTGGTAACCACTGAGTTGCCGGGTGCTGGCATTGTGACATGGGGGTGACACAGCCGCATATGTGCAGCCCTTTGGAGGAAGCCTTTGGGGTGCTGGCTCCAAATCAGTCCCTGTAGCTACAAAATAGGGGAGTAAGCAACCTAATAGAGTCCCTTTTTTGCAAAAAGACAGTGTGGATTTGTTGCCAGTGCAGCCTTACTTCCAGTAGCAATACTGCCTGTAGTATCATGTATGGAGGCCTCACAGCACGCTCAGGGCTTGTCACACAGAACTGCAGGCCTGACAGAGCAGAACTGCTCTCCTCTCCTCTCCTCTCCTCTCCTCTCCTCTCCTCTCCTCTCCTCTCCTCTCCTCTCCTCTCCTTTCCTCTCCTCTCCTCTTCTCTTCTCTCCTGTCCGTCAGTCCAATATCTAAGAGACTGTTTGCCTGAAAGGACAGAGGGTTTTCAGTTTCAAAATCAATGTCAAGGACACATAACACAATGAATTTTATTTTATTTTGTTGTTAATTGAGTAATTTTCTTGATTTTATGTTAATTCATGTTATGTTTCTTTGTGTCATTTTTTTTCCCTTTGTGACTCTGTTTCAGAACCCAGGCTCACAAGCATTAGCTCAAGCCCAAGTGTAGCCAGGAGTAGGCTGAGGCATTCTTCAGTTTAGCCTGAGAAAAGATCCCTTGCAGGCTGGCAAAGGCAAGTCCCAGAGCTGCAGAGAGCAGCAGCAGGAATAGAGGCCAAGCTGTCCGCGCTTCCTGCAGAGGGAGAACCTTGACAAGGAGTTGTGGGACTGACCATGCACAAAAGAGGAGGAAGAAGAAGAAGAAGAAGAAGAGGAAGAAGAGGAAGAAGAGGAAGAAGAGGAAGAAGAGGTGAGTGGTACCGTGGCATCTCTTCCAAAGCGTGACATGTAGCGATGACGAGCAGACTTTTTGCCTTCCACAACTTGTTTGGCTGCTGTGCTTCTTGGGCAGGGATGCATGAGAAGCGCTCTGGTCCCTGCCAGGCGCTTGTGTTACCTGCAGGGAGAGCTGAGAAGTGGCAGCTGCGGCTGGCAGCATGGTGGAGCATGAGCAGCCGGCTCCCAGGCCAAATGGCCCAAAGAAATGGTGGCAAGGGGCGGTGCTGAGAAGTGCAGAGGAAGGCAAAAAACCGCCGGGGACCAGTGCCAATGTGCCCCGGGGGAAAAAGTTCCTTGCTGAGCCCAGTGCTGGCCATGGGCTGTTCCCTGAGCATGTGAGCCAGACCTGGCTCCTTGTCCCACAGGCTGCTCATGCTTCCCAGGAGCTGCCCAAGCCCTATCCTCCCTTGAGCTGGAGCTATGTCGCGGACTTGACAGCGTGCCCAAGTGCCTCTGAGCTGATGGAGCTTGTGGGCAAGAATCCTTGCTGTCCCTGTGTAGGACACCAGTGGGTGTTCCAAAGCACTGCAAGCCCTTGCAAGCCCTTGCAAGCCCTCGACATCCTATCTCTTACGGCTCCTGAGCGTTGCTCTGTAGGAGATGAGGATGGTGAGCTGTGCAGTGCTCCTCAAGAAGGAATTGCCTTGGTCTTGCCACTGCTATCCAGTTGAAAAGGATTTGCATCCATGAGCCGAGCTTGGAAGGTGGCCCTGCCAGCAGATTGTCTTGCAGCGGAGAACCTCCAGCAGCCTCATGCAAGGTTTTCTTCCCTCAGCCCCTGGCCTGTGATTCCAGCAGCTCCTCAAGTGCTTCCTGTCAGATGTGCTGGGGCTGCCCCCGGGCCAGCTCTGGCAGTGGACACGGGAGGCTGCTCCTCTGGATCCTGCGTGGGGCCTGGTGACCACTGCGTTGCCGGGTGCTGGCATTGTGACATGGGGGTGACACAGCCGCACATGTGCAGCCCTTTGGAGGAAGCCTTTGGGGTGCTGGCTCCAAATCAGTCCCTGTAGCTACAAAATAGGGGAGTAAGCAACCTCATAGAGTCCCTTTTTTGCAAAAAGACAGTGTGGATTTGTTGCCAGTGCAGCCTTCCTTCCAGTAGCAATACTGCCTGTAGTATCATGTATGGAGGCCTCAGGGCTCGCTCAGGGCTTGTCACGCAGAACTGCAGGCCTGACAGAGCAGAACTGCTCTCCTCTCCTCTCCTCTCCTCTCCTGTCCTCTCCTCTCCTCTCCTCTCCTCTTCTCTTCTCTCCTGTCCGCCAGTCCAATATCTAAGAGAATGTTTGCCTGAGAGGACAGAGGGTTTTCAGTTCCAAAATCAATTTCAAGGACACATAACACAATGAATTTTATTTTATTTTGTTGTTAATTTAGTAATTTTCTTGATTTTATGTTAATTCATGTGATGTTTCTTCGTGTCATTTTTTTTCCCTTTGTGACTCTGTTTCAGAACCCAGGCTCACAAGCATTAGCTCAAGCCCAAGTGTAGCCAGGAGTAGGCTGAGGCATTCTTCAGTTTAGCCTGAGAAAAGATCCCTTGCAGGCTGGCAAAGGCAAGTCCCAGAGCTGCAGAGAGCAGCAGCAGGAATAGAGGCCAAGCTGTCCGCGGTTCCTGCAGAGGGAGAACCTTGACAAGGAGTTGTGGGACTGACCATGCACAAAAGAGGAGGAAGAAGAAGAAGAAGAAGAAGAAGAAGAAGAAGAAGAAGAGGAAGAAGAGGAAGAAGAGGTGAGTGGTACCGTGGCATCTCTTCCAAAGCGTGACATGTAGCGATGACGAGCAGACTTTTTGCCTTCCACAACTTGTTTGGCTGCTGTGCTTCTTGGGCAGGGATGCATGAGAAGCGCTCTGGTCCCTGCCAGGCGCTTGTGTTACCTGCAGGGAGAGCTGAGAAGTGGCAGCTGCGGCTGGCAGCATGGTGGAGCATGAGCAGCCGGCTCCCAGGCCAAATGGCCCAAAGAAATGGTGGCAAGGGGCGGTGCTGAGAACTGCAGAGGAAGGCAAAAAACCGCCGGGGACCAGTGCCAATGTGCCCCGGGGGAAAAAGTTCCTTGCTGAGCCCAGTGCTGGCCATGGGCTGTTCCCTGAGCATGTGAGCCAGACCTGGCTCCTTGTCCCACAGGCTGCTCATGCTTCCCAGGAGCTGCCCAAGCCCTATCCTCCCTTGAGCTGGAGCTATGTCGCGGACTTGCCAGAGTGCCCAAGTGCCTCTGAGCTAATGGAGCTTGTGGGCAAGAATCCTTGCTGTCCCTGTGTAGGACACCAGTGGGTGTTCCAAAGCACTGCAAGCCCTTGCAAGCCCTCGACATCCTATCTCTTACGGCTCCTGAGTGTTGCTGTGTAGGAGATGAGGATGGTGAGCTGTGCAGTGCTCCTCAAGAAGGAATTGCCTTGGTCTTGCCACTGCTATGCAGTTGAAAAGGATTTGCATCCATGAGCCGAGCTTGGAAGGTGGCCCTGCCAGCAGATTGTCTTGCAGCGGAGAACCTCCAGCAGCCTCATGCAAGGTTTTCTTCCCTCAGCCCCTGGCCTGTGATTCCAGCAGCTCCTCAAGTGCTTCCTGTCAGATGTGCTGGGGCTGCCCCCGGGCCAGCTCTGGCAGTGGACACGGGAGGCTGCTCGTCTGGATCCTGCGTGGGGCCTGGTGACCACTGCGTTGCCGGGTGCTGGCATTGTGACATGGGGGTGACACAGCCGCACATGTGCAGCCCTTTGGAGGAAGCTTTTGGGGTGCTGGCTCCAAATCAGTCCCTGTAGCTACAAAATAGGGGAGTAAGCAACCTCATAGAGTCCCTTTTTTGCAAAAAGACAGTGTGGATTTGTTGCCAGTGCAGCCTTCCTTCCAGTAGCAATACTGCCTGTAGTATCATGTATGGAGGCCTCAGGGCTCGCTCAGGGCTTGTCACGCAGAACTGCAGGCCTGAAAGAGCAGAACTGCTCTCCTCTCCTCTCCTCTCCTCTCCTGTCCTCTCCTCTCCTCTCCTCTCCTCTTCTCTTCTCTCCTGTCCGCCAGTCCAATATCTAAGAGAATGTTTGCCTGAGAGGACAGAGGGTTTTCAGTTCCAAAATCAATTTCAAGGACACATAACACAATGAATTTTATTTTATTTTGTTGTTAATTTATTAATTTTCTTGATTTTATGTTAATTCATGTGATGTTTCTTCGTGTCATTTTTTTCCCTTTGTGACTCTGTTTCAGAACCCAGGCTCACAAGCATTAGCTCAAGCCCAAGTGTAGCCAGGAGTAGGCTGAGGCATTCTTCAGTTTAGCCTGAGAAAAGATCCCTTGCAGGCTGGCAAAGGCAAGTCCCAGAGCTGCAGAGAGCAGCAGCAGGAATAGAGGCCAAGCTGTCCGCGGTTCCTGCAGAGGGAGAACCTTGACAAGGAGTTGTGGGACTGACCATGCACAAAAGAGGAGGAAGAAGAAGAAGAAGAAGAAGAGGAAGAAGAGGAAGAAGAGGAAGAAGAGGAAGAAGAGGTGAGTGGTACCGTGGCATCTCTTCCAAAGCGTGACATGTAGCGATGACGAGCAGACTTTTTGCCTTCCACAACTTGTTTGGCTGCTGTGCTTCTTGGGCAGGGATGCATGAGAAGCGCTCTGGTCCCTGCCAGGCGCTTGTGTTACCTGCAGGGAGAGCTGAGAAGTGGCAGCTGCGGCTGCCAGCATGGTGGAGCATGAGCAGCCGGCTCCCAGGCCAAATGGCCCAAAGAAATGGTGGCAAGGGGCGGTGCTGAGAACTGCAGAGGAAGGCAAAAATCCGCCGGGGACCAGTGCCAATGTGCCCCGGGGGAAAAAGTTTCTTGCTGAGCCCAGTGCTGGCCATGGGCTGTTCCCTGAGCATGTGAGCCAGACCTGGCTCCTTGTCCCACAGGCTGCTCGTGCTTCCCAGGAGCTGCCCAAGCCCTATCCTCCCTTGAGCTGGAGCTATGTCGCGGACTTGACAGCGTGCCCAAGTGCCTCTGAGCTGATGGAGCTTGTGGGCAAGAATCCTTGCTGTCCCTGTGTAGGACACCAGTGGGTGTTCCAAAGCACTGCAAGCCCTTGCAAGCCCTTGCAAGCCCTCGACATCCTATCTCTTACGGCTCCTGAGCGTTGCTGTGTAGGAGATGAGGATGGTGAGCTGTGCAGTGCTCCTCAAGAAGGAATTGCCTTGGTCTTGCCACTGCTATCCAGTTGAAAAGGATTTGCATCCATGAGCCGAGCTTGGAAGGTGGCCCTGCCAGCAGATTGTCTTGCAGCGGAGAACCTCCAGCAGCCTCATGCAAGGTTTTCTTCCCTCAGCCCCTGGCCTGTGATTCCAGCAGCTCCTCAAGTGCTTCCTGTCAGATGTGCTGGGGCTGCCCCCGGGCCAGCTCTGGCAGTGGACACGGGAGGCTGCTCCTTTGGATCCTGCGTGGGGCCTGGTGACCACTGCGTTGCCGGGTGCTGGCATTGTGACATGGGGGTGACACAGCCGCACATGTGCAGCCCTTTGGAGGAAGCCTTTGGGGTGCTGGCTCCAAATCAGTCCCTGTAGCTACAAAATAGGGGAGTAAGCAACCTAATAGAGTCCCTTTTTTGCAAAAAGACAGTGTGGATTTGTTGCCAGTGCAGCCTTCCTTCCAGTAGCAATACTGCCTGTAGTATCATGTATGGAGGCCTCAGGGCTCGCTCAGGGCTTGTCACGCAGAACTGCAGGCCTGACAGAGCAGAAGTGCTCTCCTCTCCTCTCCTCTCCTCTCCTCTCCTCTCCTCTCCTCTCTCTCCTCTCCTCTCCTCTCCTCTCCTCTTCTCTTCTCTCCTGTCCGCCAGTCCAATATCTAAGAGAATGTTTGCCTGAGAGGACAGAGGGTTTTCAGTTCCAAAATCAATTTCAAGGACACATAACACAATGAATTTTATTTTATTTTGTTGTTAATTTATTAATTTTCTTGATTTTATGTTAATTCATGTGATGTTTCTTCGTGTCATTTTTTTCCCTTTGTGACTCTGTTTCAGAACCCAGGCTCACAAGCATTAGCTCAAGCCCAAGTGTAGCCAGGAGTAGGCTGAGGCATTCTTCAGTTTAGCCTGAGAAAAGATCCCTTGCAGGCTGGCAAAGGCAAGTCCCAGAGCTGCAGAGAGCAGCAGCAGGAATAGAGGCCAAGCTGTCCGCGGTTCCTGCAGAGGGAGAACCTTGACAAGGAGTTGTGGGACTGACCATGCACAAAAGAGGAGGAAGAAGAAGAAGAAGAAGAAGAGGAAGAAGAGGAAGAAGAGGAAGAAGAGGAAGAAGAGGTGAGTGGTACCGTGGCATCTCTTCCAAAGCGTGACATGTAGCGATGACGAGCAGACTTTTTGCCTTCCACAACTTGTTTGGCTGCTGTGCTTCTTGGGCAGGGATGCATGAGAAGCGCTCTGGTCCCTGCCAGGCGCTTGTGTTACCTGCAGGGAGAGCTGAGAAGTGGCAGCTGCGGCTGCCAGCATGGTGGAGCATGAGCAGCCGGCTCCCAGGCCAAATGGCCCAAAGAAATGGTGGCAAGGGGCGGTGCTGAGAACTGCAGAGGAAGGCAAAAAACCGCCGGGGACCAGTGCCAATGTGCCACGGGGGAAAAAGTTCCTTGCTGAGCCCAGTGCTGGCCATGGGCTGTTCCCTGAGCATGTGAGCCAGACCTGGCTCCTTGTCCCACAGGCTGCTCATGCTTCCCAGGAGCTGCCCAAGCCCTATCCTCCCTTGAGCTGGAGCTATGTCGCGGACTTGACAGCGTGCCCAAGTGCCTCTGAGCTGATGGAGCTTGTGGGCAAGAATCCTTGCTGTCCCTGTGTAGGACACCAGTGGGTGTTCCAAAGCACTGCAAGCCCTTGCAAGCCCTTGCAAGCCCTCGACATCCTATCTCTTACGGCTCCTGAGCGTTGCTGTGTAGGAGATGAGGATGGTGAGCTGTGCAGTGCTCCTCAAGAAGGAATTGCCTTGGTCTTGCCACTGCTATCCAGTTGAAAAGGATTTGCATCCATGAGCCGAGCTTGGAAGGTGGCCCTGCCAGCAGATTGTCTTGCAGCGGAGAACCTCCAGCAGCCTCATGCAAGGTTTTCTTCCCTCAGCCCCTGGCCTGTGATTCCAGCAGCTCCTCAAGTGCTTCCTGTCAGATGTGCTGGGGCTGCCCCCGGGCCAGCTCTGGCAGTGGACACGGGAGGCTGCTCCTTTGGATCCTGCGTGGGGCCTGGTGACCACTGCGTTGCCGGGTGCTGGCATTGTGACATGGGGGTGACACAGCCGCACATGTGCAGCCCTTTGGAGGAAGCCTTTGGGGTGCTGGCTCCAAATCAGTCCCTGTAGCTACAAAATAGGGGAGTAAGCAACCTAATAGAGTCCCTTTTTTGCAAAAAGACAGTGTGGATTTGTTGCCAGTGCAGCCTTCCTTCCAGTAGCAATACTGCCTGTAGTATCATGTATGGAGGCCTCAGGGCTCGCTCAGGGCTTGTCACGCAGAACTGCAGGCCTGAAAGAGCAGAACTGCTCTCCTCTCCTCTCCTCTCCTCTCCTGTCCTCTCCTCTCCTCTCCTCTCCTCTTCTCTTCTCTCCTGTCCGCCAGTCCAATATCTAAGAGACAGTTTGCCTGAAAGGACAGAGGGTTTTCAGTTCCAAAATCAATTTCAAGGACACAGAACACAATGAATTTTATTTTATTTTGTTGTTAATTTATTAATTTTCTCAATTATTATGTTAATTCATGTGATGTTTCTTCGTGTCATTTTTTTTCCCTTTGTGACTCTGTTTCAGAACCCAGGCTCACAAGCATTAGCTCAAGCCCAAGTGTAGCCAGGAGTAGGCTGAGGCATTCTTCTGTTTAGCCTGAGAAAAGATCCCTTGCAGGCTGGCAAAGGCAAGTCCCAGAGCTGCAGAGAGCAGCAGCAGGAACAGAGGCCAAGCTGTCCACGGTTCCTGCAGAGGGAGAACCTTGGCAAGGAGTTGTGGGACTGACCATGCACAAAAGAGGAGGTAGAAGAAGAAGAAGAAGAAGAAGAGGAAGAAGAGGAAGAAGAGGAAGAAGAGGTGAGTGGTACCGTGGCATCTCTTCCAAAGCGTGACATGTAGCGATGACGAGCAGACTTTTTGCCTTCCACAACTTGTTTGGCTGCTGTGCTTCTTGGGCAGGGATGCATGAGAAGCGCTCTGGTCCCTGCCAGGCGCTTGTGTTACCTGCAGGGAGAGCTGAGAAGTGGCAGCTGCGGCTGCCAGCATGGTGGAGCATGAGCAGCCGGCTCCCAGGCCAAATGGCCCAAAGAAATGGTGGCAAGGGGCGGTGCTGAGAACTGCAGAGGAAGGCAAAAAACCGCCGGGGACCAGTGCCAATGTGCCCCGGGGGAAAAAGTTCCTTGCTGAGCCCAGTGCTGGCCATGGGCTGTTCCCTGAGCATGTGAGCCAGACCTGGCTCCTTGTCCCACAGGCTGCTCATGCTTCCCAGGAGCTGCCCAAGCCCTATCCTCCCTTGAGCTGGAGCTATGTCGCGGAATTGCCAGAGTGCCCAACTGCCTCTGAGCTGATGGAGCTTGTGGGCAAGAATCCTTGCTGTCCCTGTGTAGGACACCAGTGGGTGTTCCAAAGCACTGCAAGCCCTTGCAAGCCCTTGCAAGCCCTCGACATCCTATCTCTTACGGCTCCTGAGCGTTGCTGTGTAGGAGATGAGGATGGTGAGCTCTGCAGTGCTCCTCAAGAAGGAATTGCCTTGGTCTTGCCACTGCTATCCAGTTGAAAAGGATTTGCATCCATGAGCCGAGCTTGGAAGGTGGCCCTGCCAGCACATTGTCTTGCAGCGGAGAACCTCCAGCAGCCTCATGCAAGGTTTTCTTCCCTCAGCCCCTGGCCTGTGATTCCAGCAGCTCCTCAAGTGCTTCCTGTCAGATGTGCTGGGGCTGCCCCTGGGCCAGCTCTGGCAGTGGACATGGGAGGCTGCTCCTCTGGATCCTGCGTGGGGCCTGGTGACCACTGCGTTGCCGGGTGCTGGCATTGTGACATGGGGGTGACACAGCCACATATGTGCAGCCCTTTGGAGGAAGCCTTTGGGGTGCTGGCTCCAAATCAGTCCCTGTAGCTACAAAATAGGGGAGTAAGCAACCTAATAGAGTCCCTTTTTTGCAAAAAGACAGTGTGGATTTGTTGCCAGTGCAGCCTTCCTTCCAGTAGCAATACTGCCTGTAGTATCATGTCTGGAGGCCTCAGGGATCGCTCAGGGCTTGTCACGCAGAACTGCAGGCCTGACAGAGCAGAACTGCTCTCCTCTCCTCTCCTCTCCTCTCCTCTCCTCTTCTCTCCTCTCCTGACCGCCAGTCCAATATCTGAGAGACTGTTTGCCTGAAAGGACAGAGGGTTTTCAGTTCCAAAATCAATTTCAAGGACACATAACACAATGAATTTTATTTTATTTTGTTGTTAATTTAGTAATTTTCTTGATTTTATGTTAATTCATGTGATGTTTCTTCGTGTCATTTTTTTTCCCTTTGTGACTCTGTTTCAGAACCCAGGCTCACAAGCATTAGCTCAAGCCCAAGTGTAGCCAGGAGTAGGCTGAGGCATTCTTCAGTTTAGCCTGAGAAAAGATCCCTTGCAGGCTGGCAAAGGCAAGTCCCAGAGCTGCAGAGAGCAGCAGCAGGAATAGAGGCCAAGCTGTCCGCGGTTCCTGCAGAGGGAGAACCTTGACAAGGAGTTGTGGGACTGACCATGCACAAAAGAGGAGGAAGAAGAAGAAGAAGAAGAAGAAGAAGAAGAAGAAGAAGAGGAAGAAGAGGAAGAAGAGGTGAGTGGTACCGTGGCATCTCTTCCAAAGCGTGACATGTAGCGATGACGAGCAGACTTTTTGCCTTCCACAACTTGTTTGGCTGCTGTGCTTCTTGGGCAGGGATGCATGAGAAGCGCTCTGGTCCCTGCCAGGCGCTTGTGTTACCTGCAGGGAGAGCTGAGAAGTGGCAGCTGCGGCTGGCAGCATGGTGGAGCATGAGCAGCCGGCTCCCAGGCCAAATGGCCCAAAGAAATGGTGGCAAGGGGCAGTGCTGAGAACTGCAGAGGAAGGCAAAAAACCGCCGGGGACCAGTGCCAATGTGCCCCGGGGGAAAAAGTTCCTTGCTGAGCCCAGTGCTGGCCATGGGCTGTTCCCTGAGCATGTGAGCCAGACCTGGCTCCTTGTCCCACAGGCTGCTCATGCTTCCCAGGAGCTGCCCAAGCCCTATCCTCCCTTGAGCTGGAGCTATGTCGCGGACTTGCCAGAGTGCCCAAGTGCCTCTGAGCTAATGGAGCTTGTGGGCAAGAATCCTTGCTGTCCCTGTGTAGGACACCAGTGGGTGTTCCAAAGCACTGCAAGCCCTTGCAAGCCCTCGACATCCTATCTCTTACGGCTCCTGAGTGTTGCTGTGTAGGAGATGAGGATGGTGAGCTGTGCAGTGCTCCTCAAGAAGGAATTGCCTTGGTCTTGCCACTGCTATGCAGTTGAAAAGGATTTGCATCCATGAGCCGAGCTTGGAAGGTGGCCCTGCCAGCAGATTGTCTTGCAGCGGAGAACCTCCAGCAGCCTCATGCAAGGTTTTCTTCCCTCAGCCCCTGGCCTGTGATTCCAGCAGCTCCTCAAGTGCTTCCTGTCAGATGTGCTGGGGCTGCCCCCGGGCCAGCTCTGGCAGTGGACACGGGAGGCTGCTCGTCTGGATCCTGCGTGGGGCCTGGTGACCACTGCGTTGCCGGGTGCTGGCATTGTGACATGGGGGTGACACAGCCGCACATGTGCAGCCCTTTGGAGGAAGCTTTTGGGGTGCTGGCTCCAAATCAGTCCCTGTAGCTACAAAATAGGGGAGTAAGCAACCTCATAGAGTCCCTTTTTTGCAAAAAGACAGTGTGGATTTGTTGCCAGTGCAGCCTTCCTTCCAGTAGCAATACTGCCTGTAGTATCATGTATGGAGGCCTCAGGGCTCGCTCAGGGCTTGTCACGCAGAACTGCAGGCCTGAAAGAGCAGAACTGCTCTCCTCTCCTCTCCTCTCCTCTCCTGTCCTCTCCTCTCCTCTCCTCTCCGCCAGTCCAATATCTAAGAGAATGTTTGCCTGAGAGGACAGAGGGTTTTCAGTTCCAAAATCAATTTCAAGGACACATAACACAATGAATTTTATTTTATTTTGTTGTTAATTTATTAATTTTCTTGATTTTATGTTAATTCATGTGATGTTTCTTCGTGTCATTTTTTTCCCTTTGTGACTCTGTTTCAGAACCCAGGCTCACAAGCATTAGCTCAAGCCCAAGTGTAGCCAGGAGTAGGCTGAGGCATTCTTCAGTTTAGCCTGAGAAAAGATCCCTTGCAGGCTGGCAAAGGCAAGTCCCAGAGCTGCAGAGAGCAGCAGCAGGAATAGAGGCCAAGCTGTCCGCGGTTCCTGCAGAGGGAGAACCTTGACAAGGAGTTGTGGGACTGACCATGCACAAAAGAGGAGGAAGAAGAAGAAGAAGAAGAAGAGGAAGAAGAGGAAGAAGAGGAAGAAGAGGAAGAAGAGGTGAGTGGTACCGTGGCATCTCTTCCAAAGCGTGACATGTAGCGATGACGAGCAGACTTTTTGCCTTCCACAACTTGTTTGGCTGCTGTGCTTCTTGGGCAGGGATGCATGAGAAGCGCTCTGGTCCCTGCCAGGCGCTTGTGTTACCTGCAGGGAGAGCTGAGAAGTGGCAGCTGCGGCTGCCAGCATGGTGGAGCATGAGCAGCCGGCTCCCAGGCCAAATGGCCCAAAGAAATGGTGGCAAGGGGCGGTGCTGAGAACTGCAGAGGAAGGCAAAAATCCGCCGGGGACCAGTGCCAATGTGCCCCGGGGGAAAAAGTTTCTTGCTGAGCCCAGTGCTGGCCATGGGCTGTTCCCTGAGCATGTGAGCCAGACCTGGCTCCTTGTCCCACAGGCTGCTCGTGCTTCCCAGGAGCTGCCCAAGCCCTATCCTCCCTTGAGCTGGAGCTATGTCGCGGACTTGACAGCGTGCCCAAGTGCCTCTGAGCTGATGGAGCTTGTGGGCAAGAATCCTTGCTGTCCCTGTGTAGGACACCAGTGGGTGTTCCAAAGCACTGCAAGCCCTTGCAAGCCCTTGCAAGCCCTCGACATCCTATCTCTTACGGCTCCTGAGCGTTGCTGTGTAGGAGATGAGGATGGTGAGCTGTGCAGTGCTCCTCAAGAAGGAATTGCCTTGGTCTTGCCACTGCTATCCAGTTGAAAAGGATTTGCATCCATGAGCCGAGCTTGGAAGGTGGCCCTGCCAGCAGATTGTCTTGCAGCGGAGAACCTCCAGCAGCCTCATGCAAGGTTTTCTTCCCTCAGCCCCTGGCCTGTGATTCCAGCAGCTCCTCAAGTGCTTCCTGTCAGATGTGCTGGGGCTGCCCCCGGGCCAGCTCTGGCAGTGGACACGGGAGGCTGCTCCTTTGGATCCTGCGTGGGGCCTGGTGACCACTGCGTTGCCGGGTGCTGGCATTGTGACATGGGGGTGACACAGCCGCACACGTGCAGCCCTTTGGAGGAAGCCTTTGGGGTGCTGGCTCCAAATCAGTCCCTGTAGCTACAAAATAGGGGAGTAAGCAACCTAATAGAGTCCCTTTTTTGCAAAAAGACAGTGTGGATTTGTTGCCAGTGCAGCCTTCCTTCCAGTAGCAATACTGCCTGTAGTATCATGTATGGAGGCCTCAGGGCTCGCTCAGGGCTTGTCACGCAGAACTGCAGGCCTGACAGAGCAGAAGTGCTCTCCTCTCCTCTCCTCTCCTCTCCTCTCCTCTCCTCTCCTCTCTCTCCTCTCCTCTCCTCTCCTCTCCTCTTCTCTTCTCTCCTGTCCGCCAGTCCAATATCTAAGAGAATGTTTGCCTGAGAGGACAGAGGGTTTTCAGTTCCAAAATCAATTTCAAGGACACATAACACAATGAATTTTATTTTATTTTGTTGTTAATTTATTAATTTTCTTGATTTTATGTTAATTCATGTGATGTTTCTTCGTGTCATTTTTTTCCCTTTGTGACTCTGTTTCAGAACCCAGGCTCACAAGCATTAGCTCAAGCCCAAGTGTAGCCAGGAGTAGGCTGAGGCATTCTTCAGTTTAGCCTGAGAAAAGATCCCTTGCAGGCTGGCAAAGGCAAGTCCCAGAGCTGCAGAGAGCAGCAGCAGGAATAGAGGCCAAGCTGTCCGCGGTTCCTGCAGAGGGAGAACCTTGACAAGGAGTTGTGGGACTGACCATGCACAAAAGAGGAGGAAGAAGAAGAAGAAGAAGAAGAGGAAGAAGAGGAAGAAGAGGAAGAAGAGGAAGAAGAGGTGAGTGGTACCGTGGCATCTCTTCCAAAGCGTGACATGTAGCGATGACGAGCAGACTTTTTGCCTTCCACAACTTGTTTGGCTGCTGTGCTTCTTGGGCAGGGATGCATGAGAAGCGCTCTGGTCCCTGCCAGGCGCTTGTGTTACCTGCAGGGAGAGCTGAGAAGTGGCAGCTGCGGCTGCCAGCATGGTGGAGCATGAGCAGCCGGCTCCCAGGCCAAATGGCCCAAAGAAATGGTGGCAAGGGGCGGTGCTGAGAACTGCAGAGGAAGGCAAAAAACCGCCGGGGACCAGTGCCAATGTGCCACGGGGGAAAAAGTTCCTTGCTGAGCCCAGTGCTGGCCATGGGCTGTTCCCTGAGCATGTGAGCCAGACCTGGCTCCTTGTCCCACAGGCTGCTCATGCTTCCCAGGAGCTGCCCAAGCCCTATCCTCCCTTGAGCTGGAGCTATGTCGCGGACTTGACAGCGTGCCCAAGTGCCTCTGAGCTGATGGAGCTTGTGGGCAAGAATCCTTGCTGTCCCTGTGTAGGACACCAGTGGGTGTTCCAAAGCACTGCAAGCCCTTGCAAGCCCTTGCAAGCCCTCGACATCCTATCTCTTACGGCTCCTGAGCGTTGCTGTGTAGGAGATGAGGATGGTGAGCTGTGCAGTGCTCCTCAAGAAGGAATTGCCTTGGTCTTGCCACTGCTATCCAGTTGAAAAGGATTTGCATCCATGAGCCGAGCTTGGAAGGTGGCCCTGCCAGCAGATTGTCTTGCAGCGGAGAACCTCCAGCAGCCTCATGCAAGGTTTTCTTCCCTCAGCCCCTGGCCTGTGATTCCAGCAGCTCCTCAAGTGCTTCCTGTCAGATGTGCTGGGGCTGCCCCCGGGCCAGCTCTGGCAGTGGACACGGGAGGCTGCTCCTTTGGATCCTGCGTGGGGCCTGGTGACCACTGCGTTGCCGGGTGCTGGCATTGTGACATGGGGGTGACACAGCCGCACATGTGCAGCCCTTTGGAGGAAGCCTTTGGGGTGCTGGCTCCAAATCAGTCCCTGTAGCTACAAAATAGGGGAGTAAGCAACCTAATAGAGTCCCTTTTTTGCAAAAAGACAGTGTGGATTTGTTGCCAGTGCAGCCTTCCTTCCAGTAGCAATACTGCCTGTAGTATCATGTATGGAGGCCTCAGGGCTCGCTCAGGGCTTGTCACGCAGAACTGCAGGCCTGAAAGAGCAGAACTGCTCTCCTCTCCTCTCCTCTCCTCTCCTGTCCTCTCCTCTCCTCTCCTCTCCTCTTCTCTTCTCTCCTGTCCGCCAGTCCAATATCTAAGAGACAGTTTGCCTGAAAGGACAGAGGGTTTTCAGTTCCAAAATCAATTTCAAGGACACAGAACACAATGAATTTTATTTTATTTTGTTGTTAATTTATTAATTTTCTCAATTATTATGTTAATTCATGTGATGTTTCTTCGTGTCATTTTTTTTCCCTTTGTGACTCTGTTTCAGAACCCAGGCTCACAAGCATTAGCTCAAGCCCAAGTGTAGCCAGGAGTAGGCTGAGGCATTCTTCTGTTTAGCCTGAGAAAAGATCCCTTGCAGGCTGGCAAAGGCAAGTCCCAGAGCTGCAGAGAGCAGCAGCAGGAACAGAGGCCAAGCTGTCCACGGTTCCTGCAGAGGGAGAACCTTGGCAAGGAGTTGTGGGACTGACCATGCACAAAAGAGGAGGTAGAAGAAGAAGAAGAAGAAGAAGAGGAAGAAGAGGAAGAAGAGGAAGAAGAGGTGAGTGGTACCGTGGCATCTCTTCCAAAGCGTGACATGTAGCGATGACGAGCAGACTTTTTGCCTTCCACAACTTGTTTGGCTGCTGTGCTTCTTGGGCAGGGATGCATGAGAAGCGCTCTGGTCCCTGCCAGGCGCTTGTGTTACCTGCAGGGAGAGCTGAGAAGTGGCAGCTGCGGCTGCCAGCATGGTGGAGCATGAGCAGCCGGCTCCCAGGCCAAATGGCCCAAAGAAATGGTGGCAAGGGGCGGTGCTGAGAACTGCAGAGGAAGGCAAAAAACCGCCGGGGACCAGTGCCAATGTGCCCCGGGGGAAAAAGTTCCTTGCTGAGCCCAGTGCTGGCCATGGGCTGTTCCCTGAGCATGTGAGCCAGACCTGGCTCCTTGTCCCACAGGCTGCTCATGCTTCCCAGGAGCTGCCCAAGCCCTATCCTCCCTTGAGCTGGAGCTATGTCGCGGAATTGCCAGAGTGCCCAACTGCCTCTGAGCTGATGGAGCTTGTGGGCAAGAATCCTTGCTGTCCCTGTGTAGGACACCAGTGGGTGTTCCAAAGCACTGCAAGCCCTTGCAAGCCCTTGCAAGCCCTCGACATCCTATCTCTTACGGCTCCTGAGCGTTGCTGTGTAGGAGATGAGGATGGTGAGCTCTGCAGTGCTCCTCAAGAAGGAATTGCCTTGGTCTTGCCACTGCTATCCAGTTGAAAAGGATTTGCATCCATGAGCCGAGCTTGGAAGGTGGCCCTGCCAGCACATTGTCTTGCAGCGGAGAACCTCCAGCAGCCTCATGCAAGGTTTTCTTCCCTCAGCCCCTGGCCTGTGATTCCAGCAGCTCCTCAAGTGCTTCCTGTCAGATGTGCTGGGGCTGCCCCTGGGCCAGCTCTGGCAGTGGACATGGGAGGCTGCTCCTCTGGATCCTGCGTGGGGCCTGGTGACCACTGCGTTGCCGGGTGCTGGCATTGTGACATGGGGGTGACACAGCCACATATGTGCAGCCCTTTGGAGGAAGCCTTTGGGGTGCTGGCTCCAAATCAGTCCCTGTAGCTACAAAATAGGGGAGTAAGCAACCTAATAGAGTCCCTTTTTTGCAAAAAGACAGTGTGGATTTGTTGCCAGTGCAGCCTTCCTTCCAGTAGCAATACTGCCTGTAGTATCATGTCTGGAGGCCTCAGGGATCGCTCAGGGCTTGTCACGCAGAACTGCAGGCCTGACAGAGCAGAACTGCTCTCCTCTCCTCTCCTCTCCTCTCCTCTCCTCTTCTCTCCTCTCCTGACCGCCAGTCCAATATCTGAGAGACTGTTTGCCTGAAAGGACAGAGGGTTTTCAGTTCCAAAATCAATTTCAAGGACACAGAACACAATTAATTTTATTTTATTTTATCGTTAATTCATTAACTTTCTTGATTTTATGTTAATTCATGTGATGTTTCTTCGTGTCATTTTTTTTCCCTTTGTGACTCTGTTTCAGAACCCAGGCTCACAAGCATTAGCTCAAGCCCAAGTGTAGCCAGGAGTAGGCTGAGGCATTCTTCAGTTTAGCCTGAGAAAAGATCCCTTGCAGGCTGTCAAAGGCATGTCCCAGAGCTGCAGAGAGCAGCAGCAGGAATAGAGGCCAAGCTGTCCGCGGTTCCTGCAGAGGGAGAACCTTGACAAGGAGTTGTGGGACTGACCATGCACAAAAGAGGAGGAAGAAGAAGAAGAAGAAGAAGAGGAAGAAGAGGAAGAAGAGGTGAGTGGTACCGTGGCATCTCTTCCAAAGCGTGACATGTAGCGATGACGAGCAGACTTTTTGCCTTGCACAACTTGTTTGGCTGCTGTGCTTCTTGGGCAGGGATGCATGAGAAGCGCTCTGGTCCCTGCCAGGCGCTTGTGTTAGCTGCAGGGAGAGCTGAGAAGTGGCAGCTGCGGCTGCCAGCATGGTGGAGCATGAGCAGCCGGCTCCCAGGCCAAATGGCCCAAAGAAATGGTGGCAAGGGGCGGTGCTGAGAACTGCAGAGGAAGGCAAAAAACCGCCGGGGACCAGTGCCAATGTGCCCCGGGGGAAAAAGTTCCTTGCTGAGCCCAGTGCTGGCCATGGGCTGTTCCCTGAGCATGTGAGCCAGACCTGGCTCCTTGTCCCACAGGCTGCTCATGCTTCCCAGGAGCTGCCCAAGCCCTATCCTCCCTTGAGCTGGAGCTATGTCGCGGACTTGACAGCGTGCCCAAGTGCCTCTGAGCTGATGGAGCTTGTGGGCAAGAATCCTTGCTGTCCCTGTGTAGGACACCAGTGGGTGTTCCAAAGCACTGCAAGCCCTCGCAAGCCCTTGCAAGCCCTCGACATCCTATCTCTTACGGCTCCTGAGCGTTGCTGTGTAGGAGATGAGGATGGTGAGCTGTGCAGTGCTCCTCAAGAAGGAATTGCCTTGGTCTTGCCACTGCTATCCAGTTGAAAAGGATTTGCATCCATGAGCCGAGCTTGGAAGGTGGCCCTGCCAGCACATTGTCTTGCAGCGGAGAACCTCCAGCAGCCTCCTGCAAGGTTTTCTTCCCTCAGCCCCTGGCCTGTGATTCCAGCAGCTCCTCAAGTGCTTCCTGTCAGATGTGCTGGGGCTGCCCCCGGGCCAGCTCTGGCAGTGGACACGGGAGGCTGCTCCTCTGGATCCTGCGTGGGGCCTGGTGCCCACTGCGTTGCCGGGTGCTGGCATTGTGACATTGGGGTGACACAGCCGCATATGTGCAGCCCTTTGGAGGAAGCCTTTGGGGTGCTGGCTCCAAATCAGTCCCTGTACCTACAAAATAGGGGAGTAAGCAACCTAATAGAGTCCCTTTTTTGCAAAAAGACAGTGTGGATTTGTTGCCAGTGCAGCCTTACTTCCAGTAGCAATACTGCCTGTAGTATCATGTATGGAGGCCTCAGGGCTCGCTCAGGGCTTGTCACGCAGAACTGCAGGCCTGACAGAGCAGAACTGCTCTCCTCTCCTCTCCTCTCCTCTCCTCTCCTCTCCTCTCCTCTCCTCTCCTCTTCTCTCCTCTCCTGACCGCCAGTCCAATATCTGAGAGACTGTTTGCCTGAAAGGACAGAGGGTTTTCAGTTCCAAAATCAATTTCAAGGACACAGAACACAATGAATTTTATTTTATTTTGTTGTTAATTTAGTAATTTTCTTGATTTGATGTTAATTCATGTGATGTTTCTTCGTGTCATTTTTTTTCCCTTTGTGACTCTGTTTCAGAACCCAGGCTCACAAGCATTAGCTCAAGCCCAAGTGTAGCCAGGAGTAGGCTGAGGCATTCTTCAGTTTAGCCTGAGAAAAGATCCCTTGCAGGCTGGCAAAGGCAAGTCCCAGAGCTGCAGAGAGCAGCAGCAGGAATAGAGGCCAAGCTGTCCGCGGTTCCTGCAGAGGGAGAACCTTGACAAGGTGTTGTGGGACTGACCATGCACAAAAAAGGAGGAAGAAGAAGAAGAAGAAGAAGAAGAAGAAGAAGAAGAAGAAGAGGAAGAAGAGGAAGAAGAGGTGAGTGGTACCGTGGCATGTCTTCCTAAGCGTGACATGTAGCGATGACGAGCAGACTTTTTGCCTTGCACAACTTGTTTGGCTGCTGTGCTTCTTGGGCAGGGATGCATGAGAAGCGCTCTGGTCCCTGCCAGGCGCTTGTGTTACCTGCAGGGAGAGCTGAGAAGTGGCAGCTGCGGCTGGCAGCATGGTGGAGCATGAGCAGCTGGCTCCCAGGCCAAATGGCCCAAAGAAATGGTGGCAAGGGGCGGTGCTGAGAACTGCAGAGGAAGGCAAAAAACCGCCGGGGACCAGTGCCAATGTGCCCCGGGGGAAAAAGTTCCTTGCTGAGCCCAGTGCTGGCCATGGGCTGTTCCCTGAGCATGTAAGCCAGACCTGGCTCCTTGTCCCACAGGCTGCTCATGCTTCCCAGGAGCTGCCCAAGCCCTATCCTCCCTTGAGCTGGAGCTATCTGGCGGACTTGCCAGAGTGCCCAACTGCCTCTGAGCTGATGGAGCTTGTGGGCAAGAATCCTTGCTGTCCCTGTGTAGGACACCAGTGGGTGTTCCAAAGCACTGCAAGCCCTTGCAAGACTTTGCAAGCCCTCGACATCCTATCGCTTACGGCTCCTGAGCGTTGCACTGTAGGAGATGAGGATGGTGAGCTGTGCAGTGCTCCTCAAGAAGGAATTGCCTTGGTCTTGCCACTGCTATCCAGTTGAAAAGGATTTGCATCCATGAGCCGAGCTTGGAAGGTGGCCCTGCCAGCAGATTGTCTTGCAGCGGAGAACCTCCAGCAGCCTCATGCAAGGTTTTCTTCCCTCAGCCCCTGGCCTGTGATTCCAGCAGCTCCTCAAGTGCTTCCTGTCAGATGTGCTGGGGCTGCCCCCGGGCCAGCTCTGGCAGTGGACACGGGAGGCTGCTCGTCTGGATCCTGCGTGGGGCCTGGTGACCACTGCGTTGCCGGGTGCTGGCATTGTGACATGGGGGTGACACAGCCGCATATGTGCAGCCCTTTGGAGGAAGCCTTTGGGGTGCTGGCTCCAAATCAGTCCCTGTAGCTGCAAAATACGGGAGTAAGCAACCTCATAGAGTCCCTTTTTTGCAAAAAGACACTGTGGATTTGTTGCCAGTGCAGCCTTACTTCCAGTAGCAATACTGCCTGCGGTATCATGGATGGAGGCCTCAGGGCTCGCTCAGGGCTTGTCACGCAGAACTGCAGGCCTGACAGAGCAGAACTGTTCTCCTCTCCTCTCCTCTCCTCTCCTCTTGTCTTCTCTCCTGTGCGCCAGTCCAATATCTAAGAGACTGTTTGCCTGAAAGGACAGAGGGGTTTCAGTTCCAAAATCAATTTCAAGGACACATAACACAATGAATTTTATTTTATTTTGTTGTTAATTTATTAATTTTCTTGATTTGATGTTAATTCATGTGATGTTTCTTCGTGTCATTTTTTTTCCCTTTGTGACTCTGTTTCAGAAGCCAGGCTCACAAGCATTAGCTCAAGCCCAAGTGTAGCCAGGAGTAGGCTGAGGCATTCTTCAGTTTAGCCTGAGAAAAGATCCCTTGCAGGCTGGCAAAGGCAAGTCCCAGAGCTGCAGAGAGCAGCAGCAGGAATAGAGGCCAAGCTGTGCGCGGTTCCTGCAGAGGGAGAACCTTGACAAGGAGTTGTGGGACTGACCATGCACAAAAGAGGAGGAGGAAGAAGAAGAAGAAGAAGAAGAAGAAGAAGAAGAGGAAGAAGAGGAAGAAGAGGAAGAAGAGGTGAGTGGTACCGTGGCATCTCTTCCAAAGCGTGACATGTAGCGATGACGAGCAGACTTTTTGCCTTGCACAACTTGTTTGGCTGCTGTGCTTCTTGGGCAGGGATACATGAGAAGTGCTCTGGTCCCTGCCAGGCGCTTGTGTTACCTGCAGGGAGAGCTGAGAAGTGGCAGCTGCGGCTGCCAGCATGGTGGAGCATGAGCAGCCGGCTCCCAGGCCAAATGGCCCAAAGAAATGGTGGCAAGGGGCGGTGCTGAGAACTGCAGAGGAAGGCAAAAAACCGCCGGGGACCAGTGCCAATGTGCCCCGGGGGAAAAAGTTCCTTGCTGAGCCCAGTGCTGGCCATGGGCTGTTCCCTGAGCATGTGAGCCAGACCTGGCTCCTTGTCCCACAGGCTGCTCATGCTTCCCAGGAGCTGCCCAAGCCCTATCCTCCCTTGAGCTGGAGCTATGTCGCGGACTTGCCAGAGTGCCCAACTGCCTCTGAGCTGATGGAGCTTGTGGGCAAGAATCCTTGCTGTCCCTGTGTAGGACACCAGTGGGTGTTCCAAAGCACTGCAAGCCCTTGCAAGCCCTCGACATCCTATCTCTTACGGCTCCTGAGCGTTGCTCTGTGGGAGATGAGGATGGTGAGCTGTGCAGTGCTCCTCAAGAAGGAATTGCCTTGGTCTTGCCACTGCTATCCAGTTGAAAAGGATTTGCATCCATGAGCCGAGCTTGGAAGGTGGCCCTGCCAGCAGATTGTCTTGCAGCAGAGAACCTCCAGCAGCCTCCTGCAAGGTTTTCTTCCCTCAGCCCCTGGCCTGTGATTCCAGCAGCTCCTCAAGTGCTTCCTGTCAGATGTGCTGGGGCTGCCCCCGGGCCAGCTCTGGCAGTGGACACGGGAGGCTGCTCCTCTGGATCCTGCGTGGGGCCTCGTGACCACTGCGTTGCCGGGTGCTGGCATTGTGACATGGGGCTGACACAGCCGCATATGTGCAGCCCTTTGGAGGAAGCCTTTGGGGTGCTGGCTCCAAATCAGTCCCTGTAGCTACAAAATAGGGGAGTAAGCAACCTAATAGAGTCCCTTTTTTGCAAAAAGACAGTGTGGATTTGTTGCCAGTGCAGCCTTACTTCCAGTAGCAATACTGCCTGTAGTATCATGTATGGAGGCCTCAGGGCTCGCTCAGGGCTTGTCACGCAGAACTGCAGGCCTGAAAGAGCAGAACTGCTCTCCTCTCCTCTCCTCTCCTCTCCTCTCCTCTCCTCTCCTCTCCTCTCCTCTCCTCTCCTCTCCTCTCTTCTTCTCTCCTGTCCGCCAGTCCAATATCTAAGAGACTGTTTGCCTGAAATGACAGAGGGGTTTCAGTTCCAAAATCAATTTCAAGGACACATAACACAATGAATTTTATTTTATTTTGTTGTTAATTTATTAATTTTCTTGATTTTATGTTAATTCATGTGATGTTTCTTCGTGTCATTTTTTTTCCCTTTGTGACTCTGTTTCAGAACCCAGGCTCACAAGCATTAGCTCAAGCCCAAGTGTAGCCAGGAGTAGGCTGAGGCATTCTTCAGTTTAGCCTGAGAAAAGATCCCTTGCAGGCTGGCAAAGGCAAGTCCCAGAGCTGCAGAGAGCAGCAGCAGGAATAGAGGCCAAGCTGTCCGCGGTTCCTGCAGAGGGAGAACCTTGACAAGGAGTTGTGGGACTGACCATGCACAAAAGAGGAGGAGAAAGAAGAAGAAGAAGAAGAGGAAGAAGAGGAAGAAGAGGTGAGTGGTACCGTGGCATCTCTTCCAAAGCGTGACATGTAGCGATGACGAGCAGACTTTTTGCCTTCCACAACTTGTTTGGCTGCTGTGCTTCTTGGGCAGGGATGCATGAGAAGCGCTCTGGTCCCTGCCAGGCGCTTGTGTTACCTGCAGGGAGAGCTGAGAAGTGGCAGCTGCGGCTGCCAGCATGGTGGAGCATGAGCAGCCGGCTCCCAGGCCAAATGGCCCAAAGAAATGGTGGCAAGGGGCGGTGCTGAGAACTGCAGAGGAAGGCAAAAAACCGCCGGGGACCAGTGCCAATGTGCCCCGGGGGAAAAAGTTCCTTGCTGAGCCCAGTGCTGGCCATGGGCTGTTCCCTGAGCATGTGAGCCAGACCTGGCTCCTTGTCCCACAGGCTGCTCATGCTTCCCAGGAGCTGCCCAAGCCCTATCCTCCCTTGAGCTGGAGCTATCTGGTGGACTTGCCAGAGTGCCCAGCTGCCTCTGAGCTGATAGACCTTGTGGGCAAGAATCCTTGCTGTCCCTGTGTAGGACACCAGTGGGTGTTCCAAAGCACTGCAAGCCCTTGCAAGCCCTCGACATCCTATCTCTTACGGCTCCTGAGCGTTGCTCTGTAGGAGATGAGGATGGTGAGCTCTGCAGTGCTCCTCAAGAAGGAATTGTCTTGGTCTTGCCACTGCTATGCAGTTGAAAAGGATTTGCATCCATGAGCCGAGCTTGGAAGGTGGCCCTGCCAGCACATTGTCTTGCAGCGGAGAACCTCCAGCAGCCTCATGCAAGGTTTTCTTTCCTCAGCCCCTGGCCTGTGATTCCAGCAGCTCCTCAAGTGCTTCCTGTCAGATGTGCTGGGGCTGCCCCCGGGCCAGCTCTGGCAGTGGACACGGGAGGCTGCTCCTCTGGATCCTGCGTGGGGCCTGGTGACCACTGCGTTGCCGGGTGCTGGCATTGTGACATGGGGGTGACACAGCCGCATATGTGCAGCCCTTTGGAGGAAGCCTTTGGGGTGCTGGCTCCAAATCAGTCCCTGTAGCTACAAAATAGGGGAGTAAGCAACCTAATAGAGTCCCTTTTTTGCAAAAAGACAGTGTGGATTTGTTGCCAGTGCAGCCTTACTTCCAGTAGCAATACTGCCTGTAGTATCATGTATGGAGGCCTCAGGGCTCGCTCAGGGCTTGTCACGCAGAACTGCAGGCCTGACAGAGCAGAACTGCTCTCCTCTCCTCTCGTCTCCTCTCCTCTCCTCTCCTCTCCTCTCCTCTCCTCTCCTCTCCTCTCCTCTCCTCTCCTCTCCTCTCCTCTTGTCTTCTCTCCTGTCCGCCAGTCCAATATCTAAGAGACTGTTTGCCTGAAAGGACAGAGGGGTTTCAGTTCCAAAATCAATTTCAAGGACACAGAACACAATGAATTTTATTTTATTTTGTTGTTAATTTATTAATTTTCTTGATTTTATGTTAATTCATGTGATGTTTCTTCGTGTCATTTTTTTTCCCTTTGTGACTCTGTTTCAGAACCCAGGCTCACAAGCATTAGCTCAAGCCCAAGTGTAGCCAGGAGTAGGCTGAGGCATTCTTCAGTTTAGCCTGAGAAAAGATCCCTTGCAGGCTGGCAAAGGCAAGTCCCAGAGCTGCAGAGAGCAGCAGCAGGAATAGAGGCCAAGCTGTCCGCGGTTCCTGCAGAGGGAGAACCTTGACAAGGAGTTGTGGGACTGACCATGCACAAAAGAGGAGGAAGAAGAAGAAGAAGAAGAAGAAGAGGAAGAAGAGGAAGAAGAGGTGAGTGGTACCGTGGCATCTCTTCCAAAGCGTGACATGTAGCGATGACGAGCAGACTTTTTGCCTTCCACAACTTGTTTGGCTGCTGTGCTTCTTGGGCAGGGATGCATGAGAAGCGCTCTGGTCCCTGCCAGGCGCTTGTGTTAGCTGCAGGGAGAGCTGAGAAGTGGCAGCTGCGGCTGCCAGCATGGTGGAGCATGAGCAGCCGGCTCCCAGGCCAAATGGCCCAAAGAAATGGTGGCAAGGGGCGGTGCTGAGAACTGCAGAGGAAGGCAAAAAACCGCCGGGGACCAGTGCCAATGTGCCCCGGGGGAAAAAGTTCCTTGCTGAGCCCAGTGCTGGCCATGGGCTGTTCCCTGAGCATATGAGCCAGACCTGGCTCCTTGTCCCACAGGCTGCTCATGCTTCCCAGGAGCTGCTCAAGCCCTATCCTCCCTTGAGCTGGAGCTATGTCGCGGACTTGCCAGAGTGCCCAGCTGCCTCTGAAGCTGATAGACCTTGTGGGCAAGAATCCTTGCTGTCCCTGTGTAGGACACCAGTGGGTGTTCCAAAGCACTGCAAGCCCTTGCAAGCCCTTGCAAGCCCTTGCAAGCCCTTGCAAGCCCTTGACATCCTATCTCTTACGGCTCCTGAGCGTTGCTCTGTAGGAGATGAGGATGGTGAGCTCTGCAGTGCTCCTCAAGAAGGAATTGCCTTGGTCTTGCCACTGCTATCCAGTTGAAAAGGATTTGCATCCATGAGCCGAGCTTGGAAGGTGGCCCTGCCAGCACATTGTCTTGCAGCGGAGAACCTCCAGCAACCTCATGCAAGGTTTTCTTCCCTCAGCCCCTGGCCTGTGATTCCAGCAGCTCCTCAAGTGCTTCCTGTCAGATGTGCTGGGGCTGCCCCCGGGCCAGCTCTGGCAGTGGACACGGGAGGCTGCTCCTCTGGACCCTGCGTGGGGTCTCGTGACCACTGCGTCGCCAGGTGCTGGCATTGTGACATGGGGTGACACAGCCGCATATGTGCAGCCCTTTGGAGGAAGCCTTTGGGGTGCTGGCTCCAAATCAGTCCCTGTAGCTACAAAATAGGGGAGTAAGCAACCTAATAGAGTCCCTTTTTTGCAAAAAAACAGTGTGGATTTGGTTGCCAGTGCAGCCTTACTTCCAGTAGCAATACTGCCTGTAGTATCATGTATGGAGGCCTCAGGGCTCGCTCAGGGCTTGTCACGCAGAACTGCAGGCCTGACAGAGCAGAACTGCTCTCCTCTCCTCTCCTCTCCTCTCCTGTCCTGTGTGCCAGTCCAAGATCTAAGAGACTGTTTGCCTGAAAGGACAGAGGGTTTTCAGTTCCAAAATCATGTCAAGGACACATAACACAATGAATTTTATTTTATTTTGTTGTTAATTTATTAATTTTCTTGATTTTATGTTAATTCATGTGATGTTTCTTCGTGTCATTTTTTTTTCCCTTTGTGACTCTGTTTCAGAACCCAGGCTCACAAGCATTAGCTCAAGCCCAAGTGTAGCCAGGAAGTAGGCTGAGGCATTCTTCAGTTTAGCCTGAGAAAAGATCCCTTGCAGGCTGGCAAAGGCAAGTCCCAGAGCTGCAGAGAGCAGCAGCAGGAATAGAGGCCAAGCTGTCCACGGTTCCTGCAGAGGGAGAACCTTGACAAGGAGTTGTGGGACTGACCATGCACAAAAGAGGAGGAAGAAGAAGAAGAAGAAGAAGAAGAGGAAGAAGAGGAAGAAGAGGTGAGTGGTACCGTGGCATCTCTTCCAAAGCATGACAGGTAGCGATGACGAGCAGACTTTTTGCCTTCCACAACTTGTTTGGCTGCTGTGCTTCTTGGGCAGGGATGCATGAGAAGCGCTCTGGTCCCTGCCAGGCACTTGTGTTACCTGCAGGGAGAGCTGAGAAGTGGCAGCTGCGGCTGCCAGCATGGTGGAGCATGAGCAGCCGGCTCCCAGGCCAAATGGCCCAAAGAAATGGTGGCAAGGGGCGGTGCTGAGAACTGCAGAGGAAGGCAAAAAACCGCCGGGGACCAGTGTCAATGTGCCCCGGGGGAAAAAGTTCCTTGCTGAGCCCAGTGCTGGCCATGGGCTGTTCCCTGAGCATGTGAGCCAGACCTGGCTTCTTGTCCCACAGGCTGCCTCCCGTGTCCACTGCCAGAGCTGGCCCGGGGGCAGCCCCAGCACATCTGACAGGAAGCACTTGAGGAGCTGCTGGAATCACAGGCCAGGGGCTGAGGAAAGAAAACCTTGCATGAGGCTGCTGGAGGTTCTCCGCTGCAAGAGAATATGCTGGCAGGGCCACCTTCCAAGCTCGGCTCATGGATGCAAATCCTTTTCAACTGGATAGCAGTGGCAAGACCAAGGCAATTCCTTCTTGAGGAGCACTGCACAGCTCACCATCCTCATCTCCTACAGAGCAACACTCAGGAGCCGTAAGAGATAGGATGTCGAGGGCTTGCAAGGGCTTGCAAGGGCTTGCAGTGCTTTGGAACACCCACTGGTGTCCTACACAGGGACAGCAAGGATTCTTGCCCACAAGGTCTATCAGCTCCGAGGCACTTGGGCACTCTGGCAAGTCCACGACATAGCTCCAGCTCAAGGGAGGATAGGGCTTGGGCAGCTCCTGGGAAGCATGAGCAGCCTGTGGGACAAGGAGCCAGGTCTGGCTCACATGCTCAGGGAACAGCCCATGGCCAGCACTGGGCTCAGCAAGGAACCTTTTCTCCCGGGTCACATTGGCACTGGTCCCCGGCAGTTTTTTGCCTTCCTCTGCAGTTCTCAGCACTGCCCCTTGCCACCATTTCTTTGGGCCATTTGGCCTGGGAGCCGGCTGCTCATGCTCCACCATGCTGGCAGCCGCAGCTGCCACTTCTCAGCTCTCCCTGCAGCTAACACAAGCGCCTGGCAGGGACCAGAGCGCTTCTCATGCATCCCTGCCCAAGAAGCACAGCAGCCAAACAAGTTGTGGAAGGCAAAAAGTCTGCTCGTCATCGCTACATGTCACGCTTTGGAAGAGATGCCACGGTACCACTCACCTCTTCTTCCTCTTCTTCCTCTTCTTCCTCTTCTTCTTCTTCCTCTTCTTCTTCTTCCTCCTCTTTTGTGCATGGTCAGTCCCACAACTCCTTGTCAAGGTTCTCCCTCTGCAGGAACCGCGGACAACTTGGCCTCTATTCCTGCTGCTGCTCTCTGCAGCTCTGGGACTTGCCTTTGCCAGCCTGCAAGGGATCTTTTCTCAGGCTAAACTGAAGAATGCCTCAGCCTACTCCTGGCTACACTTGGGCTTGAGCTAATGCTTGTGAGCCTGGGTTCTGAAACAGAGTCACAAAGGGAAAAAAAATGACACGAAGAAACATCACATGAACTACCATAAAAACAAGAAAATTAATAAATTAACAACAAAATAAAATAAAATTCATAGTGTTATGTGTCCTTGACATTGATTTTGGAACTGAAACCCCTCTGTCCTTTCAGGCAAACAGTCTCTTAGATATTGGACTGGCGCACAGGAGAGGAGTGGAGAGGAGAGGAGAGGAGAGGAGAGGAGAGCAGTTCTGCTCTGTCAGGCCTGCAGTTCTGCGTGACAAGCCCTGAGCGAGCCCTGAGGCCTCCATACATGATACTACAGGCAGTATTGCTACTGGAAGTAAGGCTGCACTGGCAACAAATCCACACTGTCTTTTTGCAAAAAAGGGACTCTATTAGGTTGCTTACTCCCCTATTTTGTAGCTACAGGGACTGATTTGGAGCCAGCACCCCAAAGGCTTCCTCCAAAGGGCTGCACATATGCGGCTGTGTCAGCCCCATGTCACGATGCCAGCACCCGGCAACGCGGTGGTCACCAGGCCCCACGCAGGATCCAGAGGAGCAGCCTCCCGTGTCCACTGCCAGAGCTGGCCCGGGGGCAGCCCCAGCACATCTGACAGGAAGCACTTGAGGAGCTGCTGGAATCACAGGCCAGGGGCTGAGGGAAGAAAACCTTGCATGAGGCTGCTGGAGGTTCTCCGCTGCAAGACAATCTGCTGGCAGGGCCACCTTCCAAGCTCGGCTCATGGATGCAAATCCTTTTCAACTGGATAGCAGTGGCAAGACCAAGGCAATTCCTTCTTGAGGAGCACTGCACAGCTCACCATCTTCATCTCCTACAGAGCAACGCTCAGGAGCCGTAAGAGATAGGATGTCGAGGGCTTGCAAGGGCTTGCAAGGGCTTGCAGTGCTTTGGAACACCCACTGGTGTCCTACACAGGGACAGCAAGGATTCTTGCCCACAAGGTCTATCAGCTCAGAGGCAGTTGGGCACTCTGGCAAGTCCGCGACATAGCTCCAGCTCAAGGGAGGATAGGGCTTGGGCAGCTCCTGGGAAGCATGAGCAGCCTGTGGGACAAGGAGCCAGGTCTGGCTCACATGCTCAGGGAACAGCCCATGGCCAGCACTGGGCTCAGCAAGGAACTTTTTCCCCCGGGGCACATTGGCACTGGTCCGCGGCGGTTTTTTGCCTTCCTCTGCAGTTCTCAGCACCGCCCCTTGCCACCATTTCTTTGAGCCATTTGGCCTGGGAGCCGGCTGCTCATGCTCCACCATGCTGGCATCCGCAGCTGCCACTTCTCAGCTCTCCCTGCAGGTAACACAAGCGCCTGGCAGGGACCAGAGCGCTTCTCATGCATCCCTGCCCAAGAAGCACAGCAGCCAAACAAGTTGTGGAAGGCAAAAAGTCTGCTCGTCATCGCTACATGTCACGCTTTGGAAGAGATGCCACGGTACCACTCACCTCTTCTTCCTCTTCTTCCCCTTCTTCTTCTTCTTCTTCTTCTTCTTCTTCCTCCTATATTGTGCATGGTCAGTCCCACAAGTCCTTGTCAAGGTTCTCCCTCTGCAGGAACCGCGGACAGCTTGGCCTCTATTCCTGCTGCTGCTCTCTGCAGCTCTGCGACTTGCCTTTGCCAGCCTGCAAGGGATCTTTTCTCAGGCTAAACTGAAGAATGACTCAGCCTACTCCTGGCTACACTTGGGCTTGAGCTAATGCTTGTGAGCCTGGGTTCTGAAACAGAGTCACAAAGGGAAAAAAAATGACACGAAGAAACATAACATGAATTAACATAAAATCAAGAAAATTACTAAATTAACAACAAAATAAAAACAATTCATTGCGTTATGTGTCCTTGACATTGATTTTGGAACTGAAACCCCTCTGTCCTTTCAGGCAAACAGTCTCGTAGATATTGGACTGGCGGACAGGAGAGAAGAGGAGAGGAGAGGAGAGGAGAGCAGAGGAGAGGAGAGGAGAGGAGAGGAGAGCAGTTCTGCTCTGTCAGGCCTGCAGTTCTGCGTGACAAGCCCTGAGCGAGCCCTGAGGCCTCCATACATGATACTACAGGCAGTATTGCTACTGGAAGTAAGGCTGCACTGGCAACAAATCCACACTGTCTTTTTGCAAAAAAGGGACTCTATTAGGTTGCTTACTCCCCTATTTTGTAGCTACAGGGACTGATTTGGAGCTAGCACCCCAAAGGCTTCCTCCAAAGGGCTGCACATATGCGGCTGTGTCAGCCCCATGTCACAATGCCAGCACCCGGCAATGCAGTGGTCACCAGGCCCCACGCAGGATCCAGACGAGCAGCGTCCTGTGTCCACTGCCAGAGCTGGCCCGGGGGCAGCCCCAGCACATCTGACAGGAAGCACTTGAGGAGCTGCTGGAATCACAGGCCAGGGGCTGAGGGAAGAAAACCTTGCATGAGGCTGCTGGAGGTTCTCCGCTGCAAGACAATCTGCTGGCAGGGCCACCTTCCAAGCTCGGCTCATGGATGCAAATCCTTTTCAACTGGATAGCAGTGGCAAGACCAAGGCAATTCCTTCTTGAGGAGCACTGCAGAGCTCACCATCCTCATCTCCTACAGAGCAACGCTCAGGAGCCGTAAGAGATAGGATGTCAAGGGCTTGCAAGGGCTTGCAGTGCTTTGGAACACCCACTGGTGTCCTACACAGGGACAGCAAGGATTCTTGCCCACAAGGTCTATCAGCTCAGAGGCACTTGGGCACTCTGGCAAGTCCGCCAGATAGCTCCAGCTCAAGGGAGGATAGGGCTTGGGCAGCTCCTGGGAAGCATGAGCAGCCTGTGGGACAAGGAGCCAGGTCTGGCTCACATGCTCAGGGAACAGCCCATGGCCAGCACTGGGCTCAGCAAGGAACTTTTTCCCCCGGGGCACATTGGCACTGGTCCCCGGCGGTTTTTTGCCTTCCTCTGCACTTCTCAGCACCGCCCCTTGCCACCATTTCTTTGGGCCATTTGGCCTGGGAGCCGGCTGCTCATGCTCCACCATGCTGGCAGCCGCAGCTGCCACTTCTCAGCTCTCCCTGCAGCTAACACAACCGCCTGGCAGGGACCAGAGCGCTTCTCATGCATCCCTGTCCAAGAAGCACAGCAGCCAAACAAGTTGTGGAAGGCAAAAAGTCTGCTCGTCATCGCTACTTGTCACGCTTTGGAAGAGATGCCATGGTACCACTCCCCTCTTCTTCCTCTTCTTCCCCTTCTTCTTCTTCTTCTTCTTCTTCTTCTTCCTCCTCTTTTGTGCATGGTCAGTCCCACAAGTCCTTGTCAAGGTTCTCCCTCTGCAGGAACCGCGGACAGCTTGGCCTCTATTCCTGCTGCTGCTCTCTGCAGCTCTGGGACTTGCCTTTGCCAGCCTGCAAGGGATCTTTTCTCAGGCTAAACTGAAGAATGCCTCAGCCTACTCCTGGCTACACTTGGGCTTGAGCTAATGCTTGTGAGCCTGGGTTCTGAAACAGAGGCACAAAGGGAAAAAAAATGACACGAAGAAACATCACATGAATTAACATCAAATCAAGAAAATTAATAAATTAACAACAAAATAAAATAAAATTCATTGTGTTATGTGTCCTTGAAATTGATTTTGGAACTGAAACCCCTCTGTCCTTTCAGGCAAACAGTCTCTTAGATATTGGACTGGCGGACAGGAGAGAAGAGGAGAGGAGAGGAGAGGAGAGGAGAGGAGAGCAGTTCTGCTCTGTCAGGCCTGCAGTTCTGCGTGACAAGCCCTGAGCGAGCCCTGAGGCCTCCATACATGATACTACAGGCAGTATTGCTACTGGAAGGAAGGCTGCACTGGCAACAAATCCACACTGTCTTTTTGCAAAAAAAGGGACTCTATTAGGTTGCTTACTCCCCTATTTTGTAGCTACAGGGACTGATTTGGAGCCAGCACCCCAAAGGCTTCCTCCAAAGGGCTGCACATATGCGGCTGTGTCAGCCCCATGTCACAATGCCAGCACCCGGCAACGCAGTGGTCACCAGGCCCCACGCAGGATCCAGAGGAGCAGCCTCCCGTGTCCACTGCCAGAGCTGGCCCGGGGGCAGCCCCAGCACATCTGACAGGAAGCACTTGAGGAGCTGCTGGAATCACAGGCCAGGGGCTGAGGGAAGAAAACCTTGCATGAGGCTGCTGGAGGTTCTCCGCTGCAAGACAATGTGCTGGCAGGGCCACCTTCCAAGCTCGGCTCATGGATGCAAATCCTTTTCAACTGGATAGCAGTGGCAAAACCAAGGCAATTCCTTCTTGAGGAGCACTGCACAGCTCACCAGCCTCATCTCCTACACAGCAACGCTCAGGAGCCGTAAGAGATAGGATGTCGAGGGCTTGCAAGGGCTTGCAAGGGCTTGCAGTGCTTTGGAACACCCACTGGTGTCCTACACAGGGACAGCAAGGATTCTTGCCCACAAGGTCTATCAGCTCCGAGGCAGTTGGGCACTCTGGCAAGTCCACCAGATAGCTCCAGCTCAAGGGAGGATAGGGCTTGGGCAGCTCCTGAGAAGCATGAGCAGCCTGTGGGACAAGGAGCCAGGTCTGGCTCACATGCTCAGGGAACAGCCCATGGCCAGCACTGGGCTCAGCAAGGAACTTTTTCCCCCGGGGCACATTGGCACTGGTCCCCGGCGGTTTTTTGCCTTCCTCTGCACTTCTCAGCACCGCCCCTTGCCACCATTTCTTTGGGCCATTTGGCCTGGGAGCCAGCTGTTCATGCTCTACCATGTTGGCAGCCGCAGCTGCCACTTCTCAGCTCTCCCTGCAGCTAACACAAGCGCCTGGCAGGGACCATAGCGCTTCTCATGCATCCCTGCCCAAGAAGCACAGCAGCCAAACAAGTTGTGGAAGGCAAAAAGTCTGCTCGTCATCGCTACATGTCACGCTTTGGAAGAGATGCCACGGTACCACTCACCTCTTCTTCCTCTTCTTCCCCTTCTTCTTCTTCTTCTTCTTCTTCTTCTTCTTCTTCCTCCTCTTTTGTGCATGGTCAGTCCCACAAGTCCTTGTCAAGGTTCTCCCTCTGCAGGAACCGCGGACAGCTTGGCCTCTATTCCTGCTGCTGCTCTCTGCAGCTCTGGGACTTGCCTTTGCCAGCCTGCAAGGGATCTTTTCTCAGGCTAAACTGAAGAATGCCTCAGCCTACTCCTGGCTACACTTGGGCTTGAGCTAATGCTTGTGAGCCTGGGTTCTGAAACAGAGTCACAAAGGGAAAAAAAATGACACGAAGAAACATCACATGAATTAACATAAAATCAAGAAAATTAATAAATTAACAACAAAATAAAATAAAATTCATTTTGTTATGTATCCTTGAAATTGATTTTGGAACTGAAACCCCTCTGTCCTTTCAGGCAAACAGTCTCTTAGATATTGGACTGGCCGACAGGAGAGAAGAGGAGAGGAGAGGAGAGGAGAGGAGAGGAGAGGAGAGGAGAGGAGAGGAGAGGAGAGGAGAGGAGAAGAGAGGAGAGGAGAGGAGAGGAGAGCAGTTCTGCTCTGTCAGGCCTGCAGTTCTGCGTGACAAGCCCTGAGCGAGCCCTGAGGCCTCCATACATGATACTACAGGCAGTATTGCTACTGGAAGTAAGGCTGCACTGGCAACAAATCCACACTGTCTTTTTGCAAAAAAGGGACTCTATTAGGTTGCTTACTCCCCTATTTTGTAGCTACAGGGACTGATTTGGAGCCAGCACCCCAAAGGCTTCCTCCAAAGGGCTGCACATATGCGGCTGTGTCAGCCCCATGTCACAATGCCAGCACCTGGCAACGCAGTGGTCACCAGGCCCCACGCAGGATCCAGAGGAGCAGCCTCCCGTGTCCACTGCCAGAGCTGGCCCGGGGGCAGCCCCAGCACATCTGACAGGAAGCACTTGAGGAGCTGCTGGAATCACAGGCCAGGGGCTGAGGGAAGAAAACCTTGCATGAGGCTGCTGGAGGTTCTCCGCTGCAAGACAATCTGCTGGCAGGGCCACCTTCCAAGCTCGGCTCATGGATGCAAATCCTTTTCAACTGGATAGCAGTGGCAAGACCAAGGCAATTCCTTCTTGAGGAGCACTGCACAGCTCACCAGCCTCATCTCCTACACAGCAACGCTCAGGAGCCGTAAGAGATAGGATGTTGAGGGCTTGCAAGGGCTTGCAAGGGCTTGCAGTGCTTTGGAACACCCACTGGTGTCCTACACAGGGACAGCAAGGATTCTTGCCCACAAGGTCTACAAGCTCAGAGGCACTTGGGCACTCTGGCAAGTCTGCCAGATAGCTCCAGCTCAAGGGAGGATAGGGCTTGGGCAGCTCCTGGGAAGCATGAGCAGCTTGTGGGACAAGGAGCCAGGTCTGGCTCACATGCTCAGGGAACAGCCCATGGCCAGCACTGGGCTCAGCAAGGAACTTTTTCCCCCGCGGCACATTGGCACTTGTCCCCGGCGGTTTTTTGCCTTCCTCTGCACTTCTCAGCACCGCCCCTTGCCACCATTTCTTTGGGCCATTTGGCCTGGGAGCCAGCTGCTCATGCTCCACCATGTTGGCAGCCGCAGCTGCCACTTCTCAGCTCTCCCTGCAGGTAACACAAGCGCCTGGCAGGGACCAGAGCGCTTCTCATGCATCCCTGCCCAAGAAGCAGAGCAGCCAAACAAGTTGTGGAAGGCAAAAAGTCTGCTCGTCATCGCTACATGTCACACTTTGGAAGAGATGCCACGGTACCACTCACCTCTTCTTCCTCTTCTTCCCCTTCTTCTTCTTCTTCTTCTTCTTCTTCTTCCTCCTCTTTTGTGCATGGTCAGTCCCACAAGTCCTTGTCAAGGTTCTCCCTCTGCAGGAACCGCGGACAGCTTGGCCTCTATTCCTGCTGCTGCTCTCTGCAGCTCTGGGACTTGCCTTTGCCAGCCTGCAAGGGATCTTTTCTCAGGCTAAACTGAAGAATGCCTCAGCCTACTCCTGGCTACACTTGGGCTTGACCTAATGCTTGTGAGCCTGGGTTCTGAAACAGAGTCACAAAGGGAAAAAAAATGACACGAAGAAACATCACATGAATTAACATCAAATCAAGAAAATTAATAAATTAACAACAAAATAAAATAAAATTCATTGTGTTTTGTGTCCTTGCAATTGATTTTGGAACTGAAACCCCTCTGTCCTTTCAGGCAAACAGTCTCTTAGATATTGGACTGGCGGACAGGAGAGAAGAGGAGAGGAGAAGAGAGGAGAGGAGAGGAGAGGAGAGGAGAGCAGTTCTGCTCTGTCAGGCCTGCAGTTCTGCGTGACAAGCCCTGAGCGAGCCCTGAGGCCTCCATACATGATACTACAGGCAGTATTGCTACTGGAAGTAAGGCTGCACTGGCAACAAATCCACACTGTCTTTTTGCAAAAAAGGGACTCTATGAGGTTGCTTACTCCCCTATTTTGTAGCTACAGGGACTGATTTGGAGCCAGCACCCCAAAGGCTTCCTCCAAAGGGCTGCACATATGCGGCTGTGTCAGCCCCATGTCAGAATGCCAGCACCCGGCAACGCAGTGGTCACCAGGCCCCACGCAGGATCCAGAGGAGCAGCCTCCCGTGTCCACTGCCAGAGCTGGCCCGGGGGCAGCCTCAGCACATCTGACAGGAAGCACTTGAGGAGCTGCTGGAATCACAGGACAGGGGCTGAGGGAAGAAAACCTTGCATGAGGCTGCTGGAGGTTCTCCGCTGCAAGGCAATCTGCTGGCAGGGCCACCTTCCAAGCTCGGCTCATGGATGCAAATCCTTTTCAACTGGATAGCAGTGGCAAGACCAAGGCAATTCCTTCTTGAGGAGCACTGCAGAGCTCACCATCCTCATCTCCTACAGAGCAACGCTCAGGAGCCGTAAGAGATAGGATGTCGAGGGCTTGCAAGGGCTTGCAAGGGCTTGCAGTGCTTTGGAACACCCACTGGTGTCCTACACAGGGACAGCAAGGATTCTTGCCCACAAGGTCTATCAGCTCAGAGGCACTTGGGCACTCTGGCAAGTCCGCCAGATAGCTCCAGCTCAAGGGAGGATAGGGCTTGGGCAGCTCCTGGGAAGCATGAGCAGCCTGTGGGACAAGGAGCCAGGTCTGGCTCACATGCTCAGGGAACAGCCCATGGCCAGCACTGGGCTCAGCAAGGAACTTTTTCCCCCGGGGCACATTGGCACTGGTCCCCGGCAGTTTTTTGCCTTCCTCTGCACTTCTCAGCACCGCCCCTTGCCACCATTTCTTTGGGCCATTTGGCCTGGGAGCCAGCTGCTCATGCTCCACCATGCTGGCAGCCGCAGCTGCCACTTCTCAGCTCTCCCTGCAGCTAACACAAGCGCCTGGCAGGGACCAGAGCGCTTCTCATGCATCCCTGCCCAAGAAGCACAGCAGCCAAACAAGTTGTGGAAGGCAAAAAGTCTGCTCGTCATCGCTACATGTCACGCTTTGGAAGAGATGCCACGGTACCACTCCCCTCTTCTTCCTCTTCTTCCCCTTCTTCTTCTTCTTCTTCTTCTTCTTCTTCTTCTTCCTCCTCTTTTGTGCATGGTCAGTCCCACAAGTCCTTGTCAAGGTTCTCCCTCTGCAGGAACCGCGGACAGCTTGGCCTCTATTCCTGCTGCTGCTCTCTGCAGCTCTGGGACTTGCCTTTGCCAGCCTGCAAGGGATCTTTTCTCAGGCTAAACTGAAGAATGCCTCAGCCTACTCCTGGCTACACTTGGGCTTAGAGCTAATGCTTGTGAGCCTGGGTTCTGAAACAGAGCCACAAAGGGAAAAAAAATGACACGAAGAAACATCACATGAATTAACAACAAATCAAGAAAATTAATAAATTAACAACAAAATAAAATAAAATTCATTGTGTTATGTATCCTTGAAATTGATTTTGGAACTGAAACCCCTCTGTCCTTTCAGGCAAACAGTCTCTTAGATATTGGACTGGCCGACAGGAGAGAAGAGGAGAGGAGAGGAGAGGAGAGGAGAGGAGAGGAGAGGAGAGGAGAGGAGAGGAGAGGAGAGGAGAGGAGAGGAGAGGAGAGGAGAGCAGTTCTGCTCTGTCAGGCCTGCAGTTCTGCGTGACAAGCCCTGAGCGAGCCCTGAGGCCTCCATACATGATACTACAGGCAGTATTGCTACTGGAAGTAAGGCTGCACTGGCAACAAATCCACACTGTCTTTTTGCAAAAAAGGGACTCTATTAGGTTGCTTACTCCCGTATTTTGTTGCTACAGGGACTGATTTGGAGCCAGCACCCCAAAGGCTTCCTCCAAAGGGCTGCACATATGCGGCTGTGTCACCCCCATGTCACAATGCCAGCACCCGGCAACGCAGTGGTCACCAGGCCCCACGCAGGATCCAGAGGAGCAGCCTCCCGTGTCCACTGCCAGAGCTGGCCCGGGGGCAGCCCCAGCACATCTGACAGGAAGCACTTGAGGAGCTGCTGGAATCACAGGCCAGGGGCTGAGGGAAGAAAACCTTGCATGAGGCTGCTGGAGGTTCTCCGCTGCAAGACAATCTGCTGGCAGGGCCACCTTCCAAGCTCGGCTCATGGATGCAAATCCTTTTCAACTGGATAGCAGTGGCAAGACCAAGGCAATTCCTTCTTGAGGAGCACTGCACAGCTCACCATCCTCATCTCCTACAGAGCAACGCTCAGGAGCCGTAAGAGATAGGATGTCGAGGGCTTGCAAGGGCTTGCAAGGGCTTGCAGTGCTTTGGAACACCCACTGGTGTCCTACACAGGGACAGCAAGGATTCTTGCCCACAAGGTCTATCAGCTCAGAGGCACTTGGGCACTCTGGCAAGTCCGCGACATAGCTCCAGCTCAAGGGAGGATAGGGCTTGGGCAGCTCCTGGGAAGCATGAGCAGCCTGTGGGACAAGGAGCCAGGTCTGGCTCACATGCTCAGGGAACAGCCCATGGCCAGCACTGGGCTCAGCAAGGAACTTTTTCCCCCGGGGCACATTGGCACTGGTCCCCGGCGGTTTTTTGCCTTCCTCTGCACTTCTCAGCACCGCCCCTTGCCACCATTTCTTTGGGCCATTTGGCCTGGGAGCCGGCTGCTCATGCTCCACCATGCTGGCAGCCGCAGCTGCCACTTCTCAGCTCTCCCTGCAGGTAACATAAGCGCCTGGCAGGGACCAGAGCGCTTCTCATGCATCCCTGCCCAAGAAGCACAGCAGCCAAACAAGTTGTGGAAGGCAAAAAGTCTGCTCGTCATCGCTACATGTCACGCTTTGGAAGAGATGCCACGGTACCACTCACCTCTTCTTCCTCTTCTTCCCCTTCTTCTTCTTCTTCTTCTTCTTCTTCTTCTTCTTCCTCCTCTTTTGTGCATGGTCAGTCCCACAACTCCTTGTCAAGGTTCTCCCTCTGCAGGAACCGCGGACAGCTTGGCCTCTATTCCTGCTGCTGCTCTCTGCAGCTCTGGGACTTGCCTTTGCCAGCCTGCAAGGGATCTTTTCTCAGGCTAAACTGAAGAATGACTCAGCCTACTCCTGGCTACACTTGGGCTTGAGCTAATGCTTGTGAGCCTGGGTTCTGAAACAGAGTCACAAAGGGAAAAAAAATGACACGAAGAAACATCACATGAACTAACATAAAATCAAGAAAATTAATAAATTAACAACAAAATAAAATAAAATTCATTGTGTTATGTGTCCTTGAAATTGATTTTGGAACTGAAACCCCTCTGTCCTTTCAGGCAAACAGTCTCTTAGATATTGGACTGGGGGACAGGAGAGAAGAGGAGAGGAGAGGAGAGGAGAGGAGAGGAGAGGAGAGCAGTTCTGCTCTGTCAGGCCTGCAGTTCTGCGTGACAAGCCCTGAGCGAGCCCTGAGGCCTCCATACATGATACTACAGGCAGTATTGCTACTGGAAGTAAGGCTGCACTGGCAACAAATCCACACTGTCTTTTTGCAAAAAAGGGACTCTATTAGGTTGCTTACTCCCCTATTTTGTAGGTACAGGGACTGATTTGGAGCCAGCACCCCAAAGGCTTCCTCCAAAGGGCTGCACATATGCGGCTGTGTCAGCCCCATGTCACAATGCCAGCACCCGGCAACGCAGTGGTCACCAGGCCCCACGCAGGATCCAGAGGAGCAGCCTCCCGTGTCCACTGCCAGAGCTGGCCCGGGGGCAGCCCCAGCACATCTGACAGGAAGCACTTGAGGAGCTGCTGGAATCACAGGCCAGGGGCTGAGGGAAGAAAACCTTGCATGAGGCTGCTGGAGGTTCTCCGCTGCAAGACAATGTGCTGGCAGGGCCACCTTCCAAGCTCGGCTCATGGATGCAAATCCTTTTCAACTGGATAGCAGTGGCAAGACCAAGGCAATTCCTTCTTGAGGAGCACTGCACAGCTCACCATCCTCATCTCCTACAGAGCAACGCTCAGGAGCCGTAAGAGATAGGATGTCGAGGGCTTGCAAGGGCTTGCAAGGGCTTGCAGTGCTTTGGAACACCCACTGGTGTCCTACACAGGGACAGCAAGGATTCTTGCCCACAAGGTCTATCAGCTCAGAGGCAGTTGGGCACTCTGGCAAGTCCGCCAGATAGCTCCAGCTCAGGGGAGGATAGGGCTTGGGCAGCTCCTGGGAAGCATGAGCAGCCTGTGGGACAAGGAGCCAGGTCTGGCTCACATGCTCAGGGAACAGCCCATGGCCAGCACTGGGCTCAGCAAGGAACTTTTTCCCCCGCGGCACATTGGCACTGGTCCCCGGCGGTTTTTTGCCTTCCTCTGCACTTCTCAGCACCGCCCCTTGCCACCATTTCTTTGGGCCATTTGGCCTGGGAGCCGGCTGCTCATGCTCCACCATGCTGGCAGCCGCAGCTGCCACTTCTCAGCTCTCCCTGCAGCTAACACAAGCGCCTGGCAGGGACCAGAGCGCTTCTCATGCATCCCTGCCCAAGAAGCACAGCAGCCAAACAAGTTGTGGAAGGCAAAAAGTCTGCTCGTCATCGCTACATGTCACGCTTTGGAAGAGATGCCACGGTACCACTCCCCTCTTCTTCCTCTTCTTCCTCTTCTTCTTCTTCCTCTTCTTCTTCTTCCTCCTCTTTTGTGCATGGTCAGTCCCACAACTCCTTGTCAAGGTTCTCCCTCTGCAGGAACCGCGGACAGCTTGGCCTCTATTCCTGCTGCTGCTCTCTGCAGCTCTGGGACTTGCCTTTGCCAGCCTGCAAGGGATCTTTTCTCAGGCTAAACTGAAGAATGCCTCAGCCTACTCCTGGCTACACTTGGGCTTGAGCTAATGCTTGTGAGCCTGGGTTCTGAAACAGAGTCACAAAGGGAAAAAAAATGACACGAAGAAACATCACATGAATTAACATCAAATCAAGAAAATTAATAAATTAACAACAAAATAATATAAAATTCATTGTGTTATGTGTCCTTGCAATTGATTTTGGAACTGAAACCCCTCTGTCCTTTCAGGCAAACAGTCTCTTAGATATTGGACTGGCGGACAGGAGAGAAGAGGAGAGGAGAAGAGAGGAGAGGAGAGGACAGCAGTTCTGCCCTGTCAGGCCTGCAGTTCTGCGTGACAAGCCCTGAGCGAGCCCTGAGGCCTCCATACATGATACTACAGGCAGTATTGCTACTGGAAGTAAGGCTGCACTGGCAACAAATCCACACTGTCTTTTTGCAAAAAAGGGACTCTATTAGGTTGCTTACTCCCCTATTTTGTAGCTACAGGGACTGATTTGGAGCCAGCACCCCAAAGGCTTCCTCCAAAGGGCTGCACATATGCGGCTGTGTCACCCCCATGTCACAATGCCAGCACCCGGCAACGCAGTGGTCACCAGGCCCCACGCAGGATCCAGAGGAGCAGCCTCCTGTGTCCACTGCCAGAGCTGGCCCGGGGGCAGCCCCAGCACATCTGACAGGAAGCACTTGAGGAGCTGCTGGAATCACAGGCCAGGGGCTGAGGGAAGAAAACCTTGCATGAGGCTGCTGGAGGTTCTCCGCTGCAAGACAATGTGCTGGCAGGGCCACCTTCCAAGCTCGGCTCATGGATGCAAATCCTTTTCAACTGGATAGCAGTGGCAAGACCAAGGCAATTCCTTCTTGAGGAGCACTGCACAGCTCACCATCCTCATCTCCTACAGAGCAACGCTCAGGAGCCGTAAGAGATAGGATGTCGAGGGCTTGCAAGGGCTTGCAAGGGCTTGCAGTGCTTTGGAACACCCACTGGTGTCCTACACAGGGACAGCAAGGATTCTTGCCCACAAGGTCTATCAGCTCAGAGGCACTTGGGCACTCTGGCAAGTCCACCAGATAGCTCCAGCTCAAGGGAGGATAGGGCTTGGGCAGCTCCTGGGAAGCATGAGTAGCCTGTGGGACAAGGAGCCAGGTCTGGCTCACATGCTCAGGGAACAGCCCATGGCCAGCACTGGGCTCAGCAAGGAACTTTTTCCCCCGGGGCACATTGGCACTGGTCCCCGGCGGTTTTTTGCCTTCCTCTGCACTTCTCAGCACGGCCCCTTGCCACCATTTCTTTGGGCCATTTGGCCTGGGAGCCGGCTGCTCATGCTCCACCATGCTGGCAGCCGCAGCTGCCACTTCTCAGCTCTCCCTGCAGCTAACACAAGCGCCTGGCAGGGACCAGAGCGCTTCTCATGCATCCCTGCCCAAGAAGCACAGCAGCCAAACAAGTTGTGGAAGGCAAAAAGTCTGCTCGTCATCGCTACATGTCACGCTTTGGAAGAGATGCCACGGTACCACTCACCTCTTCTTCCTCTTCTTCCCCTTCTTCTTCTTCTTCTTCTTCTTCTTCTTCTTCTTCCTCCTCTTTTGTGCATGGTCAGTCCCACAACTCCTTGTCAAGGTTCTCCCTCTGCAGGAACCGCGGACAGCTTGGCCTCTATTCCTGCTGCTGCTCTCTGCAGCTCTGGGACTTGCCTTTGCCAGCCTGGAAGGGATCTTTTCTCAGGCTAAACTGAAGAATGCCTCAGCCTACTCCTGGCTACACTTGGGCTTGACCTAATGCTTGTGAGCCTGGGTTCTGAAACAGAGTCACAAAGGGAAAAAAAATGACACGAAGAAACATAACATGAACTAACATAAAATCAAGAAAATTAATAAATTAACAACAAAATAAAATAAAATTCATTGTGTTATGTGTCCTTGAAATTGATTTTGGAACTGAAACCCCTCTGTCCTTTCAGGCAAACAGTCTCTTAGATATTGGACTGGCGGACAGGAGAGAAGAGGAGAGGAGAGGAGAGGAGAGGAGAGGAGAGGAGAGGAGAGGAGAGGAGAGGAGAGGAGAGGAGAGCAGTTCTGCTCTGTCAGGCCTGCAGTTCTGCGTGACAAGCCCTGAGCGAGCCCTGAGGCCTCCATACATGATACTACAGGCAGTATTGCTACTGGAAGGAAGGCTGCACTGGCAACAAATGCACACTGTCTTTTTGCAAAAAAGGGACTCTATTAGGTTGCTTACTCCCCTATTTTGTAGCTACAGGGACTGATTTGGAGCCAGCACCCCAAAGGCTTCCTCCAAAGGGCTGCACATATGCGGCTGTGTCAGCCCCATGTCACAATGCCAGCACCCGGCAACGCAGTGGTCACCAGGCCCCACGCAGGATCCAGAGGAGCAGCCTCCCGTGTCCACTGCCAGAGCTGGCCCGGGGGCAGCCCCAGCACATCTGACAGGAAGCACTTGAGGAGCTGCTGGAATCACAGGCCAGGGGCTGAGGGAAGAAAACCTTGCATGAGGCTGCTGGAGGTTCTCCGCTGCAAGACAATGTGCTGGCAGGGCCACCTTCCAAGCTCGGCTCATGGATGCAAATCCTTTTCAACTGGATAGCAGTGGCAAGAGCAAGGCAACTCCTTCTTGAGGAGCACTGCACAGCTCACCATCCTCATCTCCTACAGAGCAACGCTCAGGAGCCGTAAGAGATAGGATGTCGAGGGCTTGCAAGGGCTTGCAAGGGCTTGCAGTGCTTTGGAACACCCACTGGTGTCCTACACAGGGACAGCAAGGATTCTTGCCCACAAGGTCTATCAGCTCAGAGGCAGTTGGGCACTCTGGCAAGTCCGCCAGATAGCTCCAGCTCAGGGGAGGATAGGGCTTGGGCAGCTCCTGGGAAGCATGAGCAGCCTGTGGGACAAGGAGCCAGGTCTGGCTCACATGCTCAGGGAACAGCCCATGGCCAGCACTGGGCTCAGCAAGGAACTTTTTCCCCCGGGGCACATTGGCACTGGTCCCCGGCGGTTTTTTGCCTTCCTCTGCACTTCTCAGCACCGCCCCTTGCCACCATTTCTTTGGGCCATTTGGCCTGGGAGCCGGCTGCTCATGCTCCACCATGCTGGCAGCTGCAGCTGCCACTTCTCAGCACTCCCTGCAGCTAACACAAGCGCCTGGCAGGGCCCAGAGCGCTTCTCATGCATCCCTGGCCAAGAAGCACAGCAGCCAAACAAGTTGTGGAAGGCAAAAAGTCTGCTCGTCATCGCTACATGTCACGCTTTGGAAGAGATGCCACGGTACCACTCACCTCTTCTTCCTCTTCTTCCTCTTCTTCTTCTTCTTCTTCTTCTTCTTCCTCCTCTTTTGTGCATGGTCAGTCCCACAAGTCCTTGTCAAGGTTCTCCCTCTGCAGGAACCGCGGACAGCTTGGCCTCTATTCCTGCTGCTGCTCTCTGCAGCTCTGGGACTTGCCTTTGCCAGCCTGCAAGGGATCTTTTCTCAGGCTAAACTGAAGAATGCCTCAGCCTACTCCTGGCTACACTTGGGCTTGAGCTAATGCTTGTGAGCCTGGGTTCTGAAACAGAGTCACAAAGGGAAAAAAAATGACACGAAGAAACATCACATGAATTAACATAAAATCAAGAAAATTAATAAATTAACAACAAAATAAAATAAAATTCATTGTGTTCTGTGTCCTTGAAATTGATTTTGGAACTGAAACCCCTCTGTCCTTTCAGGCAAACAGTCTCTTAGATATTGGACTGGCGGACAAGAGAGAAGAGGAGAGGAGAGGAGAGGAGAGGAGAGGAGAGGAGAGCAGTTCTGCTCTGTCAGGCCTGCAGTTCTGCGTGACAAGCCCTGAGCGAGCCCTGAGGCCTCCATACATGATACTACAGGCAGTATTGCTACTGGAAGGAAGGCTGCACTGGCAACAAATGCACACTGTCTTTTTGCAAAAAAGGGACTCTATTAGGTTGCTTACTCCCCTATTTTGTAGCTACAGGGACTGATTTGGAGCCAGCACCCCAAAGGCTTCCTCCAAAGGGCTGCACATATGCAGCTGTGTCACCCCCATGTCACAATGCCAGCACCCGGCAACGCAGTGGTCACGAGGCCCCAGGCAGGATCCAGAGGAGCAGCCTCCCGTGTCCACTGCCAGAGCTGGCCCGGGGGCAGCCCCAGCACATCTGACAGGAAGCACTTGAGGAGCTGCTGGAATCACAGGCCAGGGGCTGAGGGAAGAACACCTTGCATGAGGCTGCTGGAGGTTCTCCGCTGCAAGACAATGTGCTGGCAGGGCCACCTTCCAAGCTCGGCTCATGGATGCAAATCCTTTTCAACTGGATAGCAGTGGCAAGACCAAGGCAATTCCTTCTTGAGGAGCACTGCACAGCTCACCATCCTCATCTCCTACAGAGCAACGCTCAGGAGCCGTAAGAGATAGGATGTCGAGGGCTTGCAAGGGCTTGCAAGGGCTTGCAGTGCTTTGGAACACCCACTGGTGTCCTACACAGGGACAGCAAGGATTCTTGCCCACAAGGTCTATCAGCTCAGAGGCACTTGGGCACTCTGGCAAGTCCGCCAGATAGCTCCAGCTCAAGGGAGGATAGGGCTTGGGCAGCTCCTGGGAAGCATGAGCAGCCTGTGGGACAAGGAGCCAGGTCTGGCTCACATGCTCAGGGAACAGCCCATGGCCAGCACTGGGCTCAGCAAGGAACTTTTTCCCCCGGGGCACATTGGCACTGGTCCCCGGCGGTTTTTTGCCTTCCTCTGCAGTTCTCAGCACCGCCCCTTGCCACCATTTCTTTGGGCCATTTGGCCTGGGAGCCGGCTGCTCATGCTCCACCATGCTAGCAGCCGCAGCTGCCACTTCTCAGCTCTCCCTGCAGGTAACACAAGCGCCTGGCAGGGACCAGAGCGCTTCTCATGCATCCCTGGCCAAGTAGCACAGCAGCCAAACAAGTTGTGGAAGGCAAAAAGTCTGCTCGTCATCGCTACATGTCACGCTTTGGAAGAGATGCCACGGTACCACTCACCTCTTCTTCCTCTTCTTCCTCTTCTTCTTCTTCTTCTTCTTCTTCTTCCTCCTCTTTTGTGCATGGTCAGTCCCACAACTCCTTGTCAAGGTTCTCCCTCTGCAGGAACCGTGGACAGCTTGGCCTCTATTCCTGCTGCAGCTCTCTGCAGCTCTGGGACTTGCCTTTGCCAGCCTGGAAGGGATCTTTTCTCCTGCTAAACTGAAGAATGCCTCAGCCTACTCCTGGCTACACTTGGGCTTGAGCTAATGCTTGTGAGCCTGGCTTCTGAAACTGAGTCACAAAGGGAAAAAAAATGACACGAAGAAACATAACATGAACTAACATAAAATCAAGAAAATTAATAAATTAACAACAAAATAAAATAAAATTCATTGTGTTATGTGTCCTTGAAATTGATTTTGGAACTGAAACCCCTCTGTCCTTTCAGGCAAACAGTCTCTTAGATATTGGACTGGCGGACAGGAGAGAAGAGGAAAGGAGAGGAGAGGAGAGGAGAGGAGAGGAGAGGAGAGGAGAGGAGAGAAGAGCAGTTCTGCTCTGTCAGGCCTGCAGTTCTGCGTGACAAGCCCTGAGCGAGCCCTGAGGCCTCCATACATGATACTACAGGCAGTATTGCTACTGGAAGGAAGGCTGCACTGCCAACAAATCCACACTGTCTTTTTGCAAAAAAGGGACTCTATTAGGTTGCTTACTCCCCTATTTTGTAGGTACAGGGACTGATTTGGAGCCAGCACCCCAAAGGCTTCCTCCAAAGGGCTGACCGTATGCGGCTGTGTCAGCCCCATGTCACAATGCCAGCACCCGGCAACGCAGTGGTCACCAGGCCCCACGCAGGATCCAGAGGAGCAGCCTCCCGTGTCCACTGCCAGAGCTGGCCCGGGGGCAGCCCCAGCACATCTGACAGGAAGCACTTGAGGAGCTGCTGGAATCACAGGCCAGGGGCTGAGGGAAGAAAACCTTGCATGAGGCTGCTGGAGGTTCTCCGCTGCAAGACAATGTGCTGGCAGGGCCACCTTCCAAGCTCGGCTCATGGATGCAAATCCTTTTCAACTGGATAGCAGTGGCAAGACCAAGGCAATTCCTTCTTGAGGAGCACTGCACAGCTCACCATCCTCATCTCCTACAGAGCAACACTCAGGAGCCCTAAGAGATAGGATGTCGAGGGCTTGCAAGGGCTTGCAAGGGCTTGCAGTGCTTTGGAACACCCACTGGTGTACTACACAGGGACAACAAGGATTCTTGCCCACAAGGTCTATCAGCTCAGAGGCAGTTGGGCACTCTGGCAAGTCCGCGACATAGCTCCAGCTCAAGGGAGGATAGGGCTTGGGCAGCTCCTGGGAAGCATGAGCAGCCTGTGGGACAAGGAGCCAGGTCTGGCTCACATGCTCAGGGAACAGCCCATGGCCAGCACTGGGCTCAGCAAGGAACTTTTTCCCCCGGGGCACATTGGCACTGGTCCCCGGCGGGTTTTTGCCTTCCTCTGCAGTTCTCAGCACCGCCCCTTGCCACCATTTCTTTGGGCCATTTTGCCTGGGAGCCGGCTGCTCATGCTCCACCATGCTAGCAGCCGCAGCTGCCACTTCTCAGCTCTCCCTGCAGGTAACACAAGCGCCTGGCAGGGACCAGAGCGCTTCTCATGCATCCCTGCCCAAGAAGCACAGCAGCCAAACAAGTTGTGGAAGGCAAAAAGTCTGCTTGTCATCGCTACATGTCACGCTTTGGAAGAGATGCCACGGTACCACTCACCTCTTCTTCCTCTTCTTCCTCTTCTTCTTCTTCTTCTTCTTCTTCTTCTTCCTCCTCTTTTGTGCATGGTCAGTCCCACAACTCCTTGTCAAGGTTCTCCCTCTGCAGGAACCGTGGACAGCTTGGCCTCTATTCCTGCTGCTGCTCTCTGCAGCTCTGGGACTTGCCTTTGCCAGCCTGCAAGGGATCTTTTCTCAGGCTAAACTGAAGAATGCCTCAGCCTACTCTTGGCTACACTTGGGCTTGAGCTAATGCTTGTGAGCCTGGGTTCTGAAACAGAGTCACAAAGGGAAAAAAAATGACACGAAGAAACATAACATGAATTAACATAAAATCAAGAAAATTAATAAATTAACAACAAAATAAAATAAAATTCATTGTGTTATGTGTCCTTGAAATTGATTTTGGAACTGAAACCCCTCTGTCCTTTCAGGCAAACAGTCTCTTAGATATTGGACTGGCGGACAGGAGAGGAGAGGAGAGGAGAGGAGAGGAGAGGAGAGGAGAGGAGAGGAGAGGAGAGGAGAGGAGAGGAGAGGAGAGGAGAGGAGAGCAGTTCTGCTCTGTCAGGCCTGCAGTTCTGCGTGACAAGCCCTGAGCGAGCCCTGAGGCCTCCATACATGATACTACAGGCAGTATTGCTACTGGAAGGAAGGCTGCACTGGCAACAAATCCACACTGTCTTTTTGCAAAAAAGGGACTCTATTAGGTTGCTTACTCCCCTATTTTGTAGGTACAGGGACTGATTTGGAGCCAGCACCCCAAAGGCTTCCTCCAAAGGGCTGCACATATGCGGCTGTGTCAGCCCCATGTCACAATGCCAGCACCCGGCAACGCAGTGGTCACCAGGCCCCACGCAGGATCCAGAGGAGCAGCCTCCCGTGTCCACTGCCAGAGCTGGCCCGGGGGCAGCCCCAGCACATCTGACAGGAAGCACTTGAGGAGCTGCTGGAATCACAGGCCAGGGGCTGAGGGAAGAAAACCTTGCATGAGGCTGCTGGAGGTTCTCCGCTGCAAGACAATGTGCTGGCAGGGCCACTTCCCAAGCTCGGCTCATGGATGCAAATCCTTTTCAACTGGATAGCAGTGGCAAGACCAAGGCAATTCCTTCTTGAGGAGCACTGCACAGCTCACCATCCTCATCTCCTACAGAGCAACGCTCAGGAGCCGTAAGAGATAGGATGTCGAGGGCTTGCAAGGGCTTGCAAGGGCTTGCAGTGCTTTGGAACACCCACTGGTGTCCTACACAGGGACAACAAGGATTCTTGCCCACAAGGTCTATCAGCTCAGAGGCAGTTGGGCACTCTGGCAAGTCCGCGACATAGCTCCAGCTCAAGGGAGGATAGGGCTTGGGCAGCTCCTGGGAAGCATGAGCAGCCTGTGGGACATGGAGCCAGGTCTGGCTCACATGCTCAGGGAACAGCCCATGGCCAGCACTGGGCTCAGCAAGGAACTTTTTCCCCCGCGGCACATTGGCACTGGTCCCCGGCGGTTTTTTGCCTTCCTCTGCAGTTCTCAGCACCGCCCCTTGCCACCATTTCTTTGGGCCATTTGGCCTGGGAGCCGGCTGCTCATGCTCCACCATGCTGGCAGCCGCAGCTGCCACTTCTCAGCTCTCCCTGCAGGTAACACAAGCGCCTGGCAGGGCCCAGAGCGCTTCTCATGCATCCCTGCCCAAGAAGCACAGCAGCCAAACAAGTTGTGGAAGGCAAAAAGTCTGCTCGTCATCGCTACATGTCACGCTTTGGAAGAGATGCCACGGTACCACTCACCTCTTCTTCCTCTTCTTCCTCTTCTTCTTCTTCTTCTTCTTCTTCTTCTTCTTCTTCCTCCTCTTTTGTGCATGGTCAGTCCCACAACTCCTTGTCAAGGTTCTCCCTCTGCAGGAATCGCGGACAGCTTGGCCTCTATTCCTGCTGCTGCTCTCTGCAGCTCTGGGACTTGCCTTTGCCAGCCTGCAAGGGATCTTTTCTCAGGCTAAACTGAAGAATGCCTCAGCCTACTCCTGGCTGCACTTGGGCTTGAGCTAATGCTTGTGAGCCTGGGTTCTGAAACAGAGTCACAAAGGGAAAAAAAATGACACGAAGAAACATCACATGAATTAACATAAAATCAAGAAAATTAATAAATTAACAACAAAATAAAATAAATTTCATTGTGTTATGTGTCCTTGAAATTGATTTTGGAACTGAAACCCCTCTGTCCTTTCAGGCAAACAGTCTCTTAGATATTGGACTGGTGGACAGGAGAGAAGAGGAGAGGAGAGGAGAGGAGAGGAGAGCAGTTCTGCTCTGTCAGGCCTGCAGTTCTGCGTGACAAGCCCTGAGCGAGCCCTGAGGCCTCCATACATGATACTACAGGCAGTATTGCTACTGGAAGTAAGGCTGCACTGGCAACAAATCCACACTGCCTTTTTGCAAAAAAGGGACTCTATTAGGTTGCTTACTCCCCTATTTTGTAGCTACAGGGACTGATTTGGAGCCAGCACCCCAAAGGCTTCCTCCAAAGGGCTGCACATATGCGGCTGTGTCAGCCCCATGTCACAATGCCAGCACCCGGCAACGCAGTGGTCACCAGGCCCCACGCAGGATCCAGAGGAGCAGCCTCCCGTGTCCACTGCCAGAGCTGGCCCGGGGGCAGCCCCAGCACATCTCACAGGAAGCACTTGAGGAGCTGCTGGAACCACAGGCCAGGGGCTGAGGGAAGAAAACCTTGCATGAGGCTGCTGGAGGTTCTCCGCTGCAAGACAATGTGCTGGCAGGGTCACCTTCCAAGCTCGGCTCATGGATGCAAATCCTTTTCAACTGGATAGCAGTGGCAAGACCAAGGCAATTCCTTCTTGAGGAGCACTGCACAGCTCACCATCCTCATCTCCTACAGAGCAACGCTCAGGAGCCGTAAGAGATAGGATGTCGAGGGCTTGCAAGGGCTTGCAAGGGCTTGCAGTGCTTTGGAACACCCACTGGTGTCCTACACAGGGACAGCAAGGATTCTTGCCCACAAGGTCTATCAGCTCAGAGGCACTTGGGCACTCTGGCAAGTCCGCCAGATAGCTCCAGCTCAAGGGAGGATAGGGCTTGGGCAGCTCCTGGGAAGCATGAGCAGCTTGTGGGACAAGGAGCCAGGTCTGGCTCACATGCTCAGGGAACAGCCCATGGCCAGCACTGGGCTCAGCAAGGAACTTTTTCCCCCGGGGCACATTGGCACTGGTCCCCGGCGGTTTTTTGCCTTCCTCTGCAGTTCTCAGCACCGCCCCTTGCCACCATTTCTTTGGGCCATTTGGCCTGGGAGCCGGCTGCTCATGCTCCACCATGCTGCCAGCCGCAGCTGCCACTTCTCAGCTCTCCCTGCAGGTAACACAAGCGCCTGGCAGGGACCAGAGCGCTTCTCATGCATCCCTGCCCAAGAAGCACAGCAGCCAAACAAGTTGTGGAAGGCAAAAAGTCTGCTCGTCATTGCTACATGTCACGCTTTGGAAGAGATGCCACGGTACCACTCACCTCTTCTTCCTCTTCTTCCTCTTCTTCCTCTTCTTCTTCTTCTTCTTCTTCTTCTTCTTCTTCTTCTTCTTCTTCTTCTTCCTCCTCTTTTGTGCATGGTCAGTCCCACAACTCCTTGTCAAGGTTCTCCCTCTGCAGGAACCGCGGACAGCTTGGCCTCTATTCCTGCTGCTGCTCTCTGCAGCTCTGGGACTTGCCTTTGCCAGCCTGCAAGTGATCTTTTCTCCTGCTAAACTGAAGAATGCCTCAGCCTACTCCTGGCTACACTTGGGCTTGAGCTAATGCTTGTGAGCCTGGGTTCTGAAACAGAGTCACAAAGGGAAAAAAAATGACACGAAGAAACATCACATGAATTAACATAAAATCAAGAAAATTAATAAATTAACAACAAAATAAAATAAAATTCATTGTGTTATGTGTCCTTGAAATTGATTTTGGAACTGAAACCCCTCTGTCCTTTCAGGCAAACAGTCTCTTAGATATTGGACTGGCGGACAGGAGAGAAGAGGAGAGGAGAGGAGAGGAGAGGAGAGGAGAGGAGAGCAGTTCTGCTCTGTCAGGCCTGCAGTTCTGCGTGACAAGCCCTGAGCGAGCCCTGAGGCCTCCATACATGATACTACAGGCAGTATTGCTACTGGAAGGAAGGCTGCACTGGCAACAAATCCACACTGTCTTTTTGCAAAAAAGGGACTCTATTAGGTTGCTTACTCCCCTATTTTGTAGCTACAGGGACTGATTTGGAGCCAGCACCCCAAAGGCTTCCTCCAAAGGGCTGCACATATGCGGCTGTGTCAGCCCCATGTCACAATGCCAGCACCCGGCAACGCAGTGGTCACGAGGCCCCACACAGGATCCAGAGGAGCAGCCTCCCGTGTCCACTGCCAGAGCTGGCCCGGGGGCAGCCCCAGCACATCTGACAGGAAGCACTTGAGGAGCTGCTGGAATCACAGGCCAGGGGCTGAGGGAAGAAAACCTTGCATGAGGCTGCTGGAGGTTCTCCGCTGCAAGACAATGTGCTGGCAGGGCCACCTTCCAAGCTCGGCTCATGGATGCAAATCCTTTTCAACTGGATAGCAGTGGCAAGACCAAGGCAATTCCTTCTTGAGGAGCACTGCACAGCTCACCATCCTCATCTCCTACAGAGCAACGCTCAGGAGCCATAAGAGATAGGATGTCGAGGGCTTGCAAGGGCTTGCAAGGGCTTGCAGTGCTTTGGAACACCCACTGGTGTCCTACACAGGGACAGCAAGGATTCTTGCCCACAAGGTCTATCAGCTCAGAGGCAGTTGGGCACTCTGGCAAGTCCGCGACATAGCTCCAGCTCAAGGGAGGATAGGGCTTGGGCAGCTCCTGGGAAGCATGAGCAGCCTGTGGGACAAGGAGCCAGGTCTGGCTCACATGCTCAGGGAACAGCCCATGGCCAGCACTGGGCTCAGCAAGGAACTTTTTCCCCCGGGGCACATTGGCACTGGTCCCCGGCAGTTTTTTGCCTTCCTCTGCACTTCTCAGCACCGCCCCTTGCCACCATTTCTTTGGGCCATTTGGCCTGGGAGCCGGCTGCTCATGCTCCACCATGCTGGCAGCCGCAGCTGCCACTTCTCAGCTCTCCCTGCAGCTAACACAAGCGCCTGGCAGGGACCAGAGCGCTTCTCATGCATCCCTGCCCAAGAAGCACAGCAGCCAAACAAGTTGTGGAAGGCAAAAAGTCTGCTCGTCATCGCTACATGTCACGCTTTGGAAGAGATGCCACGGTACCACTCACCTCTTCTTCCTCTTCTTCTTCTTCTTCTTCTTCTTCTTCTTCCTCCTCTTTTGTGCATGGTCAGTCCCACAACTCCTTGTCAAGGTTCTCCCTCTGCAGGAACCGCGGACAGCTTGGCCTCTATTCCTGCTGCTGCTCTCTGCAGCTCTGGGACTTGCCTTTGCCAGCCTGCAAGGGATCTTTTCTCAGGCTAAACTGAACAATGCCTCAGCCTACTCCTGGCTACACTTGGGCTTGAGCTAATGCTTGTGAGCCTGGGTTCTGAAACAGAGTCACAAAGGGAAAAAAAATGACACGAAGAAACATCACATGAATTAACATAAAATCAAGAAAATTAATAAATTAACAACAAAATAAAATAAAATTCATTGTGTTCTGTGTCCTTGAAATTGATTTTGGAACTGAAACCCCTCTGTCCTTTCAGGCAAACAGTCTCTTAGATATTGGACTGGCGGACAGGAGAGAAGAGGAGAGGAGAGGAGAGGAGAGGAGAGGAGAGGAGAGCAGTTCTGCTCTGTCAGGCCTGCAGTTCTGCGTGACAAGCCCTGAGCGAGCCCTGAGGCCTCCATACATGATACTACAGGCAGTATTGCTACTGGAAGGAAGGCTGCACTGGCAACAAATCCACACTGTCTTTTTGCAAAAAAGGGACTCTATTAGGTTGCTTACTCCCCTATTTTGTAGCTACAGGGACTGATTTGGAGCCAGCACCCCAAAGGCTTCCTCCAAAGGGCTGCACATATGCGGCTGTGTCAGCCCCATGTCACAATGCCAGCACCCGGCAACGCAGTGGTCACCAGGCCCCACGCAGGATCCAGAGGAGCAGCCTCCCGTGTCTACTGCCAGAGCTGGCCCGGGGGCAGCCCCAGCACATCTCACAGGAAGCACTTGAGGAGCTGCTGGAATCACAGGCCAGGGGCTGAGGGAAGAAAACCTTGCATGAGGCTGCTGGAGGTTCTCCGCTGCAAGACAATCTGCTGGCAGGGCCACCTTGCAAGCTCGGCTCATGGATGCAAATCCTTTTCAACTGGATAGCAGTGGCAAGACCAAGGCAATTCCTTCTTGAGGAGCACTGCACAGCTCACCATCCTCATCTCCTACACAGCAACGCTCAGGAGCCGTAAGAGATAGGATGTCGAGGGCTTGCAAGGGCTTGCAAGGGCTTGCAGTGCTTTGGAACACCCACTGGTGTCCTACACAGGGACAGCAAGGATTCTTGCCCACAAGGTCTATCAGCTCAGAGGCACTTGGGCACTCTGGCAAGTCCGCCAGATAGCTCCAGCTCCAGGGAGGATAGGGCTTGGGCAGCTCCTGGGAAGCATGAGCAGCCTGTGGGACAAGGAGCCAGGTCTGGCTCACATGCTCAGGGAACAGCCCATGGCCAGCACTGGGCTCAGCAAGGAACTTTTTCCCCCGCGGCACATTGGCACTGGTCCCCGGCGGTTTTTTGCCTTCCTCTGCACTTCTCAGCACCGCCCCTTGCCACCATTTCTTTGGGCCATTTGGCCTGGGAGCCGGCTGCTCATGCTCCACCATGCTGGCAGCCGCAGCTGCCACTTCTCAGCTCTCCCTGCAGCTAACACAAGCGCCTGGCAGGGACCAGAGCGCTTCTCATGCATCCCTGCCCAAGAAGCACAGCAGCCAAACAAGTTGTGGAAGGCAAAAAGTCTGCTCGTCATCGCTACATGTCACGCTTTGGAAGAGATGCCATGGTACCACTCACCTCTTCTTCCTCTTCTTCCTCTTCTTCTTCTTCTTCTTCTTGTTCTTCCTCCTCTTTTGTGCATGGTCAGTCCCACAACTCCTTGTCAAGGTTCTCCCTCTGCAGGAACCGCGGACAGCTTGGCCTCTATTCCTGCTGCTGCTCTCTGCAGCTCTGGGACTTGCCTTTGCCAGCCTGCAAGGGATCTTTTCTCCTGCTAAACTGAAGAATGCCTCAGCCTACTCCTGGCTACACTTGGGCTTGAGCTAATGCTTGTGAGCCTGGGTTCTGAAACAGAGTCACAAAGGGAAAAAAAATGACACGAAGAAACATCACATGAATTAACATAAAATCAAGAAAATTAATAAATTAACAACAAAATAAAATAAAATTCATTGTGTTATGTGTCCTTGAAATTGATTTTGGAACTGAAACCCCTCTGTCCTTTCAGGCAAACAGTCTCTTAGATATTGGACTGGCGGACAGGAGAGAAGAGGAGAGGAGAGGAGAGGAGAGCAGTTCTGCTCTGTCAGGCCTGCAGTTCTGCGTGACAAGCCCTGAGCGAGCCCTGAGGCCTCCATACATGATACTACAGGCAGTATTGCTACTGGAAGGAAGGCTGCACTGGCAACAAATCCACACTGTCTTTTTGCAAAAAAGGGACTCTATTAGGTTGCTTACTCCCCTATTTTGTAGCTACAGGGACTGATTTGGAGCCAGCACCCCAAAGGCTTCCTCCAAAGGGCTGCACATATGCGGCTGTGTCAGCCCCATGTCACAATGCCAGCACCCGGCAACGCAGTGGTCACCAGGCCCCACGCAGGATCCAGAGGAGCAGCCTCCCGTGTCCACTGCCAGAGCTGGCCCGGGGGCAGCCCCAGCACATCTGACAGGAAGCACTTGAGGAGCTGCTGGAATCACAGGCCAGGGGCTGAGGGAAGAAAACCTTGCATGAGGCTGCTGGAGGTTCTCCGCTGCAAGACAATCTGCTGGCAGGGCCACCTTCCAAGCTCGGCTCATGGATGCAAATCCTTTTCAACTGGATAGCAGTGGCAAGACCAAGGCAATTCCTTCTTGAGGAGCACTGCACAGCTCACCATCCTCATCTCCTACAGAGCAACGCTCAGGAGCCGTAAGAGATAGGATGTCGAGGGCTTGCAAGGGCTTGCAAGGGCTTGCAGTGCTTTGGAACACCCACTGGTGTCCTACACAGGGACAGCAAGGATTCTTGCCCACAAGGTCTATCAGCTCAGAGGCACTTGGGCACTCTGGCAAGTCCGCCAGATAGCTCCAGCTCAAGGGAGGATAGGGCTTGGGCAGCTCCTGGGAAGCATGAGCAGCCTGTGGGACAAGGAGCCAGGTCTGGCTCACATGCTCAGGGAACAGCCCATGGCCAGCACTGGGCTCAGCAAGGAACTTTTTCCCCCGGGGCACATTGGCACTGGTCCCCGGCGGTTTTTTGCCTTCCTCTGCACTTCTCAGCACCGCCCCTTGCCACCATTTCTTTGGGCCATTTGGCCTGGGAGCCAGCTGCTCATGCTCCACCATGCTGGCAGCCGCAGCTGCCACTTCTCAGCTCTCCCTGCAGCTAACACAAGCACCTGGCAGGGACCAGAGCGCTTCTCATGCATCCCTGCCCAAGAAGCACAGCAGCCAAACAAGTTGTGGAAGGCAAAAAGTCTGCTCGTCATCGCTACATGTCACGCTTCGGAAGAGATGCCACGGTACCACTCACCTCTTCTTCCACTTCTTCCTCTTCTTCTTCTTCTTCTTCTTCTTCCTCCTCTTTTGTGCATGGTCAGTCCCACAACTCCTTGTCAAGGTTCTCCCTCTGCAGGAACCGCGGACAGCTTGGCCTCTATTCCTGCTGCTGCTCTCTGCAGCTCTGGGACTTGCCTTTGCCAGCCTGGAAGGGATCTTTTCTCAGGCTAAACTGAAGAATGCCTCAGCCTACTCCTGGCTACACTTGGGCTTGAGCTAATGCTTGTGAGCCTGGGTTCTGAAACAGAGTCACAAAGGGAAAAAAAATGACATGAAGAAACATAACATGAATTAACATAAAATCAAGAAAATTAATAAATTAACAACAAAATAAAATAAAATTCATTGTGTTATGTGTCCTTGAAATTGATTTTGGAACTGAAACCCCTCTGTCCTTTCAGGCAAACAGTCTCTTAGATATTGGACTGGCGGACAGGAGAGAAGAGGAGAGGAGAGGAGAGGAGAGCAGTTCTGCTCTGTCAGGCCTGCAGTTCTGCGTGACAAGCCCTGAGCGAGCCCTGAGGCCTCCATACATGATACTACAGGCAGTATTGCTACTGGAAGTAAGGCTGCACTGGCAACAAATCCACACTGTCTTTTTGCAAAAAAGGGACTCTATTAGGTTGCTTACTCCCCTATTTTGTAGCTACAGGGACTGATTTGGAGCCAGCACCCCAAAGGCTTCCTCCAAAGGGCTGCACATATGCGGCTGTGTCAGCCCCATGTCACAATGCCAGCACCCGGCAACGCAGTGGTCACCAGGCCCCACGCAGGATCCAGAGGAGCAGCCTCCCGTGTCCACTGCCAGAGCTGGCCCGGGGGCAGCCCCAGCACATCTGACAGGAAGCACTTGAGGAGCTGCTGGAATCACAGGCCAGGGGCTGAGGGAAGAAAACCTTGCATGAGGCTGCTGGAGGTTCTCCGCTGCAAGACAATCTGCTGGCAGGGCCACCTTGCAAGCTCGGCTCATGGATGCAAATCCTTTTCAACTGGATAGCAGTGGCAAGACCAAGGCAATTCCTTCTTGAGGAGCACTGCACAGCTCACCATCCTCATCTCCTACAGAGCAACGCTCAGGAGCCGTAAGAGATAGGATGTCGAGGGCTTGCAAGGGCTTGCAAGGGCTTGCAGTGCTTTGGAACACCCACTGGTGTCCTACACAGGGACAGCAAGGATTCTTGCCCACAAGGTCTATCAGCTCAGAGGCACTTGGGCACTCTGGCAAGTCCGCCAGATAGCTCCAGCTCAAGGGAGGATAGGGCTTGGGCAGCTCCTGGGAAGCATGAGCAGCCTGTGGGACAAGGAGCCAGGTCTGGCTCACATGCTCAGGGAACAGCCCATGGCCAGCACTGGGCTCAGCAAGGAACTTTTTCCCCCGGGGCACATTGGCACTGGTCCCCGGCGGTTTTTTGCCTTCCTCTGCACTTCTCAGCACGGCCCCTTGCCACCCTTTCTTTGGGCCATTTGGCCTGGGAGCCAGCTGCTCATGCTCCACCATGCTGGCAGCCGCAGCTGCCACTTCTCAGCTCTCCCTGCAGGTAACATAAGCGCCTGGCAGGGACCAGAGCGCTTCTCATGCATCCCTGCCCAAGAAGCACAGCAGCCAAACAAGTTGTGGAAGGCAAAAAGTCTGCTCGTCATCGCTACATGTCACGCTTTGGAAGAGATGCCACGGTACCACTCACCTCTTCTTCCTCTTCTTCCTCTTCTTCTTCTTCTTCTTCTTCTTCTTCTTCTTCCTCCTCTTTTGTGCATGGTCAGTCCCACAACTCCTTGTCAAGGTTCTCCCTCTGCAGGAACCGCGGACAGCTTGGCCTCTATTCCTGCTGCAGCTCTCTGCAGCTCTGGGACTTGCCTTTGCCAGCCTGCAAGGGATCTTTTCTCAGGCTAAACTGAAGAATGCCTCAGCCTACTCCTGGCTACACTTGGGCTTGAGCTAATGCTTGTGAGCCTGGGTTCTGAAACAGAGTCACAAAGGGAAAAAAAATGACACGAAGAAACATCACATGAATTAACATAAAATCAAGAAAATTAATAAATTAACAACAAAATAAAATAAAATTCATTGTGTTCTGTGTCCTTGAAATTGATTTTGGAACTGAAACCCCTCTGTCCTTTCAGGCAAACAGTCTCTTAGATATTGGACTGGCGGACAGGAGAGAAGAGGAGAGGAGAGGAGAGGAGAGGAGAGGAGAGGAGAGGAGAGGAGAGCAGTTCTGCTCTGTCAGGCCTGCAGTTCTGCGTGACAAGCCCTGAGCGAGCCCTGAGGCCTCCATACATGATACTACAGGCAGTATTGCTACTGGAAGTAAGGCTGCACTGGCAACAAATCCACACTGTCTTTTTGCAAAAAAGGGACTCTATTAGGTTGCTTACTCCCCTATTTTGTAGGTACAGGGACTGATTTGGAGCCAGCACCCCAAAGGCTTCCTCCAAAGGGCTGCACATATGCGGCTGTGTCAGCCCCATGTCACAATGCCAGCACCCGGCAACGCAGTGGTCACCAGGCCCCACGCAGGATCCAGAGGAGCAGCCTCCCGTGTCCACTGCCAGAGCTGGCCCGGGGGCAGCCCCAGCACATCTCACAGGAAGCACTTGAGGAGCTGCTGGAATCACAGGCCAGGGGCTGAGGGAAGAAAACCTTGCATGAGGCTGCTGGAGGTTCTCCGCTGCAAGACAATCTGCTGGCAGGGCCACCTTCCAAGCTCGGCTCATGGATGCAAATCCTTTTCAACTGGATAGCAGTGGCAAGACCAAGGCAACTCCTTCTTGAGGAGCACTGCACAGCTCACCATCCTCATCTCCTACAGAGCAACGCTCAGGAGCCGTAAGAGATAGGATGTCGAGGGCTTGCAAGGGCTTGCAAGGGCTTGCAGTGCTTTGGAACACCCACTGGTGTCCTACACAGGGACAGCAAGGATTCTTGCCCACAAGGTCTATCAGCTCAGAGGCACTTGGGCACTCTGGCAAGTCCGCCAGATAGCTCCAGCTCAAGGGAGGATAGGGCTTGGGCAGCTCCTGGGAAGCATGAGCAGCCTGTGGGACAAGGAGCCAGGTCTGGCTCACATGCTCAGGGAACAGCCCATGGCCAGCACTGGGCTCAGCAAGGAACTTTTTCCCCCGGGGCACATTGGCACTGGTCCCCGGCGGTTTTTTGCCTTCCTCTGCACTTCTCAGCACCGCCCCTTGCACCATTTCTTTGGGCCATTTGGCCTGGGAGCCAGCTGCTCATGCTCCACCATGCTGGCAGCCGCAGCTGCCACTTCTCAGCTCTCCCTGCAGCTAACACAAGCGCCTGGCAGGGACCAGAGCGCTTCTCATGCATCCCTGCCCAAGTAGCACAGCAGCCAAACAAGTTGTGGAAGGCAAAAAGTCTGCTCGTCATCGCTACATGTCACGCTTTGGAAGAGATGCCACGGTACCACTCACCTCTTCTTCCTCTTCTTCCTCTTCTTCTTCTTCTTCTTCTTGTTCTTCCTCCTCTTTTGTGCATGGTCAGTCCCACAACTCCTTGTCAAGGTTCTCCCTCTGCAGGAACCGCGGACAGCTTGGCCTCTATTCCTGCTGCTGCTCTCTGCAGCTCTGGGACTTGCCTTTGCCAGCCTGCAAGGGATCTTTTCTCAGGCTAAACTGAAGAATGCCTCAGCCTACTCCTGGCTACACTTGGGCTTGAGCTAATGCTTGTGAGCCTGGGTTCTGAAACAGAGTCACAAAGGGAAAAAAAATGACACGAAGAAACATCACATGAATTAACATAAAATCAAGAAAATTAATAAATTAACAACAAAATAAAATAAAATTCATTGTGTTCTGTGTCCTTGAAATTGATTTTGGAACTGAAACCCCTCTGTCCTTTCAGGCAAACAGTCTCTTAGATATTGGACTGGCGGACAGGAGAGAAGAGGAGAGGAGAGGAGAGGAGAGGAGAGGAGAGGAGAGGAGAGGAGAGGAGAGGAGAGGAGAGCAGTTCTGCTCTGTCAGGCCTGCAGTTCTGCGTGACAAGCCCTGAGCGAGCCCTGAGGCCTCCATACATGATACTACAGGCAGTATTGCTACTGGAAGTAAGGCTGCACTGGCAACAAATCCACACTGCCTTTTTGCAAAAAAGGGACTCTATTAGGTTGCTTACTCCCCTATTTTGTAGCTACAGGGACTGATTTGGAGCCAGCACCCCAAAGGCTTCCTCCAAAGGGCTGCACATATGCGGCTGTGTCAGCCCCATGTCACAATGCCAGCACCCGGCAACGCAGTGGTCACCAGGCCCCACGCAGGATCCAGAGGAGCAGCCTCCCGTGTCCACTGCCAGAGCTGGCCCGGGGGCAGCCCCAGCACATCTGACAGGAAGCACTTGAGGAGCTGCTGGAATCACAGGCCAGGGGCTGAGGGAAGAAAACCTTGCATGAGGCTGCTGGAGGTTCTCCGCTGCAAGACAATCTGCTGGCAGGGCCACCTTCCAAGCTCGGCTCATGGATGCAAATCCTTTTCAACTGGATAGCAGTGGCAAGACCAAGGCAATTCCTTCTTGAGGAGCACTGCAGAGCTCACCATCCTCATCTCCTACACAGCAACGCTCAGGAGCCGTAAGAGATAGGATGTCGAGGGCTTGCAAGGGCTTGCAAGGGCTTGCAGTGCTTTGGAACACCCACTGGTGTCCTACACAGGGACAGCAAGGATTCTTGCCCACAAGGTCTATCAGCTCAGAGGCACTTGGGCACTCTGGCAAGTCCGCCAGATAGCTCCAGCTCAAGGGAGGATAGGGCTTGGGCAGCTCCTGGGAAGCATGAGCAGCCTGTGGGACAAGGAGCCAGGTCTGGCTCACATGCTCAGGGAACAGCCCATGGCCAGCACTGGGCTCAGCAAGGAACTTTTTCCCCCGGGGCACATTGGCACTGGTCCCCGGCAGTTTTTTGCCTTCCTCTGCACTTCTCAGCACCGCCCCTTGCCACCATTTCTTTGGGCCATTTGGCCTGGGAGCCAGCTGCTCATGCTCCACCATGCTGGCAGCCGCAGCTGCCACTTCTCAGCTCTCCCTGCAGCTAACACAAGCGCCTGGCAGGGACCAGAGCGCTTCTCATGCATCCCTGCCCAAGAAGCACAGCAGCCAAACAAGTTGTGGAAGGCAAAAAGTCTGCTCGTCATCGCTACATGTCACGCTTTGGAAGAGATGCCACGGTACCACTCACCTCTTCTTCCTCTTCTTCCTCTTCTTCTTCTTCTTCTTCTTCTTCCTCCTCTTTTGTGCATGGTCAGTCCCACAACTCCTTGTCAAGGTTCTCCCTCTGCAGGAACCGCGGACAGCTTGGCCTCTATTCCTGCTGCAGCTCTCTGCAGCTCTGGGACTTGCCTTTGCCAGCCTGCAAGGGATCTTTTCTCAGGCTAAACTGAAGAATGCCTCAGCCTACTCCTGGCTACACTTGGGCTTGAGCTAATGCTTGTGAGCCTGGGTTCTGAAACAGAGTCACAAAGGGAAAAAAAATGACACGAAGAAACATAACATGAATTAACATAAAATCAAGAAAATTAATAAATTAACAATAAAATAAAATAAAATTCATTGTGTTATGTGTCCTTGAAATTGATTTTGGAACTGAAACCCCTCTGTCCTTTCAGGCAAACAGTCTCTTAGATATTGGACTGGTGGACAGGAGAGAAGAGGAGAGGAGAGGAGAGGAGAGGAGAGGAGAGGAGAGGAGAGGAGAGGAGAGCAGTTCTGCTCTGTCAGGCCTGCAGTTCTGCGTGACAAGCCCTGAGCGAGCCCTGAGGCCTCCATACATGATACTACAGGCAGTATTGCTACTGGAAGTAAGGCTGCACTGGCAACAAATCCACACTGTCTTTTTGCAAAAAAGGGACTCTATTAGGTTGCTTACTCCCCTATTTTGTAGGTACAGGGACTGATTTGGAGCCAGCACCCCAAAGGCTTCCTCCAAAGGGCTGCACATATGCGGCTGTGTCAGCCCCATGTCACAATGCCAGCACCCGGCAACGCAGTGGTCACCAGGCCCCACGCAGGATCCAGAGGAGCAGCCTCCCGTGTCCACTGCCAGAGCTGGCCCGGGGGCAGCCCCAGCACATCTGACAGGAAGCACTTGAGGAGCTGCTGGAATCACAGGCCAGGGGCTGAGGGAAGAAAACCTTGCATGAGGCTGCTGGAGGTTCTCCGCTGCAAGACAATCTGCTGGCAGGGCCACCTTCCAAGCTCGGCTCATGGATGCAAATCCTTTTCAACTGGATAGCAGTGGCAAGACCAAGGCAATTCCTTCTTGAGGAGCACTGCACAGCTCACCATCCTCATCTCCTACACAGCAACGCTCAGGAGCCGTAAGAGATAGGATGTCGAGGGCTTGCAAGGGCTTGCAAGGGCTTGCAGTGCTTTGGAACACCCACTGGTGTCCTACACAGGGACAACAAGGATTCTTGCCCACAAGGTCTATCAGCTCAGAGGCAGTTGGGCACTCTGGCAAGTCCGCCAGATAGCTCCAGCTCAAGGGAGGATAGGGCTTGGGCAGCTCCTGGGAAGCATGAGCAGCCTGTGGGACAAGGAGCCAGGTCTGGCTCACATGCTCAGGGAACAGCCCATGGCCAGCACTGGGCTCAGCAAGGAACTTTTTCCCCCGGGGCACATTGGCACTGGTCCCCGGCGGTTTTTTGCCTTCCTCTGCACTTCTCAGCACCGCCCCTTGCCACCATTTCTTTGGGCCATTTGGCCTGGGAGCCAGCTGCTCATGCTCCACCATGCTGGCAGCCGCAGCTGCCACTTCTCAGCTCTCCCTGCAGGTAACACAAGTGCCTGGCAGGGACCAGAGCGCTTCTCATGCATCCCTGCCCAAGAAGCACAGCAGCCAAACAAGTTGTGGAAGGCAAAAAGTCTGCTCATCATCGCTACATGTCACGCTTTGGAAGAGATGCCACGGTACCACTCCCCTCTTCTTCCTCTTCTTCCTCTTCTTCTTCTTCTTCTTCTTCTTCCTCCTCTTTTGTGCATGGTCAGTCCCACAACTCCTTGTCAAGGTTCTCCCTCTGCAGGAACCGCGGACAGCTTGGCCTCTATTCCTGCTGCTGCTCTCTGCAGCTCTGGGACTTGCCTTTGCCAGCCTGCAAGGGATCTTTTCTCAGGCTAAACTGAAGAATGCCTCAGCCTACTCCTGCCTACACTTGGGCTTGAGCTAATGCTTGTGAGCCTGGCTTCTGAAACAGAGTCACAAAGGGAAAAAAAATGACACGAAGAAACATCACATGAATTAACATAAAATCAAGCAAATTAATAAATTAACAACAAAATAAAATAAAATTCATTGTGTTCTGTGTCCTTGAAATTGATTTTGGAACTGAAACCCCTCTGTCCTTTCAGGCAAACAGTCTCTTAGATATTGGACTGGCGGACAGGAGAGAAGAGGAGAGGAGAGGAGAGGAGAGGAGAGGAGAGCAGTTCTGCTCTGTCAGGCCTGCAGTTCTGCGTGACAAGCCCTGAGCGAGCCCTGAGGCCTCCATACATGATACTACAGGCAGTATTGCTACTGGAAGGAAGGCTGCACTGGCAACAAATCCACACTGCCTTTTTGCAAAAAAGGGACTCTATTAGGTTGCTTACTCCCCTATTTTGTAGCTACAGGGACTGATTTGGAGCCAGCACCCCAAAGGCTTCCTCCAGAGGGCTGCACATATGCGGCTGTGTCAGCCCCATGTCACAATGCCAGCACCCGGCAACGCAGTGGTCACCAGGCCCCACGCAGGATCCAGAGGAGCAGCCTCCCGTGTCCACTGCCAGAGCTGGCCCGGGGGCAGCCCCAGCACATCTGACAGGAAGCACTTGAGGAGCTGCTGGAATCACAGGCCAGGGGCTGAGGGAAGAAAACCTTGCATGAGGCTGCTGGAGGTTCTCCGCTGCAGGACAATCTGCTGGCAGGGCCACCTTCCAAGCTCGGCTCATGGATGCAAATCCTTTTCAACTGGATAGCAGTGGCAAGACCAAGGCAATTCCTTCTTGAGGAGCACTGCAGAGCTCACCATCCTCATCTCCTACAGAGCAACGCTCAGGAGCCGTAAGAGATAGGATGTCGAGGGCTTGCAAGGGCTTGCAAGGGCTTGCAGTGCTTTGGAACACCCACTGGTGTCCTACACAGGGACAGCAAGGATTCTTGCCCACAAGGTCTATCAGCTCAAAGGCAGTTGGGCACTCTGGCAAGTCTGCCAGATAGCTCCAGCTCAAGGGAGGATAGGGCTTGGGCAGCTCCTGGGAAGCATGAGCAGCCTGTGGGACAAGGAGCCAGGTCTGGCTCACATGCTCAGGGAACAGCCCATGGCCAGCACTGGGCTCAGCAAGGAACTTTTTCCCCCGGGGCACATTGGCACTGGTCCCCGGCGGTTTTTTGCCTTCCTCTGCAGTTCTCAGCACCGCCCCTTGCCACCATTTCTTTGGGCCATTTGGCCTGGGAGCCGGCTGCTCATGCTCCACCATGCTGGCAGCCGCAGCTGCCACTTCTCAGCTCTCCCTGCAGGTAACACAAGCGCCTGGCAGGGACCAGAGTGCTTCTCATGCATCCCTGCCCAAGAAGCACAGCAGCCAAACAAGATGTGGAAGGCAAAAAGTCTGCTCGTCATCGCTACATGTCACGCTTTGGAAGAGATGCCACGGTACCACTCACCTCTTCTTCCTCTTCTTCCTCTTGTTCTTCTTCTTCTTCTTCTTCTTCTTCTTGTTCTTCTTCCTCCTCTTTTGTGCATGGTCAGTCCCACAACTCCTTGTCAAGGTTCTCCCTCTGCAGGAACCGCGGACAGCTTGGCCTCTATTCCTGCTGCTGCTCTCTGCAGCTCTGGGACTTGCCTTTGCCAGCCTGCAAGGGATCTTTTCTCAGGCTAAACTGAAGAATGCCTCAGCCTATTCCTGGCTACACTTGGGCTTGACCTAATGCTTGTGAGCCTGGGTTCTGAAACAGAGTCACAAAGGGAAAAAGAATGACACGAAGAAACATCACATGAATTAACATAAAATCAAGAAAATTAATAAATTAACAACAAAATAAAATAAAATTCATTGTGTTCTGTGTCCTTGACATTGATTTTGGAACTGAAACCCCTCTGTCCTTTCAGGCAAACAGTCTCTTAGATATTGGACTGGCGGACAGGAGAGAAGAGGAGAGGAGAGGAGAGGAGAGGAGAGGAGAGGAGAGCAGTTCTGCTCTGTCAGGCCTGCAGTTCTGCGTGACAAGCCCTGAGCGAGCCCTGAGGCCTCCATACGTGATACTACAGGCAGTATTGCTACTGGAAGGAAGGCTGCACTGGCAACAAATCCACACTGTCTTTTTGCAAAAAAGGGACTCTATTAGGTTGCTTACTCCCCTATTTTGTAGCTACAGGGACTGATTTGGAGCCAGCACCCCAAAGGCTTCCTCCAGAGGGCTGCACATATGCGGCTGTGTCACCCCCATGTCACAATGCCAGCACCCGACAACGCAGTGGTCACCAGGCCCCACGCAGGATCCAGACGAGCAGCCTCCCGTGTCCACTGCCAGAGCTGGCCCGGGGGCAGCCCCAGCACATCTGACAGGAAGCACTTGAGGAGCTGCTGGAATCACAGGCCAGGGGCTGAGGGAAGAAAACCTTGCATGAGGCTGCTGGAGGTTCTCCGCTGCAAGACAATCTGCTGGCAGGGCCACCTTCCAAGCTCGGCTCATGGATGCAAATCCTTTTCAACTGGATAGCAGTGGCAAGACCAAGGCAATTCCTTCTTGAGGAGCACTGCAGAGCTCACCATCCTCATCTCCTACAGAGCAACGCTCAGGAGCCGTAAGAGATAGGATGTCGAGGGCTTGCAAGGGCTTGCAAGGGCTTGCAGTGCTTTGGAACACCCACTGGTGTCCTACACAGGGACAGCAAGGATTCTTGCCCACAAGGTCTATCAGCTCAGAGGCAGTTGGGCACTCTGGCAAGTCCGCCAGATAGCTCCAGCTCAAGGGAGGATAGGGCTTGGGCAGCTCCTGGGAAGCATGAGCAGCCTGTGGGACAAGGAGCCAGGTCTGGCTCACATGCTCAGGGAACAGCCCATGGCCAGCACTGGGCTCAGCAAGGAACTTTTTCCCCCGGGGCACATTGGCACTGGTCCCCGGCGGTTTTTTGCCTTCCTCTGCACTTCTCAGCACCGCCCCTTGCCACCATTTCTTTGGGCCATTTGGCCTGGGAGCCGGCTGCTTATGCTCCACCATGCTGGCAGCCGCAGCTGCCACTTCTCAGCTCTCCCTGCAGCTAACACAAGCGCCTGGCAGGGACCAGAGCGCTTCTCATGCATCCCTGCCCAAGAAGCACAGCAGCCAAACAAGATGTGGAAGGCAAAAAGTCTGCTCGTCATCGCTACATGTCACGCTTTGGAAGAGATGCCACGGTACCACTCACCTCTTCTTCCTCTTCTTCCTCTTGTTCTTCTTCTTCTTCTTCTTCTTCTTCTTCTTCTTCCTCCTCTTTTGTGCATGGTCAGTCCCACAAGTCCTTTTCAAGGTTCTCCCTCTGCAGGAACCGCGGACAGCTTGGCCTCTATTCCTGCTGCTGCTCTCTGCAGCTCTGGGACTTGCCTTTGCCAGCCTGCAAGGGATCTTTTCTCAGGCTAAACTGAAGAATGCCTCAGCCTACTCCTGGCTACACTTGGGCTTGAGCTAATGCTTGTGAGCCTGGGTTCTGAAACAGAGGCACAAAGGGAAAAAAAATGACACGAAGAAACATCACATGAATTAACATAAAATCAAGAAAATTAATAAATTAACAACAAAATAAAATAAAATTCATTGTGTTCTGTGTCCTTGAAATTGATTTTGGAACTGAAACCCCTCTGTCCTTTCAGGCAAACAGTCTCTTAGATATTGGACTGGCGGACAGGAGAGAAGAGGAGAGGAGAGGAGAGGAGAGGAGAGGAGAGCAGTTCTGCTCTGTCAGGCCTGCAGTTCTGCGTGACAAGCCCTGAGCGAGCCCTGAGGCCTCCATACATGATACTACAGGCAGTATTGCTACTGGAAGTAAGGCTGCACTGGCAACAAATCCACACTGTCTTTTTGCAAAAAAGGGACTCTATTAGGTTGCTTACTCCCCTATTTTGTAGCTACAGGGACTGATTTGGAGCCAGCACCCCAAAGGCTTCCTCCAAAGGGCTGCACATATGCGGCTGTGTCAGCCCCATGTCACAATGCCAGCACCCGGCAACGCAGTGGTCACCAGGCCCCACGCAGGATCCAGAGGAGCAGCCTCCCGTGTCCACTGCCAGAGCTGGCCCGGGGGCAGCCCCAGCACATCTGACAGGAAGCACTTGAGGAGCTGCTGGAATCACAGGCCAGGGGCTGAGGGAAGAAAACCTTGCATGAGGCTGCTGGAGGTTCTCCGCTGCAAGACAATCTGCTGGCAGGGCCACCTTCCAAGCTCGGCTCATGGATGCAAATCCTTTTCAACTGGATAGCAGTGGCAAGACCAAGGCAATTCCTTCTTGAGGAGCACTGCACAGCTCACCATCCTCATCTCCTACACAGCAACGCTCAGGAGCCGTAAGAGATAGGATGTCGAGGGCTTGCAAGGGCTTGCAAGGGCTTGCAGTGCTTTGGAACACCCACTGGTGTCCTACACAGGGACAGCAAGGATTCTTGCCCACAAGGTCTATCAGCTCAGAGGCACTTGGGCACTCTGGCAAGTCCGCCAGATAGCTCCAGCTCAAGGGAGGATAGGGCTTGGGCAGCTCCTGGGAAGCATGAGCAGCCTGTGGGACAAGGAGCCAGGTCTGGCTCACATGCTCAGGGAACAGCCCATGGCCAGCACTGGGCTCAGCAAGGAACTTTTTCCCCCGGGGCACATTGGCACTGGTCCCCGGCGGTTTTTTGCCTTCCTCTGCAGTTCTCAGCACGGCCCCTTGCCACCATTTCTTCGGGCCATTTGGCCTGGGAGCCGGCTGCTCATGCTCCACCATGCTGGCAGCCGCAGCTGCCACTTCTCAGCTCTCCCTGCAGGTAACACAAGCGCCTGGCAGGGACCAGAGCGCTTCTCATGCATCCCTGCCCAAGAAGCACAGCAGCCAAACAAGTTGTGGAAGGCAAAAAGTCTGCTCGTCATCGCTACATGTCACGCTTTGGAAGAGATGCCACGGTACCACTCCCCTCTTCTTCCTCTTCTTCCTCTTCTTCTTCTTCTTCTTCTTCTTCCTCCTCTTTTGTGCATGGTCAGTCCCACAAGTCCTTGTCAAGGTTCTCCCTCTGCAGGAACCGCGGACAGCTTGGCCTCTATTCCTGCTGCTGCTCTCTGCAGCTCTGGGACTTGCCTTTGCCAGCCTGCAAGGGATCTTTTCTCAGGCTAAACTGAACAATGCCTCAGCCTACTCCTGGCTACACTTGGGCTTGAGCTAATGCTTGTGAGCCTGGCTTCTGAAACAGAGTCACAAAGGGAAAAAAAATGACACGAAGAAACATCACATGAATTAACATCAAATCAAGAACATTAATAAATTAACAACAAAATAAAATACAATTCATTGTGTTATGTGTCCTTGAAATTGATTTTGGAACTGAAACCCCTCTGTCCTTTCAGGCAAACAGTCTCTTAGATATTGGACTGGGAGACAGGAGAGGAGAGGAGAGGAGAGGAGAGCAGTTCTGCTCTGTCAGGCCTGCAGTTCTGCGTGACAAGCCCTGAGCGAGCCCTGAGGCCTCCATACATGATACTACAGGCAGTATTGCTACTGGAAGGAAGGCTGCACTGGCAACAAATCCACACTGTCTTTTTGCAAAAAAGGGACTCTATTAGGTTGCTTACTCCCCTCTTTTGTAGCTACAGGGACTGATTTGGAGCCAGCACCCCAAAGGCTTCCTCCAAAGGGCTGCACATATGCGGCTGTGTCAGCCCCATGTCACAATGCCAGCACCCGGCAACGCAGTGTTCACCAGGCCCCACGCAGGATCCAGAGGAGCAGCCTCCCGTGTCCACTGCCAGAGCTGGCCCGGGGGCAGCCCCAGCACATCTGACAGGAAGCACTTGAGGAGCTGCTGGAATCACAGGCCAGGGGCTGAGGGAAGAAAACCTTGCATGAGGCTGCTGGAGGTTCTCCGCTGCAAGATAATGTGCTGGCAGGGCCACCTTCCAAGCTCGGCTCATGGATGCAAATCCTTTTCAACTGCATAGCAGTGGCAAGACAAAGGCAATTCCTTCTTGAGGAGCACTGCACAGCTCACCATCCTCATCTCCTACACAGCAACGCTCAGGAGCCGTAAGAGATAGGATGTCGAGGGCTTGCAAGGGCTTGCAAGGGCTTGCAGTGCTTTGGAACACCCACTGGTGTCCTACACAGGGACAACGAGGATTCTTGTCCACAAGGTCTATCAGCTCAAAGGCAGTTGGGCACTCTGGCAAATCCGCCAGATAGCTCCAGCTCAAGGGAGGATAGGGCTTGGGCAGCTCCTGGGAAGCATGAGCAGCCTGTGGGACAAGGAGCCAGGTCTGGCTCACATGCTCAGGGAACAGCCCATGGCCAGCACTGGGCTCAGCAAGGAACTTTTTCCCCCGGGGCACATTGGCACTGGTCCCCGGCGGTTTTTTGCCTTCCTCTGCAGTTCTCAGCACCGCCCCTTGCCACCATTTCTTTGGGCCATTTGGCCTGGGAGCCGGCTGCTCATGCTCCACCATGCTGGCAGCCGCAGCTGCCACTTCTCAGCTCTCCCTGCAGGTAACACAAGCGCCTGGCAGGGACCAGAGCGCTTCTCATGCATCCCTGCCCAAGAAGCACAGCAGCCAAACAAGTTGTGGAAGGCAAAAAGTCTGCTCGTCATCGCTACACGTCACGCTTTGGAAGAGATGCCACGGTACCACTCACCTCTTCTTCCTCTTCTTCCTCTTCTTCCTCTTCTTCTTCTTCTTCTTCTTCTTCCTCCTCTTTTGTGCATGGTCAGTCCCACAAGTCCTTGTCAAGGTTCTCCCTCTGCAGGAACCGCGGACAGCTTGGCCTCTATTCCTGCTGCTGCTTTCTGCAGCTCTGGGACTTGCCTTTGCCAGCCTGCAAGGGATCTTTTCTCAGGCTAAACTGAACAATGCCTCAGCCTACTCCTGGCTACACTTGGGCTTGAGCTAATGCTTGTGAGCCTGGGTTCTGAAACAGAGTCACAAAGGGAAAAAAAATGACACGAAGAAACATCACATGAATTAACATAAAATCAAGAAAATTAATAAATTAACAACACAAAATAAAATAAAATTCATTGTGTTCTGTGTCCTTGAAATTGATTTTGGAACTGAAACCCCTCTGTCCTTTCAGACAAACAGTCTCTTAGATATTGGACTGGCGGACAGGAGAGAAGAGGAGAGGCGAGGAGAGGAGAGGAGAGGAGAGGAGAGGAGAGGAGAGGAGAGGAGAGCAGTTCTGCTCTGTCAGGCCTGCAGTTCTGCGTGACAAGCCCTGAGCGAGCCCTGAGGCCTCCATACATGATACTACAGGCAGTATTGCTACTGGAAATAAGGCTGCACTGGCAACAAATCCACACTGTCTTTTTGCAAAAAAGGGACTCTATTAGGTTGCTTACTCCCCTATTTTGTAGCTACAGGGACTGATTTGGAGCCAGCACCCCAAAGGCTTCCTCCAAAGGGCTGCACATATGCGGCTGTGTCAGCCCCATGTCACAATGCCAGCACCCGGCAACGCAGTGGGCACGAGGCCCCACGCAGGATCCAGAGGAGCAGCCTCCCGTGTCCACTGCCAGAGCTGGCCCGGGGGCAGCCCCAGCACATCTGACAGGAAGCACTTGAGGAGCTGCTGGAATCACAGGCCAGGGGCTGAGGGAAGAAAACCTTGCATGAGGCTGCTGGAGGTTCTCCGCTGCAAGACAATGTGCTGGCAGGGTCACCTTCCAAGCTCGGCTCATGGATGCAAATCCTTTTCAACTGAATAGCAGTGGCAAGACCAAGGCAATTCCTTCTTGAGGAGCACTGCACAGCTCACCATCCTCATCTCCTACAGAGCAACGCTCAGGAGCCGTAAGAGATAGGATGTCGAGGGCTTGCAAGGGCTTGCAAGGGCTTGCAGTGCTTTGGAACACCCACTGGTGTCCTACACAGGGACAGCAAGGATTCTTGCCCACAAGGTCTATCAGCTCAGAGGCACTTGGGCACTCTGGCAAGTCCGCGACATAGCTCCAGCTCAAGGGAGGATAGGGCTTGGGCAGCTCCTGGGAAGCATGAGCAGCCTGTGGGACAAGGAGCCAGGTCTGGCTCACATGCTCAGGGAACAGCCCATGGCCAGCACTGGGCTCAGCAAGGAACTTTTTCCCCCGGGGCACATTGGCACTGGTCCCCGGCGGTTTTTTGCCTTCCTCTGCAGTTCTCAGCACCGCCCCTTGCCACCATTTCTTTGGGCCATTTGGCCTGGGAGCCGGCTGCTCATGCTCCACCATGCTGGCAGCCGCAGCTGCCACTTCTCAGCTCTCCCTGCAGCTAACACAAGCGCCTGGCAGGGACCAGAGCGCTTCTCATGCATCCCTGCCCAAGAAGCACAGCAGCCAAACAAGTTGTGGAAGGCAAAAAGTCTGCTCGTCATCGCTACATGTCACGCTTTGGAAGAGATGCCACGGTACCACTCCCCTCTTCTTCCTCTTCTTCCTCTTCTTCTTCTTCTTCTTCTTCTTCCTCCTCTTTTGTGCATGGTCAGTCCCACAAGTCCTTGTCAAGGTTCTCCCTCTGCAGGAACCGCGGACAGCTTGGCCTCTATTCCTGCTGCTGCTCTCTGCAGCTCTGGGACTTGCCTTTGCCAGCCTGCAAGGGATCTTTTCTCAGGCTAAACTGAACAATGCCTCAGCCTACTCCTGGCTACACTTGGGCTTGAGCTAATGCTTGTGAGCCTGGGTTCTGAAACAGAGTCACAAAGGGAAAAAAAATGACACGAAGAAACATCACATGAATTAACATCAAATCAAGAACATTAATAAATTAACAACAAAATAAAATAAAATTCATTGTGTTCTGTGTCCTTGAAATTGATTTTGGAACTGAAACCCCTCTGTCCTTTCAGGCAAACAGTCTCTTAGATATTGGACTGGGGGACAGGAGAGGAGAGGAGAGGAGAGGAGAGCAGTTCTGCTCTGTCAGGCCTGCAGTTCTGCGTGACAAGCCCTGAGCGAGCCCTGAGGCCTCCATACATGATACTACAGGCAGTATTGCTACTGGAAGGAAGGCTGCACTGGCAACAAATCCACACTGTCTTTTTGCAAAAAAGGGACTCTATTAGGTTGCTTACTCCCCTCTTTTGTAGCTACAGGGACTGATTTGGAGCCAGCACCCCAAAGGCTTCCTCCAAAGGGCTGCACATATGCGGCTGTGTCAGCCCCATGTCACAATGCCAGCACCCGGCAACGCAGTGGTCACCAGGCCCCACGCAGGATCCAGAGGAGCAGCCTCCCGTGTCCACTGCCAGAGCTGGCCCGGGGGCAGCCCCAGCACATCTGACAGGAAGCACTTGAGGAACTGCTGGAATCACAGGCCAGGGGCTGAGGGAAGAAAACCTTGCATGAGGCTGCTGGAGGTTCTCCGCTGCAAGATAATGTGCTGGCAGGGCCACCTTCCAAGCTCGGCTCATGGATGCAAATCCTTTTCAACTGCATAGCAGTGGCAAGACAAAGGCAATTCCTTCTTGAGGAGCACTGCACAGCTCACCATCCTCATCTCCTACACAGCAACGCTCAGGAGCCGTAAGAGATAGGATGTCGAGGGCTTGCAAGGGCTTGCAAGGGCTTGCAGTGCTTTGGAACACCCACTGGTGTCCTACACAGGGACAACGAGGATTCTTGTCCACAAGGTCTATCAGCTCAAAGGCAGTTGGGCACTCTGGCAAATCCGCCAGATAGCTCCAGCTCAAGGGAGGATAGGGCTTGGGCAGCTCCTGGGAAGCATGAGCAGCCTGTGGGACAAGGAGCCAGGTCTGGCTCACATGCTCAGGGAACAGCCCATGGCCAGCACTGGGCTCAGCAAGGAACTTTTTCCCCCGGGGCACATTGGCACTGGTCCCCGGCGGTTTTTTGCCTTCCTCTGCAGTTCTCAGCACCGCCCCTTGCCACCATTTCTTTGGGCCATTTGGCCTGGGAGCCGGCTGCTCATGCTCCACCATGCTGGCAGCCGCAGCTGCCACTTCTCAGCTCTCCCTGCAGGTAACACAAGCGCCTGGCAGGGACCAGAGCGCTTCTCATGCATCCCTGCCCAAGAAGCACAGCAGCCAAACAAGTTGTGGAAGGCAAAAAGTCTGCTCGTCATCGCTACACGTCACGCTTTGGAAGAGATGCCACGGTACCACTCACCTCTTCTTCCTCTTCTTCCTCTTCTTCCTCTTCTTCTTCTTCTTCTTCTTCTTCCTCCTCTTTTGTGCATGGTCAGTCCCACAAGTCCTTGTCAAGGTTCTCCCTCTGCAGGAACCGCGGACAGCTTGGCCTCTATTCCTGCTGCTGCTTTCTGCAGCTCTGGGACTTGCCTTTGCCAGCCTGCAAGGGATCTTTTCTCAGGCTAAACTGAACAATGCCTCAGCCTACTCCTGGCTACACTTGGGCTTGAGCTAATGCTTGTGAGCCTGGGTTCTGAAACAGAGTCACAAAGGGAAAAAAAATGACACGAAGAAACATCACATGAATTAACATAAAATCAAGAAAATTAATAAATTAACAACACAAAATAAAATAAAATTCATTGTGTTCTGTGTCCTTGAAATTGATTTTGGAACTGAAACCCCTCTGTCCTTTCAGACAAACAGTCTCTTAGATATTGGACTGGCGGACAGGAGAGAAGAGGAGAGGAGAGGAGAGGAGAGGAGAGGAGAGGAGAGGAGAGGAGAGGAGAGGAGAGGAGAGGAGAGCAGTTCTGCTCTGTCAGGCCTGCAGTTCTGCGTGACAAGCCCTGAGCGAGCCCTGAGGCCTCCATACATGATACTACAGGCAGTATTGCTACTGGAAATAAGGCTGCACTGGCAACAAATCCACACTGTCTTTTTGCAAAAAAGGGGCTCTATTAGGTTGCTTACTCCCCTATTTTGTAGCTACAGGGACTGATTTGGAGCCAGCACCCCAAAGGCTTCCTCCAAAGGGCTGCACATATGCGGCTGTGTCAGCCCCATGTCACAATGCCAGCACCCGGCAACGCAGTGGGCACGAGGCCCCACGCAGGATCCAGAGGAGCAGCCTCCCGTGTCCACTGCCAGAGCTGGCCCGGGGGCAGCCCCAGCACATCTGACAGGAAGCACTTGAGGAGCTGCTGGAATCACAGGCCAGGGGCTGAGGGAAGAAAACCTTGCATGAGGCTGCTGGAGGTTCTCCGCTGCAAGACAATGTGCTGGCAGGGTCACCTTCCAAGCTCGGCTCATGGATGCAAATCCTTTTCAACTGAATAGCAGTGGCAAGACCAAGGCAATTCCTTCTTGAGGAGCACTGCACAGCTCACCATCCTCATCTCCTACAGAGCAACGCTCAGGAGCCGTAAGAGATAGGATGTCGAGGGCTTGCAAGGGCTTGCAAGGGCTTGCAGTGCTTTGGAACACCCACTGGTGTCCTACACAGGGACAGCAAGGATTCTTGCCCACAAGGTCTATCAGCTCAGAGGCACTTGGGCACTCTGGCAAGTCCGCGACATAGCTCCAGCTCAAGGGAGGATAGGGCTTGGGCAGCTCCTGGGAAGCATGAGCAGCCTGTGGGACAAGGAGCCAGGTCTGGCTCACATGCTCAGGGAACAGCCCATGGCCAGCACTGGGCTCAGCAAGGAACTTTTTCCCCCGGGGCACATTGGCACTGGTCCCCGGCGGTTTTTTGCCTTCCTCTGCAGTTCTCAGCACCGCCCCTTGCCACCATTTCTTTGGGCCATTTGGCCTGGGAGCCGGCTGCTCATGCTCCACCATGCTGGCAGCCGCAGCTGCCACTTCTCAGCTCTCCCTGCAGCTAACACAAGCGCCTGGCAGGGACCAGAGCGCTTCTCATGCATCCCTGCCCAAGAAGCACAGCAGCCAAACAAGTTGTGGAAGGCAAAAAGTCTGCTCGTCATCGCTACATGTCACGCTTTGGAAGAGATGCCACGGTACCACTCCCCTCTTCTTCCTCTTCTTCCTCTTCTTCTTCTTCTTCTTCTTCTTCCTCCTCTTTTGTGCATGGTCAGTCCCACAAGTCCTTGTCAAGGTTCTCCCTCTGCAGGAACCGCGGACAGCTTGGCCTCTATTCCTGCTGCTGCTCTCTGCAGCTCTGGGACTTGCCTTTGCCAGCCTGCAAGGGATCTTTTCTCAGGCTAAACTGAACAATGCCTCAGCCTACTCCTGGCTACACTTGGGCTTGAGCTAATGCTTGTGAGCCTGGGTTCTGAAACAGAGTCACAAAGGGAAAAAAAATGACACGAAGAAACATCACATGAATTAACATCAAATCAAGAACATTAATAAATTAACAACACAAAATAAAATAAAATTCATTGTGTTCTGTGTCCTTGAAATTGATTTTGGAACTGAAACCCCTCTGTCCTTTCAGACAAACAGTCTCTTAGATATTGGACTGGCGGACAGGAGAGAACAGGAGAGGCGAGGAGAGGAGAGGAGAGGAGAGGAGAGGAGAGGAGAGGAGAGCAGTTCTGCTCTGTCAGGCCTGCAGTTCTGCGTGACAAGCCCTGAGCGAGCCCTGAGGCCTCCATACATGATACTACAGGCAGTATTGCTACTGGAAATAAGGCTGCACTGGCAACAAATCCACACTGTCTTTTTGCAAAAAAGGGACTCTATTAGGTTGCTTACTCCCCTATTTTGTAGCTACAGGGACTGATTTGGAGCCAGCACCCCAAAGGCTTCCTCCAAAGGGCTGCACATATGCGGCTGTGTCACCCCCATGTCACAATGCCAGCACCCGGCAACGCAGTGGGCACGAGGCCCCACGCAGGATCCAGAGGAGCAGCCTCCCGTGTCCACTGCCAGAGCTGGCCCGGGGGCAGCCCCAGCACATCTGACAGGAAGCACTTGAGGAGCTGCTGGAATCACAGGCCAGGGGCTGAGGGAAGAAAACCTTGCATGAGGCTGCTGGAGGTTCTCCGCTGCAAGACAATGTGCTGGCAGGGTCACCTTCCAAGCTCGGCTCATGGATGCAAATCCTTTTCAACTGGATAGCAGTGGCAAGACCAAGGCAATTCCTTCTTGAGGAGCACTGCACAGCTCACCATCCTCATCTCCTACAGAGCAACGCTCAGGAGCCGTAAGAGATAGGATGTCGAGGGCTTGCAAGGGCTTGCAAGGGCTTGCAGTGCTTTGGAACACCCACTGGTGTCCTACACAGGGACAGCAAGGATTCTTGCCCACAAGGTCTATCAGCTCAGAGGCACTTGGGCACTCTGGCAAGTCCGCGACATAGCTCCAGCTCAAGGGAGGATAGGGCTTGGGCAGCTCCTGGGAAGCATGAGCAGCCTGTGGGACAAGGAGCCAGGTCTGGCTCACATGCTCAGGGAACAGCCCATGGCCAGCACTGGGCTCAGCAAGGAACTTTTTCCCCCGGGGCACATTGGCACTGGTCCCCGGCGGTTTTTTGCCTTCCTCTGCAGTTCTCAGCACCGCCCCTTGCCACCATTTCTTTGGGCCATTTGGCCTGGGAGCCGGCTGCTCATGCTCCACCATGCTGGCAGCCGCAGCTGCCACTTCTCAGCTCTCCCTGCAGCTAACACAAGCGCCTGGCAGGGACCAGAGCGCTTCTCATGCATCCCTGCCCAAGAAGCACAGCAGCCAAACAAGTTGTGGAAGGCAAAAAGTCTGCTCGTCATCGCTACATGTCACGCTTTGGAAGAGATGCCACGGTACCACTCCCCTCTTCTTCCTCTTCTTCCTCTTCTTCTTCTTCTTCTTCTTCTTCCTCCTCTTTTGTGCATGGTCAGTCCCACAAGTCCTTGTCAAGGTTCTCCCTCTGCAGGAACCGCGGACAGCTTGGCCTCTATTCCTGCTGCTGCTCTCTGCAGCTCTGGGACTTGCCTTTGCCAGCCTGCAAGGGATCTTTTCTCAGGCTAAACTGAACAATGCCTCAGCCTACTCCTGGCTACACTTGGGCTTGAGCTAATGCTTGTGAGCCTGGGTTCTGAAACAGAGTCACAAAGGGAAAAAAAATGACACGAAGAAACATCACATGAATTAACATCAAATCAAGAACATTAATAAATTAACAACAAAATAAAATAAAATTCATTGTGTTCTGTGTCCTTGAAATTGATTTTGGAACTGAAACCCCTCTGTCCTTTCAGGCAAACAGTCTCTTAGATATTGGACTGGGGGACAGGAGAGGAGAGGAGAGGAGAGGAGAGGAGAGCAGTTCTGCTCTGTCAGGCCTGCAGTTCTGCGTGACAAGCCCTGAGCGAGCCCTGAGGCCTCCATACATGATACTACAGGCAGTATTGCTACTGGAAGGAAGGCTGCACTGGCAACAAATCCACACTGTCTTTTTGCAAAAAAGGGACTCTATGAGGTTGCTTACTCCCCTCTTTTGTAGCTACAGGGACTGATTTGGAGCCAGCACCCCAAAGGCTTCCTCCAAAGGGCTGCACATATGCGGCTGTGTCAGCCCCATGTCACAATGCCAGCACCCGGCAACGCAGTGTTCACCAGGCCCCACGCAGGATCCAGAGGAGCAGCCTCCCGTGTCCACTGCCAGAGCTGGCCCGGGGGCAGCCCCAGCACATCTGACAGGAAGCACTTGAGGAACTGCTGGAATCACAGGCCAGGGGCTGAGGGAAGAAAACCTTGCATGAGGCTGCTGGAGGTTCTCCGCTGCAAGATAATGTGCTGGCAGGGCCACCTTCCAAGCTCGGCTCATGGATGCAAATCCTTTTCAACTGCATAGCAGTGGCAAGACAAAGGCAATTCCTTCTTGAGGAGCACTGCACAGCTCACCATCCTCATCTCCTACACAGCAACGCTCAGGAGCCGTAAGAGATAGGATGTCGAGGGCTTGCAAGGGCTTGCAAGGGCTTGCAGTGCTTTGGAACACCCACTGGTGTCCTACACAGGGACAACGAGGATTCTTGTCCACAAGGTCTATCAGCTCAAAGGCAGATGGGCACTCTGGCAAATCCGCCAGATAGCTCCAGCTCAAGGGAGGATAGGGCTTGGGCAGCTCCTGGGAAGCATGAGCAGCCTGTGGGACAAGGAGCCAGGTCTGGCTCACATGCTCAGGGAACAGCCCATGGCCAGCACTGGGCTCAGCAAGGAACTTTTTCCCCCGGGGCACATTGGCACTGGTCCCCGGCGGTTTTTTGCCTTCCTCTGCAGTTCTCAGCACCGCCCCTTGCCACCATTTCTTTGGGCCATTTGGCCTGGGAGCCGGCTGCTCATGCTCCACCATGCTGGCAGCCGCAGCTGCCACTTCTCAGCTCTCCCTGCAGGTAACACAAGCGCCTGGCAGGGACCAGAGCGCTTCTCATGCATCCCTGCCCAAGAAGCACAGCAGCCAAACAAGTTGTGGAAGGCAAAAAGTCTGCTCGTCATCGCTACACGTCACGCTTTGGAAGAGATGCCACGGTACCACTCACCTCTTCTTCCTCTTCTTCCTCTTCTTCCTCTTCTTCTTCTTCTTCTTCTTCTTCCTCCTCTTTTGTGCATGGTCAGTCCCACAAGTCCTTGTCAAGGTTCTCCCTCTGCAGGAACCGCGGACAGCTTGGCCTCTATTCCTGCTGCTGCTCTCTGCAGCTCTGGGACTTGCCTTTGCCAGCCTGCAAGGGATCTTTTCTCAGGCTAAACTGAACAATGCCTCAGCCTACTGCTGGCTACACTTGGGCTTGAGCTAATGCTTGTGAGCCTGGGTTCTGAAACAGAGTCACAAAGGGAAAAAAAATGACACGAAGAAACATCACATGAATTAACATCAAATCAAGAACATTAATAAATTAACAACACAAAATAAAATAAAATTCATTGTGTTCTGTGTCCTTGAAATTGATTTTGGAACTGAAACCCCTCTGTCCTTTCAGACAAACAGTCTCTTAGATATTGGACTGGCGGACAGGAGAGAACAGGAGAGGCGAGGAGAGGAGAGGAGAGGAGAGGAGAGGAGAGGAGAGGAGAGCAGTTCTGCTCTGTCAGGCCTGCAGTTCTGCGTGACAAGCCCTGAGCGAGCCCTGAGGCCTCCATACATGATACTACAGGCAGTATTGCTACTGGAAATAAGGCTGCACTGGCAACAAATCCACACTGTCTTTTTGCAAAAAAGGGACTCTATTAGGTTGCTTACTCCCCTATTTTGTAGCTACAGGGACTGATTTGGAGCCAGCACCCCAAAGGCTTCCTCCAAAGGGCTGCACATATGCGGCTGTGTCACCCCCATGTCACAATGCCAGCACCCGGCAACGCAGTGGGCACGAGGCCCCACGCAGGATCCAGAGGAGCAGCCTCCCGTGTCCACTGCCAGAGCTGGCCCGGGGGCAGCCCCAGCACATCTGACAGGAAGCACTTGAGGAGCTGCTGGAATCACAGGCCAGGGGCTGAGGGAAGAAAACCTTGCATGAGGCTGCTGGAGGTTCTCCGCTGCAAGACAATGTGCTGGCAGGGTCACCTTCCAAGCTCGGCTCATGGATGCAAATCCTTTTCAACTGGATAGCAGTGGCAAGACCAAGGCAATTCCTTCTTGAGGAGCACTGCACAGCTCACCATCCTCATCTCCTACAGAGCAACGCTCAGGAGCCGTAAGAGATAGGATGTCGAGGGCTTGCAAGGGCTTGCAAGGGCTTGCAGTGCTTTGGAACACCCACTGGTGTCCTACACAGGGACAGCAAGGATTCTTGCCCACAAGGTCTATCAGCTCAGAGGCACTTGGGCACTCTGGCAAGTCCGCGACATAGCTCCAGCTCAAGGGAGGATAGGGCTTGGGCAGCTCCTGGGAAGCATGAGCAGCCTGTGGGACAAGGAGCCAGGTCTGGCTCACATGCTCAGGGAACAGCCCATGGCCAGCACTGGGCTCAGCAAGGAACTTTTTCCCCCGGGGCACATTGGCACTGGTCCCCGGCGGTTTTTTGCCTTCCTCTGCAGTTCTCAGCACCGCCCATTGCCACCATTTCTTTGGGCCATTTGGCCTGGGAGCCGGCTGCTCATGCTCCACCATGCTGGCAGCCGCAGCTGCCACTTCTCAGCTCTCCCTGCAGCTAACACAAGCGCCTGGCAGGGACCAGAGCGCTTCTCATGCATCCCTGCCCAAGAAGCACAGCAGCCAAACAAGTTGTGGAAGGCAAAAAGTCTGCTCGTCATCGCTACATGTCACGCTTTGGAAGAGATGCCACGGTACCACTCACCTCTTCTTCCTCTTCTTCCTCTTCTTCTTCTTCTTCTTCTTCTTCCTCCTCTTTTGTGCATGGTCAGTCCCACAACTCCTTGTCAAGGTTCTCCCTCTGCAGGAACCGCGGACAGCTTGGCCTCTATTCCTGCTGCAGCTCTCTGCAGCTCTGGGACTTGCCTTTGCCAGCCTTCAAGGGATCTTTTCTCAGGCTAAACTGAAGAATGCCTCAGCCTACTCCTGGCTACACTTGGGCTTGAGCTAATGCTTGTGAGCCTGGGTTCTGAAACAGAGTCACAAAGGGAAAAAAAATGACACGAAGAAACATCACATGAATTAACATAAAATCAAGAAAATTAATAAATTAACAACAAAATAAAATAAAATTCATTGTGTTCTGTGTCCTTGAAATTGATTTTGGAACTGAAACCCCTCTGTCCTTTCAGGCAAACAGTCTCTTAGTTATTGGACTGGCGGACAGGAGAGGAGAGGAGAGGAGAGGAGAGGAGAGCAGTTCTGCTCTGTCAGGCCTGCAGTTCTGCGTGACAAGCCCTGAGTGAGCCCTGAGGCCTCCATACATGATACTACAGGCAGTATTGCTACTGGAAGGAAGGCTGCACTGGCAACAAATCCACACTGTCTTTTTGCAAAAAAGGGACTCTATTAGGTTGCTTACTCCCCTATTTTGTAGCTACAGGGACTGATTTGGAGCCAGCACCCCAAAGGCTTCCTCCAAAGGGCTGCACATATGCGGCTGTGTCAGCCCCATGTCACAATGCCAGCACCCGGCAATGCAGTGGTCACGAGGCCCCACGCAGGATCCAGAGGAGCAGCCTCCCGTGTCCACTGCCAGAGCTGGCCCGGGGGCAGCCCCAGCACATCTGACAGGAAGCACTTGAGGAGCTGCTGGAATCACAGGCCAGGGGCTGAGGGAAGAAAACCTTGCATGAGGCTGCTGGAGGTTCTCCGCTGCAAGACAATGTGCTGGCAGGGCCACCTTCCAAGCTCGGCTCATGGATGCAAATCCTTTTCAACTGGATAGCAGTGGCAAGACCAAGGCAACTCCTTCTTGAGGAGCACTGCAGAGCTCACCATCCTCATCTCCTACAGAGCAACGCTCAGGAGCCGTAAGAGATAGGATGTCGAGGGCTTGCAAGGGCTTGCAAGGGCTTGCAGTGCTTTGGAACACCCACTGGTGTCCTACACAGGGACAGCAAGGATTCTTGCCCACAAGGTCTATCAGCTCAGAGGCAGTTGGGCACTCTGGCAAGTCCGCCAGATAGCTCCAGCTCAAGGGAGGATAGGGCTTGGGCAGCTCCTGGGAAGCATGAGCATCCTGTGGGACAAGGAGCCAGGTCTGGCTCACATGCTCAGGGAACAGCCCATGGCCAGCACTGGGCTCAGCAAGGAACTTTTTCCCCCGCGGCACATTGGCACTGGTCCCCGGCGGTGTTTTGCCTTCCTCTGCAGTTCTCAGCACCGCCCCTTGCCACCATTTCTTTGGGCCATTTGGCCTGGGAGCCGGCTGCTCATGCTCCACCATGCTGGCAGCCGCAGCTGCCACTTCTCAGCTCTCCCTGCAGCTAACACAAGCGCCTGGCAGGGACCAGAGCGCTTCTCATGCATCCCTGCCCAAGAAGCACAGCAGCCAAACAAGTTGTGGAAGGCAAAAAGTCTGCTCATCATCGCTACATGTCACGCTTTGGAAGAGATGCCACGGTACCACTCACCTCTTCTTCCTCTTCTTCCTCTTCTTCTTCTTCTTCTTCTTCTTCTTCCTCCTCTTTTGTGCATGGTCAGTCCCACAAGTCCTTGTCAAGGTTCTCCCTCTGCAGGAACCGCGGACAGCTTGGCCTCTACTCCTGCTGCTGCTCTCTGCAGCTCCGGGACTTGCCTTTGCCAGCCTGCAAGGGATCTTTTCTCAGGCTAAACTGAAGAATGCCTCAGCCTACTCCTGGCTACACTTGGGCTTGAGCTAATGCTTGTGAGCCTGGGTTCTGAAACAGAGTCACAAAGGGAAAAAAAATGACACGAAGAAACATCACATGAATTAACATAAAATCAAGAAAATTAATAAATTAACAACAAAATAAAATAAAATTCATTGTGTTATGTGTCCTTGACATTGATTTTGGAACTGAAACCCCTCTGTCCTTTCAGGCAAACAGTCTCTTAGATATTGGACTGGCGCACAGAAGAGGAGTGGAGAGGAGAGGAGAGGAGAGGAGAGCAGTTCTGCTCTGTCAGGCCTGCAGTTCTGCGTGACAAGCCCTGAGCGAGCCCTGAGGCCTCCATACATGATACTACAGGCAGTATTGCTACTGGAAGTAAGGCTGCACTGGCAACAAATCCACACTGTCTTTTTGCAAAAAAGGGACTCTATTAGGTTGCTTACTCCCCTATTTTGTAGGTACAGGGACTGATTTGGAGCCAGCACCCCAAAGGCTTCCTCCAAAGGGCTGCACATATGCGGCTGTGTCACCCCCATGTCACAATGCCAGCACCCGGCAACGCAGTGGTCACCAGGCCCCACGCAGGATCCAGAGGAGCAGCCTCCCGTGTCCACTGCCAGAGCTGGCCCGGGGGCAGCCCCAGCACATCTGACAGGAAGCACTTGAGGAGCTGCTGGAATCACAGGCCAGGGGCTGAGGGAAGAAAACCTTGCATGAGGCTGCTGGAGGTTCTCCGCTGCAAGACAATCTGCTGGCAGGGCCACCTTCCAAGCTCGGCTCATGGATGCAAATCCTTTTCAACTGGATAGCAGTGGCAAGACCAAGGCAACTCCTTCTTGAGGAGCACTGCACAGCTCACCATCCTCATCTCCTACACAGCAACGCTCAGGAGCCGTAAGAGATAGGATGTCGAGGGCTTGCAAGGGCTTGCAAGGGCTTGCAGTGCTTTGGAACACCCACTGGTGTCCTACACAGGGACAGCAAGGATTCTTGCCCACAAGGTCTATCAGCTCAGAGGCACTTGGGCACTCTGGCAAGTCCGCCAGATAGCTCCAGCTCAAGGGAGGATAGGGCTTGGGCAGCTCCTGGGAAGCATGAGCAGCCTGTGGGACAAGGAGCCAGGTCTGGCTCACATGCTCAGGGAACAGCCCATGGCCAGCACTGGGCTCAGCAAGGAACTTTTTCCCCCGGGGCACATTGGCACTGGTCCCCGGCGGTGTTTTGCCTTCCTCTGCAGTTCTCAGCACCGCCCCTTGCCACCATTTCTTTGGGCCATTTGGCCTGGGAGCCGGCTGCTCATGCTCCACCATGCTAGCAGCCGCAGCTGCCACTTCTCAGCTCTCCCTGCAGCTAACACAAGCGCCTGGCAGGGACCAGAGCGCTTCTCATGCATCCCTGCCCAAGAAGCACAGCAGCCAAACAAGTTGTGGAAGGCAAAAAGTCTGCTCATCATCGCTACATGTCACGCTTTGGAAGAGATGCCACGGTACCACTCACCTCTTCTTCCTCTTCTTCCTCTTCTTCCTCTTCTTCCTCTTCTTCTTCTTCTTCTTCCTCCTCTTTTGTGCATGGTCAGTCCCACAAGTCCTTGTCAAGGTTCTCCCTCTGCAGGAACCGCAGACAGCTTGGCCTCTATTCCTGCTGCTGCTCTCTGCAGCTCTGGGACTTGCCTTTGCCAGCCTGCAAGGGATCTTTTCTCAGGCTAAACTGAAGAATGCCTCAGCCTACTCCTGCCTACACTTGGGCTTGAGCTAATGCTTGTGAGCCTGGCTTCTGAAACAGAGTCACAAAGGGAAAAAAAATGACACGAAGAAACATCACATGAATTAACATAAAATCAAGAAAATTAATAAATTAACAACAAAATAAAATAAAATTCATTGTGTTCTGTGTCCTTGACATTGATTTTGGAACTGAAACCCCTCTGTCCTTTCAGGCAAACAGTCTCTTAGATATTGGACTGGCGCACAGGAGAGGAGTGGAGAGGAGAGGAGAGGAGAGGAGAGGAGAGGAGAGCAGTTCTGCTCTGTCAGGCCTGCAGTTCTGCGTGACAAGCCCTGAGCGAGCCCTGAGGCCTCCATACATGATACTACAGGCAGTATTGCTACTGGAAGTAAGGCTGCACTGGCAACAAATCCACACTGTCTTTTTGCAAAAAAGGGACTCTATTAGGTTGCTTACTCCCCTATTTTGTAGGTACAGGGACTGATTTGGAGCCAGCACCCCAAAGGCTTCCTCCAAAGGGCTGCACATATGCGGCTGTGTCAGCCCCATGTCACAATGCCAGCACCCGGCAATGCAGTGGTCACGAGGCCCCACGCAGGATCCAGAGGAGCAGCCTCCCGTGTCCACTGCCAGAGCTGGCCCGGGGGCAGCCCCAGCACATCTGACAGGAAGCACTTGAGGAGCTGCTGGAATCACAGGCCAGGGGCTGAGGGAAGAAAACCTTGCATGAGGCTGCTGGAGGTTCTCCGCTGCAAGACAATGTGCTGGCAGGGCCACCTTCCAAGCTCGGCTCATGGATGCAAATCCTTTTCAACTGGATAGCAGTGGCAAGACCAAGGCAACTCCTTCTTGAGGAGCACTGCACAGCTCACCATCCTCATCTCCTACAGAGCAACGCTCAGGAGCCGTAAGAGATAGGATGTCGAGGGCTTGCAAGGGCTTGCAAGGGCTTGCAGTGCTTTGGAACACCCACTGGTGTCCTACACAGGGACAGCAAGGATTCTTGCCCACAAGGTCTATCAGCTCAGAGGCAGTTGGGCACTCTGGCAAGTCTGCCAGATAGCTCCAGCTCAAGGGAGGATAGGGCTTGGGCAGCTCCTGGGAAGCATGAGCAGCCTGTGGGACAAGGAGCCAGGTCTGGCTCACATGCTCAGGGAACAGCCCATGGCCAGCACTGGGCTCAGCAAGGAACTTTTTCCCCCGGGGCACATTGGCACTGGTCCCCGGCGGTGTTTTGCCTTCCTCTGCACTTCTCAGCACCGCCCCTTGCCACCATTTCTTTGGGCCATTTCGCCTGGGAGCCGGCTGCTCATGCTCCACCATGCTAGCAGCCGCAGCTGCCACTTCTCAGCTCTCCCTGCAGGTAACACAAGCGCCTGGCAGGGACCAGAGCGCTTCTCATGCATCCCTGCCCAAGAAGCACAGCAGCCAAACAAGTTGTGGAAGGCAAAAAGTCTGCTCATCATCGCTACATGTCACGCTTTGGAAGAGATGCCACGGTACCACTCACCTCTTCTTCCTCTTCTTCCTCTTCTTCTTCTTCTTCTTCTTCTTCTTCCTCCTCTTTTGTGCATGGTCAGTCCCACAAGTCCTTGTCAAGGTTCTCCCTCTGCAGGAACCGCGGACAGCTTGGCCTCTATTCCTGCTGCTGCTCTCTGCAGCTCCGGGACTTGCCTTTGCCAGCCTGCAAGGGATCTTTTCTCAGGCTAAACTGAAGAATGCCTCAGCCTACTCCTGGCTACACTTGGGCTTGAGCTAATGCTTGTGAGCCTGGCTTCTGAAACAGAGTCACAAAGGGAAAAAAAATGACACGAAGAAACATCACATGAATTAACATAAAATCAAGAAAATTAATAAATTAACAACAAAATAAAATAAAATTCATTGTGTTCTGTGTCCTTGACATTGATTTTGGAACTGAAACCCCTCTGTCCTTTCAGGCAAACAGTCTCTTAGATATTGGACTGGCGCACAGGAGAGGAGTGGAGAGGAGAGGAGAGGAGAGGAGAGGAGAGCAGTTCTGCTCTGTCAGGCCTGCAGTTCTGCGTGACAAGCCCTGAGCGAGCCCTGAGGCCTCCATACATGATACTACAGGCAGTATTGCTACTGGAAGTAAGGCTGCACTGGCAACAAATCCACACTGTCTTTTTGCAAAAAAGGGACTCTATTAGGTTGCTTACTCCCCTATTTTGTAGGTACAGGGACTGATTTGGAGCCAGCACCCCAAAGGCTTCCTCCAAAGGGCTGCACATATGCGGCTGTGTCAGCCCCATGTCACAATGCCAGCACCCGGCAATGCAGTGGTCACGAGGCCCCACGCAGGATCCAGAGGAGCAGCCTCCCGTGTCCACTGCCAGAGCTGGCCCGGGGGCAGCCCCAGCACATCTGACAGGAAGCACTTGAGGAGCTGCTGGAATCACAGGCCAGGGGCTGAGGGAAGAAAACCTTGCATGAGGCTGCTGGAGGTTCTCCGCTGCAAGACAATGTGCTGGCAGGGCCACCTTCCAAGCTCGGCTCATGGATGCAAATCCTTTTCAACTGGATAGCAGTGGCAAGACCAAGGCAACTCCTTCTTGAGGAGCACTGCACAGCTCACCATCCTCATCTCCTACAGAGCAACGCTCAGGAGCCGTAAGAGATAGGATGTCGAGGGCTTGCAAGGGCTTGCAAGGGCTTGCAGTGCTTTGGAACACCCACTGGTGTCCTACACAGGGACAGCAAGGATTCTTGCCCACAAGGTCTATCAGCTCAGAGGCACTTGGGCACTCTGGCAAGTCCGCCAGATAGCTCCAGCTCAAGGGAGGATAGGGCTTGGGCAGCTCCTGGGAAGCATGAGCAGCCTGTGGGACAAGGAGCCAGGTCTGGCTCACATGCTCAGGGAACAGCCCATGGCCAGCACTGGGCTCAGCAAGGAACTTTTTCCCCCGGGGCACATTGGCACTGGTCCCCGGCGGTGTTTTGCCTTCCTCTGCACTTCTCAGCACCGCCCCTTGCCACCATTTCTTTGGGCCATTTCGCCTGGGAGCCGGCTGCTCATGCTCCACCATGCTAGCAGCCGCAGCTGCCACTTCTCAGCTCTCCCTGCAGGTAACACAAGCGCCTGGCAGGGACCAGAGCGCTTCTCATGCATCCCTGCCCAAGAAGCACAGCAGCCAAACAAGTTGTGGAAGGCAAAAAGTCTGCTCATCATCGCTACATGTCACGCTTTGGAAGAGATGCCACGGTACCACTCACCTCTTCTTCCTCTTCTTCCTCTTCTTCTTCTTCTTCTTCTTCTTCTTCCTCCTCTTTTGTGCATGGTCAGTCCCACAACTCCTTGTCAAGGTTCTCCCTCTGCAGGAACCGCAGACAGCTTGGCCTCTATTCCTGCTGCTGCTCTCTGCAGCTCTGGGACTTGCCTTTGCCAGCCTGCAAGGGATCTTTTCTCAGGCTAAACTGAACAATGCCTCAGCCTACTGCTGGCTACACTTGGGCTTGAGCTAATGCTTGTGAGCCTGGCTTCTGAAACAGAGTCACAAAGGGAAAAAAAATGACACGAAGAAACATCACATGAATTAACATAAAATCAAGAAAATTAATAAATTAACAACAAAATAAAATACAATTCATTGTGTTCTGTGTCCTTGACATTGATTTTGGAACTGAAACCCCTCTGTCCTTTCAGGCAAACAGTCTCTTAGATATTGGACTGGCGCACAGGAGAGGAGAGGAGAGGAGAGGAGAGGAGAGCAGTTCTGCTCTGTCAGGCCTGCAGTTCTGCGTGACAAGCCCTGAGCGAGCCCTGAGGCCTCCATACGTGATACTACAGGCAGTATTGCTACTGGAAGGAAGGCTGCACTGGCAACAAATCCACACTGTCTTTTTGCAAAAAAGGGACTCTATGAGGTTGCTTACTCCCCTATTTTGTAGGTACAGGGACTGATTTGGAGCCAGCACCCCAAAGGCTTCCTCCAAAGGGCTGCACATATGCGGCTGTGTCACCCCCATGGCACAATGCCAGCACCCGGCAACGCAGTGGTCACCAGGCCCCACGCAGGATCCAGAGGAGCAGCCTCCCGTGTCCACTGCCAGAGCTGGCCCGGGGGCAGCCCCAGCACATCTGACAGGAAGCACTTGAGGAGCTGCTGGAATCACAGGCCAGGGGCTGAGGGAAGAAAACCTTGCATGAGGCTGCTGGAGGTTCTCCGCTGCAAGACAATCTGCTGGCAGGGCCACCTTCCAAGCTCGGCTCATGGATGCAAATCCTTTTCAACTGAATAGCAGTGGCAAGACCAAGGCAACTCCTTCTTGAGGAGCACTGCACAGCTCACCATCCTCATCTCCTACAGAGCAACGCTCAGGAGCCGTAAGAGATAGGATGTCGAGGGCTTGCAAGGGCTTGCAAGGGCTTGCAGTGCTTTGGAACACCCACTGGTGTCCTACACAGGGACAGCAAGGATTCTTGCCCACAAGGTCTATCAGCTCAGAGGCAGTTGGGCACTCTGGCAAGTCCGCCAGATAGCTCCAGCTCAAGGGAGGATAGGGCTTGGGCAGCTCCTGGGAAGCATGAGCAGCCTGTGGGACAAGGAGCCAGGTCTGGCTCACATGCTCAGGGAACAGCCCATGGCCAGCACTGGGCTCAGCAAGGAACTTTTTCCCCCGGGGCACATTGGCACTGGTCCCCGGCGGTGTTTTGCCTTCCTCTGCACTTCTCAGCACCGCCCCTTGCCACCATTTCTTTGGGCCATTTCGCCTGGGAGCCGGCTGCTCATGCTCCACCATGCTAGCAGCCGCAGCTGCCACTTCTCAGCTCTCCCTGCAGGTAACACAAGCGCCTGGCAGGGACCAGAGCGCTTCTCATGCATCCCTGCCCAAGAAGCACAGCAGCCAAACAAGTTGTGGAAGGCAAAAAGTCTGCTCATCATCGCTACATGTCACGCTTTGGAAGAGATGCCACGGTACCACTCACCTCTTCTTCCTCTTCTTCCTCTTCTTCTTCTTCTTCTTCTTCTTCTTCCTCCTCTTTTGTGCATGGTCAGTCCCACAACTCCTTGTCAAGGTTCTCCCTCTGCAGGAACCGCGGACAGCTTGGCCTCTATTCCTGCTGCTGCTCTCTGCAGCTCTGGGACTTGCCTTTGCCAGCCTGCAAGGGATCTTTTCTCAGGCTAAACTGAACAATGCCTCAGCCTACTGCTGGCTACACTTGGGCTTGAGCTAATGCTTGTGAGCCTGGCTTCTGAAACAGAGTCACAAAGGGAAAAAAAATGACACGAAGAAACATCACATGAATTAACATAAAATCAAGAAAATTAATAAATTAACAACAAAATAAAATACAATTCATTGTGTTCTGTGTCCTTGACATTGATTTTGGAACTGAAACCCCTCTGTCCTTTCAGGCAAACAGTCTCTTAGATATTGGACTGGCGCACAGGAGAGGAGAGGAGAGGAGAGGAGAGGAGAGCAGTTCTGCTCTGTCAGGCCTGCAGTTCTGCGTGACAAGCCCTGAGCGAGCCCTGAGGCCTCCATACGTGATACTACAGGCAGTATTGCTACTGGAAGGAAGGCTGCACTGGCAACAAATCCACACTGTCTTTTTGCAAAAAAGGGACTCTATGAGGTTGCTTACTCCCCTATTTTGTAGGTACAGGGACTGATTTGGAGCCAGCACCCCAAAGGCTTCCTCCAAAGGGCTGCACATATGCGGCTGTGTCACCCCCATGGCACAATGCCAGCACCCGGCAACGCAGTGGTCACCAGGCCCCACGCAGGATCCAGAGGAGCAGCCTCCCGTGTCCACTGCCAGAGCTGGCCCGGGGGCAGCCCCAGCACATCTGACAGGAAGCACTTGAGGAGCTGCTGGAATCACAGGCCAGGGGCTGAGGGAAGAAAACCTTGCATGAGGCTGCTGGAGGTTCTCCGCTGCAAGACAATCTGCTGGCAGGGCCACCTTCCAAGCTCGGCTCATGGATGCAAATCCTTTTCAACTGAATAGCAGTGGCAAGACCAAGGCAACTCCTTCTTGAGGAGCACTGCACAGCTCACCATCCTCATCTCCTACAGAGCAACGCTCAGGAGCCGTAAGAGATAGGATGTCGAGGGCTTGCAAGGGCTTGCAAGGGCTTGCAGTGCTTTGGAACACCCACTGGTGTCCTACACAGGGACAGCAAGGATTCTTGCCCACAAGGTCTATCAGCTCAGAGGCAGTTGGGCACTCTGGCAAGTCCGCCAGATAGCTCCAGCTCAAGGGAGGATAGGGCTTGGGCAGCTCCTGGGAAGCATGAGCAGCCTGTGGGACAAGGAGCCAGGTCTGGCTCACATGCTCAGGGAACAGCCCATGGCCAGCACTGGGCTCAGCAAGGAACTTTTTCCCCCGGGGCACATTGGCACTGGTCCCCGGCGGTGTTTTGCCTTCCTCTGCAGTTCTCAGCACCGCCCCTTGCCACCATTTCTTTGGGCCATTTGGCCTGGGAGCCGGCTGCTCAGGCTCCACCATGCTAGCAGCCGCAGCTGTCACTTCTCAGCTCTCCCTGCAGCTAACACAAGCGCCTGGCAGGGACCAGAGCGCTTCTCATGCATCCCTGCCCAAGAAGCACAGCAGCCAAACAAGTTGTGGAAGGCAAAAAGTCTGCTCATCATCGCTACATGTCACGCTTTGGAAGAGATGCCACGGTACCACTCACCTCTTCTTCCTCTTCTTCCTCTTCTTCCTCTTCTTCTTCTTCTTCTTCTTCCTCCTCTTTTGTGCATGGTCAGTCCCACAACTCCTTGTCAAGGTTCTCCCTCTGCAGGAACCGCGGACAGCTTGGCCTCTACTCCTGCTGCTGCTCTCTGCAGCTCCGGGACTTGCCTTTGCCAGCCTGCAAGGGATCTTTTCTCAGGCTAAACTGAAGAATGCCTCAGCCTACTCCTGGCTACACTTGGGCTTGAGCTAATGCTTGTGAGCCTGGGTTCTGAAACAGAGTCACAAAGGGAAAAAAAATGACACGAAGAAACATCACATGAATTAACATAAAATCAAGAAAATTAATAAATTAACAACAAAATAAAATACAATTCATTGTGTTCTGTGTCCTTGAAATTAATTTTGGAACTGAAACCCCTCTGTCCTTTCAGGCAAACAGTCTCTTAGATATTGGACTGGCGCACAGGAGAGGAGTGGAGAGGAGAGGAGAGGAGAGGAGAGCAGTTCTGCTCTGTCAGGCCTGCAGTTCTGCGTGACAAGCCCTGAGCGAGCCCTGAGGCCTCCATACATGAGACTACAGGCAGTATTGCTACTGGAAGTAAGGCTGCACTGGCAACAAATCCACACTGTCTTTTTGCAAAAAAGGGACTCTATTAGGTTGCTTACTCCCCTATTTTGTAGCTACAGGGACTGATTTGGAGCCAGCACCCCAAAGGCTTCCTCCAAAGGGCTGCACATATGCGGCTGTGTCAGCCCCATGTCACAATGCCAGCACCCGGCAGCGCAGTGGTCACCAGGCCCCACGCAGGATCCAGAGGAGCAGCCTCCCGTGTCCACTGCCAGAGCTGGCCCGGGGGCAGCCCCAGCACATCTGACAGGAAGCACTTGAGGAGCTGCTGGAATCACAGGCCAGGGGCTGAGGGAAGAAAACCTTGCGTGAGGCTGCTGGAGGTTCTCCGCTGCAAGACAATCTGCTGGCAGGGCCACCTTCCAAGCTCGGCTCATGGATGCAAATCCTTTTCAACTGGATAGCAGTGGCAAGACCAAGGCAACTCCTTCTTGAGGAGCACTGCACAGCTCACCATCCTCATCTCCTACACAGCAACGCTCAGGAGCCGTAAGAGATAGGATGTCGAGGGCTTGCAAGGGCTTGCAAGGGCTTGCAGTGCTTTGGAACACCCACTGGTGTCCTACACAGGGACAGCAAGGATTCTTGCCCACAAGGTCTATCAGCTCAGAGGCACTTGGGCACTCTGGCAAGTCCGCCAGATAGCTCCAGCTCAAGGGAGGATAGGGCTTGGGCAGCTCCTGGGAAGCATGAGCAGCCTGTGGGACAAGGAGCCAGGTCTGGCTCACATGCTCAGGGAACAGCCCATGGCCAGCACTGGGCTCAGCAAGGAACTTTTTCCCCCGGGGCACATTGGCACTGGTCCCCGGCGGTGTTTTGCCTTCCTCTGCACTTCTCAGCACCGCCCCTTGCCACCATTTCTTTGGGCCATTTCGCCTGGGAGCCGGCTGCTCATGCTCCACCATGCTAGCAGCCGCAGCTGCCACTTCTCAGCTCTCCCTGCAGGTAACACAAGCGCCTGGCAGGGACCAGAGCGCTTCTCATGCATCCCTGCCCAAGAAGCACAGCAGCCAAACAAGTTGTGGAAGGCAAAAAGTCTGCTCATCATCGCTACATGTCACGCTTTGGAAGAGATGCCACGGTACCACTCACCTCTTCTTCCTCTTCTTCCTCTTCTTCTTCTTCTTCTTCTTCTTCTTCCTCCTCTTTTGTGCATGGTCAGTCCCACAACTCCTTGTCAAGGTTCTCCCTCTGCAGGAACCGCGGACAGCTTGGCCTCTATTCCTGCTGCTGCTCTCTGCAGCTCCGGGACTTGCCTTTGCCAGCCTGCAAGGGATCTTTTCTCAGGCTAAACTGAACAATGCCTCAGCCTACTGCTGGCTACACTTGGGCTTGAGCTAATGCTTGTGAGCCTGGCTTCTGAAACAGAGTCACAAAGGGAAAAAAAATGACACGAAGAAACATCACATGAATTAACATAAAATCAAGAAAATTAATAAATTAACAACAAAATAAAATACAATTCATTGTGTTCTGTGTCCTTGACATTGATTTTGGAACTGAAACCCCTCTGTCCTTTCAGGCAAACAGTCTCTTAGATATTGGACTGGCGCACAGGAGAGGAGAGGAGAGGAGAGGAGAGGAGAGCAGTTCTGCTCTGTCAGGCCTGCAGTTCTGCGTGACAAGCCCTGAGCGAGCCCTGAGGCCTCCATACGTGATACTACAGGCAGTATTGCTACTGGAAGGAAGGCTGCACTGGCAACAAATCCACACTGTCTTTTTGCAAAAAAGGGACTCTATGAGGTTGCTTACTCCCCTATTTTGTAGGTACAGGGACTGATTTGGAGCCAGCACCCCAAAGGCTTCCTCCAAAGGGCTGCACATATGCGGCTGTGTCACCCCCATGGCACAATGCCAGCACCCGGCAACGCAGTGGTCACCAGGCCCCACGCAGGATCCAGAGGAGCAGCCTCCCGTGTCCACTGCCAGAGCTGGCCCGGGGGCAGCCCCAGCACATCTGACAGGAAGCACTTGAGGAGCTGCTGGAATCACAGGCCAGGGGCTGAGGGAAGAAAACCTTGCATGAGGCTGCTGGAGGTTCTCCGCTGCAAGACAATCTGCTGGCAGGGCCACCTTCCAAGCTCGGCTCATGGATGCAAATCCTTTTCAACTGAATAGCAGTGGCAAGACCAAGGCAACTCCTTCTTGAGGAGCACTGCACAGCTCACCATCCTCATCTCCTACAGAGCAACGCTCAGGAGCCGTAAGAGATAGGATGTCGAGGGCTTGCAAGGGCTTGCAAGGGCTTGCAGTGCTTTGGAACACCCACTGGTGTCCTACACAGGGACAGCAAGGATTCTTGCCCACAAGGTCTATCAGCTCAGAGGCAGTTGGGCACTCTGGCAAGTCCGCCAGATAGCTCCAGCTCAAGGGAGGATAGGGCTTGGGCAGCTCCTGGGAAGCATGAGCAGCCTGTGGGACAAGGAGCCAGGTCTGGCTCACATGCTCAGGGAACAGCCCATGGCCAGCACTGGGCTCAGCAAGGAACTTTTTCCCCCGGGGCACATTGGCACTGGTCCCCGGCGGTGTTTTGCCTTCCTCTGCAGTTCTCAGCACCGCCCCTTGCCACCATTTCTTTGGGCCATTTGGCCTGGGAGCCGGCTGCTCAGGCTCCACCATGCTAGCAGCCGCAGCTGTCACTTCTCAGCTCTCCCTGCAGCTAACACAAGCGCCTGGCAGGGACCAGAGCGCTTCTCATGCATCCCTGCCCAAGAAGCACAGCAGCCAAACAAGTTGTGGAAGGCAAAAAGTCTGCTCATCATCGCTACATGTCACGCTTTGGAAGAGATGCCACGGTACCACTCACCTCTTCTTCCTCTTCTTCCTCTTCTTCCTCTTCTTCTTCTTCTTCTTCTTCCTCCTCTTTTGTGCATGGTCAGTCCCACAACTCCTTGTCAAGGTTCTCCCTCTGCAGGAACCGCGGACAGCTTGGCCTCTACTCCTGCTGCTGCTCTCTGCAGCTCCGGGACTTGCCTTTGCCAGCCTGCAAGGGATCTTTTCTCAGGCTAAACTGAAGAATGCCTCAGCCTACTCCTGGCTACACTTGGGCTTGAGCTAATGCTTGTGAGCCTGGGTTCTGAAACAGAGTCACAAAGGGAAAAAAAATGACACGAAGAAACATCACATGAATTAACATAAAATCAAGAAAATTAATAAATTAACAACAAAATAAAATACAATTCATTGTGTTCTGTGTCCTTGAAATTAATTTTGGAACTGAAACCCCTCTGTCCTTTCAGGCAAACAGTCTCTTAGATATTGGACTGGCGCACAGGAGAGGAGTGGAGAGGAGAGGAGAGGAGAGGAGAGCAGTTCTGCTCTGTCAGGCCTGCAGTTCTGCGTGACAAGCCCTGAGCGAGCCCTGAGGCCTCCATACATGAGACTACAGGCAGTATTGCTACTGGAAGTAAGGCTGCACTGGCAACAAATCCACACTGTCTTTTTGCAAAAAAGGGACTCTATTAGGTTGCTTACTCCCCTATTTTGTAGCTACAGGGACTGATTTGGAGCCAGCACCCCAAAGGCTTCCTCCAAAGGGCTGCACATATGCGGCTGTGTCAGCCCCATGTCACAATGCCAGCACCCGGCAGCGCAGTGGTCACCAGGCCCCACGCAGGATCCAGAGGAGCAGCCTCCCGTGTCCACTGCCAGAGCTGGCCCGGGGGCAGCCCCAGCACATCTGACAGGAAGCACTTGAGGAGCTGCTGGAATCACAGGCCAGGGGCTGAGGGAAGAAAACCTTGCGTGAGGCTGCTGGAGGTTCTCCGCTGCAAGACAATCTGCTGGCAGGGCCACCTTCCAAGCTCGGCTCATGGATGCAAATCCTTTTCAACTGGATAGCAGTGGCAAGACCAAGGCAACTCCTTCTTGAGGAGCACTGCACAGCTCACCATCCTCATCTCCTACACAGCAACGCTCAGGAGCCGTAAGAGATAGGATGTCGAGGGCTTGCAAGGGCTTGCAAGGGCTTGCAGTGCTTTGGAACACCCACTGGTGTCCTACACAGGGACAGCAAGGATTCTTGCCCACAAGGTCTATCAGCTCAGAGGCACTTGGGCACTCTGGCAAGTCCGCCAGATAGCTCCAGCTCAAGGGAGGATAGGGCTTGGGCAGCTCCTGGGAAGCATGAGCAGCCTGTGGGACAAGGAGCCAGGTCTGGCTCACATGCTCAGGGAACAGCCCATGGCCAGCACTGGGCTCAGCAAGGAACTTTTTCCCCCGGGGCACATTGGCACTGGTCCCCGGCGGTGTTTTGCCTTCCTCTGCAGTTCTCAGCACCGCCCCTTGCCACCATTTCTTTGGGCCATTTGGCCTGGGAGCCGGCTGCTCATGCTCCACCATGCTAGCAGCCGCAGCTGCCACTTCTCAGCTCTCCCTGCAGGTAACACAAGCGCCTGGCAGGGACCAGAGCGCTTCTCATGCATCCCTGCCCAAGAAGCACAGCAGCCAAACAAGTTGTGGAAGGCAAAAAGTCTGCTCATCATCGCTACATGTCACGCTTTGGAAGAGATGCCACGGTACCACTCACCTCTTCTTCCTCTTCTTCCTCTTCTTCCTCTTCTTCTTCTTGTTCTTCCTCCTCTTTTGTGCATGGTCAGTCCCACAAGTCCTTGTCAAGGTTCTCCCTCTGCAGGAACCGCAGACAGCTTGGCCTCTATTCCTGCTGCTGCTCTCTGCAGCTCTGGGACTTGCCTTTGCCAGCCTGCAAGGGATCTTTTCTCAGGCTAAACTGAAGAATGCCTCAGCCTACTCCTGGCTACACTTGGGCTTGAGCTAATGCTTGTGAGCCTGGCTTCTGAAACAGAGTCACAAAGGGAAAAAAAATGACACGAAGAAACATCACATGAATTAACATAAAATCAAGAAAATTAATAAATTAACAACAAAATAAAATAAAATTCATTGTGTTCTGTGTCCTTGACATTGATTTTGGAACTGAAACCCCTCTGTCCTTTCAGGCAAACAGTCTCTTAGATATTGGACTGGCGCACAGGAGAGGAGTGGAGAGGAGAGGAGAGGACAGCAGTTCTGCTCTGTCAGGCCTGCAGTTCTGCGTGACAAGCCCTGAGCGAGCCCTGAGGCCTCCATACATGATACTACAGGCAGTATTGCTACTGGAAGGAAGGCTGCACTGGCAACAAATCCACACTGTCTTTTTGCAAAAAAGGGACTCTATTAGGTTGCTTACTCCCCTATTTTGTAGCTACAGGGACTGATTTGGAGCCAGCACCCCAAAGGCTTCCTCCAAAGGGCTGCACATATGCGGCTGTGTCAGCCCCATGTCACAATGCCAGCACCCGGCAGCGCAGTGGTCACCAGGCCCCACGCAGGATCCAGAGGAGCAGCCTCCCGTGTCCACTGCCAGAGCTGGCCCGGGGGCAGCCCCAGCACATCTGACAGGAAGCACTTGAGGAGCTGCTGGAATCACAGGCCAGGGGCTGAGGGAAGAAAACCTTGCATGAGGCTGCTGGAGGTTCTCCGCTGCAAGACAATCTGCTGGCAGGGCCACCTTCCAAGCTCGGCTCATGGATGCAAATCCTTTTCAACTGGATAGCAGTGGCAAGACCAAGGCAACTCCTTCTTGAGGAGCACTGCACAACTCACCATCCTCATCTCCTACAGAGCAACGCTCAGGAGCCGTAAGAGATAGGATGTCGAGGGCTTGCAAGGGCTTGCAAGGGCTTGCAGTGCTTTGGAACACCCACTGGTGTCCTACACAGGGACAGCAAGGATTCTTGCCCACAAGGTCTATCAGCTCAGAGGCAGTTGGGCACTCTGGCAAGTCCGCCAGATAGCTCCAGCTCAAGGGAGGTTAGGGCTTGGGCAGCTCCTGGCAAGCATGAGCAGCCTGTGGGACAAGGAGCCAGGTCTGGCTCACATGCTCAGGGAACAGCCCATGGCCAGCACTGGGCTCAGCAAGGAACTTTTTCCCCCGGGGCACATTGGCACTGGTCCCCGGCGGTGTTTTGCCTTCCTCTGCACTTCTCAGCACCGCCCCTTGCCAACATTTCTTTGGGCCATTTGGCCTGGGAGCCGGCTGCTCATGCTCCACCATGCTAGCAGCCGCAGCTGCCACTTCTCAGCTCTCCCTGCAGCTAACACAAGCGCCTGGCAGGGACCAGAGCACTTCTCATGCATCCCTGCCCAAGAAGCACAGCAGCCAAACAAGTTGTGGAAGGCAAAAAGTCTGCTCATCATCGCTACATGTCACGCTTTGGAAGAGATGCCACGGTACCACTCACCTCTTCTTCCTCTTCTTCCTCTTCTTCCTCTTCTTCTTCTTCTTCTTCCTCCTCTTTTGTGCATGGTCAGTCCCACAACTCCTTGTCAAGGTTCTCCCTCTGCAGGAACCGTGGACAGCTTGGCCTCTATTCCTGCTGCTGCTCTCTGCAGCTCCGGGACTTGCCTTTGCCAGCCTGCAAGGGATCTTTTCTCAGGCTAAACTGAAGAATGCCTCAGCCTACTGCTGGCTACACTTGGGCTTGAGCTAATGCTTGTGAGCCTGGCTTCTGAAACAGAGTCACAAAGGGAAAAAAAATGACACGAAGAAACATCACATGAATTAACATAAAATCAAGAAAATTAATAAATTAACAACAAAATAAAATACAATTCATTGTGTTCTGTGTCCTTGACATTGATTTTGGAACTGAAACCCCTCTGTCCTTTCAGGCAAACAGTCTCTTAGATATTGGACTGGCGCACAGGAGAGGAGAGGAGAGGAGAGGAGAGGAGAGCAGTTCTGCTCTGTCAGGCCTGCAGTTCTGCGTGACAAGCCCTGAGCGAGCCCTGAGGCCTCCATACATGAGACTACAGGCAGTATTGCTACTGGAAGGAAGGCTGCACTGGCAACAAATCCACACTGTCTTTTTGCAAAAAAGGGACTCTATTAGGTTGCTTACTCCCCTATTTTGTAGCTACAGGGACTGATTTGGAGCCAGCACCCCAAAGGCTTCCTCCAAAGGGCTGCACATATGCGGCTGTGTCAGCCCCATGTCACAATGCCAGCACCCGGCAGCGCAGTGGTCACCAGGCCCCACGCAGGATCCAGAGGAGCAGCCTCCCGTGTCCACTGCCAGAGCTGGCCCGGGGGCAGCCCCAGCACATCTGACAGGAAGCACTTGAGGAGCTGCTGGAATCACAGGCCAGGGGCTGAGGGAAGAAAACCTTGCATGAGGCTGCTGGAGGTTCTCCGCTGCAAGACAATCTGCTGGCAGGGCCACCTTCCAAGCTCGGCTCATGGATGCAAATCCTTTTCAACTGGATAGCAGTGGCAAGACCAAGGCAACTCCTTCTTGAGGAGCACTGCACAGCTCACCATCCTCATCTCCTACACAGCAACGCTCAGGAGCCGTAAGAGATAGGATGTCGAGGGCTTGCAAGGGCTTGCAAGGGCTTGCAGTGCTTTGGAACACCCACTGGTGTCCTACACAGGGACAGCAAGGATTCTTGCCCACAAGGTCTATCAGCTCAGAGGCACTTGGGCACTCTGGCAAGTCCGCCAGATAGCTCCAGCTCAAGGGAGGATAGGGCTTGGGCAGCTCCTGGGAAGCATGAGCAGCCTGTGGGACAAGGAGCCAGGTCTGGCTCACATGCTCAGGGAACAGCCCATGGCCAGCACTGGGCTCAGCAAGGAACTTTTTCCCCCGGGGCACATTGGCACTGGTCCCCGGCGGTGTTTTGCCTTCCTCTGCAGTTCTCAGCACCGCCCCTTGCCACCATTTCTTTGGGCCATTTGGCCTGGGAGCCGGCTGCTCATGCTCCACCATGCTGGCAGCCGCAGCTGCCACTTCTCAGCTCTCCCTGCAGCTAACACAAGCGCCTGGCAGGGACCAGAGCGCTTCTCATGCATCCCTGCCCAAGAAGCACAGCAGCCAAACAAGTTGTGGAAGGCAAAAAGTCTGCTCATCATCGCTACATGTCACGCTTTGGAAGAGATGCCACGGTACCACTCACCTCTTCTTCCTCTTCTTCCTCTTCTTCCTCTTCTTCTTCTTCTTCTTCTTCCTCCTCTTTTGTGCATGGTCAGTCCCACAACTCCTTGTCAAGGTTCTCCCTCTGCAGGAACCGCGGACAGCTTGGCCTCTATTTCTGCTGCAGCTCTCTGCAGCTCCGGGACTTGCCTTTGCCAGCCTGCAAGGGATCTTTTCTCAGGCTAAACTGAAGAATGCCTCAGCCTACTCCTGGCTACACTTGGGCTTGAGCTAGTGCTTGTGAGCCTGGCTTCTGAAACAGAGTCACAAAGGGAAAAAAAATGACACGAAGAAACATCACATGAATTAACATAAAATCAAGAAAATTAATAAATTAACAACAAAATAAAATGCAATTCATTGTGTTCTGTGTCCTTGAAATTAATTTTGGAACTGAAACCCCTCTGTCCTTTCAGGCAAACAGTCTCTTAGATATTGGACTGGCGCACAGGAGAAGAGTGGAGAGGAGAGGAGAGGAGAGGAGAGCAGTTCTGCTCTGTCAGGCCTGCAGTTCTGCGTGACAAGCCCTGAGCGAGCCCTGAGGCCTCCATACATGATACTACAGGCAGTATTGCTACTGGAAGTAAGGCTGCACTGGCAACAAATCCACACTGTCTTTTTGCAAAAAAGGGACTCTATGAGGTTGCTTACTCCCCTATTTTGTAGCTACAGGGACTGATTTGGAGCCAGCACCCCAAAGGCTTCCTCCAAAGGGCTGCACATATGCGGCTGTGTCAGCCCCATGTCACAATGCCAGCACCCGGCAATGCAGTGGTCACGAGGCCCCACGCAGGATCCAGAGGAGCAGCCTCCCGTGTCCACTGCCAGAGCTGGCCCGGGGGCAGCCCCAGCACATCTGACAGGAAGCACTTGAGGAGCTGCTGGAATCACAGGCCAGGGGCTGAGGGAAGAAAACCTTGCATGAGGCTGCTGGAGGTTCTCCGCTGCAAGACAATGTGCTGGCAGGGCCACCTTCCAAGCTCGGCTCATGGATGCAAATCCTTTTCAACTGGATAGCAGTGGCAAGACCAAGGCAACTCCTTCTTGAGGAGCACTGCACAGCTCACCATCCTCATCTCCTACAGAGCAACGCTCAGGAGCCGTAAGAGATAGGATGTCGAGGGCTTGCAAGGGCTTGCAAGGGCTTGCAGTGCTTTGGAACACCCACTGGTGTCCTACACAGGGACAGCAAGGATTCTTGCCCACAAGGTCTATCAGCTCAGAGGCACTTGGGCACTCTGGCAAGTCCGCCAGATAGCTCCAGCTCAAGGGAGGATAGGGCTTGGGCAGCTCCTGGCAAGCATGAGCAGCCTGTGGGACAAGGAGCCAGGTCTGGCTCACATGCTCAGGGAACAGCCCATGGCCAGCACTGGGCTCAGCAAGGAACTTTTTCCCCCGGGGCACATTGGCACTGGTCCCCGGCGGTGTTTTGCCTTCCTCTGCACTTCTCAGCACCGCCCCTTGCCAACATTTCTTTGGGCCATTTGGCCTGGGAGCCGGCTGCTCATGCTCCACCATGCTAGCAGCCGCAGCTGCCACTTCTCAGCTCTCCCTGCAGGTAACACAAGCGCCTGGCAGGGACCAGAGCGCTTCTCATGCATCCCTGCCCAAGAAGCACAGCAGCCAAACAAGTTGTGGAACGCAAAAAGTCTGCTCATCATCGCTACATGTCACACTTTGGAAGAGATGCCACGGTACCACTCACCTCTTCTTCCTCTTCTTCCTCTTCTTCTTCTTCTTCTTCTTCTTCTTCCTCCTCTTTTGTGCATGGTCAGTCCCACAACTCCTTGTCAAGGTTCTCCCTCTGCAGGAACCGCGGACAGCTTGGCCTCTATTCCTGCTGCTGCTCTCTGCAGCTCCGGGACTTGCCTTTGCCAGCCTGCAAGGGATCTTTTCTCAGGCTAAACTGAAGAATGCCTCAGCCTACTCCTGGCTACACTTGGGCTTGAGCTAATGCTTGTGAGCCTGGCTTCTGAAACAGAGTCACAAAGGGAAAAAAAATGACACGAAGAAACATCACATGAATTAACATAAAATCAAGAAAATTAATAAATTAACAACAAAATAAAATACAATTCATTGTGTTCTGTGTCCTTGACATTGATTTTGGAACTGAAACCCCTCTGTCCTTTCAGGCAAACAGTCTCTTAGATATTGGACTGGCGCACAGGAGAGGAGAGGAGAGGAGAGGAGAGGAGAGCAGTTCTGCTCTGTCAGGCCTGCAGTTCTGCGTGACAAGCCCTGAGCGAGCCCTGAGGCCTCCATACATGATACTACAGGCAGTATTGCTACTGGAAGGAAGGCTGCACTGGCAACAAATCCACACTGTCTTTTTGCAAAAAAGGGACTCTATGAGGTTGCTTACTCCCCTATTTTGTAGGTACAGGGACTGATTTGGAGCCAGCACCCCAAAGGCTTCCTCCAAAGGGCTGCACATATGCGGCTGTGTCACCCCCATGGCACAATGCCAGCACCCGGCAACGCAGTGGTCACCAGGCCCCACGCAGGATCCAGAGGAGCAGCCTCCCGTGTCCACTGCCAGAGCTGGCCCGGGGGCAGCCCCAGCACATCTGACAGGAAGCACTTGAGGAGCTGCTGGAATCACAGGCCAGGGGCTGAGGGAAGAAAACCTTGCATGAGGCTGCTGGAGGTTCTCCGCTGCAAGACAATCTGCTGGCAGGGCCACCTTCCAAGCTCGGCTCATGGATGCAAATCCTTTTCAACTGAATAGCAGTGGCAAGACCAAGGCAACTCCTTCTTGAGGAGCACTGCACAGCTCACCATCCTCATCTCCTACAGAGCAACGCTCAGGAGCCGTAAGAGATAGGATGTCGAGGGCTTGCAAGGGCTTGCAAGGGCTTGCAGTGCTTTGGAACACCCACTGGTGTCCTACACAGGGACAGCAAGGATTCTTGCCCACAAGGTCTATCAGCTCAGAGGCAGTTGGGCACTCTGGCAAGTCCGCCAGATAGCTCCAGCTCAAGGGAGGATAGGGCTTGGGCAGCTCCTGGGAAGCATGAGCAGCCTGTGGGACAAGGAGCCAGGTCTGGCTCACATGCTCAGGGAACAGCCCATGGCCAGCACTGGGCTCAGCAAGGAACTTTTTCCCCCGGGGCACATTGGCACTGGTCCCCGGCGGTGTTTTGCCTTCCTCTGCACTTCTCAGCACCGCCCCTTGCCACCATTTCTTTGGGCCATTTGGCCTGGGAGCCGGCTGCTCAGGCTCCACCATGCTAGCAGCCGCAGCTGTCACTTCTCAGCTCTCCCTGCAGCTAACACAAGCGCCTGGCAGGGACCAGAGCGCTTCTCATGCATCCCTGCCCAAGAAGCACAGCAGCCAAACAAGTTGTGGAAGGCAAAAAGTCTGCTCATCATCGCTACATGTCACGCTTTGGAAGAGATGCCACGGTACCACTCACCTCTTCTTCCTCTTCTTCCTCTTCTTCCTCTTCTTCTTCTTCTTCTTCTTCCTCCTCTTTTGTGCATGGTCAGTCCCACAACTCCTTGTCAAGGTTCTCCCTCTGCAGGAACCGCGGACAGCTTGGCCTCTATTTCTGCTGCTGCTCTCTGCAGCTCCGGGACTTGCCTTTGCCAGCCTGCAAGGGATCTTTTCTCAGGCTAAACTGAAGAATGCCTCAGCCTACTCCTGGCTACACTTGGGCTTGAGCTAATGCTTGTGAGCCTGGCTTCTGAAACAGAGTCACAAAGGGAAAAAAAATGACACGAAGAAACATCACATGAATTAACATAAAATCAAGAAAATTAATAAATTAACAACAAAATAAAATACAATTCATTGTGTTCTGTGTCCTTGAAATTAATTTTGGAACTGAAACCCCTCTGTCCTTTCAGGCAAACAGTCTCTTAGATATTGGACTGGCGCACAGGAGAGGAGTGGAGAGGAGAGGAGAGGAGAGGAGAGCAGTTCTGCTCTGTCAGGCCTGCAGTTCTGCGTGACAAGCCCTGAGCGAGCCCTGAGGCCTCCATACATGAGACTACAGGCAGTATTGCTACTGGAAGTAAGGCTGCACTGGCAACAAATCCACACTGTCTTTTTGCAAAAAAGGGACTCTATGAGGTTGCTTACTCCCCTATTTTGTAGCTACAGGGACTGATTTGGAGCCAGCACCCCAAAGGCTTCCTCCAAAGGGCTGCACATATGCGGCTGTGTCAGCCCCATGTCACAATGCCAGCACCCGGCAGCGCAGTGGTCACCAGGCCCCACGCAGGATCCAGAGGAGCAGCCTCCCGTGTCCACTGCCAGAGCTGGCCCGGGGGCAGCCCCAGCACATCTGACAGGAAGCACTTGAGGAGCTGCTGGAATCACAGGCCAGGGGCTGAGGGAAGAAAACCTTGCGTGAGGCTGCTGGAGGTTCTCCGCTGCAAGACAATCTGCTGGCAGGGCCACCTTCCAAGCTCGGCTCATGGATGCAAATCCTTTTCAACTGGATAGCAGTGGCAAGACCAAGGCAACTCCTTCTTGAGGAGCACTGCACAGCTCACCATCCTCATCTCCTACACAGCAACGCTCAGGAGCCGTAAGAGATAGGATGTCGAGGGCTTGCAAGGGCTTGCAAGGGCTTGCAGTGCTTTGGAACACCCACTGGTGTCCTACACAGGGACAGCAAGGATTCTTGCCCACAAGGTCTATCAGCTCAGAGGCAGTTGGGCACTCTGGCAAGTCCGCCAGATAGCTCCAGCTCAAGGGAGGATAGGGCTTGGGCAGCTCCTGGGAAGCATGAGCAGCCTGTGGGACAAGGAGCCAGGTCTGGCTCACATGCTCAGGGAACAGCCCATGGCCAGCACTGGGCTCAGCAAGGAACTTTTTCCCCCGGGGCACATTGGCACTGGTCCCCGGCGGTGTTTTGCCTTCCTCTGCAGTTCTCAGCACCGCCCCTTGCCACCATTTCTTTGGGCCATTTGGCCTGGGAGCCGGCTGCTCAAGCTCCACCATGCTAGCAGCCGCAGCTGCCACTTCTCAGCTCTCCCTGCAGCTAACACAAGCGCCTGGCAGGGACCAGAGCGCTTCTCATGCATCCCTGCCCAAGAAGCACAGCAGCCAAACAAGTTGTGGAACGCAAAAAGTCTGCTCATCATCGCTACATGTCACGCTTTGGAAGAGATGCCACGGTACCACTCACCTCTTCTTCCTCTTCTTCCTCTTCTTCTTCTTCTTCTTCTTCTTCTTCCTCCTCTTTTGTGCATGGTCAGTCCCACAACTCCTTGTCAAGGTTCTCCCTCTGCAGGAACCGCGCACAGCTTGGCCTCTATTCCTGCTGCTGCTCTCTGCAGCTCCGGGACTTGCCTTTGCCAGCCTGCAAGGGATCTTTTCTCAGGCTAAACTGAAGAATGCCTCAGCCTACTCCTGGCTACACTTGGGCTTGAGCTAATGCTTGTGAGCCTGGGTTCTGAAACAGAGTCACAAAGGGAAAAAAAATGACACGAAGAAACATCACATGAATTAACATAAAATCAAGAAAATTAATAAATTAACAACAAAATAAAATACAATTCATTGTGTTCTGTGTCCTTGACATTGATTTTGGAACTGAAACCCCTCTGTCCTTTCAGGCAAACAGTCTCTTAGATATTGGACTGGCGCACAGGAGAGGAGTGGAGAGGAGAGGAGAGGAGAGGAGAGCAGTTCTGCTCTGTCAGGCCTGCAGTTCTGCGTGACAAGCCCTGAGCGAGCCCTGAGGCCTCCATACATGAGACTACAGGCAGTATTGCTACTGGAAGGAAGGCTGCACTGGCAACAAATCCACACTGTCTTTTTGCAAAAAAGGGACTCTATGAGGTTGCTTACTCCCCTATTTTGTAGCTACAGGGACTGATTTGGAGCCAGCACCCCAAAGGCTTCCTCCAAAGGGCTGCACATATGCGGCTGTGTCAGCCCCATGTCACAATGCCAGCACCCGGCAGCGCAGTGGTCACCAGGCCCCACGCAGGATCCAGAGGAGCAGCCTCCCGTGTCCACTGCCAGAGCTGGCCCGGGGGCAGCCCCAGCACATCTGACAGGAAGCACTTGAGGAGCTGCTGGAATCACAGGCCAGGGGCTGAGGGAAGAAAACCTTGCATGAGGCTGCTGGAGGTTCTCCGCTGCAAGACAATCTGCTGGCAGGGCCACCTTCCAAGCTCGGCTCATGGATGCAAATCCTTTTCAACTGGATAGCAGTGGCAAGACCAAGGCAACTCCTTCTTGAGGAGCACTGCACAGCTCACCATCCTCATCTCCTACAGAGCAACGCTCAGGAGCCGTAAGAGATAGGATGTCGAGGGCTTGCAAGGGCTTGCAAGGGCTTGCAGTGCTTTGGAACACCCACTGGTGTCCTACACAGGGACAGCAAGGATTCTTGCCCACAAGGTCTATCAGCTCAGAGGCACTTGGGCACTCTGGCAAGTCCGCCAGATAGCTCCAGCTCAAGGGAGGATAGGGCTTGGGCAGCTCCTGGCAAGCATGACCAGCCTGTGGGACAAGGAGCCAGGTCTGGCTCACATGCTCAGGGAACAGCCCATGGCCAGCACTGGGCTCAGCAAGGAACTTTTTCCCCCGGGGCACATTGGCACTGGTCCCCGGCGGTGTTTTGCCTTCCTCTGCAGTTCTCAGCACCGCCCCTTGCCACCATTTCTTTGGGCCATTTGGCCTGGGAGCCGGCTGCTCATGCTCCACCATGCTAGCAGCCGCAGCTGCCACTTCTCAGCTCTCCCTGCAGCTAACACAAGCGCCTGGCAGGGACCAGAGCGCTTCTCATGCATCCCTGCCCAAGAAGCACAGCAGCCAAACAAGATGTGGAAGGCAAAAAGTCTGCTCATCATCGCTACATGTCACGCTTTGGAAGAGATGCCACGGTACCACTCACCTCTTCTTCCTCTTCTTCCTCTTCTTCTTCTTCTTCTTCTTCTTCTTCCTCCTCTTTTGTGCATGGTCAGTCCCACAACTCCTTGTCAAGGTTCTCCCTCTGCAGGAACCGCGGACAGCTTGGCCTCTATTCCTGCTGCTGCTCTCTGCAGCTCCGGGACTTGCCTTTGCCAGCCTGCAAGGGATCTTTTCTCAGGCTAAACTGAAGAATGCCTCAGCCTACTCCTGGCTACACTTGGGCTTGAGCTAATGCTTGTGAGCCTGGGTTCTGAAACAGAGTCACAAAGGGAAAAAAAATGACACGAAGAAACATCACATGAATTAACATAAAATCAAGAAAATTAATAAATTAACAACAAAATAAAATAAAATTCATTGTGTTCTGTGTCCTTGACATTGATTTTGGAACTGAAACCCCTCTGTCCTTTCAGGCAAACAGTCTCTTAGATATTGGACTGGCGCACAGGAGAGGAGTGGAGAGGAGAGGAGAGGAGAGGAGAGCAGTTCTGCTCTGTCAGGCCTGCAGTTCTGCGTGACAAGCCCTGAGCGAGCCCTGAGGCCTCCATACATGATACTACAGGCAGTATTGCTACTGGAAGGAAGGCTGCACTGGCAACAAATCCACACTGTCTTTTTGCAAAAAAGGGACTCTATGAGGTTGCTTACTCCCCTATTTTGTAGCTACAGGGACTGATTTGGAGCCAGCACCCCAAAGGCTTCCTCCAAAGGGCTGCACATATGCGGCTGTGTCAGCCCCATGTCACAATGCCAGCACCCGGCAACGCAGTGGTCACCAGGCCCCACGCAGGATCCAGAGGAGCAGCCTCCCGTGTCCACTGCCAGAGCTGGCCCGGGGGCAGCCCCAGCACATCTGACAGGAAGCACTTGAGGAGCTGCTGGAATCACAGGCCAGGGGCTGAGGGAAGAAAACCTTGCATGAGGCTGCTGGAGGTTCTCCGCTGCAAGACAATCTGCTGGCAGGGCCACCTTCCAAGCTCGGCTCATGGATGCAAATCCTTTTCAACTGGATAGCAGTGGCAAGACCAAGGCAACTCCTTCTTGAGGAGCACTGCACAGCTCACCATCCTCATCTCCTACAGAGCAACGCTCAGGAGCCGTAAGAGATAGGATGTCGAGGGCTTGCAAGGGCTTGCAAGGGCTTGCAGTGCTTTGGAACACCCACTGGTGTCCTACACAGGGACAGCAAGGATTCTTGCCCACAAGGTCTATCAGCTCAGAGGCACTTGGGCACTCTGGCAAGTCCGCCAGATAGCTCCAGCTCAAGGGAGGATAGGGCTTGGGCAGCTCCTGGCAAGCATGAGCAGCCTGTGGGACAAGGAGCCAGGTCTGGCTCACATGCTCAGGGAACAGCCCATGGCCAGCACTGGGCTCAGCAAGGAACTTTTTCCCCCGGGGCACATTGGCACTGGTCCCCGGCGGTGTTTTGCCTTCCTCTGCACTTCTCAGCACCGCCCCTTGCCACCATTTCTTTGGGCCATTTGGCCTGGGAGCCGGCTGCTCATGCTCCACCATGCTGGCAGCCGCAGCTGCCACTTCTCAGCTCTCCCTGCAGCTAACACAAGCGCCTGGCAGGGACCAGAGCACTTCTCATGCATCCCTGCCCAAGAAGCACAGCAGCCAAACAAGTTGTGGAAGGCAAAAAGTCTGCTCGTCATCGCTACATGTCACGCTTTGGAAGAGATGCCACGGTACCACTCACCTCTTCTTCCTCTTCTTCCTCTTCTTCTTCTTCTTCTTCTTGTTCTTCCTCCTCTTTTGTGCATGGTCAGTCCCACAACTCCTTGTCAAGGTTCTCCCTCTGCAGGAACCGCGGACAGCTTGGCCTCTATTCCTGCTGCTGCTCTCTGCAGCTCTGGGACTTGCCTTTGCCAGCCTGCAAGGGATCTTTTCTCAGGCTAAACTGAAGAATGCCTTAGCCTACTCCTGGCTACACTTGGGCTTGAGCTAATGCTTGTGAGCCTGGCTTCTGAAACAGAGTCACAAAGGGAAAAAAAATGACACGAAGAAACATCACATGAATTAACATAAAATCAAGAAAATTAATAAATTAACAACAAAATAAAGTAAAATTCATTGTGTTCTGTGTCCTTGAAATTGATTTTGGAACTGAAACCCCTCTGTCCTTTCAGGCAAACAGTCTCTTAGATATTGGACTGGCGCACAGGAGAGGAGAGGAGAGGAGAGGAGAGGAGAGGAGAGCAGTTCTGCTCTGTCAGGCCTGCAGTTCTGCGTGACAAGCCCTGAGCGAGCCCTGAGGCCTCCATACATGATACTACAGGCAGTATTGCTACTGGAAGTAAGGCTGCACTGGCAACAAATCCACACTGTCTTTTTGCAAAAAAGGGACTCTATTAGGTTGTTTACTCCCCTATGTTGTAGCTACAGGGACTGATTTGGAGCCAGCACCCCAAAGGCTTCCTCCAAAGGGCTGCACATATGCGGCTGTGTCAGCCCCATGTCACAATGCCAGCACCCGGCAACGCAGTGGTCACCAGGCCCCACGCAGGATCCAGAGGAGCAGCCTCCCGTGTCCACTGCCAGAGCTGGCCCGGGGGCAGCCCCAGCACATCTGACAGGAAGCACTTGAGGAGCTGCTGGAATCACAGGCCAGGGGCTGAGGGAAGAAAACCTTGCATGAGGCTGCTGGAGGTTCTCCGCTGCAAGACAATCTGCTGGCAGGGCCACCTTCCAAGCTCGGCTCATGGATGCAAATCCTTTTCAACTGCATAGCAGTGGCAAGACCAAGGCAACTCCTTCTTGAGGAGCACTGCACAGCTCACCATCCTCATCTCCTACAGAGCAACGCTCAGGAGCCGTAAGAGATAGGATGTCGAGGGCTTGCAAGGGCTTGCAAGGGCTTGCAGTGCTTTGGAACACCCACTGGTGTCCTACACAGGGACAGCAAGGATTCTTGCCCACAAGGTCTATCAGCTCAGAGGCAGTTGGGCACTCTGGCAAGTCCGCCAGATAGCTCCAGCTCAAGGGAGGATAGGGCTTGGGCAGCTCCTGGGAAGCATGAGCAGCCTGTGGGACAAGGAGCCAGGTCTGGCTCACATGCTCAGGGAACAGCCCATGGCCAGCACTGGGCTCAGCAAGGAACTTTTTCCCCCGGGGCACATTGGCACTGGTCCCCGGCGGTGTTTTGCCTTCCTCTGCAGTTCTCAGCACTGCCCCTTGCCACCATTTCTTTGGGCCATTTGGCCTGGGAGCCGGCTGCTCATGCTCCACCATGCTGGCAGCCGCAGCTGCCACTTCTCAGCTCTCCCTGCAGCTAACACAAGCGCCTGGCAGGGACCAGAGCACTTCTCATGCATCCCTGCCCAAGAAGCACAGCAGCCAAACAAGTTGTGGAAGGCAAAAAGTCTGCTCGTCATCGCTACATGTCACGCTTTGGAAGAGATGCCACGGTACCACTCACCTCTTCTTCCTCTTCTTCCTCTTCTTCTTCTTCTTCTTCTTCTTCTTCCTCCTCTTTTGTGCATGGTCAGTCCCACAACTCCTTGTCAAGGTTCTCCCTCTGCAGGAACCGCGGACAGCTTGGCCTCTATTCCTGCTGCTGCTCTCTGCAGCTCCGGGACTTGCCTTTGCCAGCCTGCAAGGGATCTTTTCTCAGGCTAAACTGAAGAATGCCTCAGCCTACTCCTGGCTACACTTGGGCTTGAGCTAATGCTTGTGAGCCTGGCTTCTGAAACAGAGTCACAAAGGGAAAAAAAATGACACGAAGAAACATCACATGAATTAACATAAAATCAAGAAAATTAATAAATTAACAACAAAATAAAATAAAATTCATTGTGTTATGTGTCCTTGACATTGATTTTGGAACTGAAACCCCTCTGTCCTTTCAGGCAAACAGTCTCTTAGATATTGGACTGGCGCACAGGAGAGGAGTGGAGAGGAGAGGAGAGGAGAGGAGAGCAGTTCTGCTCTGTCAGGCCTGCAGTTCTGCGTGACAAGCCCTGAGCCAGCCCTGAGGCCTCCATACATGATACTACAGGCTGTTTACTACTGGAAGGAAGGCTGCACTGGCAACAAATCCACACTGTCTTTTTGCGAAAAAGGGACTCTTTTAGGTTGCTTACTCCCCTATTTTGTAGGTACAGGGACTGATTTGGAGCCAGCACCCCAAAGGCTTCCTCCAAAGGGCTGCACATATGCGGCTGTGTCACCCCCATGTCACAATGCCAGCACCCGGCAGCGCAGTGGTCACCAGGCCCCACGCAGGATCCAGAGGAGCAGCCTCCCGTGTCCACTGCCAGAGCTGGCCCGGGGGTAGCCCCAGCACATCTGACAGGAAGCACTTGAGGAGCTGCTGGAATCACAGGCCAGGGGCTGAGGGAAGAAAACCTTGCATGAGGCTGCTGGAGGTTCTCCGCTGCAAGACAATCTGCTGGCAGGGCCACCTTCCAAGCTCGGCTCATGGATGCAAATCCTTTTCAACTGGATAGCAGTGGCAAGACCAAGGCAACTCCTTCTTGAGGAGCACTGCACAGCTCACCATCCTCATCTCCTACACAGCAACGCTCAGGAGCCGTAAGAGATAGGATGTCAAGGGCTTGCAAGGGCTTGCAAGGGCTTGCAGTGCTTTGGAACACCCACTGGTGTCCTACACAGGGACAGCAAGGATTCTTGCCCACAAGGTCTATCAGCTCAGAGGCAGTTGGGCACTCTGGCAAGTCCGCCAGATAGCTCCAGCTCAAGGGAGGATAGGGCTTGGGCAGCTCCTGGGAAGCATGAGCAGCCTGTGGGACAAGGAGCCAGGTCTGGCTCACATGCTCAGGGAACAGCCCATGGCCAGCACTGGGCTCAGCAAGGAACTTTTTCCCCCGGGGCACATTGGCACTGGTCCCCGGCGGTTTTTTGCCTTCCTCTGCACTTCTCAGCACCGCCCCTTGCCACCATTTCTTTGGGCCATTTGGCCTGGGAGCCGGCTGCTCATGCTCCACCATGCTGGCAGCCGCAGCTGCCACTTCTCAGCTCTCCCTGCAGCTAACACAAGCGCCTGGCAGGGACCAGAGCACTTCTCATGCATCCCTGCCCAAGAAGCACAGCAGCCAAACAAGTTGTGGAAGGCAAAAAGTCTGCTCGTCATCGCTACATGTCACGCTTTGGAAGAGATGCCACGGTACCACTCACCTCTTCTTCCTCTTCTTCCTCTTCTTCCTCTTCTTCTTCTTCTTCTTCTTGTTCTTCCTCCTCTTTTGTGCATGGTCAGTCCCACAACTCCTTGTCAAGGTTCTCCCTCTGCAGGAACCGCGGACAGCTTGGCCTCTATTCCTGCTGCTGCTCTCTGCAGCTCTGGGACTTGCCTTTGCCAGCCTGCAAGGGATCTTTTCTCAGGCTAAACTGAAGAATGCCTCAGCCTACTCCTGGCTACACTTGGGCTTGAGCTAATGCTTGTGAGCCTGGGTTCTGAAACAGAGTCACAAAGGGAAAAAAAATGACACGAAGAAACATCACATGAATTAACATAAAATCAAGAAAATTAATAAATTAACAACAAAATAAAGTAAAATTCATTGTGTTCTGTGTCCTTGAAATTGATTTTGGAACTGAAACCCCTCTGTCCTTTCAGGCAAACAGTCTCTTAGATATTGGACTGGCGGACAGGAGAGGAGAGGAGAGGAGAGGACAGGAGAGGAGAGCAGTTCTGCTCTGTCAGGCCTGCAGTTCTGCGTGACAAGCCCTGAGCGAGCCCTGAGGCCTCCATACATGATACTACAGGCAGTATTGCTACTGGAAGGAAGGCTGCACTGGCAACAAATCCACACTGTCTTTTTGCAAAAAAGGGACTCTATTAGGTTGTTTACTCCCCTATGTTGTAGCTACAGGGACTGATTTGGAGCCAGCACCCCAAAGGCTTCCTCCAAAGGGCTGCACATATGCGGCTGTGTCACCCCCATGTCACAATGCCAGCACCCGGCAACGCAGTGGTCACCAGGCCCCACGCAGGATCCAGAGGAGCAGCCTCCCGTGTCCACTGCCAGAGCTGGCCCGGGGGCAGCCCCAGCACATCTGACAGGAAGCACTTGAGGAGCTGCTGGAATCACAGGCCAGGGGCTGAGGGAAGAAAACCTTGCATGAGGCTGCTGGAGGTTCTCCGCTGCAAGACAAGCTGCTGGCAGGGCCACCTTCCAAGCTCGGCTCATGGATGCAAATCCTTTTCAACTGGATAGCAGTGGCAAGACCAAGGCAATTCCTTCTTGAGGAGCACTGCACAGCTCACCATCCTCATCTCCTACACAGCAACGCTCAGGAGCCGTAAGAGATAGGATGTCGAGGGCTTGCAAGGGCTTGCAAGGGCTTGCAGTGCTTTGGAACACCCACTGGTGTCCTACACAGGGACAGCAAGGATTCTTGCCCACAAGGTCTATCAGCTCAGAGGCACTTGGGCACTCTGGCAAGTCCGCGACATAGCTCCAGCTCAAGGGAGGATAGGGCTTGGGCAGCTCCTGGGAAGCATGAGCAGCCTGTGGGACAAGGAGCCAGGTCTGGCTCACATGCTCAGGGAACAGCCCATGGCCAGCACTGGGCTCAGCAAGGAACTTTTTCCCCCGGGGCACATTGGCACTGGTCCCCGGCGGTGTTTTGCCTTCCTCTGCAGTTCTCAGCACCGCCCCTTGCCACCATTTCTTTGGGCCATTTGGCCTGGGAGCCGGCTGCTCATGCTCCACCATGCTGGCAGCCGCAGCTGCCACTTCTCAGCTCTCCCTGCAGCTAACACAAGCACCTGGCAGGGACCAGAGCACTTCTCATGCATCCCTGCCCAAGAAGCACAGCAGCCAAACAAGTTGTGGAAGGCAAAAAGTCTGCTCGTCATCGCTACATGTCACGCTTTGGAAGAGATGCCACGGTACCACTCACCTCTTCTTCCTCTTCTTCCTCTTCTTCTTCTTCTTCTTCTTGTTCTTCCTCCTCTTTTGTGCATGGTCAGTCCCACAACTCCTTGTCAAGGTTCTCCCTCTGCAGGAACCGCGGACAGCTTGGCCTCTATTCCTGCTGCTGCTCTCTGCAGCTCTGGGACTTGCCTTTGCCAGCCTGCAAGGGATCTTTTCTCAGGCTAAACTGAAGAATGCCTCAGCCTACTCCTGGCTACACTTGGGCTTGAGCTAATGCTTGTGAGCCTGGCTTCTGAAACAGAGTCACAAAGGGAAAAAAAATGACACGAAGAAACATCACATGAATTAACATAAAATCAAGAAAATTAATAAATTAACAACAAAATAAAGTAAAATTCATTGTGTTCTGTGTCCTTGAAATTGATTTTGGAACTGAAACCCCTCTGTCCTTTCAGGCAAACAGTCTCTTAGATATTGGACTGGCGCACAGGAGAGGAGAGGAGAGGAGAGGACAGGAGAGGAGAGCAGTTCTGCTCTGTCAGGCCTGCAGTTCTGCGTGACAAGCCCTGAGCGAGCCCTGAGGCCTCCATACATGATACTACAGGCAGTATTGCTACTGGAAGTAAGGCTGCACTGGCAACAAATCCACACTGTCTTTTTGCAAAAAAGGGACTCTATTAGGTTGTTTACTCCCCTATGTTGTAGCTACAGGGACTGATTTGGAGCCAGCACCCCAAAGGCTTCCTCCAAAGGGCTGCACATATGCGGCTGTGTCAGCCCCATGTCACAATGCCAGCACCCGGCAACGCAGTGGTCACCAGGCCCCACGCAGGATCCAGAGGAGCAGCCTCCCGTGTCCACTGCCAGAGCTGGCCCGGGGGCAGCCCCAGCACATCTGACAGGAAGCACTTGAGGAGCTGCTGGAATCACAGGCCAGGGGCTGAGGGAAGAAAACCTTGCATGAGGCTGCTGGAGGTTCTCCGCTGCAAGACAATCTGCTGGCAGGGCCACCTTCCAAGCTCGGCTCATGGATGCAAATCCTTTTCAACTGGATAGCAGTGGCAAGACCAAGGCAACTCCTTCTTGAGGAGCACTGCACAGCTCACCATCCTCATCTCCTACAGAGCAACGCTCAGGAGCCGTAAGAGATAGGATGTCGAGGGCTTGCAAGGGCTTGCAAGGGCTTGCAGTGCTTTGGAACACCCACTGGTGTCCTACACAGGGACAGCAAGGATTCTTGCCCACAAGGTCTATCAGCTCAGAGGCACTTGGGCACTCTGGCAAGTCCGCCAGATAGCTCCAGCTCAAGGGAGGATAGGGCTTGGGCAGCTCCTGGGAAGCATGAGCAGCCTGTGGGACAAGGAGCCAGGTCTGGCTCACATGCTCAGGGAACAGCCCATGGCCAGCACTGGGCTCAGCAAGGAACTTTTTCCCCCGGGGCACATTGGCACTGGTCCCCGGCGGTGTTTTGCCTTCCTCTGCAGTTCTCAGCACCGCCCCTTGCCAACATTTCTTTGGGCCATTTGGCCTGGGAGCCGGCTGCTCATGCTCCACCATGCTGGCAGCCGCAGCTGCCACTTCTCAGCTCTCCCTGCAGCTAACACAAGCGCCTGGCAGGGACCAGAGCACTTCTCATGCATCCCTGCCCAAGAAGCACAGCAGCCAAACAAGTTGTGGAAGGCAAAAAGTCTGCTCGTCATCGCTACATGTCACGCTTTGGAAGAGATGCCACGGTACCACTCACCTCTTCTTCCTCTTCTTCCTCTTCTTCCTCTTCTTCTTCTTCTTCTTCTTCTTCTTCCTCCTCTTTTGTGCATGGTCAGTCCCACAAGTCCTTGTCAAGGTTCTCCCTCTGCAGGAACCGCGGACAGCTTGGCCTCTATTCCTGCTGCTGCTCTCTGCAGCTCTGGGACTTGCCTTTGCCAGCCTGCAAGGGATCTTTTCTCAGGCTAAACTGAAGAATGCCTCAGCCTACTCCTGGCTACACTTGGGCTTGAGCTAATGCTTGTGAGCCTGGCTTCTGAAACAGAGTCACAAAGGGAAAAAAAATGACACGAAGAAACATCACATGAATTAACATAAAATCAAGAAAATTAATAAATTAACAACAAAATAAAGTAAAATTCATTGTGTTCTGTGTCCTTGAAATTGATTTTGGAACTGAAACCCCTCTGTCCTTTCAGGCAAACAGTCTCTTAGATATTGGACTGGCGCACAGGAGAGGAGAGGAGAGGAGAGGACAGGAGAGGAGAGCAGTTCTGCTCTGTCAGGCCTGCAGTTCTGCGTGACAAGCCCTGAGCGAGCCCTGAGGCCTCCATACATGATACTACAGGCAGTATTGCTACTGGAAGTAAGGCTGCACTGGCAACAAATCCACACTGTCTTTTTGCAAAAAAGGGACTCTATTAGGTTGTTTACTCCCCTATGTTGTAGCTACAGGGACTGATTTGGAGCCAGCACCCCAAAGGCTTCCTCCAAAGGGCTGCACATATGCGGCTGTGTCAGCCCCATGTCACAATGCCAGCACCCGGCAGCGCAGTGGTCACCAGGCCCCACGCAGGATCCAGAGGAGCAGCCTCCCGTGTCCACTGCCAGAGCTGGCCCGGGGGCAGCCCCAGCACATCTGACAGGAAGCACTTGAGGAGCTGCTGGAATCACAGGCCAGGGGCTGAGGGAAGAAAACCTTGCATGAGGCTGCTGGAGGTTCTCCGCTGCAAGACAATGTGCTGGCAGGGCCACCTTCCAAGCTCGGCTCATGGATGCAAATCCTTTTCAACTGGATAGCAGTGGCAAGACCAAGGCAACTCCTTCTTGAGGAGCACTGCACAGCTCACCATCCTCATCTCCTACAGAGCAACGCTCAGGAGCCGTAAGAGATAGGATGTCGAGGGCTTGCAAGGGCTTGCAAGGGCTTGCAGTGCTTTGGAACACCCACTGGTGTCCTACACAGGGACAGCAAGGATTCTTGCCCACAAGGTCTATCAGCTCAGAGGCAGTTGGGCACTCTGGCAAGTCCGCCAGATAGCTCCAGCTCAAGGGAGGATAGGGCTTGGGCAGCTCCTGGGAAGCATGAGCAGCCTGTGGGACAAGGAGCCAGGTCTGGCTCACATGCTCAGGGAACAGCCCATGGCCAGCACTGGGCTCAGCAAGGAACTTTTTCCCCCGCGGCACATTGGCACTGGTCCCCGGCGGTTTTTTGCCTTCCTCTGCATTTCTCAGCACCGCCCCTTGCCACCATTTCTTTGGGCCATTTGGCCTGGGAGCCGGCTGCTCATGCTCCACCATGCTGGCAGCCGCAGCTGCCACTTCTCAGCTCTCCCTGCAGCTAACACAAGCGCCTGGCAGGGACCAGAGCACTTCTCATGCATCCCTGCCCAAGAAGCACAGCAGCCAAACAAGTTGTGGAAGGCAAAAAGTCTGCTCGTCATCGCTACATGTCACGCTTTGGAAGAGATGCCACGGTACCACTCACCTCTTCTTCCTCTTCTTCCTCTTCTTCCTCTTCTTCTTCTTCTTCTTCTTCTTCTTCCTCCTCTTTTGTGCATGGTCAGTCCCACAACTCCTTGTCAAGGTTCTCCCTCTGCAGGAACCGCGGACAGCTTGGCCTCTATTCCTGCTGCTGCTCTCTGCAGCTCCGGGACTTGCCTTTGCCAGCCTGCAAGGGATCTTTTCTCAGGCTAAACTGAAGAATGCCTCAGCCTACTCCTGGCTACACTTGGGCTTGAGCTAATGCTTGTGAGCCTGGCTTCTGAAACAGAGTCACAAAGGGAAAAAAAATGACACGAAGAAACATCACATGAATTAACATAAAATCAAGAAAATTAATAAATTAACAACAAAATAAAATACAATTCATTGTGTTCTGTGTCCTTGACATTGATTTTGGAACTGAAACCCCTCTGTCCTTTCAGGCAAACAGTCTCTTAGATATTGGACTGGCGCACAGGAGAGGAGTGGAGAGGAGAGGAGAGGAGAGGAGAGCAGTTCTGCTCTGTCAGGCCTGCAGTTCTGCGTGACAAGCCCTGAGCGAGCCCTGAGGCCTCCATACATGATACTACAGGCAGTATTGCTACTGGAAGGAAGGCTGCACTGGCAACAAATCCACACTGTCTTTTTGCAAAAAAGGGACTCTATGAGGTTGCTTACTCCCCTATTTTGTAGCTACAGGGACTGATTTGGAGCCAGCACCCCAAAGGCTTCCTCCAAAGGGCTGCACATATGCGGCTGTGTCAGCCCCATGTCACAATGCCAGCACCCGGCAGCGCAGTGGTCACCAGGCCCCACGCAGGATCCAGAGGAGCAGCCTCCCGTGTCCACTGCCAGAGCTGGCCCGGGGGCAGCCCCAGCACATCTGACAGGAAGCACTTGAGGAGCTGCTGGAATCACAGGCCAGGGGCTGAGGGAAGAAAACCTTGCATGAGGCTGCTGGAGGTTCTCCGCTGCAAGACAATCTGCTGGCAGGGCCACCTTCCAAGCTCGGCTCATGGATGCAAATCCTTTTCAACTGGATAGCAGTGGCAAGACCAAGGCAACTCCTTCTTGAGGAGCACTGCACAGCTCACCATCCTCATCTCCTACACAGCAACGCTCAGGAGCCGTAAGAGATAGGATGTCGAGGGCTTGCAAGGGCTTGCAAGGGCTTGCAGTGCTTTGGAACACCCACTGGTGTCCTACACAGGGACAGCAAGGATTCTTGCCCACAAGGTCTATCAGCTCAGAGGCAGTTGGGCACTCTGGCAAGTCCGCCAGATAGCTCCAGCTCAAGGGAGGATAGGGCTTGGGCAGCTCCTGGGAAGCATGAGCAGCCTGTGGGACAAGGAGCCAGGTCTGGCTCACATGCTCAGGGAACAGCCCATGGCCAGCACTGGGCTCAGCAAGGAACTTTTTCCCCCGGGGCACATTGGCACTGGTCCCCGGCGGTGTTTTGCCTTCCTCTGCAGTTCTCAGCACCGCCCCTTGCCACCATTTCTTTGGGCCATTTGGCCTGGGAGCCGGCTGCTCATGCTCCACCATGCTAGCAGCCGCAGCTGCCACTTCCCAGCTCTCCCTGCAGCTAACACAAGCGCCTGGCAGGGACCAGAGCGCTTCTCATGCATCCCTGCCCAAGAAGCACAGCAGCCAAACAAGTTGTGGAAGGCAAAAAGTCTGCTCGTCATCGCTACATGTCACGCTTTGGAAGAGATGCCACGGTACCACTCACCTCTTCTTCCTCTTCTTCCTCTTCTTCTTCTTCTTCTTCTTCTTCTTCCTCCTCTTTTGTGCATGGTCAGTCCCACAACTCCTTGTCAAGGTTCTCCCTCTGCAGGAACCGCAGACAGCTTGGCCTCTATTCCTGCTGCTGCTCTCTGCAGCTCCGGGACTTGCCTTTGCCAGCCTGCAAGGGATCTTTTCTCAGGCTAAACTGAAGAATGCCTCAGCCTACTCCTGGCTACACTTGGGCTTGAGCTAATGCTTGTGAGCCTGGCTTCTGAAACTGAGTCACAAAGGGAAAAAAAATGACACGAAGAAACATCACATGAATTAACATAAAATCAAGAAAATTAATAAATTAACAACAAAATAAAATAAAATTCATTGTGTTCTGTGTCCTTGACATTGATTTTGGAACTGAAACCCCTCTGTCCTTTCAGGCAAACAGTCTCTTAGATATTGGACTGGCGCACAGGAGAGGAGTGGAGAGGAGAGGAGAGGAGAGGAGAGCAGTTCTGCTCTGTCAGGCCTGCAGTTCTGCGTGACAAGCCCTGAGCGAGCCCTGAGGCCTCCATACATGATACTACAGGCTGTTTACTACTGGAAGGAAGGCTGCACTGGCAACAAATCCACACTGTCTTTTTGCGAAAAAGGGACTCTTTTAGGTTGCTTACTCCCCTATTTTGTAGCTACAGGGACTGATTTGGAGCCAGCACCCCAAAGGCTTCCTCCAAAGGGCTGCACATATGCGGCTGTGTCAGCCCCATGTCACAATGCCAGCACCCGGCAACGCAGTGGTCACCAGGCCCCACGCAGGATCCAGAGGAGCAGCCTCCCGTGTCCACTGCCAGAGCTGGCCCGGGGGCAGCCCCAGCACATCTGACAGGAAGCACTTGAGGAGCTGCTGGAATCACAGGCCAGGGGCTGAGGGAAGAAAACCTTGCATGAGGCTGCTGGAGGTTCTCCGCTGCAAGACAATCTGCTGGCAGGGCCACCTTCCAAGCTCGGCTCATGGATGCAAATCCTTTTCAACTGGATAGCAGTGGCAAGACCAAGGCAACTCCTTCTTGAGGAGCACTGCACAGCTCACCATCCTCATCTCCTACACAGCAACGCTCAGGAGCCGTAAGAGATAGGATGTCAAGGGCTTGCAAGGGCTTGCAAGGGCTTGCAGTGCTTTGGAACACCCACTGGTGTCCTACACAGGGACAGCAAGGATTCTTGCCCACAAGGTCTATCAGCTCAGAGGCAGTTGGGCACTCTGGCAAGTCCGCCAGATAGCTCCAGCTCAAGGGAGGATAGGGCTTGGGCAGCTCCTGGGAAGCATGAGCAGCCTGTGGGACAAGGAGCCAGGTCTGGCTCACATGCTCAGGGAACAGCCCATGGCCAGCACTGGGCTCAGCAAGGAACTTTTTCCCCCGGGGCACATTGGCACTGGTCCCCGGCGGTGTTTTGCCTTCCTCTGCAGTTCTCAGCACCGCCCCTTGCCACCATTTCTTTGGGCCATTTGGCCTGGGAGCCGGCTGCTCATGCTCCACCATGCTGGCAGCCGCAGCTGCCACTTCTCAGCTCTCCCTGCAGGTAACACAAGCGCCTGGCAGGGACCAGAGCACTTCTCATGCATCCCTGCCCAAGAAGCACAGCAGCCAAACAAGTTGTGGAAGGCAAAAAGTCTGCTCGTCATCGCTACATGTCACGCTTTGGAAGAGATGCCACGGTACCACTCACCTCTTCTTCCTCTTCTTCCTCTTCTTCCTCTTCTTCTTCTTCTTCTTCTTCTTCTTCCTCCTCTTTTGTGCATGGTCAGTCCCACAAGTCCTTGTCAAGGTTCTCCCTCTGCAGGAACCGCGCACAGCTTGGCCTCTATTCCTGCTGCTGCTCTCTGCAGCTCTGGGACTTGCCTTTGCCAGCCTGCAAGGGATCTTTTCTCAGGCTAAACTGAAGAATGCCTCAGCCTACTCCTGGCTACACTTGGGCTTGAGCTAATGCTTGTGAGCCTGGCTTCTGAAACAGAGTCACAAAGGGAAAAAAAATGACACGAAGAAACATCACATGAATTAACATAAAATCAAGAAAATTAATAAATTAACAACAAAATAAAATAAAATTCATTGTGTTCTGTGTCCTTGACATTGATTTTGGAACTGAAACCCCTCTGTCCTTTCAGGCAAACAGTCTCTTAGATATTGGACTGGCGCACAGGAGAGGAGTGGAGAGGAGAGGAGAGGAGAGGAGAGCAGTTCTGCTCTGTCAGGCCTGCAGTTCTGCGTGACAAGCCCTGAGCGAGCCCTGAGGCCTCCATACATGATACTACAGGCAGTATTGCTACTGCAAGGAAGGCTGCACTGGCAACAAATCCACACTGTCTTTTTGCGAAAGAGGGACTCTATGAGGTTGCTTACTCCCCTATTTTGTAGGTATAGGGACTGATTTGGAGCCAACACCCCAAAGGCTTCCTCCAAAGGGCTGCACATATGCGGCTGTGTCACCCCCATGTCACAATGCCAGCACCCGGCAACGCAGTGGTCACCAGGCCCCACGCAGGATCCAGAGGAGCAGCCTCCCGTGTCCACTGCCAGAGCTGGCCCGGGGGCAGCCCCAGCACATCTGACAGGAAGCACTTGAGGAGCTGCTGGAATCACAGGCCAGGGGCTGAGGGAAGAAAACCTTGCATGAGGCTGCTGGAGGTTCTCCGCTGCAAGACAATCTGCTGGCAGGGCCACCTTCCAAGCTCGGCTCATGGATGCAAATCCTTTTCAACTGGATAGCAGTGGCAAGACCAAGGCAACTCCTTCTTGAGGAGCACTGCACAGCTCACCATCCTCATCTCCTACACAGCAAAGCTCAGGAGCCGTAAGAGATAGGATGTCGAGGGCTTGCAAGGGCTTGCAAGGGCTTGCAGTGCTTTGGAACACCCACTGGTGTCCTACACAGGGACAGCAAGGATTCTTGCCCACAAGGTCTATCAGCTCAGAGGCAGTTGGGCACTCTGGCAAGTCCACCAGATAGCTCCAGCTCAAGGGAGGATAGGGCTTGGGCAGCTCCTGGGAAGCATGAGCAGCCTGTGGGACAAGGAGCCAGGTCTGGCTCACATGCTCAGGGAACAGCCCATGGCCAGCACTGGGCTCAGCAAGGAACTTTTTCCCCCGGGGCACATTGGCACTGGTCCCCGGCCGTTTTTTGCCTTCCTCTGCAGTTCTCAGCACCGCCCCTTGCCACCATTTCTTTGGGCCATTTGGCCTGGGAGCCGGCTGCTCATGCTCCACCATGCTGGCAGCCGCAGCTGCCACTTCTCAGCTCTCCCTGCAGGTAACACAAGCGCCTGGCAGGGACCAGAGCGCTTCTCATGCATCCCTGCCCAAGAAGCACAGCAGCCAAACAAGTTGTGGAAGGCAAAAAGTCTGCTCATCATCGCTACATGTCACGCTTTGGAAGAGATGCCACGGTACCACTCACCTCTTCTTCCTCTTCTTCCTCTTCTTCTTCTTCTTCTTCTTCTTCTTCCTCCTCTTTTGTGCATGGTCAGTCCCACAAGTCCTTGTCAAGGTTCTCCCTCTGCAGGAACCGCGGACAGCTTGGCCTCTATTCCTGCTGCTGCTCTCTGCAGCTCTGGGACTTGCCTTTGCCAGCCTGCAAGGGATCTTTTCTCAGGCTAAACTGAAGAATGCCTCAGCCTACTCCTGGCTACACTTGGGCTTGAGCTAATGCTTGTGAGCCTGGGTTCTGAAACAGAGTCACAAAGGGAAAAAAAATGACACGAAGAAACATCACATGAATTAACATAAAATCAAGAAAATTAATAAATTAACAACAAAATAAAGTAAAATTCATTGTGTTATGTGTCCTTGAAATTGATTTTGGAACTGAAACCCCTCTGTCCTTTCAGGCAAACAGTCTCTTAGATATTGGACTGGCGCACAGGAGAGGAGAGGAGAGGAGAGGACAGGAGAGGAGAGCAGTTCTGCTCTGTCAGGCCTGCAGTTCTGCGTGACAAGCCCTGAGCGAGCCCTGAGGCCTCCATACATGATACTACAGGCAGTATTGCTACTGGAAGGAAGGCTGCACTGGCAACAAATCCACACTGTCTTTTTGCAAAAAAGGGACTCTATTAGGTTGTTTACTCGCCTATGTTGTAGCTACAGGGACTGATTTGGAGCCAGCACCCCAAAGGCTTCCTCCAAAGGGCTGCACATATGCGGCTGTGTCAGCCCCATGTCACAATGCCAGCACCCGGCAACGCAGTGGTCACCAGGCCCCACGCAGGATCCAGAGGAGCAGCCTCCCGTGTCCACTGCCAGAGCTGGCCCGGGGGCAGCCCCAGCACATCTGACAGGAAGCACTTGAGGAGCTGCTGGAATCACAGGCCAGGGGCTGAGGGAAGAAAACCTTGCATGAGGCTGCTGGAGGTTCTCCGCTGCAAGACAAGCTGCTGGCAGGGCCACCTTCCAAGCTCGGCTCATGGATGCAAATCCTTTTCAACTGGATAGCAGTGGCAAGACCAAGGCAATTCCTTCTTGAGGAGCACTGCACAGCTCACCATCCTCATCTCCTACACAGCAACGCTCAGGAGCCGTAAGAGATAGGATGTCGAGGGCTTGCAAGGGCTTGCAAGGGCTTGCAGTGCTTTGGAACACCCACTGGTGTCCTACACAGGGACAGCAAGGATTCTTGCCCACAAGGTCTATCAGCTCAGAGGCACTTGGGCACTCTGGCAAGTCCGCGACATAGCTCCAGCTCAAGGGAGGATAGGGCTTGGGCAGCTCCTGGCAAGCATGAGCAGCCTGTGGGACAAGGAGCCAGGTCTGGCTCACATGCTCAGGGAACAGCCCATGGCCAGCACTGGGCTCAGCAAGGAACTTTTTCCCCCGGGGCACATTGGCACTGGTCCCCGGCGGTTTTTTGCCTTCCTCTGCACTTCTCAGCACCACCCCTTGCCACCATTTCTTTGGGCCATTTGGCCTGGGAGCCGGCTGCTCATGCTCCACCATGCTGCCAGCCGCAGCTGCCACTTCTCAGCTCTCCCTGCAGCTAACACAAGCGCCTGGCAGGGACCAGAGCACTTCTCATGCATCCCTGCCCAAGAAGCACAGCAGCCAAACAAGTTGTGGAAGGCAAAAAGTCTGCTCGTCATCGCTACATGTCACGCTTTGGAAGAGATGCCACGGTACCACTCACCTCTTCTTCCTCTTCTTCCTCTTCTTCCTCTTCTTCTTCTTCTTCTTCTTGTTCTTCCTCCTCTTTTGTGCATGGTCAGTCCCACAACTCCTTGTCAAGGTTCTCCCTCTGCAGGAACCGCGCACAGCTTGGCCTCTATTCCTGCTGCTGCTCTCTGCAGCTCTGGGACTTGCCTTTGCCAGCCTGCAAGGGATCTTTTCTCAGGCTAAACTGAAGAATGCCTCAGCCTACTCCTGGCTACACTTGGGCTTGAGCTAATGCTTGTGAGCCTGGCTTCTGAAACAGAGTCACAAAGGGAAAAAAAATGACACGAAGAAACATCACATGAATTAACATAAAATCAAGAAAATTAATAAATTAACAACAAAATAAAATAAAATTCATTGTGTTCTGTGTCCTTGACATTGATTTTGGAACTGAAACCCCTCTGTCCTTTCAGGCAAACAGTCTCTTAGATATTGGACTGGCGCACAGGAGAGGAGAGGAGAGGAGAGGAGAGGAGAGGAGAGCAGTTCTGCTCTGTCAGGCCTGCAGTTCTGCGTGACAAGCCCTGAGCGAGCCCTGAGGCCTCCATACATGATACTACAGGCAGTATTGCTACTGGAAGTAAGGCTGCACTGGCAACAAATCCACACTGTCTTTTTGCGAAAAAGGGACTCTATTAGGTTGCTTACTCCCCTATTTTGTAGGTATAGGGACTGATTTGGAGCCAACACCCCAAAGACTTCCTCCAAAGGGCTGCACATATGCGGCTGTGTCAGCCCCATGTCACAATGCCAGCACCCGGCAACGCAGTGGTCACGAGGCCCCACGCAGGATCCAGAGGAGCAGCCTCCCGTGTCCACTGCCAGAGCTGGCCTGGGGGCAGCCCCAGCACATCTGACAGGAAGCACTTGAGGAGCTGCTGGAATCACAGGCCAGGGGCTGAGGGACGAAAACCTTGCATGAGGCTGCTGGAGGTTCTCCGCTGCAAGACAATCTGCTGGCAGGGCCACCTTCCAAGCTCGGCTCATGGATGCAAATCCTTTTCAACTGGATAGCAGTGGCAAGACCAAGGCAATTCCTTCTTGAGGAGCACTGCACAGCTCACCATCCTCATCTCCTACAGAGCAACGCTCAGGAGCCCTAAGAGATAGGATGTCGAGGGCTTGCAAGGGCTTGCAAGGGCTTGCAGTGCTTTGGAACACCCACTGGTGTCCTACACAGGGACAGCAAGGATTCTTGCCCACAAGGTCTATCAGCTCAGAGGCACTTGGGCACTCTGGCAAGTCCGCCAGATAGCTCCAGCTCAAGGGAGGATAGGGCTTGGGCAGCTCCTGGCAAGCATGAGCAGCCTGTGGGACAAGGAGCCAGGTCTGGCTCACATGCTCAGGGAACAGCCCATGGCCAGCACTGGGCTCAGCAAGGAACTTTTTCCCCCGGGGCACATTGGCACTGGTCCCCGGCGGTTTTTTGCCTTCCTCTGCAGTTCTCAGCACCGCCCCTTGCCACCATTTCTTTGGGCCATTTGGCCTGGGAGCCGGCTGCTCATGCTCCACCATGCTAGCAGCCGCAGCTGCCACTTCTCAGCTCTCCCTGCAGGTAACACAAGCGCCTGGCAGGGACCAGAGCGCTTCTCATGCATCCCTGCCCAAGAAGCACAGCAGCCAAACAAGTTGTGGAAGGCAAAAAGTCTGCTCATCATCGCTACATGTCACGCTTTGGAAGAGATGCCATGGTACCACTCACCTCTTCTTCCTCTTCTTCCTCTTCTTCTTCTTCTTCTTCTTCTTCTTCCTCCTCTTTTGTGCATGGTCAGTCCCACAAGTCCTTGTCAAGGTTCTCCCTCTGCAGGAACCGCGGACAGCTTGGCCTCTATTCCTGCTGCTGCTCTCTGCAGCTCCGGGACTTGCCTTTGCCAGCCTGCAAGGGATCTTTTCTCAGGCTAAACTGAAGAATGCCTCAGCCTACTCCTGGCTACACTTGGGCTTGAGCTAATGCTTGTGAGCCTGGGTTCTGAAACAGAGTCACAAAGGGAAAAAAAATGACACGAAGAAACATCACATGAATTAACATAAAATCAAGAAAATTAATAAATTAACAACAAAATAAAATAAAATTCATTGTGTTATGTGTCCTTGACATTGATTTTGGAACTGAAACCCCTCTGTCCTTTCAGGCAAACAGTCTCTTAGATATTGGACTGGCGCACAGGAGAGGAGTGGAGAGGAGAGGAGAGGAGAGGAGAGGAGAGCAGTTCTGCTCTGTCAGGCCTGCAGTTCTGCGTGACAAGCCCTGAGCGAGCCCTGAGGCCTCCATACATGATACTACAGGCAGTATTGCTACTGGAAGGAAGGCTGCACTGGCAACAAATCCACACTGTCTTTTTGCAAAAAAGGGACTCTATTAGGTTGCTTACTCCCCTATTTTGTAGCTACAGGGACTGATTTAGAGCCAGCACCCCAAAGGCTTCCTCCAAAGGGCTGCACATATGCGGCTGTGTCACCCCCATGTCACAATGCCAGCACCCGGCAACGCAGTGGTCACGAGGCCCCACACAGGATCCAGACGAGCAGCCTCCCGTGTCCACTGCCAGAGCTGGCCCGGGGGCAGCCCCAGCACATCTGACAGGAAGCACTTGAGGAGCTGCTGGAATCACAGGCCAGGGGCTGAGGGAAGAAAACCTTGCATGAGGCTGCTGGAGGTTCTCCGCTGCAAGACAATCTGCTGGCAGGGCCACCTTCCAAGCTCGGCTCATGGATGCAAATCCTTTTCAACTGGATAGCAGTGGCAAGACCAAGGCAACTCCTTCTTGAGGAGCACTGCACAGCTCACCATCCTCATCTCCTACACAGCAAAGCTCAGGAGCCGTAAGAGATAGGATGTCGAGGGCTTGCAAGGGCTTGCAAGGGCTTGCAGTGCTTTGGAACACCCACTGGTGTCCTACACAGGGACAGCAAGGATTCTTGCCCACAAGGTCTATCAGCTCAGAGGCAGTTGGGCACTCTGGCAAGTCCACCAGATAGCTCCAGCTCAAGGGAGGATAGGGCTTGGGCAGCTCCTGGGAAGCATGAGCAGCCTGTGGGACAAGGAGCCAGGTCTGGCTCACATGCTCAGGGAACAGCCCATGGCCAGCACTGGGCTCAGCAAGGAACTTTTTCCCCCGGGGCACATTGGCACTGGTCCCCGGCCGTTTTTTGCCTTTTCTGCAGTTCTCAGCACCGCCCCTTGCCACCATTTCTTTGGGCCATTTGGCCTGGGAGCCGGCTGCTCATGCTCCACCATGCTGGCAGCCGCAGCTGCCACTTCTCAGCTCTCCCTGCAGGTAACACAAGCGCCTGGCAGGGACCAGAGCGCTTCTCATGCATCCCTGCCCAAGAAGCACAGCAGCCAAACAAGTTGTGGAAGGCAAAAAGTCTGCTCATCATCGCTACATGTCACGCTTTGGAAGAGATGCCACGGTACCACTCACCTCTTCTTCCTCTTCTTCCTCTTCTTCTTCTTCTTCTTCTTCTTCTTCCTCCTCTTTTGTGCATGGTCAGTCCCACAAGTCCTTGTCAAGGTTCTCCCTCTGCAGGAACCGCGGACAGCTTGGCCTCTATTCCTGCTGCTGCTCTCTGCAGCTCTGGGACTTGCCTTTGCCAGCCTGCAAGGGATCTTTTCTCAGGCTAAACTGAAGAATGCCTCAGCCTACTCCTGGCTACACTTGGGCTTGAGCTAATGCTTGTGAGCCTGGCTTCTGAAACAGAGTCACAAAGGGAAAAAAAATGACACGAAGAAACATCACATGAATTAACATAAAATCAAGAAAATCAATAAATTAACAACAAAATAAAATAAAATTCATTGTGTTCTGTGTCCTTGACATTGATTTTGGAACTGAAACCCCTCTGTCCTTTCAGGCAAACAGTCTCTTAGATATTGGACTGGCGCACAGGAGAGGAGTGGAGAGGAGAGGAGAGGAGAGCAGTTCTGCTCTGTCAGGCCTGCAGTTCTGCGTGACAAGCCCTGAGCGAGCCCTGAGGCCTCCATACATGATACTACAGGCAGTATTGCTACTGGAAGTAAGGCTGCACTGGCAACAAATCCACACTGTCTTTTTGCAAAAAAGGGACTCTATGAGGTTGCTTACTCCCCTATTTTGTAGCTACAGGGACTGATTTGGAGCCAGCACCCCAAAGGCTTCCTCCAAAGGGCTGCACATATGCGACTGTGTCAGCCCCATGTCACAATGCCAGCACCCGGCAACGCAGTGGTCACCAGGCCCCACGCAGGATCCAGAGGAGCAGCCTCCCGTGTCCACTGCCAGAGCTGGCCCGGGGGCAGCCCCAGCACATCTGACAGGAAGCACTTGAGGAGCTGCTGGAATCACAGGCCAGGGGCTGAGGGAAGAAAACCTTGCATGAGGCTGCTGGAGGTTCTCCGCTGCAAGACAATCTGCTGGCAGGGCCACCTTCCAAGCTCGGCTCATGGATGCAAATCCTTTTCAACTGGATAGCAGTGGCAAGACCAAGGCAACTCCTTCTTGAGGAGCACTGCACAGCTCACCATCCTCATCTCCTACAGAGCAACGCTCAGGAGCCGTAAGAGATAGGATGTCGAGGGCTTGCAAGGGCTTGCAAGGGCTTGCAGTGCTTTGGAACACCCACTGGTGTCCTACACAGGGACAGCAAGGATTCTTGCCCACAAGGTCTATCAACTCAGAGGCACTTGGGCACTCTGGCAAGTCCGCCAGATAGCTCCAGCTCAAGGGAGGATAGGGCTTGGGCAGCTCCTGGCAAGCATGAGCAGCCTGTGGGACAAGGAGCCAGGTCTGGCTCACATGCTCAGGGAACAGCCCATGGCCAGCACTGGGCTCAGCAAGGAACTTTTTCCCCCGGGGCACATTGGCACTGGTCCCCGGCGGTTTTTTGCCTTCCTCTGCAGTTCTCAGCACCGCCCCTTGCCACCATTTCTTTGGGCCATTTGGCCTGGGAGCCGGCTGCTCATGCTCCACCATGCTGGCAGCCGCAGCTGCCACTTCTCAGCTCTCCCTGCAGGTAACACAAGCGCCTGGCAGGGACCAGAGCGCTTCTCATGCATCCCTGCCCAAGAAGCACAGCAGCCAAACAAGTTGTGGAAGGCAAAAAGTCTGCTCGTCATCGCTACAAGTCACGCTTTGGAAGAGATGCCACGGTACCACTCACCTCTTCTTCCTCTTCTTCCTCTTCTTCCTCTTCTTCTTCTTCTTCTTCTTGTTCTTCCTCCTCTTTTGTGCATGGTCAGTCCCACAACTCCTTGTCAAGGTTCTCCCTCTGCAGGAACCGCGGACAGCTTGGCCTCTATTCCTGCAGCTGCTCTCTGCAGCTCTGGGACTTGCCTTTGCCAGCCTGCAAGGGATCTTTTCTCAGGCTAAACTGAAGAATGCCTCAGCCTACTCCTGGCTACACTTGGGCTTGAGCTAATGCTTGTGAGCCTGGGTTCTGAAACAGAGTCACAAAGGGAAAAAAAATGACACGAAGAAACATCACATGAATTAACATAAAATCAAGAAAATTAATAAATTAACAACAAAATAAAATAAAATTCATTGTGTTCTGTGTCCTTGAAATTGATTTTGGAACTGAAACCCCTCTGTCCTTTCAGGCAAACAGTCTCTTAGATATTGGACTGGCGCACAGGAGAGGAGTGGAGAGGAGAGGAGAGGAGAGGAGAGGAGAGCAGTTCTGCTCTGTCAGGCCTGCAGTTCTGCGTGACAAGCCCTGAGCGAGCCCTGAGGCCTCCATACATGATACTACAGGCAGTATTGCTACTGGAAGGAAGGCTGCACTGGCAACAAATCCACACTGTCTTTTTGCAAAAAAGGGACTCTATTAGGTTGCTTACTCCCCTATGTTGTAGGTACAGGGACTGATTTGGAGCCAGCACCCCAAAGGCTTCCTCCAAAGGGCTGCACATATGCGGCTGTGTCAGCCCCATGTCACAATGCCAGCACCCGGCAACGCAGTGGTCACCAGGCCCCACGCAGGATCCAGAGGAGCAGCCTCCCGTGTCCACTGCCAGAGCTGGCCCGGGGGCAGCCCCAGCACATCTGACAGGAAGCACTTGAGGAGCTGCTGGAATCACAGGCCAGGGGCTGAGGGAAGAAAACCTTGCATGAGGCTGCTGGAGGTTCTCTGCTGCAAGACAAGCTGCTGGCAGGGCCACCTTCCAAGCTCGGCTCATGGATGCAAATCCTTTTCAACTGGATAGCAGTGGCAAGACCAAGGCAATTCCTTCTTGAGGAGCACTGCACAGCTCACCATCCTCATCTCCTACACAGCAATGCTCAGGAACCGTAAGAGATAGGATGTCGAGGGCTTGCAAGGGCTTGCAAGGGCTTGCAGTGCTTTGGAACACCCACTGGTGTCCTACACAGGGACAGCAAGGATTCTTGCCCACAAGGTCTATCAGCTCAGAGGCAGTTGGGCACTCTGGCAAGTCCGCCAGATAGCTCCAGCTCAAGGGAGGATAGGGCTTGGGCAGCTCCTGGGAAGCATGAGCAGCCTGTGGGACAAGGAGCCAGGTCTGGCTCACATGCTCAGGGAACAGCCCATGGCCAGCACTGGGCTCAGCAAGGAACTTTTTCCCCCGGGGCACATTGGCACTGGTCCCCGGCGGTTTTTTGCCTTCCTCTGCACTTCTCAGCACCGCCCCTTGCCAGCATTTCTTTGGGCCATTTGGCCTGGGAGCCGGCTGCTCATGCTCCACCATGCTGGCAGCCGCAGCTGCCACTTCTCAGCTCTCCCTGCAGGTAACACAAGCACCTGGCAGGGACCAGAGCGCTTCTCATGCATCCCTGCCCAAGAAGCACAGCAGCCAAACAAGTTGTGGAAGGCAAAAAGTCTGCTCATCATCGCTACATGTCACGCTTTGGAAGAGATGCCACGGTACCACTCACCTCTTCTTCCTCTTCTTCCTCTTCTTCTTCTTCTTCTTCTTCTTCATCCTCCTCTTTTGTGCATGGTCAGTCCCACAAGTCCTTGTCAAGGTTCTCCCTCTGCAGGAACCGCGGACAGCTTGGCCTCTATTCCTGCTGCTGCTCTCTGCAGCTCTGGGACTTGCCTTTGCCAGCCTGCAAGGGATCTTTTCTCAGGCTAAACTGAAGAATGCCTCAGCCTACTCCTGGCTACACTTGGGCTTGAGCTAATGCTTGTGAGCCTGGGTTCTGAAACAGAGTCACAAAGGGAAAAAAAATGACACGAAGAAACATCACATGAATTAACATAAAATCAAGAAAATTAATAAATTAACAACAAAATAAAATAAAATTCATTGTGTTCTGTGTCCTTGAAATTGATTTTGGAACTGAAACCCCTCTGTCCTTTCAGGCAAACAGTCTCTTAGATATTGGACTGGCGCACAGGAGAGGAGTGGAGAGGAGAGGAGAGGAGAGGAGAGGAGAGCAGTTCTGCTCTGTCAGGCCTGCAGTTCTGCGTGACAAGCCCTGAGCGAGCCCTGAGGCCTCCATACATGATGATACTACAGGCAGTATTGCTACTGGAAGGAAGGCTGCACTGGCAACAAATCCACACTGTCTTTTTGCAAAAAAGGGACTCTATGAGGTTGCTTACTCCCCTAGTTTGTAGCTACAGGGACTGATTTGGAGCCAGCACCCCAAAGGCTTCCTCCAAAGGGCTGCACATATGCGGCTGTGTCACCCCCATGTCACAATACCAGCACCCGGCAACGCAGTGGTCACCAGGCCCCACGCAGGATCCAGAGGAGCAGCCTCCCGTGTCCACTGCCAGAGCTGGCCCGGGGGCAGCCCCAGCACATCTGACAGGAAGCACTTGAGGAGCTGCTGGAATCACAGGCCAGGGGCTGAGGGAAGAAAACCTTGCATGAGGCTGCTGGAGGTTCTCCGCTGCAGGACAATGTGCTGGCAGGGCCACCTTCCAAGCTCGGCTCATGGATGCAAATCCTTTTCAACTGGATAGCAGTGGCAAGACCAAGGCAATTCCTTCTTGAGGAGCACTGCAGAGCTCACCATCCTCATCTCCTACACAGCAACGCTCAGGAGCCGTAAGAGATAGGATGTCGAGGGCTTGCAAGGGCTTGCGAGGGCTTGCAAGGACTTGCAAAGGCTTGCAGTGCTTTGGAACACCCACTGGTGTCCTACACAGGGACAGCAAGGATTCTTGCCCACAAGGTCTATCAGCTCAGAGGCACTTGGGCACTCTGGCAAGTCCGTGACATAGCTCCAGCTCAAGGGAGGATAGGGCTTGGGCAGCTCCTGGGAAGCATGAGCAGCCTGTGGGACAAGGAGCCAGGTCTGGCTCACATGCTCAGGGAACAGCCCATGGCCAGCACTGGGCTCAGCAAGGAACTTTTTCCCCCGGGGCACATTGGCACTGGTCCCCGGCGGTTTTTTGCCTTCCTCTGCAGTTCTCAGCACCGCCCCTTGCCACCATTTCTTTGGGCCATTTGGCCTGGGATCCGGCTGCTCATGCTCCACCATGCTGGCAGCTGCAGCTGCCACTTCTCAGCTCTCCCTGCAGCTAACACAAGCGCCTGGCAGGGACCAGAGCGCTTCTCATGCATCCCTGCCCAAGAAGCACAGCAGCCAAACAAGTTGTGGAAGGCAAAAAGTCTGCTCGTCATCGCTACATGTCACACTTTGGAAGAGATGCCACGGTACCACTCACCTCTTCTTCCTCTTCTTCCTCTTCTTCTTCTTCCTCTTCTTCTTCTTCTTCTTCTTCTTCCTCCTCTTTTGTGCATGGTCAGTCCCACAACTCCTTGTCAAGGTTCTCCCTCTGCAGGAACCGCGCACAGCTTGGCCTCTATTCCTGCTGCTGCTCTCTGCAGCTCTGGGACTTGCCTTTGCCAGCCTGCAAGGGATCTTTTCTCCTGCTAAACTGAACAATGCCTCAGCCTACTCCTGGCTACACTTGGGCTTGAGCTAATGCTTGTGAGCCTGGGTTCTGAAACAGAGTCACAAAGGGAAAAAAAATGACATGAAGAAACATCACATGAATTAACATAAAATCAAGAAAATTAATAAATTAACAACAAAATAAAATAAAATTCATTGTGTTATGTGTCCTTGACATTGATTTTGGAACTGAAACCCCTCTGTCCTTTCAGGCAAACAGTCTCTTAGATATTGGACTGGTGGACAGGAGAGAAGAGGAGAGCAGAGGAGAGGAGAGGAGAGGAGAGGAGAGCAGTTCTGCTCTGTCAGGCCTGCAGTTCTGCGTGACAAGCCCTGAGCGAGCCCTGAGGCCTCCATACATGATACTACAGGCAGTATTGCTACTGGAAGTAAGGCTGCACTGGCAACAAATCCACACTGTCTTTTTGCAAAAAAGGGACTCTATGAGGTTGCTTACTCCCCTATTTTGTAGCTACAGGGACTGATTTGGAGCCAGCACCCCAAAGGCTTCCTCCAAAGGGCTGCACATATGCGGCTGTGTCAGCCCCATGTCACAATGCCAGCACCCGGCAACGCAGTGGTCACCAGGCCCCACACAGGATCCAGAGGAGCAGCCTCCCGTGTCCACTGCCAGAGCTGGCCCGGGGGCAGCCCCAGCACATCTGACAGGAAGCACTTGAGGAGCTGCTGGAATCACAGGCCAGGGGCTGAGGGAAGAAAACCTTGCATGAGGCTGCTGGAGGTTCTCCGCTGCAAGACAATCTGCTGGCAGGGCCACCTTCCAAGCTCGGCTCATGGATGCAAATCCTTTTCAACTGGATAGCAGTGGCAAGACCAAGGCAATTCCTTCTTGAGGAGCACTGCACAGCTCACCATCCTCATCTCCTACACAGCAACGCTCAGGAGCCGTAAGAGATAGGATGTCGAGGGCTTGCAAGGGCTTGCAAGGGCTTGCAGTGCTTTGGAACACCCACTGGTGTCCTACACAGGGACAACAAGGATTCTTGCCCACAAGGTCTATCTGCTCAGAGGCAGCTGGGCACTCTGGCAAGTCCGCGACATAGCTCCAGCTCAAGGGAGGATAGGGCTTGGGCAGCTCCTGGGAAGCATGAGCAGCCTGTGGGACAAGGAGCCAGGTCTGGCTCACATGCTCAGGGAACAGCCCATGGCCAGCACTGGGCTCAGCAAGGAACTTTTTCCCCCAGGGCATATTGGCACTGGTCCCCGGCGGTTTTTTGCCTTCCTCTGCAGTTCTCAGCACCGTCCCTTGCCACCATTTCTTTGGGCCATTTAGCCTGGGAGCCGGCTGCTCATGCTCCACCATGCTGGCAGCCGCAGCTGCCACTTCTCAGCTCTCCCTGCAGCTAACACAAGCGCCTGTCAGGGACCAGAGCGCTTCTCATGCATCCCTGCCCAAGAAGCACAGCAGCCAAACAAGTTGTGGAAGGCAAAAAGTCTGTTCGTCATCGCTACATGTCACGCTTTGGAAGAGATGCCACGGTACCACTCACCTCTTCTTCCTCTTCTTCCTCTTCTTCTTCTTCTTCTTCTTCTTCATCCTCCTCTTTTGTGCATGGTCAGTCCCACAAGTCCTTGTCAAGGTTCTCCCTCTGCAGGAACCGCGGACAGCTTGGCCTCTATTCCTGCTGCTGCTCTCTGCAGCTCTGGGACTTGCCTTTGCCAGCCTGCAAGGGATCTTTTCTCAGGCTAAACTGAAGAATGCCTCAGCCTACTCCTGGCTACACTTGGGCTTGAGCTAATGCTTGTGAGCCTGGGTTCTGAAACAGAGTCACAAAGGGAAAAAAAATGACACGAAGAAACATCACATGAATTAACATAAAATCAAGAAAATTAATAAATTAACAACAAAATAAAATAAAATTCATTGTGTTCTGTGTCCTTGAAATTGATTTTGGAACTGAAACCCCTCTGTCCTTTCAGGCAAACAGTCTCTTAGATATTGGACTGGCGCACAGGAGAGGAGTGGAGAGGAGAGGAGAGGAGAGGAGAGGAGAGCAGTTCTGCTCTGTCAGGCCTGCAGTTCTGCGTGACAAGCCCTGAGCGAGCCCTGAGGCCTCCATACATGATGATACTACAGGCAGTATTGCTACTGGAAGGAAGGCTGCACTGGCAACAAATCCACACTGTCTTTTTGCAAAAAAGGGACTCTATGAGGTTGCTTACTCCCCTAGTTTGTAGCTACAGGGACTGATTTGGAGCCAGCACCCCAAAGGCTTCCTCCAAAGGGCTGCACATATGCGGCTGTGTCACCCCCATGTCACAATACCAGCACCCGGCAACGCAGTGGTCACCAGGCCCCACGCAGGATCCAGAGGAGCAGCCTCCCGTGTCCACTGCCAGAGCTGGCCCGGGGGCAGCCCCAGCACATCTGACAGGAAGCACTTGAGGAGCTGCTGGAATCACAGGCCAGGGGCTGAGGGAAGAAAACCTTGCATGAGGCTGCTGGAGGTTCTCCGCTGCAGGACAATGTGCTGGCAGGGCCACCTTCCAAGCTCGGCTCATGGATGCAAATCCTTTTCAACTGGATAGCAGTGGCAAGACCAAGGCAATTCCTTCTTGAGGAGCACTGCAGAGCTCACCATCCTCATCTCCTACACAGCAACGCTCAGGAGCCGTAAGAGATAGGATGTCGAGGGCTTGCAAGGGCTTGCGAGGGCTTGCAAGGACTTGCAAAGGCTTGCAGTGCTTTGGAACACCCACTGGTGTCCTACACAGGGACAGCAAGGATTCTTGCCCACAAGGTCTATCAGCTCAGAGGCACTTGGGCACTCTGGCAAGTCCGTGACATAGCTCCAGCTCAAGGGAGGATAGGGCTTGGGCAGCTCCTGGGAAGCATGAGCAGCCTGTGGGACAAGGAGCCAGGTCTGGCTCACATGCTCAGGGAACAGCCCATGGCCAGCACTGGGCTCAGCAAGGAACTTTTTCCCCCGGGGCACATTGGCACTGGTCCCCGGCGGTTTTTTGCCTTCCTCTGCAGTTCTCAGCACCGCCCCTTGCCACCATTTCTTTGGGCCATTTGGCCTGGGATCCGGCTGCTCATGCTCCACCATGCTGGCAGCTGCAGCTGCCACTTCTCAGCTCTCCCTGCAGCTAACACAAGCGCCTGGCAGGGACCAGAGCGCTTCTCATGCATCCCTGCCCAAGAAGCACAGCAGCCAAACAAGTTGTGGAAGGCAAAAAGTCTGCTCGTCATCGCTACATGTCACACTTTGGAAGAGATGCCACGGTACCACTCACCTCTTCTTCCTCTTCTTCCTCTTCTTCTTCTTCCTCTTCTTCTTCTTCTTCTTCTTCTTCCTCCTCTTTTGTGCATGGTCAGTCCCACAACTCCTTGTCAAGGTTCTCCCTCTGCAGGAACCGCGCACAGCTTGGCCTCTATTCCTGCTGCTGCTCTCTGCAGCTCTGGGACTTGCCTTTGCCAGCCTGCAAGGGATCTTTTCTCCTGCTAAACTGAACAATGCCTCAGCCTACTCCTGGCTACACTTGGGCTTGAGCTAATGCTTGTGAGCCTGGGTTCTGAAACAGAGTCACAAAGGGAAAAAAAATGACATGAAGAAACATCACATGAATTAACATAAAATCAAGAAAATTAATAAATTAACAACAAAATAAAATAAAATTCATTGTGTTATGTGTCCTTGACATTGATTTTGGAACTGAAACCCCTCTGTCCTTTCAGGCAAACAGTCTCTTAGATATTGGACTGGTGGACAGGAGAGAAGAGGAGAGCAGAGGAGAGGAGAGGAGAGGAGAGGAGAGCAGTTCTGCTCTGTCAGGCCTGCAGTTCTGCGTGACAAGCCCTGAGCGAGCCCTGAGGCCTCCATACATGATACTACAGGCAGTATTGCTACTGGAAGTAAGGCTGCACTGGCAACAAATCCACACTGTCTTTTTGCAAAAAAGGGACTCTATGAGGTTGCTTACTCCCCTATTTTGTAGCTACAGGGACTGATTTGGAGCCAGCACCCCAAAGGCTTCCTCCAAAGGGCTGCACATATGCGGCTGTGTCAGCCCCATGTCACAATGCCAGCACCCGGCAACGCAGTGGTCACCAGGCCCCACACAGGATCCAGAGGAGCAGCCTCCCGTGTCCACTGCCAGAGCTGGCCCGGGGGCAGCCCCAGCACATCTGACAGGAAGCACTTGAGGAGCTGCTGGAATCACAGGCCAGGGGCTGAGGGAAGAAAACCTTGCATGAGGCTGCTGGAGGTTCTCCGCTGCAAGACAATCTGCTGGCAGGGCCACCTTCCAAGCTCGGCTCATGGATGCAAATCCTTTTCAACTGGATAGCAGTGGCAAGACCAAGGCAATTCCTTCTTGAGGAGCACTGCACAGCTCACCATCCTCATCTCCTACACAGCAACGCTCAGGAGCCGTAAGAGATAGGATGTCGAGGGCTTGCAAGGGCTTGCAAGGGCTTGCAGTGCTTTGGAACACCCACTGGTGTCCTACACAGGGACAACAAGGATTCTTGCCCACAAGGTCTATCTGCTCAGAGGCAGCTGGGCACTCTGGCAAGTCCGCGACATAGCTCCAGCTCAAGGGAGGATAGGGCTTGGGCAGCTCCTGGGAAGCATGAGCAGCCTGTGGGACAAGGAGCCAGGTCTGGCTCACATGCTCAGGGAACAGCCCATGGCCAGCACTGGGCTCAGCAAGGAACTTTTTCCCCCAGGGCATATTGGCACTGGTCCCCGGCCGTTTTTTGCCTTCCTCTGCAGTTCTCAGCACCGTCCCTTGCCACCATTTCTTTGGGCCATTTAGCCTGGGAGCCGGCTGCTCATGCTCCACCATGCTGGCAGCCGCAGCTGCCACTTCTCAGCTCTCCCTGCAGCTAACACAAGCGCCTGTCAGGGACCAGAGCGCTTCTCATGCATCCCTGCCCAAGAAGCACAGCAGCCAAACAAGTTGTGGAAGGCAAAAAGTCTGTTCGTCATCGCTACATGTCACGCTTTGGAAGAGATGCCACGGTACCACTCACCTCTTCTTCCTCTTCTTCCTCTTCTTCTTCTTCTTCTTCTTCTTCTTCTTCTTCCTCCTCTTTTGTGCATGGTCAGTCCCACAAGTCCTTGTCAAGTTTCTCCCTCTGCAGGAACCGCGGACAGCTTGGCCTCTATTCCTGCTGCTGCTCTCTGCAGCTCTGGGACTTGCCTTTGCCAGCCTGCAAGGGATCTTTTCTCCTGCTAAACTGAAGAATGCCTCAGCCTACTCCTGGCTACACTTGGGCTTGAGCTAATGCTTGTGAGCCTGGGTTCTGAAACAGAGTCACAAAGGGAAAAAAAATGACACGAAGAAACATCACATGAATTAACATAAAATCAAGAAAATTAATAAATTAACAACAAAATAAAATAAAATTCATTGTGTTATGTGTCCTTGACATTGATTTTGGAACTGAAACCCCTCTGTCCTTTCAGGCAAACAGTCTCTTAGATATTGGACTGGCGGACAGGAGAGAAGAGGAGAGGAGAGGAGAGGAGAGGAGAGGAGAGGAGAGCAGTTCTGCTCTGTCAGGCCTGCAGTTCTGTGTGACAAGCCCTGAGCGAGCCCTGAGGCCTCCATACATGATACTACAGGCAGTATTGCTACTGGAAGTAAGGCTGCACTGGCAACAAATCCACACTGTCTTTTTGCAAAAAAGGGACTCTATGAGGTTGCTTACTCCCCTATTTTGTAGGTACAGGGACTGATTTGGAGCCAGCACCCCAAAGGCTTCCTCCAAAGGGCTGCACATATGCGGCTGTGTCAGCCCCATGTCACAATGCCAGCACCCGGCAACGCAGTGGTCACCAGGCCCCACGCAGGATCCAGACGAGCAGCCTCCCGTGTCCACTGCCAGAGCTGGCCCGGGGGCAGCCCCAGCACATCTGACAGGAAGCACTTGAGGAGCTGCTGGATCACAGGCCAGGGGCTGAGGGAAGAAAACCTTGCATGAGGCTGCTGGAGGTTCTCCGCTGCAAGACAATCTGCTGGCAGGGCCACCTTCCAAGCTCGGCTCATGGATGCAAATCCTTTTCAACTGGATAGCAGTGGCAAGACCAAGGCAATTCCTTCTTGAGGAGCACTGCAGAGCTCACCATCCTCATCTCCTACAGAGCAACGCTCAGGAGCCGTAAGAGATAGGATGTCGAGGGCTTGCAAGGGCTTGCAAGGGCTTGCAGTGCTTTGGAACACCCACTGGTGTCCTACACAGGGACAGCAAGGATTCTTGCCCACAAGGTCTATCTGCTCAGAGGCAGCTGGGCACTCTGGCAAGTCCGCGACATAGCTCCAGCTCAAGGGAGGATAGGGCTTGGGCAGCTCCTGGGAAGCATGAGCAGCCTGTGGGACAAGGAGCCAGGTCTGGCTCACATGCTCAGGGAACAGCCCATGGCCAGCACTGGGCTCAGCAAGGAACTTTTTCCCCCGGGGCACATTGGCACTGGTCCCCGGCGGTTTTTTGCCTTCCTCTGCAGTTCTCAGCACCGCCCCTTGCCACCATTTCTTTGGGCCATTTGGCCTGGGATCCGGCTGCTCATGCTCCACCATGCTGGCAGCCGCAGCTGCCACTTCTCAGCTCTCCCTGCAGCTAACACAAGCGCCTGGCAGGGACCAGAGCGCTTCTCATGCATCCCTGCCCAAGAAGCACAGCAGCCAAACAAGTTGTGGAAGGCAAAAAGTCTGCTCGTCATCGCTACATGTCACGCTTTGGAAGAGATGCCACGGTACCACTCACCTCTTCTTCCTCTTCTTCCTCTTCTTCTTCTTCTTCTTCTTGTTCTTCCTCCTCTTTTGTGCATGGTCAGTCCCACAAGTCCTTGTCAAGGTTCTCCCTCTGCAGGAACCGCGGACAGCTTGGCCTCTATTCCTGCTGCAGCTCTCTGCAGCTCCGGGACTTGCCTTTGCCAGCCTGCAAGGGATCTTTTCTCAGGCTAAACTGAAGAATGCCTCAGCCTACTCCTGGCTACACTTGGGCTTGAGCTAATGCTTGTGAGCCTGGGTTCTGAAACAGAGTCACAAAGGGAAAAAAAATGACACGAAGAAACATCACATGAATTAACATAAAATCAAGAAAATTAATAAATTAACAACAAAATAAAATAAAATTCATTGTGTTCTGTGTCCTTGAAATTGATTTTGGAACTGAAACCCCTCTGTCCTTTCAGGCAAACAGTCTCTTAGATATTGGACTGGCGCACAGGAGAGGAGTGGAGAGGAGAGGAGAGGAGAGGAGAGGAGAGCAGTTCTGCTCTGTCAGGCCTGCAGTTCTGCGTGACAAGCCCTGAGCGAGCCCTGAGGCCTCCATACATGATACTACAGGCAGTATTGCTACTGGAAGGAAGGCTGCACTGGCAACAAATCCACACTGTCTTTTTGCAAAAAAGGGACTCTATTAGGTTGCTTACTCCCCTATGTTGTAGGTACAGGGACTGATTTGGAGCCAGCACCCCAAAGGCTTCCTCCAAAGGGCTGCACATATGCGGCTGTGTCAGCCCCATGTCACAATGCCAGCACCCGGCAACGCAGTGGTCACGAGGCCCCACGCAGGATCCAGAGGAGCAGCCTCCCGTGTCCACTGCCAGAGCTGGCCCGGGGGCAGCCCCAGCACATCTGACAGGAAGCACTTGAGGAGCTGCTGGAATCACAGGCCAGGGGCTGAGGGAAGAAAACCTTGCATGAGGCTGCTGGAGGTTCTCTGCTGCAAGACAAGCTGCTGGCAGGGCCACCTTCCAAGCTCGGCTCATGGATGCAAATCCTTTTCAACTGGATAGCAGTGGCAAGACCAAGGCAATTCCTTCTTGAGGAGCACTGCACAGCTCACCATCCTCATCTCCTACACAGCAATGCTCAGGAACCGTAAGAGATAGGATGTCGAGGGCTTGCAAGGGCTTGCAAGGGCTTGCAGTGCTTTGGAACACCCACTGGTGTCCTACACAGGGACAGCAAGGATTCTTGCCCACAAGGTCTATCAGCTCAGAGGCAGTTGGGCACTCTGGCAAGTCCGCGACATAGCTCCAGCTCAAGGGAGGATAGGGCTTGGGCAGCTCCTGGGAAGCATGAGCAGCCTGTGGGACAAGGAGCCAGGTCTGGCTCACATGCTCAGGGAACAGCCCATGGCCAGCACTGGGCTCAGCAAGGAACTTTTTCCCCCGGGGCACATTGGCACTGGTCCCCGGCGGTTTTTTGCCTTCCTCTGCACTTCTCAGCACCGCCCCTTGCCAGCATTTCTTTGGGCCATTTGGCCTGGGAGCCGGCTGCTCATGCTCCACCATGCTGGCAGCCGCAGCTGCCACTTCTCAGCTCTCCCTGCAGGTAACACAAGCACCTGGCAGGGACCAGAGCGCTTCTCATGCATCCCTGCCCAAGAAGCACAGCAGCCAAACAAGTTGTGGAAGGCAAAAAGTCTGCTCATCATCGCTACATGTCACGCTTTGGAAGAGATGCCACGGTACCACTCACCTCTTCTTCCTCTTCTTCCTCTTCTTCTTCTTCTTCTTCTTCTTCATCCTCCTCTTTTGTGCATGGTCAGTCCCACAAGTCCTTGTCAAGGTTCTCCCTCTGCAGGAACCGCGGACAGCTTGGCCTCTATTCCTGCTGCTGCTCTCTGCAGCTCTGGGACTTGCCTTTGCCAGCCTGCAAGGGATCTTTTCTCAGGCTAAACTGAAGAATGCCTCAGCCTACTCCTGGCTACACTTGGGCTTGAGCTAATGCTTGTGAGCCTGGGTTCTGAAACAGAGTCACAAAGGGAAAAAAAATGACACGAAGAAACATCACATGAATTAACATAAAATCAAGAAAATTAATAAATTAACAACAAAATAAAATAAAATTCATTGTGTTCTGTGTCCTTGAAATTGATTTTGGAACTGAAACCCCTCTGTCCTTTCAGGCAAACAGTCTCTTAGATATTGGACTGGCGCACAGGAGAGGAGTGGAGAGGAGAGGAGAGGAGAGGAGAGGAGAGCAGTTCTGCTCTGTCAGGCCTGCAGTTCTGCGTGACAAGCCCTGAGCGAGCCCTGAGGCCTCCATACATGATGATACTACAGGCAGTATTGCTACTGGAAGGAAGGCTGCACTGGCAACAAATCCACACTGTCTTTTTGCAAAAAAGGGACTCTATGAGGTTGCTTACTCCCCTAGTTTGTAGCTACAGGGACTGATTTGGAGCCAGCACCCCAAAGGCTTCCTCCAAAGGGCTGCACATATGCGGCTGTGTCACCCCCATGTCACAATACCAGCACCCGGCAACGCAGTGGTCACCAGGCCCCACGCAGGATCCAGAGGAGCAGCCTCCCGTGTCCACTGCCAGAGCTGGCCCGGGGGCAGCCCCAGCACATCTGACAGGAAGCACTTGAGGAGCTGCTGGAATCACAGGCCAGGGGCTGAGGGAAGAAAACCTTGCATGAGGCTGCTGGAGGTTCTCCGCTGCAGGACAATGTGCTGGCAGGGCCACCTTCCAAGCTCGGCTCATGGATGCAAATCCTTTTCAACTGGATAGCAGTGGCAAGACCAAGGCAATTCCTTCTTGAGGAGCACTGCAGAGCTCACCATCCTCATCTCCTACACAGCAACGCTCAGGAGCCGTAAGAGATAGGATGTCGAGGGCTTGCAAGGGCTTGCGAGGGCTTGCAAGGACTTGCAAAGGCTTGCAGTGCTTTGGAACACCCACTGGTGTCCTACACAGGGACAGCAAGGATTCTTGCCCACAAGGTCTATCAGCTCAGAGGCACTTGGGCACTCTGGCAAGTCCGTGACATAGCTCCAGCTCAAGGGAGGATAGGGCTTGGGCAGCTCCTGGGAAGCATGAGCAGCCTGTGGGACAAGGAGCCAGGTCTGGCTCACATGCTCAGGGAACAGCCCATGGCCAGCACTGGGCTCAGCAAGGAACTTTTTCCCCCGGGGCACACTGGCACTGGTCCCCGGCGGTTTTTTGCCTTCCTCTGCAGTTCTCAGCACCGCCCCTTGCCACCATTTCTTTGGGCCATTTGGCCTGGGATCCGGCTGCTCATGCTCCACCATGCTGGCAGCTGCAGCTGCCACTTCTCAGCTCTCCCTGCAGCTAACACAAGCGCCTGGCAGGGACCAGAGCGCTTCTCATGCATCCCTGCCCAAGAAGCACAGCAGCCAAACAAGTTGTGGAAGGCAAAAAGTCTGCTCGTCATCGCTACATGTCACACTTTGGAAGAGATGCCACGGTACCACTCACCTCTTCTTCCTCTTCTTCCTCTTCTTCTTCTTCCTCTTCTTCTTCTTCTTCTTCTTCTTCCTCCTCTTTTGTGCATGGTCAGTCCCACAACTCCTTGTCAAGGTTCTCCCTCTGCAGGAACCGCGCACAGCTTGGCCTCTATTCCTGCTGCTGCTCTCTGCAGCTCTGGGACTTGCCTTTGCCAGCCTGCAAGGGATCTTTTCTCCTGCTAAACTGAACAATGCCTCAGCCTACTCCTGGCTACACTTGGGCTTGAGCTAATGCTTGTGAGCCTGGGTTCTGAAACAGAGTCACAAAGGGAAAAAAAATGACATGAAGAAACATCACATGAATTAACATAAAATCAAGAAAATTAATAAATTAACAACAAAATAAAATAAAATTCATTGTGTTATGTGTCCTTGACATTGATTTTGGAACTGAAACCCCTCTGTCCTTTCAGGCAAACAGTCTCTTAGATATTGGACTGGTGGACAGGAGAGAAGAGGAGAGCAGAGGAGAGGAGAGGAGAGGAGAGGAGAGCAGTTCTGCTCTGTCAGGCCTGCAGTTCTGCGTGACAAGCCCTGAGCGAGCCCTGAGGCCTCCATACATGATACTACAGGCAGTATTGCTACTGGAAGTAAGGCTGCACTGGCAACAAATCCACACTGTCTTTTTGCAAAAAAGGGACTCTATGAGGTTGCTTACTCCCCTATTTTGTAGCTACAGGGACTGATTTGGAGCCAGCACCCCAAAGGCTTCCTCCAAAGGGCTGCACATATGCGGCTGTGTCAGCCCCATGTCACAATGCCAGCACCCGGCAACGCAGTGGTCACCAGGCCCCACACAGGATCCAGAGGAGCAGCCTCCCGTGTCCACTGCCAGAGCTGGCCCGGGGGCAGCCCCAGCACATCTGACAGGAAGCACTTGAGGAGCTGCTGGAATCACAGGCCAGGGGCTGAGGGAAGAAAACCTTGCATGAGGCTGCTGGAGGTTCTCCGCTGCAAGACAATCTGCTGGCAGGGCCACCTTCCAAGCTCGGCTCATGGATGCAAATCCTTTTCAACTGGATAGCAGTGGCAAGACCAAGGCAATTCCTTCTTGAGGAGCACTGCACAGCTCACCATCCTCATCTCCTACACAGCAACGCTCAGGAGCCGTAAGAGATAGGATGTCGAGGGCTTGCAAGGGCTTGCAAGGGCTTGCAGTGCTTTGGAACACCCACTGGTGTCCTACACAGGGACAACAAGGATTCTTGCCCACAAGGTCTATCTGCTCAGAGGCAGCTGGGCACTCTGGCAAGTCCGCGACATAGCTCCAGCTCAAGGGAGGATAGGGCTTGGGCAGCTCCTGGGAAGCATGAGCAGCCTGTGGGACAAGGAGCCAGGTCTGGCTCACATGCTCAGGGAACAGCCCATGGCCAGCACTGGGCTCAGCAAGGAACTTTTTCCCCCAGGGCATATTGGCACTGGTCCCCGGCCGTTTTTTGCCTTCCTCTGCAGTTCTCAGCACCGTCCCTTGCCACCATTTCTTTGGGCCATTTAGCCTGGGAGCCGGCTGCTCATGCTCCACCATGCTGGCAGCCGCAGCTGCCACTTCTCAGCTCTCCCTGCAGCTAACACAAGCGCCTGTCAGGGACCAGAGCGCTTCTCATGCATCCCTGCCCAAGAAGCACAGCAGCCAAACAAGTTGTGGAAGGCAAAAAGTCTGTTCGTCATCGCTACATGTCACGCTTTGGAAGAGATGCCACGGTACCACTCACCTCTTCTTCCTCTTCTTCCTCTTCTTCTTCTTCTTCTTCTTCTTCTTCTTCTTCCTCCTCTTTTGTGCATGGTCAGTCCCACAAGTCCTTGTCAAGTTTCTCCCTCTGCAGGAACCGCGGACAGCTTGGCCTCTATTCCTGCTGCTGCTCTCTGCAGCTCTGGGACTTGCCTTTGCCAGCCTGCAAGGGATCTTTTCTCCTGCTAAACTGAAGAATGCCTCAGCCTACTCCTGGCTACACTTGGGCTTGAGCTAATGCTTGTGAGCCTGGGTTCTGAAACAGAGTCACAAAGGGAAAAAAAATGACACGAAGAAACATCACATGAATTAACATAAAATCAAGAAAATTAATAAATTAACAACAAAATAAAATAAAATTCATTGTGTTATGTGTCCTTGACATTGATTTTGGAACTGAAACCCCTCTGTCCTTTCAGGCAAACAGTCTCTTAGATATTGGACTGGCGGACAGGAGAGAAGAGGAGAGGAGAGGAGAGGAGAGGAGAGGAGAGGAGAGCAGTTCTGCTCTGTCAGGCCTGCAGTTCTGTGTGACAAGCCCTGAGCGAGCCCTGAGGCCTCCATACATGATACTACAGGCAGTATTGCTACTGGAAGTAAGGCTGCACTGGCAACAAATCCACACTGTCTTTTTGCAAAAAAGGGACTCTATGAGGTTGCTTACTCCCCTATTTTGTAGGTACAGGGACTGATTTGGAGCCAGCACCCCAAAGGCTTCCTCCAAAGGGCTGCACATATGCGGCTGTGTCAGCCCCATGTCACAATGCCAGCACCCGGCAACGCAGTGGTCACCAGGCCCCACACAGGATCCAGACGAGCAGCCTCCCGTGTCCACTGCCAGAGCTGGCCCGGGGGCAGCCCCAGCACATCTGACAGGAAGCACTTGAGGAGCTGCTGGATCACAGGCCAGGGGCTGAGGGAAGAAAACCTTGCATGAGGCTGCTGGAGGTTCTCCGCTGCAAGACAATCTGCTGGCAGGGCCACCTTCCAAGCTCGGCTCATGGATGCAAATCCTTTTCAACTGGATAGCAGTGGCAAGACCAAGGCAATTCCTTCTTGAGGAGCACTGCAGAGCTCACCATCCTCATCTCCTACAGAGCAACGCTCAGGAGCCGTAAGAGATAGGATGTCGAGGGCTTGCAAGGGCTTGCAAGGGCTTGCAGTGCTTTGGAACACCCACTGGTGTCCTACACAGGGACAGCAAGGATTCTTGCCCACAAGGTCTATCTGCTCAGAGGCAGCTGGGCACTCTGGCAAGTCCGCGACATAGCTCCAGCTCAAGGGAGGATAGGGCTTGGGCAGCTCCTGGGAAGCATGAGCAGCCTGTGGGACAAGGAGCCAGGTCTGGCTCACATGCTCAGGGAACAGCCCATGGCCAGCACTGGGCTCAGCAAGGAACTTTTTCCCCCGGGGCACATTGGCACTGGTCCCCGGCGGTTTTTTGCCTTCCTCTGCAGTTCTCAGCACCGCCCCTTGCCACCATTTCTTTGGGCCATTTGGCCTGGGAGCCGGCTGCTCATGCTCCACCATGCTGGCAGCCGCAGCTGCCACTTCTCAGCTCTCCCTGCAGCTAACACAAGCGCCTGGCAGGGACCAGAGCACTTCTCATGCATCCCTGCCCAAGAAGCACAGCAGCCAAACAAGTTGTGGAAGGCAAAAAGTCTGCTCGTCATCGCTACATGTCACGCTTTGGAAGAGATGCCACGGTACCACTCACCTCTTCTTCCTCTTCTTCCTCTTCTTCTTCTTCTTCTTCTTGTTCTTCCTCCTCTTTTGTGCATGGTCAGTCCCACAAGTCCTTGTCAAGGTTCTCCCTCTGCAGGAACCGCGGACAGCTTGGCCTCTATTCCTGCTGCAGCTCTCTGCAGCTCTGGGACTTGCCTTTGCCAGCCTGCAAGGGATCTTTTCTCCTGCTAAACTGAACAATGCCTCAGCCTACTCCTGGCTACACTTGGGCTTGAGCTAATGCTTGTGAGCCTGGGTTCTGAAACAGAGTCACAAAGGGAAAAAAAATGACACGAAGAAACATCACATGAATTAACATAAAATCAAGAAAATTAATAAATTAACAACAAAATAAAATAAAATTCATTGTGTTATGTGTCCTTGACATTGATTTTGGAACTGAAACCCCTCTGTCCTTTCAGGCAAACAGTCTCTTAGATATTGGACTGGTGGACAGGAGAGAAGAGGAGAGCAGAGGAGAGGAGAGGAGAGGAGAGGAGAGCAGTTCTGCTCTGTCAGGCCTGCAGTTCTGCGTGACAAGCCCTGAGCGAGCCCTGAGGCCTCCATACATGATACTACAGGCAGTATTGCTACTGGAAGTAAGGCTGCACTGGCAACAAATCCACACTGTCTTTTTGCAAAAAAGGGACTCTATTAGGTTGCTTACTCCCCTATTTTGTAGCTACAGGGACTGATTTGGAGCCAGCACCCCAAAGGCTTCCTCCAAAGGGCTGCACATATGCGGCTGTGTCAGCTCCATGTCACAATGCCAGCACCCGGCAACGCAGTGGTCACCAGGCCCCACACAGGATCCAGAGGAGCAGCCTCCCGTGTCCACTGCCAGAGCTGGCCCGGGGGCAGCCCCAGCACATCTGACAGGAAGCACTTGAGGAGCTGCTGGAATCACAGGCCAGGGGCTGAGGGAAGAAAACCTTGCATGAGGCTGCTGGAGGTTCTCCGCTGCAAGACAATGTGCTGGCAGGGCCACCTTCCAAGCTCGGCTCATGGATGCAAATCCTTTTCAACTGGATAGCAGTGGCAAGACCAAGGCAATTCCTTCTTGAGGAGCACTGCACAGCTCACCATCCTCATCTCCTACACAGCAACGCTCAGGAGCCGTAAGAGATAGGATGTCGAGGGCTTGCAAGGGCTTGCAAGGGCTTGCAGTGCTTTGGAACACCCACTGGTGTCCTACACAGAGACAGCAAGGATTCTTGCCCACAAGGTCTATCTGCTCAGAGGCAGCTGGGCACTCTGGCAAGTCCGCGACATAGCTCCAGCTCAAGGGAGGATAGGGCTTGGGCAGCTCCTGGGAAGCATGAGCAGCCTGTGGGACAAGGAGCCAGGTCTGGCTCACATGCTCAGGGAACAGCCCATGGCCAGCACTGGGCTCAGCAAGGAACTTTTTCCCCCGGGGCACATTGGCACTGGTCCCCGGCGGTTTTTTGCCTTCCTCTGCAGTTCTCAGCACCGCCCCTTGCCACCATTTCTTTGGGCCATTTAGCCTGGGAGCCGGCTGCTCATGCTCCACCATGCTGGCAGCCGCAGCTGCCACTTCTCAGCTCTCCCTGCAGCTAACACAAGCGCCTGGCAGGGACCAGAGCGCTTCTCATGCATCCCTGCCCAAGAAGCACAGCAGCCAAACAAGTTGTGGAAGGCAAAAAGTCTGTTCGTCATCGCTACATGTCACACTTTGGAAGAGATGCCACGGTACCACTCACCTCTTCTTCCTCTTCTTCCTCTTCTTCTTCTTCTTCTTCTTCTTCTTCTTCATCCTCCTCTTTTGTGCATGGTCAGTCCCACAAGTCCTTGTCAAGTTTCTCCCTCTGCAGGAACCGCGGACAGCTTGGCCTCTATTCCTGCTGCTGCTCTCTGCAGCTCTGGGACTTGCCTTTGCCAGCCTGCAAGGGATCTTTTCTCAGGCTAAACTGAAGAATGCCTCAGCCTACTCCTGGCTACACTTGGGCTTGAGCTAATGCTTGTGAGCCTGGGTTCTGAAACAGAGTCACAAAGGGAAAAAAAATGACACGAAGAAACATCACATGAATTAACATAAAATCAAGAAAATTAATAAATTAACAACAAAATAAAATAAAATTCATTGTGTTATGTGTCCTTGACATTGATTTTGGAACTGAAACCCCTCTGTCCTTTCAGGCAAACAGTCTCTTAGATATTGGACTGGCGGACAGGAGAGAAGAGGAGAGGAGAGGAGAGGAGAGGAGAGGAGAGGAGAGCAGTTCTGCTCTGTCAGGCCTGCAGTTCTGTGTGACAAGCCCTGAGCGAGCCCTGAGGCCTCCATACATGATACTACAGGCAGTATTGCTACTGGAAGGAAGGCTGCACTGGCAACAAATCCACACTGTCTTTTTGCAAAAAAGGGACTCTATGAGGTTGCTTACTCCCCTATTTTGTAGGTACAGGGACTGATTTGGAGCCAGCACCCCAAAGGCTTCCTCCAAAGGGCTGCACATATGCGGCTGTGTCAGCCCCATGTCACAATGCCAGCACCCGGCAACGCAGTGGTCACCAGGCCCCACACAGGATCCAGACGAGCAGCCTCCCGTGTCCACTGCCAGAGCTGGCCCGGGGGCAGCCCCAGCACATCTGACAGGAAGCACTTGAGGAGCTGCTGGATCACAGGCCAGGGGCTGAGGGAAGAAAACCTTGCATGAGGCTGCTGGAGGTTCTCCGCTGCAGGACAATGTGCTGGCAGGGCCACCTTCCAAGCTCGGCTCATGGATGCAAATCCTTTTCAACTGGATAGCAGTGGCAAGACCAAGGCAATTCCTTCTTGAGGAGCACTGCAGAGCTCACCATCCTCATCTCCTACAGAGCAACGCTCAGGAGCCGTAAGAGATAGGATGTCGAGGGCTTGCAAGGGCTTGCAAGGGCTTGCAGTGCTTTGGAACACCCACTGGTGTCCTACACAGGGACAGCAAGGATTCTTGCCCACAAGGTCTATCTGCTCAGAGGCACTTGGGCACTCTGGCAAGTCCGCGACATAGCTCCAGCTCAAGGGAGGATAGGGCTTGGGCAGCTCCTGGGAAGCATGAGCAGCCTGTGGGACAAGGAGCCAGGTCTGGCTCACATGCTCAGGGAACAGCCCATGGCCAGCACTAGGCTCAGCAAGGAACTTTTTCCCCCAGGGCACATTGGCACTGGTCCCCGGCGGTTTTTTGCCTTCCTCTGCAGTTCTCAGCACCGCCCCTTGCCACCATTTCTTTGGGCCATTTGGCCTGGGATCCGGCTGCTCATGCTCCACCATGCTGGCAGCCGCAGCTGCCACTTCTCAGCTCTCCCTGCAGCTAACACAAGCGCCTGGCAGGGACCAGAGCGCTTCTCATGCATCCCTGCCCAAGAAGCACAGCAGCCAAACAAGTTGTGGAAGGCAAAAAGTCTGTTCGTCATCGCTACATGTCACGCTTTGGAAGAGATGCCACGGTACCACTCACCTCTTCTTCCTCTTCTTCCTCTTCTTCTTCTTCTTCTTCTTCTTCTTCTTCTTCTTCTTCTTCATCCTCCTCTTTTGTGCATGGTCAGTCCCACAAGTCCTTGTCAAGTTTCTCCCTCTGCAGGAACCGCGGACAGCTTGGCCTCTATTCCTGCTGCTGCTCTCTGCAGCTCTGGGACTTGCCTTTGCCAGCCTGCAAGGGATCTTTTCTCAGGCTAAACTGAAGAATGCCTCAGCCTACTCCTGGCTACACTTGGGCTTGAGCTAATGCTTGTGAGCCTGGGTTCTGAAACAGAGTCACAAAGGGAAAAAAAAAGACACGAAGAAACATCACATGAATTAACATAAAATCGAGAAAATTAATAAATTAACAACAAAATAAAATAAAATTAATTGTGCTATGTGTCCTTGACATTGATTTTGGAACTGAAACCCCTCTGTCCTTTCAGGCAAACAGTCTCTTAGATATTGGACTGGCGGACAGGAGAGAAGAGGAGAGGAGAGGAGAGGAGAGGAGAGGAGAGGAGAGGAGAGGAGAGGAGAGGAGAGCAGTTCTGCTCTGTCAGGCCTGCTGTTCTGCGTGACAATCCCTGAGCGAGCCCTGAGGCCTCCATACATGATACTACAGGCAGTATTGCTACTGGAAGGAAGGCTGCACTGGCAACAAATCCACACTGTCTTTTTGCAAAAAAGGGACTCTATGAGGTTGCTTACTCCCCTATTTTGTAGCTACAGGGACTGATTTGGAGCCAGCACCCCAAAGGCTTCCTCCAAAGGGCTGCACATATGCGGCTGTGTCACCCCCATGTCACAATGCCAGCACCTGGCAACGCAGTGGTCACGAGGCCCCACACAGGATCCAGACGAGCAGTCTCCCGTGTCCACTGCCAGAGCTGGCCCGGGGGCAGCCCCAGCACATCTGACAGGAAGCACTTGAGGAGCTGCTGGAATCACAGGCCAGGGTCTGAGGGAAGAAAACCTTGCATGAGGCTGCTGGAGGTTCTCCGCTGCAAGACAAGCTGCTGGCAGGGCCACCTTCCAAGCTCGGCTCATGGATGCAAATCCTTTTCAACTGGATAGCAGTGGCAAGACCAAGGCAATTCCTTCTTGAGGAGCACTGCACAGCTCACCATCCTCATCTCCTACAGAGCAATGCTCAGGAGCCGTAAGAGATAGGATGTCGAGGGCTTGCAAGGGCTTGCGAGGGCTTGCAAGGACTTGCAAAGGCTTGCAGTGCTTTGGAACACCCACTGGTGTCCTACACAGGGACAGCAAGGATTCTAGCCCACAAGGTCTATCAGCTCAGAGGCACTTGGGCACTCTGGCAAGTCCGCCAGATAGCTCGAGCTCAAGGGAGGATAGGGCTTGGGCAGCTCCTGAGAAGCATGAGCAGCCTGTGGGACAAGGAGCCAGGTCTGGCTCACATGCTCAGGGAACAGCCCATGGCCAGCACTGGGCTCAGCAAGGAACTTTTTCCCCCGGGGCACATTGGCACTGGTCCCCGGCGGTTTTTTGCCTTCCTCTGCAGTTCTCAGCACCGCCCCTTGCCACCATTTCTTTGGGCCATTTGGCCTGGGAGCCGGCTGCTCATGCTCCACCATGCTGGCAGCCGCAGCTGCCACTTTTCAACTCTCCCTGCAGGTAACACAAGCACCTGGCAGGGACCAGAGCGCTTCTCATGCATCCCTGCCCAAGAAGCACAGCAGCCAAACAAGTTGTGGAAGGCAAAAAGTCTGCTCGTCATCGCTACATGTCACGCTTTGGAAGAGATGCCACGGTACCACTCACCTCTTCTTCCTCTTCTTCCTCTTCTTCTTCTTCTTCTTCTTCTTCTTCTTCTTCCTCCTCTTTTGTGCATGGTCAGTCCCACAACTCCTTGTCAAGGTTCTCCCTCTGCAGGAACCGCGGACAGCTTGGCCTCTATTTCTGCTGCTGCTCTCTGCAGCTCTGGGACTTGCCTTGGCCAGCCTGGAAGGGATCTTTTCTCAGGCTAATCTGAAGAATGCCTCAGCCTACTCCTGGCTACACTTGGGCTTGAGCTAATGCTTGTGAGCCTGGGTTCTGAAACAGAGTCACAAAGGGAAAAAAAATGACACGAAGATACATCACATGAATTAACATAAAATCAAGAAAATTAATAAATTAACAACAAAATAAAATAAAATTCATTGTGTTATGTGTCCTTGACATTGATTTTGGAACTGAAACCCCTCTGTCCTTTCAGGCAAACAGTCTCTTAGATATTGGACTGGCGGACAGGAGAGAAGAGGAGAGGAGAGGAGAGGAGAGGAGAGGAGAGGAGAGGAGAGGAGAGCAGTTCTGCTCTGTCAGGCCTGCAGTTCTGTGTGACAAGCCCTGAGCGAGCCCTGAGGCCTCCATACATGATACTACAGGCAGTATTGCTACTGGAAGGAAGGCTGCACTGGCAACAAATCCACACTGTCTTTTTGCAAAAAAGGGACTCTATGAGGTTGCTTACTCCCCTATTTTGTAGGTACAGGGACTGATTTGGAGCCAGCACCCCAAAGGCTTCCTCCAAAGGGCTGCACATATGCGGCTGTGTCAGCCCCATGTCACAATGCCAGCACCCGGCAACGCAGTGGTCACCAGGCCCCACACAGGATCCAGAGGAGCAGCCTCCCGTGTCCACTGCCAGAGCTGGCCCGGGGGCAGCCCCAGCACATCTGACAGGAAGCACTTGAGGAGCTGCTGGAATCACAGGCCAGGGGCTGAGGGAAGAAAACCTTGCATGAGGCTGCTGGAGGTTCTCCGCTGCAAGACAATCTGCTGGCAGGGCCACCTTCCAAGCTCGGCTCATGGATGCAAATCCTTTTCAACTGGATAGCAGTGGCAAGACCAAGGCAATTCCTTCTTGAGGAGCACTGCAGAGCTCACCATCCTCATCTCCTACACAGCAACGCTCAGGAGCCGTAAGAGATAGGATGTCGAGGGCTTGCAAGGGCTTGCAAGGGCTTGCAGTGCTTTGGAACACCCACTGGTGTCCTACACAGGGACAGCAAGGATTCTTGCCCACAAGGTCTATCTGCTCAGAGGCAGCTGGGCACTCTGGCAAGTCCGCGACATAGCTCCAGCTCAAGGGAGGATAGGGCTTGGGCAGCTCCTGAGAAGCATGAGCAGCCTGTGGGACAAGGAGCCAGGTCTGGCTCACATGCTCAGGGAACAGCCCATGGCCAGCACTGGGCTCAGCAAGGAACTTTTTCCCCCAGGGCACATTGGCACTGGTCCCCGGCGGTTTTTTGCCTTCCTCTGCACTTCTCAGCACCGCCCCTTGCCACCATTTCTTTGGGCCATTTGGCCTGGGATCCGGCTGCTCATGCTCCACCATGCTGGCAGCCGCAGCTGCCACTTCTCAGCTCTCCCTGCAGCTAACACAAGCGCCTGGCAGGGACCAGAGCGCTTCTCATGCATCCCTGCCCAAGAAGCACAGCAGCCAAACAAGTTGTGGAAGGCAAAAAGTCTGTTCGTCATCGCTACATGTCACGCTTTGGAAGAGATGCCACGGTACCACTCACCTCTTCTTCCTCTTCTTCCTCTTCTTCTTCTTCTTCTTCTTCTTCTTCTTCTTCTTCATCCTCCTCTTTTGTGCATGGTCAGTCCCACAAGTCCTTGTCAAGTTTCTCCCTCTGCAGGAACCGCGGACAGCTTGGCCTCTATTCCTGCTGCTGCTCTCTGCAGCTCTGGGACTTGCCTTTGCCAGCCTGCAAGGGATCTTTTCTCAGGCTAAACTGAAGAATGCCTCAGCCTACTCCTGGCTACACTTGGGCTTGAGCTAATGCTTGTGAGCCTGGGTTCTGAAACAGAGTCACAAAGGGAAAAAAAATGACACGAAGAAACATCACATGAATTAACATAAAATCGAGAAAATTAATAAATTAACAACAAAATAAAATAAAATTAATTGTGCTATGTGTCCTTGACATTGATTTTGGAACTGAAACCCCTCTGTCCTTTCAGGCAAACAGTCTCTTAGATATTGGACTGGCGGACAGGAGAGAAGAGGAGAGGAGAGGAGAGGAGAGGAGAGGAGAGGAGAGGAGAGGAGAGGAGAGGAGAGGAGAGGAGAGGAGAGGAAAGGAGAGAAGAGGAGAGGAGAGGAGAGGAGAGCAGTTCTGCTCTGTCAGGCCTGCTGTTCTGCGTGACAAGCCCTGAGCGAGCCCTGAGGCCTCCATACATGATACTACAGGCAGTATTGCTACTGGAAGTAAGGCTGCACTGGCAACAAATCCACACTGTCTTTTTGCAAAAAAGGGACTCTATGAGGTTGCTTACTCCCCTATTTTGTAGCTACAGGGACTGATTTGGAGCCAGCACCCCAAAGGCTTCCTCCAAAGGGCTGCACATATGCGGCTGTGTCACCCCCATGTCACAATGCCAGCACCCGGCAACGCAGTGGTGACGAGGCCCCACGCAGGATCCAGAGGAGCAGCCTCCCGTGTCCACTGCCAGAGCTGGCCCGGGGGCAGCCCCAGCACATCTGACAGGAAGCACTTGAGGAGCTGCTGGAATCACAGGCCAGGGGCTGAGGGAAGAAAACCTTGCATGAGGCTGCTGGAGGTTCTCCGCTGCAAGACAAGCTGCTGGCAGGGCCACCTTCCAAGCTCGGCTCATGGATGCAAATCCTTTTCAACTGGATAGCAGTGGCAAGACCAAGGCAATTCCTTCTTGAGGAGCACTGCACAGCTCACCATCCTCATCTCCTACACAGCAACGCTCAGGAGCCGTAAGAGATAGGATGTCGAGGGCTTGCAAGGGCTTGCAAGGGCTTGCAGTGCTTTGGAACACCCACTGGTGTCCTACACAGGGACAGCAAGGATTCTTGCCCACAAGGTCTATCAGCTCAGAGGCAGTTGGGCACTCTGGCAAGTCTGCCAGATAGCTCCAGCTCAAGGGAGGATAGGGCTTGGGCAGCTCCTGGGAAGCATGAGCAGCCTGTGGGACAAGGAGCCAGGTCTGGCTCACATGCTCAAGGAACAGCCCATGGCCAGCACTGGACTCAGCAAGGAACTTTTTCCCCCGGGGCACATTGGCACTGGTCCCCGGCGGTTTTTTGCCTTCCTCTGCAGTTCTCAGCACCGTCCCTTGCCACCATTTCTTTGGGCCATTTGGCCTGGGAGCCGGCTGCTCATGCTCCACCATGCTGGCAGCCGCAGCTGCCACTTCTGAGCTCTCCCTGCAGCTAACACAAGCGCCTGGCAGGGACCAGAGCGCTTCTCATGCATCCCTGCCCAAGAAGCACAGCAGCCAAACAAGTTGTGGAAGGCAAAAAGTCTGCTCGTCATCGCTACATGTCACGCTTTGGAAGAGATGCCACGGTACCACTCACCTCTTCTTCCTCTTCTTCCTCTTCTTCTCCTTCTTCTTCTTCTTCCTCCTCTTTTGTGCATGGTCAGTCCCACAACTCCTTGTCAAGGTTCTCCCTCTGCAGGAACCGCGGACAGCTTGGCCTCTATTCCTACTGCTGCTCTCTGCAGCTCTGGGACTTGCCTTTGCCAGCCTGCAAGGGATCTTTTCTCAGGCTAAACTGAAGAATGCCTCAGCCTACTCCTGGCTACACTTGGGCTTGAGCTAATGCTTGTGAGCCTGGGTTCTGAAACAGAGTCACAAAGGGAAAAAAAATGACACGAAGAAACATCACATGAATTAACATAAAATCAAGAAAATTAATAAATTAACAACAAAATAAAATCAAATTAATTGTGTTATGTGTCCTTGACATTGATTTTGGAACTGAAACCCCTCTGTCCTTTCAGGCAAACAGTCTCTTAGATATTGGACTGGCGGACAGGAGAGAAGAGGAAAGGAGAGGAGAGGAGAGGAGAGGAGAGGAGAGGAGAGCAGTTCTGCTCTGTCAGGCCTGCAGTTCTGCGTGACAAGCCCTGAGCGAGCCCTGAGGCCTCCATACATGATACTACAGGCAGTATTGCTACTGGGAGGAAGGCTGCATTGGCAACAAATCCACACTGTCTTTTTGCAAAAAAGGGACTCTGTTAGGTTGCTTACTCCCCTATTTTGTAGCTACAGGGACTGATTTGGAGCCAACACCCCAAATGCTTCCTCCAAAGGGCTGCACATATGCGGCTGTGTCACCCCCATGTCACAATGCCAGCACCCGGCAACGCAGTGGTCACCAGGCCCCACGCAGGATCCAGAGGAGCAGCCTCCCGTGTCCACTGCCAGAGCTGGCCCGGGGGCAGCCCCAGCACATCTGACAGGAAGCACTTGAGGAGCTGCTGGAATCACAGGCCAGGGGCTGAGGGAAGAAAACCTTGCATGAGGCTGCTGGAGGTTCTCCGCTGCAAGACAATCTGCTGGCAGGGCCACCTTCCAAGCTCGGCTCATGGATGCAAATCCTTTTCAACTGAATAGCAGTGGCAAGACCAAGGCAATTCCTTCTTGAGGAGCACTGCACAGCTCACCATCCTCATCTCCTACACAGCAATGCTCAGGAACCGTAAGAGATAGGATGTCGAGGGCTTGCAAGGGCTTGCAAGGGCTTGCAGTGCTTTGGAACACCCACTGGTGTCCTACACAGGGACAACAAGGATTCTTGCCCACAAGGTGAATCAGCTCAGAGGCAGTTGGGCACTCTGGCAAGTCCGCCAGATAGCTCCAGCTCAAGGGAGGATAGGGCTTGGGCAGCTCCTGGGAAGCATGAGCAGCCTGTGGGACAAGGAGCCAGGTCTGGCTCACATGCTCAAGGAACAGCCCATGGCCAGCACTGGGCTCAGCAAGGAACTTTTTCCCCCGGGGCACATTGGCACTGGTCCCCGGCGGTTTTTTGCCTTCCTCTGCAGTTCTCAGCACCGCCCCTTGCCAGCAATTCTTCGGGCCATTTGGCCTGGGAGCCGGCTGCTCATGCTCCACCATGCTGGCAGCCGCAGCTGCCACTTCTCAGCTCTCCCTGCAGCTAACACAAGCGCCTGGCAGGGACCAGAGCGCTTCTCATGCATCCCTGCCCAAGAAGCACAGCAGCCAAACAAGTTGTGGAAGGCAAAAAGTCTGCTCGTCATCGCTACATGTCACGCTTTGGAAGAGATGCCACGGTACCACTCAACTCTTCTTCCTCTTCTTCCTCTTCTTCTTCTTCTTCTTCTTCTTCCTCCTCTTTTGTGCATGGTCAGTCCCACAACTCCTTGTCAAGGTTCTCCCTCTGCAGGAACCGCGGACAGCTTGGCCTCTATTCCTGCTGCTGCTCTCTGCAGCTCTGGGACTTGCCTTTGCCAGCCTGCAAGGGATCTTTTCTCCTGCTAAACTGAACAAAGCCTCAGCCTACTCCTGGCTACACTTGGGCTTGAGCTAATGCTTGTGAGCCTGGGTTCTGAAACAGAGTCACAAAGGGAAAAAAATGACACGAAGAAACATCACATGAATTAACATAAAATCAAGAAAATTTATAAATTAACAACAAAATAAAGTAAAATTCATTGTGTTCTGTGTCCTTGACATTGATTTTGGAACTGAAACCCCTCTGTCCTTTCAGGCAAACAGTCTCTTAAATATTGGACTGGCGGACAGGAGAGGAGAGGAGAGGAGAGGAGAGGAGAGGAGAGCAGTTCTGCTCTGTCAGGCCTGCAGTTTTGTGTGACAAGCCCTGAGCGAGCCCTGAGGCCTCCATACATGATACTACAGGCAGTATTGCTACTGGAAGTAAGGCTGCACTGGCAACAAATCCACACTGTCTTTTTGCAAAAAAGGGACTCTATGAGGTTGCTTACTCCCCTATTTTGTAGCTACAGGGACTGATTTGGAGCCAGCACCCCAAAGGCTTCCTCCAAAGGGCTGCACATATGCGGCTGTGTCAGCCCCATGTCACAATGCCAGCACCCGGCAACGCAGTGGTCACCAGGCCCCACGCAGGATGCAGACGAGCAGCCTCCCGTGTCCACTGCCAGAGCTGGCCCGGGGGCAGCCCCAGCACATCTGACAGGAAGCACTTGAGGAGCTGCTGGAATCACAGGCCAGGGGCTGAGGGAAGAAAACCTTGCATGAGGCTGCTGGAGGTTCTCCGCTGCAAGACAATCTGCTGGCAGGGCCACCTTCCAAGCTCGGCTCATGGATGCAAATCCTTTTCAACTGGATAGCAGTGGCAAGACCAAGGCAATTCCTTCTTGAGGAGCACTGCACAGCTCACCATCCTCATCTCCTACACAGCAACGCTCAGGAGCCGTAAGAGATAGGATGTCGAGGGCTTGCAAGGGCTTGCAAGGGCTTGCAGTGCTTTGGAACACCCACTGGTGTCCTACACAGGGACAGCAAGGATTCTTGCCCACAAGGTCTATCAGCTCAGAGGCACTTGGGCACTCTGGCAAGTCCGCGACATAGCTCCAGCTCAAGGGAGGATAGGGCTTGGGCAGCTCCTGGGAAGCATGAGCAGCCTGTGGGACAAGGAGCCAGGTCTGGCTCACATGCTCAGGGAACAGCCCATGGCCAGCACTGGGCTCAGCAAGGAACTTTTTCCCCTGGGGCACATTGGCACTGGTCCCCGGCGGTTTTTTGCCTTCCTCTGCAGTTCTCAGCACCGCCCCTTGCCACCATTTCTTTGGGCCATTTGGCCTGGGAGCCGGCTGCTCATGCTCCACCATGCTGGCAGCTGCAGCTGCCACTTCTCAGCTCTCCTTGCAGGTAACACAAGCACCTGGCAGGGACCAGAGCGCTTCTCATGCATCCCTGCCCAAGAAGCACAGCAGCCAAACAAGTTGTGGAAGGCAAAATGTCTGCTCGTCATCGCTACATGTCACGCTTTGGAAGAGATGCCACGGTACCACTCACCTCTTCTTCCTCTTCTTCCTCTTCTTCCTCTTCTTCTTCTTCTTCTTCTTCTTCCTCCTCTTTTGTGCATGGTCAGTCCCACAAGTCCTTGTCAAGGTTCTCCCTCTGCAGGAACCGTGGACAGCTTGGCCTCTATTCCTGCAGCTGCTCTCTGCAGCTCTGGGACTTGCCTTTGCCAGCCTGCAAGGGATCTTTTCTCAGGCTAAACTGAAGAATGCCTCAGCCTACTCCTGGCTACACTTGGGCTTGAGCTAATGCTTGTGAGCCTGGGTTCTGAAACAGAGTCACAAAGGGAAAAAAAATGACACGAAAAAACATCACATGAATTAACATAAAATCAAGAAAATTAATAAATTAACAACAAAATAAAATAAAATTAATTGTGTTATGTGTCCTTGACATTGATTTTGGAACTGAAAACCCTCTGTCCTTTCAGGCAAACAGTCTCTTAGATATTGGACTGGCGGACAGGAGAGAAGAGGAGAGGAGAGGAGAGGAGAGGAGAGGAGAGGAGAAGAGAGGAGAGGAGAGGAGAGGAGAGGAGAGGAGAGGAGAGGAGAGGAGAGGAGAGGAGAGGAGAGGAGAGCAGTTCTGCTCTGTCAGGCCTGCAGTTCTGCGTGACAAGCCCTGAGCGAGCCCTGAGGCCTCCATACATGATACTACAGGCAGTATTGCTACTGGAAGGAAGGCTGCACTGGCAACAAATCCACACTGTCTTTTTGCAAAAAAGGGACTCTATGAGGTTGCTTACTCCCCTATTTTGTAGCTACAGGGACTGATTTGGAGCCAACACCCCAAAGGCTTCCTCCAAAGGGCTGCACATATGCGGCTGTGTCACCCTCATGTCACGATGCCAGCACCCGGCAACGCAGTGGTCACGAGGCCCCACGCAGGATCCAGAGGAGCAGCCTCCCGTGTCCACTGCCAGAGCTGGCCCGGGGGCAGCCCCAGCACATCTGACAGGAAGCACTTGAGGAGCTGCTGGAATCACAGGCCAGAGGCTGAGGGAAGAAAACCTTGCATGAGGCTGCTGGAGGTTCTCCGCTGCAAGACAATCTGCTGGCAGGGCCACCTTCCAAGCTCGGCTCATGGATGCAAATCCTTTTCAACTGCATAGCAGTGACAAGACCAAGGCAATTCCTTCTTGAGGAGCACTGCAGAGCTCACCATCCTCATCTCCTACAGAGCAACGCTCAGGAGCCGTAAGAGATAGGATGTCGAGGGCTTGCAAGGGCTTGCAAGGGCTTGCAGTGCTTTGGAACACCCACTGGTGTCCTACACAGAGACAGCAAGGATTCTTGCCCACAAGGTCTATCAGCTCAGAGGCAGTTGGGCACTCTGGCAAGTCCGCGACATAGCTCCAGCTCAAGGGAGGATAGGGCTTGGGCAGCTCCTGGGAAGCATGAGCAGCCTGTGGGACAAGGAGCCAGGTCTGGCTCACATGCTCAGGGAACAGCCCATGGCCAGCACTGGGCTCAGCAAGGAACTTTTTCCCCCGGGGCACATTGGCACTGGTCCCCGGCGGTTTTTTGCCTTCCTCTGCAGTTCTCAGCACCGCCCCTTGCCACCATTTCTTTGGGCCATTTGGCCTGGGAGCCGGCTGCTCATGCTCCACCATGCTGGCAGCCGCAGCTGCCACTTCTGAGCTCTCCCTGCAGCTAACACAAGCGCCTGGCAGGGACCAGAGCGCTTCTCATGCATCCCTGCCCAAGAAGCACAGCAGCCAAACAAGTTGTGGAAGGCAAAAAGTCTGCTCGTCATCGCTACATGTCACGCTTTGGAAGAGATGCCACGGTACCACTCACCTCTTCTTCCTCTTCTTCCTCTTCTTCTCCTTCTTCTTCTTCTTCCTCCTCTTTTGTGCATGGTCAGTCCCACAACTCCTTGTCAAGGTTCTCCCTCTGCAGGAACCGCGGACAGCTTGGCCTCTATTCCTGCTGCAGCTCTCTGCAGCTCTGGGACTTGCCTTTGCCAGCCTGCAAGGGATCTTTTCTCCTGCTAAACTGAACAATGCCTCAGCCTACTCCTGGCTACACTTGGGCTTGAGCTAATGCTTGTGAGCCTGGGTTCTGAAACAGAGTCACAAAGGGAAAAAAAATGACACGAAGAAACATCACATGAATTAACATAAAATCAAGAAAATTACTAAATTAACAACAAAATAAAATAAAATTAATTGTGTTATGTGTCCTTGACATTGATTTTGGAACTGAAACCCCTCTGTCCTTTCAGGCAAACAGTCTCTTAGATATTGGACTGGCGGACAGGAGAGAAGAGGAGAGGAGAGGAGAGGAGAGGAGAGGAGAGGAGAGGAGAGGAGAGCAGTTCTGCTCTGTCAGGCCTGCAGTTCTGCGTGACAAGCCCTGAGCGAGCCCTGAGGCCTCCATACATGATACTACAGGCAGTATTGCTACTGGAAGGAAGGCTGCACTGGCAACAAATCCACACTGTCTTTTTGCAAAAAAGGGACTCTATTAGGTTGCTTACTCCCCTATTTTGTAGCTACAGGGACTGATTTGGAGCCAGCACCCCAAAGGCTTCCTCCAAAGGGCTGCACATATGCGGCTGTGTCACCCCCATGTCACAATACCAGCACCCGGCAACGCAGTGGTCACCAGGCCCCACGCAGGATCCAGAGGAGCAGCCTCCCGTGTCCACTGCCAGAGCTGGCCCGGGGGCAGCCCCAGCACATCTGACAGGAAGCACTTGAGGAGCTGCTGGAATCACAGGCCAGGGTCTGAGGGAAGAAAACCTTGCATGAGGCTGCTGGAGGTTCTCCGCTGCAAGACAAGCTGCTGGCAGGGCCACCTTCCAAGCTCGGCTCATGGATGCAAATCCTTTTCAACTGGATAGCAGTGGCAAGACCAAGGCAATTCCTTCTTGAGGAGCACTGCACAGCTCACCATCCTCATCTCCTACACAGCAACGCTCAGGAGCCGTAAGAGATAGGATGTCGAGGGCTTGCAAGGGCTTGCGAGGGCTTGCAAGGACTTGCAAAGGCTTGCAGTGCTTTGGAACACCCACTGGTGTCCTACACAGGGACAGCAAGGATTCTTGCCCACAAGGTCTATCAGCTCAGAGGCACTTGGGCACTCTGGCAAGTCCGCCAGATAGCTCCAGCTCAAGGGAGGATAGGGCTTGGGCAGCTCCTGAGAAGCATGAGCAGCCTGTGGGACAAGGAGCCAGGTCTGGCTCACATGCTCAGGGAACAGCCCATGGCCAGCACTGGGCTCAGCAAGGAACTTTTTCCCCCGGGGCACATTGGCACTGGTCCCCGGCCGTTTTTTGCCTTCCTCTGCAGTTCTCAGCACCGCCCCTTGCCACCATTTCTTTGGGCCATTTGGCCTGGGAGCCGGCTGCTCATGCTCCACCATGCTGGCAGCCGCAGCTGCCACTTCTCAGCTCTCCCTGCAGGTAACACAAGCACCTGGCAGGGACCAGAGCGCTTCTCATGCATCCCTGCCCAAGAAGCACAGCAGCCAAACAAGTTGTGGAAGGCAAAAAGTCTGCTCGTCATCGCTACATGTCACGCTTTGGAAGAGATGCCACGGTACCACTCACCTCTTCTTCCTCTTCTTCCTCTTCTTCTTCTTCTTCTTCTTCTTCTTCCTCCTCTTTTGTGCATGGTCAGTCCCACAACTCCTTGTCAAGGTTCTCCCTCTGCAGGAACCGCGGACAGCTTGGCCTCTATTCCTGCTGCTGCTCTCTGCAGCTCTGGGACTTGCCTTGGCCAGCCTGGAAGGGATCTTTTCCCAGGCTAAACTGAAGAATGCCTCAGCCTACTCCTGGCTACACTTGGGCTTGAGCTAATGCTTGTGAGCCTGGGTTCTGAAACAGAGTCACAAAGGGAAAAAAAATGACACGAAGAAACATCACATGAATTAACATAAAATCAAGAAAATTAATAAATTAACAACAAAATAAAATAAAATTCATTGTGTTATGTGTCCTTGACATTGATTTTGGAACTGAAACCCCTCTGTCCTTTCAGGCAAACAGTCTCTTAGATATTGGACTGGCGGACAGGAGAGAAGAGGAGAGGAGAGGAGAGGAGAGGAGAGGAGAGCAGTTCTGCTCTGTCAGGCCTGCAGTTCTGCGTGACAAGCCCTGAGCGAGCCCTGAGGCCTCCATACATGATACTACAGGCAGTATTGCTACTGGAAGTAAGGCTGCACTGGCAACAAATCCACACTGTCTTTTTGCAAAAAAGGGACTCTATGAGGTTGCTTACTCCCCTATTTTGTAGGTACAGGGACTGATTTGGAGCCAGCACCCCAAAGGCTTCCTCCAAAGGGCTGCACATATGCGGCTGTGTCAGCCCCATGTCACAATGCCAGCACCCGGCAACGCAGTGGTCACCAGGCCCCACACAGGATCCAGACGAGCAGCCTCCCGTGTCCACTGCCAGAGCTGGCCCGGGGGCAGCCCCAGCACATCTGACAGGAAGCACTTGAGGAGCTGCTGGATCACAGGCCAGGGGCTGAGGGAAGAAAACCTTGCATGAGGCTGCTGGAGGTTCTCCGCTGCAAGACAATCTGCTGGCAGGGCCACCTTCCAAGCTCGGCTCATGGATGCAAATCCTTTTCAACTGGATAGCAGTGGCAAGACCAAGGCAATTCCTTCTTGAGGAGCACTGCAGAGCTCACCATCCTCATCTCCTACAGAGCAACGCTCAGGAGCCGTAAGAGATAGGATGTCGAGGGCTTGCAAGGGCTTGCAAGGGCTTGCAGTGCTTTGGAACACCCACTGGTGTCCTACACAGGGACAGCAAGGATTCTTGCCCACAAGGTCTATCTGCTCAGAGGCAGCTGGGCACTCTGGCAAGTCCGCCAGATAGCTCCAGCTCAAGGGAGGATAGGGCTTGGGCAGCTCCTGGGAAGCATGAGCAGCCTGTGGGACAAGGAGCCAGGTCTGGCTCACATGCTCAGGGAACAGCCCATGGCCAGCACTGGGCTCAGCAAGGAACTTTTTCCCCCAGGGCACATTGGCACTGGTCCCCGGCGGTTTTTTGCCTTCCTCTGCACTTCTCAGCACGGCCCCTTGCCACCATTTCTTTGGGCCATTTGGCCTGGGATCCGGCTGCTCATGCTCCACCATGCTGGCAGCCGCAGCTGCCACTTCTCAGCTCTTCCTGCAGGTAACACAAGCGCCTGGCAGGGACCAGAGCGCTTCTCATGCATCCCTGCCCAAGAAGCACAGCAGCCAAACAAGTTGTGGAAGGCAAAAAGTCTGTTCGTCATCGCTACATGTCACGCTTTGGAAGAGATGCCACGGTACCACTCACCTCTTCTTCCTCTTCTTCCTCTTCTTCTTCTTCTTCTTCTTCTTCTTCTTCTTCTTCATCCTCCTCTTTTGTGCATGGTCAGTCCCACAAGTCCTTGTCAAGTTTCTCCCTCTGCAGGAACCGCGGACAGCTTGGCCTCTATTCCTGCTGCTGCTCTCTGCAGCTCTGGGACTTGCCTTTGCCAGCCTGCAAGGGATCTTTTCTCAGGCTAAACTGAAGAATGCCTCAGCCTACTCCTGGCTACACTTGGGCTTGAGCTAATGCTTGTGAGCCTGGGTTCTGAAACAGAGTCACAAAGGGAAAAAAAATGCCACGAAGAAACATCACATGAATTAACATAAAATCGAGAAAATTAATAAATTAACAACAAAATAAAATAAAATTAATTGTGCTATGTGTCCTTGACATTGATTTTGGAACTGAAACCCCTCTGTCCTTTCAGGCAAACAGTCTCTTAGATATTGGACTGGCGGACAGGAGAGAAGAGGAGAGGAGAGGAGAGGAGAGGAGAGGAGAGGAGAGGAGAGGAGAGGAAAGGAGAGAAGAGGAGAGGAGAGGAGAGGAGAGCAGTTCTGCTCTGTCAGGCCTGCTGTTCTGCGTGACAAGCCCTGAGCGAGCCCTGAGGCCTCCATACATGATACTACAGGCAGTATTGCTACTGGAAGTAAGGCTGCACTGGCAACAAATCCACACTGTCTTTTTGCAAAAAAGGGACTCTATTAGGTTGCTTACTCCCCTATTTTGTAGCTACAGGGACTGATTTGGAGCCAGCACCCCAAAGGCTTCCTCCAAAGGGCTGCACATATGCGGCTGTGTCACCCCCATGTCACAATGCCAGCACCTGGCAACGCAGTGGTCACGAGGCCCCACGCAGGATCCAGACGAGCAGTCTCCCGTGTCCACTGCCAGAGCTGGCCCGGGGGCAGCCCCAGCACATCTGACAGGAAGCACTTGAGGAGCTGCTGGAATCACAGGCCAGGGTCTGAGGGAAGAAAACCTTGCATGAGGCTGCTGGAGGTTCTCCGCTGCAAGACAAGCTGCTGGCAGGGCCACCTTCCAAGCTCGGCTCATGGATGCAAATCCTTTTCAACTGGATAGCAGTGGCAAGACCAAGGCAATTCCTTCTTGAGGAGCACTGCACAGCTCACCATCCTCATCTCCTACACAGCAACGCTCAGGAGCCGTAAGAGATAGGATGTCGAGGGCTTGCAAGGGCTTGCAAGGGCTTGCAGTGCTTTGGAACACCCACTGGTGTCCTACACAGGGACAGCAAGGATTCTTGCCCACAAGGTCTATCAGCTCAGAGGCACTTGGGCACTCTGGCAAGTCCGCCAGATAGCTCCAGCTCAAGGGAGGATAGGGCTTGGGCAGCTCCTGAGAAGCATGAGCAGCCTGTGGGACAAGGAGCCAGGTCTGGCTCACATGCTCAGGGAACAGCCCATGGCCAGCACTGGGCTCAGCAAGGAACTTTTTCCCCCGGGGCACATTGGCACTGGTCCCCGGCGGTTTTTTGCCTTCCTCTGCAGTTCTCAGCACCGCCCCTTGCCACCATTTCTTTGGGCCATTTGGCCTGGGAGCCGGCTGCTCATGCTCCACCATGCTGGCAGCCGCAGCTGCCACTTCTCAGCTCTCCCTGCAGCTAACACAAGCGCCTGGCAGGGACCAGAGCGCTTCTCATGCATCCCTGCCCAAGAAGCACAGCAGCCAAACAAGTTGTGGAAGGCAAAAAGTCTGCTCGTCATCGCTACATGTAACGCTTTGGAAGAGATGCCACGGTACCACTCACCTCTTCTTCCTCTTCTTCCTCTTCTTCTTCTTCTTCTTCTTCTTCTTCTTCATCCTCCTCTTTTGTGCATGGTCAGTCCCACAAGTCCTTGTCAAGGTTCTCCCTCTGCAGGAACCGCGGACAGCTTGGCCTCTATTCCTGCTGCTGCTCTCTGCAGCTCTGGGACTTGCCTTGGCCAGCCTGCAAGGGATCTTTTCTCCTGCTAAACTGAAGAATGCCTCAGCCTACTCCTGGCTACACTTGGGCTTGAGCTAATGCTTGTGAGCCTGGGTTCTGAAACAGAGTCACAAAGGGAAAAAAAATGACACGAAGAAACATCACATGAATTAACATAAAATCAAGAAAATTAATAAATTAACAACAAAATAAAATAAAATTCCTTGTGTTATGTGTCCTTGACATTGATTTTGGAACTGAAACCCCTCTGTCCTTTCAGGCAAACAGTCTCTTAGATATTGGACTGGCGGACAGGAGAGAAGAGGAGAGGAGAGGAGAGGAGAGGAGAGGACAGGAGAGCAGTTCTGCTCTGTCAGGCCTGCAGTTCTGCGTGACAAGCCCTGAGCGAGCCCTGAGGCCTCCATACATGATACTACAGGCAGTATTGCTACTGGAAGGAAGGCTGCACTGGCAACAAATCCACACTGTCTTTTTGCAAAAAAGGGACTCTATGAGGTTGCTTACTCCCCTATTTTGTAGCTACAGGGACTGATTTGGAGCCAGCACCCCAAAGGCTTCCTCCAAAGGGCTGCACATATGCGGCTGTGTCACCCCCATGTCACAATGCCAGCACCCGGCAACGCAGTGGTCACGAGGCCCCACACAGGATCCAGACGAGCAGCCTCCCGTGTCCACTGCCAGAGCTGGCCCGGGGGCAGCCCCAGCACATCTGACAGGAAGCACTTGAGGAGCTGCTGGAATCACAGGCCAGGGGCTGAGGGAAGAAAACCTTGCATGAGGCTGCTGGAGGTTCTCCGCTGCAAGACAATCTGCTGGCAGGGCCACCTTCCAAGCTCGGCTCATGGATGCAAATCCTTTTCAACTGGATAGCAGTGGCAGGACCAAGGCAATTCCTTCTTGAGGAGCACTGCACAGCTCACCATCCTCATCTCCTACACAGCAACGCTCAGGAGCCGTAAGAGATAGGATGTCGAGGGCTTGCAAGGGCTTGCAAGGGCTTGCAGTGCTTTGGAACACCCACTGGTGTCCTACACAGGGACAACAAGTATTCTTGCCCACAAGGTCTATCTGCTCAGAGGCAGCTGGGCACTCTGGCAAGTCCGCGACATAGCTCCAGCTCAAGGGAGGATAGGGCTTGGGCAGCTCCTGGGAAGCATGAGCAGCCTGTGGGACAAGGAGCCAGGTCTGGCTCACATGCTCAGGGAACAGCCCATGGCCAGCACTGGGCTCAGCAAGGAACTCTTTCCCCCGGGGCACATTGGCACTGGTCCCCAGCGGTTTTTTGCCTTCCTCTGCAGTTCTCAGCACCGCCCCTTGCCACCATTTCTTTGGGCCATTTGGCCTGGGAGCCGGCTGCTCATGCTCCACCATGCTGGCAGCCGCAGCTGCCACTTCTCAGCTCTCCCTGCAGCTAACACAAGCGCCTGGCAGGGACCAGAGCGCTTCTCATGCATCCCTGCCCAAGAAGCACAGCAGCCAAACAAGTTGTGGAAGGCAAAAAGTCTGCTCGTCATCGCTACATGTCACGCTTTGGAAGAGATGCCACGGTACCACTCACCTCTTCTTCCTCTTCTTCCTCTTCTTCTTCTTCTTCTTCTTCTTCTTCCTCCTCTTTTGTGCATGGTCAGTCCCACAACTCCTTGTCAAGGTTCTCCCTCTGCAGGAACCGCGGACAGCTTGGCCTCTATTCCTGCTGCTGCTCTCTGCAGCTCTGGGACTTGCCTTGGCCAGCCTGGAAGGGATCTTTTCCCAGGCTAAACTGAAGAATGCCTCAGCCTACTCCTGGCTACACTTGGGCTTGAGCTAATGCTTGTGAGCCTGGGTTCTGAAACAGAGTCACAAAGGGAAAAAAAATGACACGAAGAAACATCACATGAATTAACATAAAATCAAGAAAATTAATAAATTAACAACAAAATAAAATAAAATTCATTGTGTTATGTGTCCTTGACATTGATTTTGGAACTGAAACCCCTCTGTCCTTTCAGGCAAACAGTCTCTTAGATATTGGACTGGCGGACAGGAGAGAAGAGGAGAGGAGAGGAGAGGAGAGGAGAGGAGAGGAGAGCAGTTCTGCTCTGTCAGGCCTGCAGTTCTGCGTGACAAGCCCTGAGCGAGCCCTGAGGCCTCCATACATGATACTACAGGCAGTATTGCTACTGGAAGTAAGGCTGCACTGGCAACAAATCCACACTGTCTTTTTGCAAAAAAGGGACTCTATGAGGTTGCTTACTCCCCTATTTTGTAGGTACAGGGACTGATTTGGAGCCAGCACCCCAAAGGCTTCCTCCAAAGGGCTGCACATATGCGGCTGTGTCAGCCCCATGTCACAATGCCAGCACCCGGCAACGCAGTGGTCACCAGGCTCCACACAGGATCCAGACGAGCAGCCTCCCGTGTCCACTGCCAGAGCTGGCCCGGGGGCAGCCCCAGCACATCTGACAGGAAGCACTTGAGGAGCTGCTGGAATCACAGGCCAGGGGCTGAGGGAAGAAAACCTTGCATGAGGCTGCTGGAGGTTCTCCGCTGCAAGACAATCTGCTGGCAGGGCCACCTTCCAAGCTCGGCTCATGGATGCAAATCCTTTTCAACTGGATAGCAGTGGCAAGACCAAGGCAATTCCTTCTTGAGGAGCACTGCAGAGCTCACCATCCTCATCTCCTACAGAGCAACGCTCAGGAGCCGTAAGAGATAGGATGTCGAGGGCTTGCAAGGGCTTGCAAGGGCTTGCAGTGCTTTGGAACACCCACTGGTGTCCTACACAGGGACAGCAAGGATTCTTGCCCACAAGGTCTATCTGCTCAGAGGCAGCTGGGCACTCTGGCAAGTCCGCGACATAGCTCCAGCTCAAGGGAGGATAGGGCTTGGGCAGCTCCTGGGAAGCATGAGCAGCCTGTGGGACAAGGAGCCAGGTCTGGCTCACATGCTCAGGGAACAGCCCATGGCCAGCACTGGGCTCAGCAAGGAACTTTTTCCCCCAGGGCACATTGGCACTGGTCCCCGGCGGTTTTTTGCCTTCCTCTGCACTTCTCAGCACGGCCCCTTGCCACCATTTCTTTGGGCCATTTGGCCTGGGAGCCGGCTGCTCATGCTCCACCATGCTGGCAGCCGCAGCTGCCACTTCTCAGCTCTTCCTGCAGGTAACACAAGCGCCTGGCAGGGACCAGAGCGCTTCTCATGCATCCCTGCCCAAGAAGCACAGCAGCCAAACAAGTTGTGGAAGGCAAAAAGTCTGTTCGTCATCGCTACATGTCACGCTTTGGAAGAGATGCCACAGTACCACTCACCTCTTCTTCCTCTTCTTCCTCTTCTTCTTCTTCTTCTTCTTCTTCTTCTTCTTCTTCATCCTCCTCTTTTGTGCATGGTCAGTCCCACAAGTCCTTGTCAAGTTTCTCCCTCTGCAGGAACCGCGGACAGCTTGGCCTCTATTCCTGCTGCTGCTCTCTGCAGCTCTGGGACTTGCCTTTGCCAGCCTGCAAGGGATCTTTTCTCAGGCTAAACTGAAGAATGCCTCAGCCTACTCCTGGCTACACTTGGGCTTGAGCTAATGCTTGTGAGCCTGGGTTCTGAAACAGAGTCACAAAGGGAAAAAAAATGACACGAAGAAACATCACATGAATTAACATAAAATCGAGAAAATTAATAAATTAACAACAAAATAAAATAAAATTAATTGTGCTATGTGTCCTTGACATTGATTTTGGAACTGAAACCCCTCTGTCCTTTCAGGCAAACAGTCTCTTAGATATTGGACTGGCGGACAGGAGAGAAGAGGAGAGGAGAGGAGAGGAGAGGAGAGGAGAGGAGAGGAGAGGAGAGGAGAGGAGAGGAGAGGAGAGAACAGGAGAGGAGAGGAGAGGAGAGAAGAGGAGAGGAGAGGAGAGGAGAGCAGTTCTGCTCTGTCAGGCCTGCTGTTCTGCGTGACAAGCCCTGAGCGAGCCCTGAGGCCTCCATACATGATACTACAGGCAGTATTGCTACTGGAAGTAAGGCTGCACTGGCAACAAATCCACACTGTCTTTTTGCAAAAAAGGGACTCTATTAGGTTGCTTACTCCCCTATTTTGTAGCTACAGGGACTGATTTGGAGCCAGCACCCCAAAGGCTTTCTCCAAAGGGCTGCACATATGCGGCTGTGTCACCCCCATGTCACAATGCCAGCACCTGGCAACGCAGTGGTCACGAGGCCCCACGCAGGATCCAGACGAGCAGTCTCCCGTGTCCACTGCCAGAGCTGGCCCGGGGGCAGCCCCAGCACATCTGACAGGAAGCACTTGAGGAGCTGCTGGAATCACAGGCCAGGGTCTGAGGGAAGAAAACCTTGCATGAGGCTGCTGGAGGTTCTCCGCTGCAAGACAAGCTGCTGGCAGGGCCACCTTCCAAGCTCGGCTCATGGATGCAAATCCTTTTCAACTGGATAGCAGTGGCAAGACCAAGGCAATTCCTTCTTGAGGAGCACTGCACAGCTCACCATCCTCATCTCCTACACAGCAACGCTCAGGAGCCGTAAGAGATAGGATGTCGAGGGCTTGCAAGGGCTTGCAAGGGCTTGCAGTGCTTTGGAACACCCACTGGTGTCCTACACAGGGACAGCAAGGATTCTTGCCCACAAGGTCTATCAGCTCAGAGGCACTTGGGCACTCTGGCAAGTCCGCCAGATAGCTCCAGCTCAAGGGAGGATAGGGCTTGGGCAGCTCCTGAGAAGCATGAGCAACCTGTGGGACAAGGAGCCAGGTCTGGCTCACATGCTCAGGGAACAGCCCATGGCCAGCACTGGGCTCAGCAAGGAACTTTTTCCCCCGGGGCACATTGGCACTGGTCCCCGGCGGTTTTTTGCCTTCCTCTGCAGTTCTCAGCACCGCCCCTTGCCACCATTTCTTTGGGCCATTTGGCCTGGGAGCCGGCTGCTCATGCTCCACCATGCTGGCAGCCGCAGCTGCCACTTCTCAGCTCTCCCTGCAGCTAACACAAGCGCCTGGCAGGGACCAGAGCGCTTCTCATGCATCCCTGCCCAAGAAGCACAGCAGCCAAACAAGTTGTGGAAGGCAAAAAGTCTGCTCGTCATCGCTACATGTAACGCTTTGGAAGAGATGCCACGGTACCACTCACCTCTTCTTCCTCTTCTTCCTCTTCTTCTTCTTCTTCTTCTTCTTCTTCTTCATCCTCCTCTTTTGTGCATGGTCAGTCCCACAAGTCCTTGTCAAGGTTCTCCCTCTGCAGGAACCGCGGACAGCTTGGCCTCTATTCCTGCTGCTGCTCTCTGCAGCTCTGGGACTTGCCTTGGCCAGCCTGCAAGGGATCTTTTCTCCTGCTAAACTGAAGAATGCCTCAGCCTACTCCTGGCTACACTTGGGCTTGAGCTAATGCTTGTGAGCCTGGGTTCTGAAACAGAGTCACAAAGGGAAAAAAAATGACACGAAGAAACATCACATGAATTAACATAAAATCAAGAAAATTAATAAATTAACAACAAAATAAAATAAAATTCATTGTGTTATGTGTCCTTGACATTGATTTTGGAACTGAAACCCCTCTGTCCTTTCAGGCAAACAGTCTCTTAGATATTGGACTGGCGGACAGGAGAGAAGAGGAGAGGAGAGGAGAGGAGAGGAGAGGACAGGAGAGCAGTTCTGCTCTGTCAGGCCTGCAGTTCTGCGTGACAAGCCCTGAGCGAGCCCTGAGGCCTCCATACATGAGACTACAGGCAGTATTGCTACTGGAAGTAAGGCTGCACTGGCAACAAATCCACACTGTCTTTTTGCAAAAAAGGGACTCTATGAGGTTGCTTACTCCCCTATTTTGTAGCTACAGGGACTGATTTGGAGCCAGCACCCCAAAGGCTTCCTCCAAAGGGCTGCACATATGCGGCTGTGTCACCCCCATGTCACAATGCCAGCACCCGGCAACGCAGTGGTCACGAGGCCCCACACAGGATCCAGAGGAGCAGCCTGCCGTGTCCACTGCCAGAGCTGGCCCGGGGGCAGCCCCAGCACATCTGACAGGAAGCACTTGAGGAGCTGCTGGAATCACAGGCCAGGGGCTGAGGGAAGAAAACCTTGCATGAGGCTGCTGGAGGTTCTCCGCTGCAAGACAATCTGCTGGCAGGGCCACCTTCCAAGCTCGGCTCATGGATGCAAATCCTTTTCAACTGGATAGCAGTGGCAGGACCAAGGCAATTCCTTCTTGAGGAGCACTGCACAGCTCACCATCCTCATCTCCTACACAGCAACGCTCAGGAGCCGTAAGAGATAGGATGTCGAGGGCTTGCAAGGGCTTGCAAGGGCTTGCAGTGCTTTGGAACACCCACTGGTGTCCTACACAGGGACAACAAGGATTCTTGCCCACAAGGTCTATCTGCTCAGAGGCAGCTGGGCACTCTGGCAAGTCCGCGACATAGCTCCAGCTCAAGGGAGGATAGGGCTTGGGCAGCTCCTGGGAAGCATGAGCAGCCTGTGGGACAAGGAGCCAGGTCTGGCTCACATGCTCAGGGAACAGCCCATGGCCAGCACTGGGCTCAGCAAGGAACTCTTTCCCCCAGGGCACATTGGCACTGGTCCCCAGCGGTTTTTTGCCTTCCTCTGCAGTTCTCAGCACCGCCCCTTGCCACCATTTCTTTGGGCCATTTGGCCTGGGAGCCGGCTGCTCATGCTCCACCATGCTGGCAGCCTCAGCTGCCACTTCTCAGCTCTCCCTGCAGCTAACACAAGCGCCTGGCAGGGACCAGAGCGCTTCTCATGCATCCCTGCCCAAGAAGCACAGCAGCCAAACAAGTTGTGGAAGGCAAAAAGTCTGCTCGTCATCGCTACATGTCACGCTTTGGAAGAGATGCCACGGTACCACTCACCTCTTCTTCCTCTTCTTCCTCTTCCTCTTCTTCTTCTTCTTCTTCTTCTTCTTCTTCATCCTCCTCTTTTGTGCATGGTCAGTCCCACAAGTCCTTGTCAAGGTTCTCCCTCTGCAGGAACCGCGGACAGCTTGGCCTCTATTCCTGCTGCTGCTCTCTGCAGCTCTGGGACTTGCCTTTGCCAGCCTGCAAGGGATCTTTTCTCCTGCTAAACTGAAGAATGCCTCAGCCTACTCCTGGCTACACTTGGGCTTGAGCTAATGCTTGTGAGCCTGGGTTCTGAAACAGAGTCACAAAGGGAAAAAAAATGACATGAAACAACATAACATGAATTAACATAAAATCAAGAAAATTAATAAATTAACAACAAAATAAAATAAAATTCATTGTGTTCTGTGTCCTTGACATTGATTTTGGAACTGAAACCCCTCTGTCCTTTCAGGCAAACAGTCTCTTAGATATTGGACTGGCGGACAGGAGAGAAGAGGAGAGGAGAGGAGAGGAGAGGAGAGGAGAGGAGAGGAGAGGAGAGGAGAGGAGAGCAGTTCTGCTCTGTCAGGCCTGCAGTTCTGCGTGACAAGCCCTGAGCGAGCCCTGAGGCCTCCATACATGATACTACAGGCAGTATTGCTACTGGGAGGAAGGCTGCACTGGCAACAAATCCACACTGTCTTTTTGCAAAAAAGGGACTCTATGAGGTTGCTTACTCCCCTATTTTGTAGGTACAGGGACTGATTTGGAGCCAGCACCCCAAAGGCTTCCTCCAAAGGGCTGCACATATGCGGCTGTGTCAGCCCCATGTCACAATGCCAGCACCCGGCAACGCAGTGGTCACCAGGCTCCACACAGGATCCAGACGAGCAGCCTCCCGTGTCCACTGCCAGAGCTGGCCCGGGGGCAGCCCCAGCACATCTGACAGGAAGCACTTGAGGAGCTGCTGGAATCACAGGCCAGGGGCTGAGGGAAGAAAACCTTGCATGAGGCTGCTGGAGGTTCTCCGCTGCAAGACAATCTGCTGGCAGGGCCACCTTCCAAGCTCGGCTCATGGATGCAAATCCTTTTCAACTGGATAGCAGTGGCAAGACCAAGGCAATTCCTTCTTGAGGAGCACTGCAGAGCTCACCATCCTCATCTCCTACAGAGCAACGCTCAGGAGCCGTAAGAGATAGGATGTCGAGGGCTTGCAAGGGCTTGCAAGGGCTTGCAGTGCTTTGGAACACCCACTGGTGTCCTACACAGGGACAGCAAGGATTCTTGCCCACAAGGTCTATCTGCTCAGAGGCAGCTGGGCACTCTGGCAAGTCCGCGACATAGCTCCAGCTCAAGGGAGGATAGGGCTTGGGCAGCTCCTGGGAAGCATGAGCAGCCTGTGGGACAAGGAGCCAGGTCTGGCTCACATGCTCAGGGAACAGCCCATGGCCAGCACTGGGCTCAGCAAGGAACTTTTTCCCCCAGGGCACATTGGCACTGGTCCCCGGCGGTTTTTTGCCTTCCTCTGCACTTCTCAGCACGGCCCCTTGCCACCATTTCTTTGGGCCATTTGGCCTGGGAGCCGGCTGCTCATGCTCCACCATGCTGGCAGCCGCAGCTGCCACTTCTCAGCTCTTCCTGCAGGTAACACAAGCGCCTGGCAGGGACCAGAGCGCTTCTCATGCATCCCTGCCCAAGAAGCACAGCAGCCAAACAAGTTGTGGAAGGCAAAAAGTCTGTTCGTCATCGCTACATGTCACGCTTTGGAAGAGATGCCACAGTACCACTCACCTCTTCTTCCTCTTCTTCCTCTTCTTCTTCTTCTTCTTCTTCTTCTTCTTCTTCTTCATCCTCCTCTTTTGTGCATGGTCAGTCCCACAAGTCCTTGTCAAGTTTCTCCCTCTGCAGGAACCGCGGACAGCTTGGCCTCTATTCCTGCTGCTGCTCTCTGCAGCTCTGGGACTTGCCTTTGCCAGCCTGCAAGGGATCTTTTCTCAGGCTAAACTGAAGAATGCCTCAGCCTACTCCTGGCTACACTTGGGCTTGAGCTAATGCTTGTGAGCCTGGGTTCTGAAACAGAGTCACAAAGGGAAAAAAAATGACACGAAGAAACATCACATGAATTAACATAAAATCGAGAAAATTAATAAATTAACAACAAAATAAAATAAAATTAATTGTGCTATGTGTCCTTGACATTGATTTTGGAACTGAAACCCCTCTGTCCTTTCAGGCAAACAGTCTCTTAGATATTGGACTGGCGGACAGGAGAGAAGAGGAGAGGAGAGGAGAGGAGAGGAGAGGAGAGGAGAGGAGAGGAGAGGAGAGGAGAGGAGAGGAGAGAACAGGAGAGGAGAGGAGAGGAGAGAAGAGGAGAGGAGAGGAGAGGAGAGCAGTTCTGCTCTGTCAGGCCTGCTGTTCTGCGTGACAAGCCCTGAGCGAGCCCTGAGGCCTCCATACATGATACTACAGGCAGTATTGCTACTGGAAGTAAGGCTGCACTGGCAACAAATCCACACTGTCTTTTTGCAAAAAAGGGACTCTATTAGGTTGCTTACTCCCCTATTTTGTAGCTACAGGGACTGATTTGGAGCCAGCACCCCAAAGGCTTTCTCCAAAGGGCTGCACATATGCGGCTGTGTCACCCCCATGTCACAATGCCAGCACCTGGCAACGCAGTGGTCACGAGGCCCCACGCAGGATCCAGACGAGCAGTCTCCCGTGTCCACTGCCAGAGCTGGCCCGGGGGCAGCCCCAGCACATCTGACAGGAAGCACTTGAGGAGCTGCTGGAATCACAGGCCAGGGTCTGAGGGAAGAAAACCTTGCATGAGGCTGCTGGAGGTTCTCCGCTGCAAGACAAGCTGCTGGCAGGGCCACCTTCCAAGCTCGGCTCATGGATGCAAATCCTTTTCAACTGGATAGCAGTGGCAAGACCAAGGCAATTCCTTCTTGAGGAGCACTGCACAGCTCACCATCCTCATCTCCTACACAGCAACGCTCAGGAGCCGTAAGAGATAGGATGTCGAGGGCTTGCAAGGGCTTGCAAGGGCTTGCAGTGCTTTGGAACACCCACTGGTGTCCTACACAGGGACAGCAAGGATTCTTGCCCACAAGGTCTATCAGCTCAGAGGCACTTGGGCACTCTGGCAAGTCCGCCAGATAGCTCCAGCTCAAGGGAGGATAGGGCTTGGGCAGCTCCTGAGAAGCATGAGCAACCTGTGGGACAAGGAGCCAGGTCTGGCTCACATGCTCAGGGAACAGCCCATGGCCAGCACTGGGCTCAGCAAGGAACTTTTTCCCCCGGGGCACATTGGCACTGGTCCCCGGCGGTTTTTTGCCTTCCTCTGCAGTTCTCAGCACCGCCCCTTGCCACCATTTCTTTGGGCCATTTGGCCTGGGAGCCGGCTGCTCATGCTCCACCATGCTGGCAGCCGCAGCTGCCACTTCTCAGCTCTCCCTGCAGCTAACACAAGCGCCTGGCAGGGACCAGAGCGCTTCTCATGCATCCCTGCCCAAGAAGCACAGCAGCCAAACAAGTTGTGGAAGGCAAAAAGTCTGCTCGTCATCGCTACATGTAACGCTTTGGAAGAGATGCCACGGTACCACTCACCTCTTCTTCCTCTTCTTCCTCTTCTTCTTCTTCTTCTTCTTCTTCTTCTTCATCCTCCTCTTTTGTGCATGGTCAGTCCCACAAGTCCTTGTCAAGGTTCTCCCTCTGCAGGAACCGCGGACAGCTTGGCCTCTATTCCTGCTGCTGCTCTCTGCAGCTCTGGGACTTGCCTTGGCCAGCCTGCAAGGGATCTTTTCTCCTGCTAAACTGAAGAATGCCTCAGCCTACTCCTGGCTACACTTGGGCTTGAGCTAATGCTTGTGAGCCTGGGTTCTGAAACAGAGTCACAAAGGGAAAAAAAATGACACGAAGAAACATCACATGAATTAACATAAAATCAAGAAAATTAATAAATTAACAACAAAATAAAATAAAATTCATTGTGTTATGTGTCCTTGACATTGATTTTGGAACTGAAACCCCTCTGTCCTTTCAGGCAAACAGTCTCTTAGATATTGGACTGGCGGACAGGAGAGAAGAGGAGAGGAGAGGAGAGGAGAGGAGAGGACAGGAGAGCAGTTCTGCTCTGTCAGGCCTGCAGTTCTGCGTGACAAGCCCTGAGCGAGCCCTGAGGCCTCCATACATGAGACTACAGGCAGTATTGCTACTGGAAGTAAGGCTGCACTGGCAACAAATCCACACTGTCTTTTTGCAAAAAAGGGACTCTATGAGGTTGCTTACTCCCCTATTTTGTAGCTACAGGGACTGATTTGGAGCCAGCACCCCAAAGGCTTCCTCCAAAGGGCTGCACATATGCGGCTGTGTCACCCCCATGTCACAATGCCAGCACCCGGCAACGCAGTGGTCACGAGGCCCCACACAGGATCCAGAGGAGCAGCCTGCCGTGTCCACTGCCAGAGCTGGCCCGGGGGCAGCCCCAGCACATCTGACAGGAAGCACTTGAGGAGCTGCTGGAATCACAGGCCAGGGGCTGAGGGAAGAAAACCTTGCATGAGGCTGCTGGAGGTTCTCCGCTGCAAGACAATCTGCTGGCAGGGCCACCTTCCAAGCTCGGCTCATGGATGCAAATCCTTTTCAACTGGATAGCAGTGGCAGGACCAAGGCAATTCCTTCTTGAGGAGCACTGCACAGCTCACCATCCTCATCTCCTACACAGCAACGCTCAGGAGCCGTAAGAGATAGGATGTCGAGGGCTTGCAAGGGCTTGCAAGGGCTTGCAGTGCTTTGGAACACCCACTGGTGTCCTACACAGGGACAACAAGGATTCTTGCCCACAAGGTCTATCTGCTCAGAGGCAGCTGGGCACTCTGGCAAGTCCGCGACATAGCTCCAGCTCAAGGGAGGATAGGGCTTGGGCAGCTCCTGGGAAGCATGAGCAGCCTGTGGGACAAGGAGCCAGGTCTGGCTCACATGCTCAGGGAACAGCCCATGGCCAGCACTGGGCTCAGCAAGGAACTCTTTCCCCCAGGGCACATTGGCACTGGTCCCCAGCGGTTTTTTGCCTTCCTCTGCAGTTCTCAGCACCGCCCCTTGCCACCATTTCTTTGGGCCATTTGGCCTGGGAGCCGGCTGCTCATGCTCCACCATGCTGGCAGCCTCAGCTGCCACTTCTCAGCTCTCCCTGCAGCTAACACAAGCGCCTGGCAGGGACCAGAGCGCTTCTCATGCATCCCTGCCCAAGAAGCACAGCAGCCAAACAAGTTGTGGAAGGCAAAAAGTCTGCTCGTCATCGCTACATGTCACGCTTTGGAAGAGATGCCACGGTACCACTCACCTCTTCTTCCTCTTCTTCCTCTTCCTCTTCTTCTTCTTCTTCTTCTTCTTCTTCTTCATCCTCCTCTTTTGTGCATGGTCAGTCCCACAAGTCCTTGTCAAGGTTCTCCCTCTGCAGGAACCGCGGACAGCTTGGCCTCTATTCCTGCTGCTGCTCTCTGCAGCTCTGGGACTTGCCTTTGCCAGCCTGCAAGGGATCTTTTCTCCTGCTAAACTGAAGAATGCCTCAGCCTACTCCTGGCTACACTTGGGCTTGAGCTAATGCTTGTGAGCCTGGGTTCTGAAACAGAGTCACAAAGGGAAAAAAAATGACATGAAACAACATAACATGAATTAACATAAAATCAAGAAAATTAATAAATTAACAACAAAATAAAATAAAATTCATTGTGTTCTGTGTCCTTGACATTGATTTTGGAACTGAAACCCCTCTGTCCTTTCAGGCAAACAGTCTCTTAGATATTGGACTGGCGGACAGGAGAGAAGAGGAGAGGAGAGGAGAGGAGAGGAGAGGAGAGGAGAGGAGAGGAGAGGAGAGGAGAGGAGAGCAGTTCTGCTCTGTCAGGCCTGCAGTTCTGCGTGACAAGCCCTGAGCGAGCCCTGAGGCCTCCATACATGATACTACAGGCAGTATTGCTACTGGGAGGAAGGCTGCACTGGCAACAAATCCACACTGTCTTTTTGCAAAAAAGGGACTCTATGAGGTTGCTTACTCCCCTATTTTGTAGGTACAGGGACTGATTTGGAGCCAACACCCCAAAGGCTTCCTCCAAAGGGCTGCACATATGCGGCTGTGTCACCCCCATGTCACAATGCCAGCACCCGGCAACGCAGTGGTCACCAGGCCCCACACAGGATCCAGACGAGCAGCCTCCCGTGTCCACTGCCAGAGCTGGCCCGGGGGCAGCCCCAGCACATCTGACAGGAAGCACTTGAGGAGCTGCTGGAATCACAGGCCAGGGGCTGAGGGAAGAAAACCTTGCATGAGGCTGCTGGAGGTTCTCCGCTGCAAGACAATCTGCTGGCAGGGCCACCTTCCAAGCTCGGCTCATGGATGCAAATCCTTTTCAACTGGATAGCAGTGGCAAGACCAAGGCAACTCCTTCTTGAGGAGCACTGCACAGCTCACCATCCTCATCTCCCACATAGCAACGCTCAGGAGCCGTAAGAGATAGGATGTCGAGGGCTTGCAAGGGCTTGCGAGGGCTTGCAAGGGCTTGCAAAGGCTTGCAGTGCTTTGGAACACCCACTGGTGTCCTACACAGGGACAGCAAGGATTCTTGCCCACAAGGTCTATCAGCTCAGAGGCACTTGGGCACTCTGGCAAGTCTGCCAGATAGCTCCAGCTCAAGGGAGGATAGGGCTTGGGCAGCTCCTGGGAAGCATGAGCAGCCTGTGGGACAAGGAGCCAGGTCTGGCTCACATGCTCAGGGAACAGCCCATGGCTAGCACTGGGCTCAGCAAGGAACTTTTTCCCCCGGGGCACATTGGCACTGGTCCCCGGCGGTTTTTTGCCTTCCTCTGCAGTTCTCAGCACCGCCCCTTGCCACCATTTCTTCGGGCCATTTGGCCTGGGAGCCGGCTGCTCATGCTCCACCATGCTGGCAGCCGCAGCTGCCACTTCTCAGCTCTCCCTGCAGCTAACACAAGCGCCTGGCAGGGACCAGAGCGCTTCTCATGCATCCCTGCCCAAGAAGCACAGCAGCCAAACAAGTTGTGGAAGGCAAAAAGTCTGCTCGTCATCGCTACATGTCACGCTTTGGAAGAGATGCCACGGTACCACTCACCTCTTCTTCCTCTTCTTCCTCTTCTTCTTCTTCTTCTTCTTCTTCTTCTTCCTCTTCTTCTTCTTCTTCTTCTTCTTCCTCCTCTTTTGTGCATGGTCAGTCCCACAACTCCTTGTCAAGATTCTCCCTCTGCAGGAACCGCGGACAGCTTGGCCTCTATTCCTGCTGCTGCTCTCTGCAGCTCTGGGACTTGCCTTTGCCAGCCTGCAAGGGATCTTTTCTCAGGCTAAACTGAAGAATGCCTCAGCCTACTCCTGGCTACACTTGGGCTTGAGCTAATGCTTGTGAGCCTGGGTTCTGAAACAGAGTCACAAAGGGAAAAAAAATGCCACGAAGAAACATCACATGAATTAACATAAAATCAAGAAAATTAATAAATTAACAAGAAAATAAAATAAAATTCATTGTGTTATGTGTCCTTGACATTGATTTTGGAACTGAAACCCCTCTGTCCTTTCAGGCAAACAGTCTCTTAGATATTGGACTGGCGGACAGGAGAGAAGAGGAGAGGAGAGGAGAGGAGAGGAGAGGAGAGGAGAGGAGAGCAGTTCTGCTCTGTCAGGCCTGCAGTTCTGCGTGACAAGCCCTGAGCGAGCCCTGAGGCCTCCATACATGATACTACAGGCAGTATTGCTACTGGAAGGAAGGCTGCACTGGCAACAAATCCACACTGTCTTTTTGCAAAAAAGGGACTCTATGAGGTTGCTTACTCCCCTATTTTGTAGGTACAGGGAATGATTTGGAGCCAGCACCCCAAAGGCTTCCTCCAAAGGGCTGCACATATGCGGCTGTGTCAGCCCCATGTCACAATGCCAGCACCCGGCAACGCAGTGGTCACGAGGCCCCACGCAGGATCCAGACGAGCAGCCTCCCGTGTCCACTGCCAGAGCTGGCCCGGGGGCAGCCCCAGCACATCTGACAGGAAGCACTTGAGGAGCTGCTGGAATCACAGGCCAGGGGCTGAGGGAAGAAAACCTTGCATGAGGCTGCTGGAGGTTCTCCGCTGCAAGACAATCTGCTGGCAGGGCCACCTTCCAAGCTCGGCTCATGGATGCAAATCCTTTTCAACTGGATAGCAGTGGCAAGACCAAGGCAATTCCTTCTTGAGGAGCACTGCACAGCTCACCATCCTCATCTCCTACACAGCAACGCTCAGGAGCCGTAAGAGATAGGATGTCGAGGGCTTGCAAGGGCTTGCAAGGGCTTGCAGTGCTTTGGAACACCCACTGGTGTCCTACACAGGGACAGCAAGGATTCTTGCCCACAAGGTCTATCAGCTCAGAGGCACTTGGGCACTCTGGCAAGTCCGCCAGATAGCTCCAGCTCAAGGGAGGATAGGGCTTGGACAGCTCCTGGGAAGCATGAGCAGCCTGTGGGACAAGGAGCCAGGTCTGGCTCACATGCTCAGGGAACAGCCCATGGCTAGCACTGGGCTCAGCAAGGAACTTTTTCCCCCGGGGCACATTGGCACTGGTCCCCGGCGGTTTTTTGCCTTCCTCTGCAGTTCTCAGCACCGCCCCTTACCACCATTTCTTTGGGCCATTTGGCCTGGGAGCCGGCTGCTCATGCTCCACCATGCTGGCAGCCGCAGCTGCCACTTCTCAGCTCTCCCTGCAGCTAACACAAGCGCCTGGCAGGGACCAGAGCGCTTCTCATGCATCCCTGCCCAAGAAGCACAGCAGCCAAACAAGTTGTGGAAGGCAAAAAGTCTGCTCGTCATCGCTACATGTAACGCTTTGGAAGAGATGCCACGGTACCACTCACCTCTTCTTCCTCTTCTTCCTCTTCTTCTTCTTCTTCTTCTTCTTCATCCCCCTCTTTTGTGCATGGTCAGTCCCACAAGTCCTTGTCAAGGTTCTCCCTCTGCAGGAACTGCGGACAGCTTGGCCTCTATTCCTGCTGCTGCTCTCCGCAGCTCTGGGACTTGCCTTTGCCAGCCTGCAAGGGATCTTTTCTCAGGCTAAACTGAAGAATGCCTCAGCCTACTCCTGGCTACACTTGGGCTTGAGCTAATGCTTGTGAGCCTGGGTTCTGAAACAGAGTCACAAAGGGAAAAAAAATGACACGAAGAAACATCACATGAATTAACATAAAATCAAGAAAATTAATAAATTAACAACAAAATAAAATAAAATTAATTGTGTTATGTGTCCTTGACATTGATTTTAGAACTGAAACCCCTCTGTCCTTTCAGGCAAACAGTCTCTTAGACCTTGGACTGGCGCACAGGAGATGAGAGGAGAGGAGAGGAGAGGAGAGGAGAGGAGAGGAGAGGAGAGGAGAGGAGAGGAGAGCAGTTCTGCTCTGTCAGGCCTGCAGTTCTGCGTGACAAGCCCTGAGCGAGCCCTGAGGCCTCCATACATGATACTACAGGCAGTATTGCTACTGGAAGTAAGGCTGCACTGGCAACAAATCCACACTGTCTTTTTGCAAAAAAGGGACTCTATGAGGTTGCTTACTCCCCTATTTTGTAGCTACAGGGACTGATTTGGAGCCAGCACCCCAAAGGCTTCCTCCAAAGGGCTGCACATATGCGGCTGTGTCAGCCCCATGTCACAATGCCAGCACCCGGCAACGCAGTGGTCACCAGGCCCCACGCAGGATCCAGAGGAGCAGCCTCCCGTGTCCACTGCCAGAGCTGGCCCGGGGGCAGCCCCAGCACATCTGACAGGAAGCACTTGAGGAGCTGCTGGAATCACAGGCCAGGGGCTGAGGGAAGAAAACCTTGCATGAGGCTGCTGGAGGTTCTCCGCTGCAAGACAATCTGCTGGCAGGGCCACCTTCCAAGCTCGGCTCATGGATGCAAATCCTTTTCAACTGGATAGCAGTGGCAAGACCAAGGCAATTCCTTCTTGAGGAGCACTGCACAGCTCACCATCCTCATCTCCTACACAGCAACGCTCAGGAGCCGTAAGAGATAGGATGTCGAGGGCTTGCAAGGGCTTGCAAGGGCTTGCAGTGCTTTGGAACACCCACTGGTGTCCTACACAGGGACAGCAAGGATACTTGCCCACAAGGTCTATCAGCTCAGAGGCACTTGGGCACTCTGGCAAGTCCGCCAGATAGCTCCAGCTCAAGGGAGGATAGGGCTTGGACAGCTCCTGGGAAGCATGAGCAGCCTGTGGGACAAGGAGCCAGGTCTGGCTCACATGCTCAGGGAACAGCCCATGGCCAGCACTGGGCTCAGCAAGGAACTTTTTCCCCCGCGGCACATTGGCACTGGTCCCCGGCGGTTTTTTGCCTTCCTCTGCAGTTCTCAGCACCGCCCCTTACCACCATTTCTTTGGGCCATTTGGCCTGGGAGCCGGCTGCTCATGCTCCACCATGCTGGCAGCCGCAGCTGCCACTTCTCAGCTCTCCCTGCAGCTAACACAAGCGCCTGGCAGGGACCAGAGCGCTTCTCATGCATCCCTGCCCAAGAAGCACAGCAGCCAAACAAGTTGTGGAAGGCAAAAAGTCTGCTCGTCATCGCTACATGTAACGCTTTGGAAGAGATGCCACGGTACCACTCACCTCTTCTTCCTCTTCTTCCTCTTCTTCTTCTTCTTCTTCTTCTTCATCCCCCTCTTTTGTGCATGGTCAGTCCCACAAGTCCTTGTCAAGGTTCTCCCTCTGCAGGAACCGCGGACAGCTTGGCCTCTATTCCTGCTGCTGCTCTCTGCAGCTCTGGGACTTGCCTTTGCCAGCCTGCAAGGGATCTTTTCTCAGGCTAAACTGAAGAATGCCTCAGCCTACTCCTGGCTACACTTGGGCTTGAGCTAATGCTTGTGAGCCTGGGTTCTGAAACAGAGTCACAAAGGGAAAAAAAATGACACGAAGAAACATCACATGAATTAACATAAAATCAAGAAAATTAATAAATTAACAACAAAATAAAGTAAAATTAATTGTGTTATGTGTCCTTGACATTGATTTTAGAACTGAAACCCCTCTGTCCTTTCAGGCAAACAGTCTCTTAGACCTTGGACTGGCGCACAGGAGATGAGAGGAGAGGAGAGGAGAGGAGAGGAGAGGAGAGGAGAGGAGAGGAGAGGAGAGGAGAGCAGTTCTGCTCTGTCAGGCCTGCAGTTCTGCGTGACAAGCCCTGAGCGAGCCCTGAGGCCTCCATACATGATACTACAGGCAGTATTGCTACTGGAAGTAAGGCTGCACTGGCAACAAATCCACACTGTCTTTTTGCAAAAAAGGGACTCTATGAGGTTGCTTACTCCCCTATTTTGTAGCTACAGGGACTGATTTGGAGCCAGCACCCCAAAGGCTTCCTCCAAAGGGCTGCACATATGCGGCTGTGTCACCCCCATGTCACAATGCCAGCACCCGGCAACGCAGTGGTCACGAGGCCCCACACAGGATCCAGACGAGCAGCCTCCCGTGTCCACTGCCAGAGCTGGCCCGGGGGCAGCCCCAGCACATCTGACAGGAAGCACTTGAGGAGCTGCTGGAATCACAGGCCAGGGGCTGAGGGAAGAAAACCTTGCATGAGGCTGCTGGAGGTTCTCCGCAGCAAGACAATCTGCTGGCAGGGCCACCTTCCAAGCTCGGCTCATGGATGCAAATCCTTTTCAACTGAATAGCAGTGGCAAGACCAAGGCAATTCCTTCTTGAGGAGCACTGCACAGCTCACCATCCTCATCTCCTACACAGCAACGCTCAGGAGCCGTAAGAGATAGGATGTCGAGGGCTTGCAAGGGCTTGCAAGGGCTTGCAGTGCTTTGGAACACCCACTGGTGTCCCACACAGGGACAGCAAGGATTCTTGCCCACAAGGTCTATCAGCTCAGAGGCAGTTGGGCACTATGGCAAGTCCGCCAGATAGCTCCAGCTCAAGGGAGGATAGGGCTTGGGCAGCTCCTGAGAAGCATGAGCAGCCTGTGGGACAAGGAGCCAGGTCTGGCTCACATGCTCAGGGAACAGCCCATGGCCAGCACTGGGCTCAGCAAGGAACTTCTTCCCCCGGGGCACATTGGCACTGGTCCCCGGCGGTTTTTTGCCTTCCTCTGCAGTTCTCAGCACCGCCCCTTGCCACCATTTCTTTGGGCCATTTGGCCTGGGAGCCGGCTGCTCATGCTCCACCATGCTGGCAGCCGCAGCTGCCACTTCTCAGCTCTTCCTGCAGCTAACACAAGCGCCTGGCAGGGACCAGAGCGCTTCTCATGCATCCCTGCCCAAGAAGCACAGCAGCCAAACAAGTTGTGGAAGGCAAAAAGTCTGCTCGTCATCGCTACATGTCACGCTTTGGAAGAGATGCCACGGTACCACTCACCTCTTCTTCCTCTTCTTCCTCTTCTTCTTCTTCTTCTTCTTCTTCATCCCCCTCTTTTGTGCATGGTCAGTCCCACAAGTCCTTGTCAAGGTTCTCCCTCTGCAAGAACCGCGGACAGCTTGGCCTCTATTCCTGCTGCTGCTCTCTGCAGCTCTGGGACTTGCCTTGGCCAGCCTTCAAGGGATCTTTTCTCAGGCTAAACTGAAGAATGCCTCAGCCTACTCCTGGCTACACTTGGGCTTGAGCTAATGCTTGTGAGCCTGGGTTCTGAAACAGAGTCACAAAGGGAAAAAAAATGACACGAAGAAACATCACATGAATTAACATAAAATCAAGAAAATTAATAAATTAACAACAAAATAAAATAAAATTCATTGTGTTATGTGTCCTTGACATTGATTTTGGAACTGAAACCCCTCTGTCCTTTCAGGCAAACAGTCTCTTAGACCTTGGACTGGCGCACAGGAGATGAGAGGAGAGGAGAGGAGAGGAGAGGAGAGGAGAGGAGAGGAGAGGAGAGGAGAGGAGAGGAGAGGAGAGGAGAGGAGAGGAGAGCAGTTCTGCTCTGTCAGGCCTGCAGTTCTGCGTGACAAGCCCTGAGCGAGCCCTGAGGCCTCCATACATGATACTACAGGCAGTATTGCTACTGGAAGTAAGGCTGCACTGGCAACAAATCCACACTGTCTTTTTGCAAAAAAGGGACTCTATGAGGTTGCTTACTCCCCTATTTTGTAGCTACAGGGACTGATTTGGAGCCAGCACCCCAAAGGCTTCCTCCAAAGGGCTGCACATATGCGGCTGTGTCACCCCCATGTCACAATGCCAGCACCCGGCAATGCAGTGGTCACGAGGCCCCACACAGGATCCAGACGAGCAGCCTCCCGTGTCCACTGCCAGAGCTAGCCCGGGGGCAGCCCCAGCACATCTGACAGGAAGCACTTGAGGAGCTGCTGGAATCACAGGCCAGGGTCTGAGGGAAGAAAACCTTGCATGAGGCTGCTGGAGGTTCTCCGCTGCAAGACAAGCTGCTGGCAGGGCCACCTTCCAAGCTCGGCTCATGGATGCAAATCCTTTTCAACTGAATAGCAGTGGCAAGACCAAGGCAATTCCTTCTTGAGGAGCACTGCACAGCTCACCATCCTCATCTCCTACACAGCAACGCTCAGGAGCCGTAAGAGATAGGATGTCGAGGGCTTGCAAGGGCTTGCAAGGGCTTGCAGTGCTTTGGAACACCCACTGGTGTCCCACACAGGGACAGCAAGGATTCTTGCCCACAAGGTCTATCTGCTCAGAGGCAGTTGGGCACTCTGGCAAGTCCGCCAGATAGCTCCAGCTCAAGGGAGGATAGGGCTTGGGCAGCTCCTGAGAAGCATGAGCAGCCTGTGGGACAAGGAGCCAGGTCTGGCTCACATGCTCAGGGAACAGCCCATGGCCAGCACTGGGCTCAGCAAGGAACTTCTTCCCCCGGGGCACATTGGCACTGGTCCCCGGCGGTTTTTTGCCTTCCTCTGCAGTTCTCAGCACCGCCCCTTGCCACCATTTCTTTGGGCCATTTGGCCTGGGAGCCGGCTGCTCATGCTCCACCATGCTGGCAGCCGCAGCTGCCACTTCTCAGCTCTCTCTGCAGCTAACACAAGCGCCTGGCAGGGACCAGAGCGCTTCTCATGCATCCCTGCCCAAGAAGCACAGCAGCCAAACAAGTTGTGGAAGGCAAAAAGTCTGCTCATCATCGCTACATGTCACGCTTTGGAAGAGATGCCACGGTACCACTCACCTCTTCTTCCTCTTCTTCCTCTTCTTCTTCTTCTTCTTCTTCTTCTTCTTCTTCTTCCTCCTCTTTTGTGCATGGTCAGTCCCACAACTCCTTGTCAAGGTTCTCCCTCTGCAGGAACCGCGGACAGCTTGGCCTCTACTCCTGCTGCTGCTCTCTGCAGCTCTGGGACTTGCCTTTGCCAGCCTGCAAGGGATCTTTTCTCCTGCTAAACTGAAGAATGCCTCAGCCTACTCCTGGCTACACTTGGGCTTGAGCTAATGCTTGTGAGCCTGGGTTCTGAAACAGAGTCACAAAGGGAAAAAAAATGCCACGAAGAAACATCACATGAATTAACATAAAATCAAGAAAATTAATAAATTAACAAGAAAATAAAATAAAATTCATTGTGTTATGTGTCCTTGAAATTGATTTTGGAACTGAAACCCCTCTGTCCTTTCAGGCAAACAGTCTCTTAGATATTGGACTGGCGGACAGGAGAGAAGAGGAGAGGAGAGGAGAGGAGAGGAGAGGAGAGGAGAGGAGAGGAGAGCAGTTCTGCTCTGTCAGGCCTGCAGTTCTGCGTGACAAGCCCTGAGCGAGCCCTGAGGCCTCCATACATGATACTACAGGCAGTATTGCTACTGGAAGGAAGGCTGCACTGGCAACAAATCCACACTGTCTTTTTGCAAAAAAGGGACTCTATGAGGTTGCTTACTCCCCTATTTTGTAGCTACAGGGACTGATTTGGAGCCAGCACCCCAAAGGCTTCCTCCAAAGGGCTGCACATATGCGGCTGTGTCACCCTCATGTCACAATGCCAGCACCCGGCAACGCAGTGGTCACCAGGCCCCACACAGGATCCAGACGAGCAGCCTCCCGTGTCCACTGCCAGAGCTGGCCCGGGGGCAGCCCCAGCACATCTGACAGGAAGCACTTGAGGAGCTGCTGGAATCACAGGCCAGGGTCTGAGGGAAGAAAACCTTGCATGAGGCTGCTGGAGGTTCTCCGCTGCAAGACAATCTGCTGGCAGGGCCACCTTCCAAGCTCGGCTCATGGATGCAAATCCTTTTCAACTGAATAGCAGTGGCAAGACCAAGGCAATTCCTTCTTGAGGAGCACTGCACAGCTCACCATCCTCATCTCCTACAGAGCAACGCTCAGGAGCCGTAAGAGATAGGATGTCGAGGGCTTGCAAGGGCTTGCAAGGGCTTGCAGTGCTTTGGAACACCCACTGGTGTCCTACACAGGGACAGCAAGGATTCTTGCCCACAAGGTCTATCAGCTCAGAGGCAGTTGGGCACTCTGGCAAGTCTGCCAGATAGCTCCAGCTCAAGGGAGGATAGGGCTTGGGCAGCTCCTGGGAAGCATGAGCAGCCTGTGGGACAAGGAGCCAGGTCTGGCTCACATGCTCAGGGAACAGCCCATGGCCAGCACTGGGCTCAGCAAGGAACTTTTTCCCCCGCGGCACATTGGCACTGGTCCCCGGTGGTTTTTTGCCTTCCTCTGCAGTTCTCAGCACCGCCCCTTGCCACCATTTCTTTGGGCCATTTGGCCTGGGAGCCGGCTGCTCATGCTCCACCATGCTGGCAGCCGCAGCTGCCACTTCTCAGCTCTCCCTGCAGCTAACACAAGCGCCTGGCAGGGACCAGAGCGCTTCTCATGCATCCCTGCCCAAGAAGCACAGCAGCCAAACAAGTTGTGGAAGGCAAAAAGTCTGCTCGTCATCGCTACATGTCACACTTTGGAAGAGATGCCACGGTACCACTCACCTCTTCTTCCTTTTCTTCCTCTTCTTCTTCTTCTTCTTCTTCTTCTTCTTCTTCTTCTTCTTCTTCTTCCTCCTCTTTTGTGCATGGTCAGTCCCACAACTCCTTGTCAAGGTTCTCCCTCTGCAGGAACCGCGGACAGCTTGTCCTCTATTCCTGCTGCTGCTCTCTGCAGCTCTGGGACTTGCCTTTGCCAGCCTGCAAGGGATCTTTTCTCAGGCTAAACTGAAGAATGCCTCAGCCTACTCCTGGCTACACTTGGGCTTGAGCTAATGCTTGTGAGCCTGGGTTCTGAAACAGAGTCACAAAGGGAAAAAAAATGACACGAAGAAACATCACATGAATTAACATAAAATCAAGAAAATTAATAAATTAACAACAAAATAAAATAAAATTCATTGTGTTCTGTGTCCTTGACATTGATTTTGGAACTGAAACCCCTCTGTTCTTTCAGGCAAACAGTCTCTTAGATATTGGACTGGCGGACAGGAGAGAAGAGGAGAGGAGAGGAGAGGAGAGGAGAGGAGAGGAGAGGAGAGGAGAGGAGAGGAGAGCAGTTCTGCTCTGTCAGGCCTGCAGTTCTGCGTGACAAGCCCTGAGCGAGCCCTGAGGCCTCCATACATCATACTACAGGCAGTATTGCTACTGGAAGTAAGACTGCACTGGCAACAAATCCACACTGTCTTTTTGCAAAAAAGGGACTCTATGAGGTTGCTTACTCCCCTATTTTGTAGCTACAGGGACTGATTTTGAGCCAGCACCCCAAAGGCTTCCTCCAAAGGGCTGCACATATGCGGCTGTGTCACCCCCATGTCACGATGCCAGCACCCGGCAACGCAGTGGTCACCAGGCCCCACGTAGGATCCAGAGGAGCAGCCTCCCGTGTCCACTGCCAGAGCTGGCCCGGGGGCAGCCCCAGCACATCTGACAGGAAGCACTTGAGGAGCTGCTGGAATCACAGGCCAGGGGCTGAGGGAAGAAAACCTTGCATGAGGCTGCTGGAGGTTCTCCGCTGCAAGACAATCTGCTGGCAGGGCCACCTTCCAAGCTCGGCTCATGGATGCAAATCCTTTTCAACCGGATAGCAGTGGCAAGACCAAGGCAATTCCTTCTTGAGGAGCACTGCACAGCTCACCATCCTCATCTCCTACACAGCAATGCACAGGAGCCGTAAGAGATAGGATGTCGAGGGCTTGCAAGGGCTTGCAAGGGCTTGCAGTGCTTTGGAACACCCACTGGTGTCCTACACAGGGACAGCAAGGATTCTTGCCCACAAGGTCTATCAGCTCAGAGGCAGTTGGGCACTCTGGCAAGTCTGCCAGATAGCTCCAGCTCAAGGGAGGATAGGGCTTGGGCAGCTCCTGAGAAGCATGAGCAGCCTGTGGGACAAGGAGCCAGGTCTGGCTCACATGCTCAGGGAACAGCCCATGGCCAGCACTGGGCTCAGCAAGGAACTTTTTCCCCCGGGGCACATTGGCACTGGTCCCCGGCGGTTTTTTGCCTTCCTCTGCAGTTCTCAGCACCGCCCCTTGCCACCATTTCTTTGGGCCATTTGGCCTGGGAGCCGGCTGCTCATGCTCCACCATGCTGGCAGCCGCAGCTGCCACTTCTCAGCTCTCCCTGCAGCTAACACAAGCGCCTGGCAGGGACCAGAGCGCTTCTCATGCATCCCTGCCCAAGAAGCACAGCAGCCAAACAAGTTGTGAAAGGCAAAAAGTCTGCTCATCATCACTACATGTCACACTTTGGAAGAGATGCCACGGTACCACTCACCTCTTCTTCCTCTTCTTCCTCTACTTCTTCTTCTTCTTCTTCTTCTTCTTCTTCTTCCTCCTCTTTTGTGCATGGTCAGTCCCACAAGTCCTTGTCAAGGTTCTCCCTCTGCAGGAACCGCGGACAGCTTGGCCTCTATTCCTGCTGCTGCTCTCTGCAGCTCTGGGACTTGCCTTTGCCAGCCTGCAAGGGATCTTTTCTCCTGCTAAACTGAAGAATGCCTCAGCCTACTCCTGGCTACACTTGGGCTTGAGCTAATGCTTGTGAGCCTGGGTTCTGAAACAGAGTCACAAAGGGAAAAAAAATGACACGAAGAAACATAACATGAATTAACATAAAATCAAGAAAATTACTAAATTAACAACAAAATAAAATAAAATCCATTGTGTTATGTGTCCTTGACATTGATTTTGGAACTGAAACCCCTCTGTCCTTTCAGGCAAACAGTCTCTTAGATATTTGACTGGCGGACAGGAGAGAAGAGGAGAGGAGAGGAGAGGAGAGGAGAGGAGAGGAGAGGAGAGGAGAGGAGAGGAGAGGAGAGGAGAGGAGAGGAGAGCAGTTCTGCTCTGTCAGGCCTGCAGTTCTGCGTGACAAGCCCTGAGCGAGCCCTGAGGCCTCCATACATGATACTACAGGCAGTATTGCTACTGGAAGTAAGGCTGCACTGGCAACAAATCCACACTGTCTTTTTGCAAAAAAGGGACTCTATTAGGTTGCTTACTCCCCTATTTTGTAGCTACAGGGACTAATTTGGAGCCAGCACCCCAAAGGCTTCCTCCAAAGGGCTGCACATATGCGGCTGTGTCACCCCCATGTCACAATGCCAGCACCCGGCAACGCAGTGGTCACCAGGCCTCACGCAGGATCCAGAGGAGCAGCCTCCCGTGTCCACTGCCAGAGCTGGCCCGGGGGCAGCCCCAGCACATCTGACAGGAAGCACTTGAGGAGCTGCTGGAATCACAGGCCAGGGGCTGAGGGAAGAAAACCTTGCATGAGGCTGCTGGAGGTTCTCCGCTGCAGGACAATGTGCTGGCAGGGCCACCTTCCAAGCTCGGCTCATGGATGCAAATCCTTTTCAACTGGATAGCAATGGCAAGACCAAGGCAATTCCTTCTTGAGGAGCACTGCACAGCTCACCATCCTCATCTCCTACAGAGCAACGCTCAGGAGCCGTAAGAGATACGATGTCGAGGGCTTGCAAAGGCTTGCGAGGGCTTGCAAGGGCTTGCAAAGGCTTGCAGTGCTTTGGAACACCCACTGGTGTCCTACACAGGGACAGCAAGGATTCTTGCCCACAAGGTCTATCAGCTCAGAGGCAGTTGGGCACTCTGGCAAGTCCGCCAGATAGCTCCAGCTCAAGGGAGGATAGGGCTTGGGCAGCTCCTGGGAAGCATGAGCAGCCTGTGGGACAAGGAGCCAGGTCTGGCTCACATGCTCAGGGAACAGCCCATGGCCAGCACTGGGCTCAGCAAGGAACTTTTTCCCCCGGGGCACATTGGCACTGGTCCCCGGCGGTTTTTTGCCTTCCTCTGCAGTTCTCAGCACCGCCCCTTGCCACCATTTCTTTGGGCCATTTGGCCTGGGAGCCGGCTGCTCATGCTCCACCATGCTGGCAGCCGCAGCTGCCACTTCTCAGCTCTCCCTGCAGCTATCACAAGCGCCTGGCAGGGACCAGAGCGCTTCTCATGCATCCCTGCCCAAGAAGCACAGCAGCCAAACAAGTTGTGGAAGGCAAAAAGTCTGCTCATCATCGCTACATGTCACGCTTTGGAAGAGATGCCACGGTACCACTCACCTCTTCTTCCTCTTCTTCCTCTTCTTCTTCTTCTTCTTCTCCTTCCTCCTCTTTTGTGCATGGTCAGTCCCACAACTCCTTGTCAAGGTTCTCCCTCTGCAGGAACCGCGGACAGCTTGGCCTCTATTCCTGCTGCTGCTCTCTGCAGCTCTGGGACTTGCCTTTGCCAGCCTGCAAGGGATCTTTTCTCCTGCTAAACTGAAGAATGCCTCAGCCTACTCCTGGCTACACTTGGGCTTGAGCTAATGCTTGTGAGCCTGGGTTCTGAAACAGAGTCACAAAGGGAAAAAAAATGACACGAAGAAACATCACATGAATTAACATAAAATCAAGAAAATTAATAAATTAACAACAAAATAAAATAAAATTCATTGTGTTCTGTGTCCTTGACATTGATTTTGGAACTGAAACCCCTCTGTCCTTTCAGGCAAACAGTCTCTTAGATATTGGACTGGCGGACAGGAGAGAAGAGGAGAGGAGAGGAGAGGAGAGGAGAGGAGAGGAGAGCAGTTCTGCTCTGTCAGGCCTGCAGTTCTGCGTGACAAGCCCTGAGCGAGCCCTGAGGCCTCCATACATGATACTACAGGCAGTATTGCTACTGGAAGTAAGGCTGCACTGGCAACAAATCCACACTGTCTTTTTGCAAAAAAGGGACTCTATGAGGTTGCTTACTCCCCTATTTTGTAGCTACAGGGACTGATTTGGAGCCAGCACCCCAAAGGCTTCCTCCAAAGGGCTGCACATATGCGGCTGTGTCACCCCCATGTCACGATGCCAGCACCCGGCAACGCAGTGGTCACCAGGCCCCACGCAGGATCCAGAGGAGCAGCCTCCCGTGTCCACTGCCAGAGCTGGCCCGGGGGCAGCCCCAGCACATCTGACAGGAAGCACTTGAGGAGCTGCTGGAATCACAGGCCAGGGGCTGAGGGAAGAAAACCTTGCATGAGGCTGCTGGAGGTTCTCCGCTGCAAGACAATCTGCTGGCAGGGCCACCTTCCAAGCTCGGCTCATGGATGCAAATCCTTTTCAACTGGATAGCAGTGGCAAGACCAAGGCAATTCCTTCTTGAGGAGCACTGCACAGCTCAACATCCTCATCTCCTACACAGCAACGCTCAGGAGCCGTAAGAGATAGGATGTCGAGGGCTTGCAAGGGCTTGCAAGGGCTTGCAGTGCTTTGGAACACCCACTGGTGTCCTACACAGGGACAGCAAGGATTCTTGCCCACAAGGTCTATCAGCTCAGAGGCAGTTGGGCACTCTGGCAAGTCCGCCAGATAGCTCCCGCTCAAGGGAGGATAGGGCTTGGGCAGCTCCTGGGAAGCATGAGCAGCCTGTGGGACAAGGAGCCAGGTCTGGCTCACATGCTCAGGGAACAGCCCATGGCCAGCACTGGGCTCAGCAAGGAACTTTTTCCCCCAGGGCACATTGGCACTGGTCCCCGGCGGTTTTTTGCCTTCCTCTGCAGTTCTCAGCACCGCCCCTTGCCACCATTTCTTTGGGCCATTTGGCCTGGGAGCCGGCTGCTCATGCTCCACCATGCTGGCAGCCGCAGCTGCCACTTCTCAGCTCTCCCTGCAGCTAACACAAGCGCCTGGCAGGGACCAGAGCGCTTCTCATGCATCCCTGCCCAAGAAGCACAGCAGCCAAACAAGTTGTGGAAGGCAAAAAGTCTGCTCCTCATCGCTACATGTCACACTTTGGAAGAGATGCCACGGTACCACTCACCTCTTCTTCCTCTTCTTCCTCTTCCTCTTCTTCTTCTTCTTCTTCTTCTTCTTCTTCTTCATCCTCCTCTTTTGTGCATGGTCAGTCCCACAACTCCTTGTCAAGGTTCTCCCTCTGCAGGAACCGCGGACAGCTTGGCCTCTATTCCTGCTGCTGCTCTCTGCAGCTCTGGGACTTGCCTTTGCCAGCCTGCAAGGGATCTTTTCTCAGGCTAAACTGAAGAATGCCTCAGCCTACTCCTGGCTACACTTGGGCTTGAGCTAATGCTTGTGAGCCTGGGTTCTGAAACAGAGTCACAAAGGGAAAAAAAATGACACGAAGAAACATCACATGAATTAACATAAAATCAAGAAAATTAATAAATTAACAACAAAATAAAATAAAATTCATTGTGTTATGTGTCCTTGACATTGATTTTGGAACTGAAACCCCTCTGTCCTTTCAGGCAAACAGTCTCTTAGATATTGGACTGACGGACAGGAGAGAAGAGGAGAGGAGAGGAGAGGAGAGGAGAGGAGAGGAGAGGAGAGGAGAGGAGAGGAGAGGAGAGGAGAGGAGAGGAGAGGAGAGGAGAGCAGTTCTGCTCTGTCAGGCCTGCAGTTCTGCGTGACAAGCCCTGAGCGAGCCCTGAGGCCTCCATACATGATACTACAGGCAGTATTGCTACTGGAAGGAAGGCTGCACTGGCAACAAATCCACACTGTCTTTTTGCAAAAAAGGGACTCTATGAGGTTGCTTACTCCCCTATTTTGTAGCTACAGGGACTGATTTGGAGCCAGCACCCCAAAGGCTTCCTCCAAAGGGCTGCACATATGCGGCTGTGTCACCCCCATGTCACAATGCCAGCACCCGGCAACGCAGTGGTCACCAGGCCCCACGCAGGATCCAGAGGAGCAGCCTCCCGTGTCCACTGCCAGAGCTGGCCCGGGGGCAGCCCCAGCACATCTGACAGGAAGCACTTGAGGAGCTGCTGGAATCACAGGCCAGGGGCTGAGGGAAGAAAACCTTGCATGAGGCTGCTGGAGGTTCTCCGCTGCAAGACAATCTGCTGGCAGGGCCACCTTCCAAGCTCGGCTCATGGATGCAAATCCTTTTCAACTGGATAGCAGTGGCAAGACCAAGGCAATTCCTTCTTGAGGAGCACTGCACAGCTCACCATCCTCATCTCCTACACAGCAACGCTCAGGAGCCGTAAGAGATAGGATGTCGAGGGCTTGCAAGGGCTTGCAAGGGCTTGCAGTGCTTTGGAACACCCACTGGTGTCCTACACAGGGACAGCAAGGATACTTGCCCACAAGGTCTATCAGCTCAGAGGCACTTGGGCACTCTGGCAAGTCCGCCAGATAGCTCCAGCTCAAGGGAGGATAGGGCTTGGACAGCTCCTGGGAAGCATGAGCAGCCTGTGGGACAAGGAGCCAGGTCTGGCTCACATGCTCAGGGAACAGCCCATGGCCAGCACTGGGCTCAGCAAGGAACTTTTTCCCCCGCGGCACATTGGCACTGGTCCCCGGCGGTTTTTTGCCTTCCTCTGCAGTTCTCAGCACCGCCCCTTACCACCATTTCTTTGGGCCATTTGGCCTGGGAGCCGGCTGCTCATGCTCCACCATGCTGGCAGCCGCAGCTGCCACTTCTCAGCTCTCCCTGCAGCTAACACAAGCGCCTGGCAGGGACCAGAGCGCTTCTCATGCATCCCTGCCCAAGAAGCACAGCAGCCAAACAAGTTGTGGAAGGCAAAAAGTCTGCTCGTCATCGCTACATGTAACGCTTTGGAAGAGATGCCACGGTACCACTCACCTCTTCTTCCTCTTCTTCCTCTTCTTCTTCTTCTTCTTCTTCTTCATCCCCCTCTTTTGTGCATGGTCAGTCCCACAAGTCCTTGTCAAGGTTCTCCCTCTGCAGGAACCGCGGACAGCTTGGCCTCTATTCCTGCTGCTGCTCTCTGCAGCTCTGGGACTTGCCTTTGCCAGCCTGCAAGGGATCTTTTCTCAGGCTAAACTGAAGAATGCCTCAGCCTACTCCTGGCTACACTTGGGCTTGAGCTAATGCTTGTGAGCCTGGGTTCTGAAACAGAGTCACAAAGGGAAAAAAAATGACACGAAGAAACATCACATGAATTAACATAAAATCAAGAAAATTAATAAATTAACAACAAAATAAAGTAAAATTAATTGTGTTATGTGTCCTTGACATTGATTTTAGAACTGAAACCCCTCTGTCCTTTCAGGCAAACAGTCTCTTAGACCTTGGACTGGCGCACAGGAGATGAGAGGAGAGGAGAGGAGAGGAGAGGAGAGGAGAGGAGAGGAGAGGAGAGGAGAGCAGTTCTGCTCTGTCAGGCCTGCAGTTCTGCGTGACAAGCCCTGAGCGAGCCCTGAGGCCTCCATACATGATACTACAGGCAGTATTGCTACTGGAAGTAAGGCTGCACTGGCAACAAATCCACACTGTCTTTTTGCAAAAAAGGGACTCTATGAGGTTGCTTACTCCCCTATTTTGTAGCTACAGGGACTGATTTGGAGCCAGCACCCCAAAGGCTTCCTCCAAAGGGCTGCACATATGCGGCTGTGTCACCCCCATGTCACAATGCCAGCACCCGGCAACGCAGTGGTCACGAGGCCCCACACAGGATCCAGACGAGCAGCCTCCCGTGTCCACTGCCAGAGCTGGCCCGGGGGCAGCCCCAGCACATCTGACAGGAAGCACTTGAGGAGCTGCTGGAATCACAGGCCAGGGGCTGAGGGAAGAAAACCTTGCATGAGGCTGCTGGAGGTTCTCCGCAGCAAGACAATCTGCTGGCAGGGCCACCTTCCAAGCTCGGCTCATGGATGCAAATCCTTTTCAACTGAATAGCAGTGGCAAGACCAAGGCAATTCCTTCTTGAGGAGCACTGCACAGCTCACCATCCTCATCTCCTACACAGCAACGCTCAGGAGCCGTAAGAGATAGGATGTCGAGGGCTTGCAAGGGCTTGCAAGGGCTTGCAGTGCTTTGGAACACCCACTGGTGTCCCACACAGGGACAGCAAGGATTCTTGCCCACAAGGTCTATCAGCTCAGAGGCAGTTGGGCACTATGGCAAGTCCGCCAGATAGCTCCAGCTCAAGGGAGGATAGGGCTTGGGCAGCTCCTGAGAAGCATGAGCAGCCTGTGGGACAAGGAGCCAGGTCTGGCTCACATGCTCAGGGAACAGCCCATGGCCAGCACTGGGCTCAGCAAGGAACTTCTTCCCCCGGGGCACATTGGCACTGGTCCCCGGCGGTTTTTTGCCTTCCTCTGCAGTTCTCAGCACCGCCCCTTGCCACCATTTCTTTGGGCCATTTGGCCTGGGAGCCGGCTGCTCATGCTCCACCATGCTGGCAGCCGCAGCTGCCACTTCTCAGCTCTTCCTGCAGCTAACACAAGCGCCTGGCAGGGACCAGAGCGCTTCTCATGCATCCCTGCCCAAGAAGCACAGCAGCCAAACAAGTTGTGGAAGGCAAAAAGTCTGCTCGTCATCGCTACATGTCACGCTTTGGAAGAGATGCCACGGTACCACTCACCTCTTCTTCCTCTTCTTCCTCTTCTTCTTCTTCTTCTTCATCCCCCTCTTTTGTGCATGGTCAGTCCCACAAGTCCTTGTCAAGGTTCTCCCTCTGCAAGAACCGCGGACAGCTTGGCCTCTATTCCTGCTGCTGCTCTCTGCAGCTCTGGGACTTGCCTTGGCCAGCCTTCAAGGGATCTTTTCTCAGGCTAAACTGAAGAATGCCTCAGCCTACTCCTGGCTACACTTGGGCTTGAGCTAATGCTTGTGAGCCTGGGTTCTGAAACAGAGTCACAAAGGGAAAAAAAATGACACGAAGAAACATCACATGAATTAACATAAAATCAAGAAAATTAATAAATTAACAACAAAATAAAATAAAATTCATTGTGTTATGTGTCCTTGACATTGATTTTGGAACTGAAACCCCTCTGTCCTTTCAGGCAAACAGTCTCTTAGACCTTGGACTGGCGCACAGGAGATGAGAGGAGAGGAGAGGAGAGGAGAGGAGAGGAGAGGAGAGGAGAGGAGAGGAGAGGAGAGGAGAGGAGAGGAGAGGAGAGGAGAGGAGAGGAGAGCAGTTCTGCTCTGTCAGGCCTGCAGTTCTGCGTGACAAGCCCTGAGCGAGCCCTGAGGCCTCCATACATGATACTACAGGCAGTATTGCTACTGGAAGTAAGGCTGCACTGGCAACAAATCCACACTGTCTTTTTGCAAAAAAGGGACTCTATGAGGTTGCTTACTCCCCTATTTTGTAGCTACAGGGACTGATTTGGAGCCAGCACCCCAAAGGCTTCCTCCAAAGGGCTGCACATATGCGGCTGTGTCACCCCCATGTCACAATGCCAGCACCCGGCAATGCAGTGGTCACGAGGCCCCACACAGGATCCAGACGAGCAGCCTCCCGTGTCCACTGCCAGAGCTAGCCCGGGGGCAGCCCCAGCACATCTGACAGGAAGCACTTGAGGAGCTGCTGGAATCACAGGCCAGGGTCTGAGGGAAGAAAACCTTGCATGAGGCTGCTGGAGGTTCTCCGCTGCAAGACAAGCTGCTGGCAGGGCCACCTTCCAAGCTCGGCTCATGGATGCAAATCCTTTTCAACTGAATAGCAGTGGCAAGACCAAGGCAATTCCTTCTTGAGGAGCACTGCACAGCTCACCATCCTCATCTCCTACACAGCAATGCTCAGGAGCCGTAAGAGATAGGATGTCGAGGGCTTGCAAGGGCTTGCAAGGGCTTGCAGTGCTTTGGAACACCCACTGGTGTCCCACACAGGGACAGCAAGGATTCTTGCCCACAAGGTCTATCTGCTCAGAGGCAGTTGGGCACTCTGGCAAGTCCGCCAGATAGCTCCAGCTCAAGGGAGGATAGGGCTTGGGCAGCTCCTGAGAAGCATGAGCAGCCTGTGGGACAAGGAGCCAGGTCTGGCTCACATGCTCAGGGAACAGCCCATGGCCAGCACTGGGCTCAGCAAGGAACTTCTTCCCCCGGGGCACATTGGCACTGGTCCCCGGCGGTTTTTTGCCTTCCTCTGCAGTTCTCAGCACCGCCCCTTGCCACCATTTCTTTGGGCCATTTGGCCTGGGAGCCGGCTGCTCATGCTCCACCATGCTGGCAGCCGCAGCTGCCACTTCTCAGCTCTCTCTGCAGATAACACAAGCGCCTGGCAGGGACCAGAGCGCTTCTCATGCATCCCTGCCCAAGAAGCACAGCAGCCAAACAAGTTGTGGAAGGCAAAAAGTCTGCTCATCATCGCTACATGTCACGCTTTGGAAGAGATGCCACGGTACCACTCACCTCTTCTTCCTCTTCTTCCTCTTCTTCTTCTTCTTCTTCTTCTTCTTCTTCTTCTTCCTCCTCTTTTGTGCATGGTCAGTCCCACAACTCCTTGTCAAGGTTCTCCCTCTGCAGGAACCGCGGACAGCTTGGCCTCTACTCCTGCTGCTGCTCTCTGCAGCTCTGGGACTTGCCTTTGCCAGCCTGCAAGGGATCTTTTCTCAGGCTAAACTGAAGAATGCCTCAGTCTACTCCTGGCTACACTTGGGCTTGAGCTAATGCTTGTGAGCCTGGGTTCTGAAACAGAGTCACAAAGGGAAAAAAAATGCCACGAAGAAACATCACATGAATTAACATAAAATCAAGAAAATTAATAAATTAACAACAAAATAAAATAAAATTCATTGTGTTATGTGTCCTTGACATTGATTTTGGAACTGAAACCCCTCTGTCCTTTCAGGCAAACAGTCTCTTAGACCTTGGACTGGCGCACAGGAGATGAGAGGAGAGGAGAGGAGAGGAGAGGAGAGGAGAGGAGAGGAGAGGAGAGGAGAGGAGAGGAGAGGAGAGGAGAGGAGAGGAGAGCAGTTCTGCTCTGTCAGGCCTGCAGTTCTGCGTGACAAGCCCTGAGCGAGCCCTGAGGCCTCCATACATGATACTACAGGCAGTATTGCTACTGGAAGTAAGGCTGCACTGGCAACAAATCCACACTGTCTTTTTGCAAAAAAGGGACTCTATGAGGTTGCTTACTCCCCTATTTTGTAGCTACAGGGACTGATTTGGAGCCAGCACCCCAAAGGCTTCCTCCAAAGGGCTGCACATATGCGGCTGTGTCACCCCCATGTCACAATGCCAGCACCCGGCAATGCAGTGGTCACGAGGCCCCACACAGGATCCAGACGAGCAGCCTCCCGTGTCCACTGCCAGAGCTAGCCCGGGGGCAGCCCCAGCACATCTGACAGGAAGCACTTGAGGAGCTGCTGGAATCACAGGCCAGGGTCTGAGGGAAGAAAACCTTGCATGAGGCTGCTGGAGGTTCTCCGCTGCAAGACAAGCTGCTGGCAGGGCCACCTTCCAAGCTCGGCTCATGGATGCAAATCCTTTTCAACTGAATAGCAGTGGCAAGACCAAGGCAATTCCTTCTTGAGGAGCACTGCACAGCTCACCATCCTCATCTCCTACAGAGCAACGCTCAGGAGCCGTAAGAGATAGGATGTCGAGGGCTTGCAAGGGCTTGCAAGGGCTTGCAGTGCTTTGGAACACCCACTGGTGTCCCACACAGGGACAGCAAGGATTCTTGCCCACAAGGTCTATCTGCTCAGAGGCAGTTGGGCACTCTGGCAAGTCCGCCAGATAGCTCCAGCTCAAGGGAGGATAGGGCTTGGGCAGCTCCTGAGAAGCATGAGCAGCCTGTGGGACAAGGAGCCAGGTCTGGCTCACATGCTCAGGGAACAGCCCATGGCCAGCACTGGGCTCAGCAAGGAACTTCTTCCCCCGGGGCACATTGGCACTGGTCCCCGGCGGTTTTTTGCCTTCCTCTGCAGTTCTCAGCACCGCCCCTTGCCACCATTTCTTTGGGCCATTTGGCCTGGGAGCCGGCTGCTCATGCTCCACCATGCTGGCAGCCGCAGCTGCCACTTCTCAGCTCTCTCTGCAGCTAACACAAGCGCCTGGCAGGGACCAGAGCGCTTCTCATGCATCCCTGCCCAAGAAGCACAGCAGCCAAACAAGTTGTGGAAGGCAAAAAGTCTGCTCATCATCGCTACATGTCACGCTTTGGAAGAGATGCCACGGTACCACTCACCTCTTCTTCCTCTTCTTCCTCTTCTTCTTCTTCTTCTTCTTCTTCTTCTTCTTCTTCCTCCTCTTTTGTGCATGGTCAGTCCCACAACTCCTTGTCAAGGTTCTCCCTCTGCAGGAACCGCGGACAGCTTGGCCTCTACTCCTGCTGCTGCTCTCTGCAGCTCTGGGACTTGCCTTTGCCAGCCTGCAAGGGATCTTTTCTCAGGCTAAACTGAAGAATGCCTCAGTCTACTCCTGGCTACACTTGGGCTTGAGCTAATGCTTGTGAGCCTGGGTTCTGAAACAGAGTCACAAAGGGAAAAAAAATGCCACGAAGAAACATCACATGAATTAACATAAAATCAAGAAAATTAATAAATTAACAAGAAAATAAAATAAAATTCATTGTGTTATGTGTCCTTGAAATTGATTTTGGAACTGAAACCCCTCTGTCCTTTCAGGCAAACAGTCTCTTAGATATTGGACTGGCGGACAGGAGAGAAGAGGAGAGGAGAGGAGAGGAGAGGAGAGGAGAGGAGAGGAGAGCAGTTCTGCTCTGTCAGGCCTGCAGTTCTGCGTGACAAGCCCTGAGCGAGCCCTGAGGCCTCCATACATGATACTACAGGCAGTATTGCTACTGGAAGGAAGGCTGCACTGGCAACAAATCCACACTGTCTTTTTGCAAAAAAGGGACTCTATGAGGTTGCTTACTCCCCTATTTTGTAGCTACAGGGACTGATTTGGAGCCAGCACCCCAAAGGCTTCCTCCAAAGGGCTGCACATATGCGGCTGTGTCACCCTCATGTCACAATGCCAGCACCCGGCAACGCAGTGGTCACCAGGCCCCACACAGGATCCAGACGAGCAGCCTCCCGTGTCCACTGCCAGAGCTGGCCCGGGGGCAGCCCCAGCACATCTGACAGGAAGCACTTGAGGAGCTGCTGGAATCACAGGCCAGGGTCTGAGGGAAGAAAACCTTGCATGAGGCTGCTGGAGGTTCTCCGCTGCAAGACAATCTGCTGGCAGGGCCACCTTCCAAGCTCGGCTCATGGATGCAAATCCTTTTCAACTGAATAGCAGTGGCAAGACCAAGGCAATTCCTTCTTGAGGAGCACTGCACAGCTCACCATCCTCATCTCCTACAGAGCAACGCTCAGGAGCCGTAAGAGATAGGATGTCGAGGGCTTGCAAGGGCTTGCAAGGGCTTGCAGTGCTTTGGAACACCCACTGGTGTCCTACACAGGGACAGCAAGGATTCTTGCCCACAAGGTCTATCAGCTCAGAGGCAGTTGGGCACTCTGGCAAGTCTGCCAGATAGCTCCAGCTCAAGGGAGGATAGGGCTTGGGCAGCTCCTGGGAAGCATGAGCAGCCTGTGGGACAAGGAGCCAGGTCTGGCTCACATGCTCAGGGAACAGCCCATGGCCAGCACTGGGCTCAGCAAGGAACTTTTTCCCCCGCGGCACATTGGCACTGGTCCCCGGTGGTTTTTTGCCTTCCTCTGCAGTTCTCAGCACCGCCCCTTGCCACCATTTCTTTGGGCCATTTGGCCTGGGAGCCGGCTGCTCATGCTCCACCATGCTGGCAGCCGCAGCTGCCACTTCTCAGCTCTCCCTGCAGCTAACACAAGCGCCTGGCAGGGACCAGAGCGCTTCTCATGCATCCCTGCCCAAGAAGCACAGCAGCCAAACAAGTTGTGGAAGGCAAAAAGTCTGCTCGTCATCGCTACATGTCACACTTTGGAAGAGATGCCACGGTACCACTCACCTCTTCTTCCTTTTCTTCCTCTTCTTCTTCTTCTTCTTCTTCTTCTTCTTCTTCTTCTTCTTCTTCTTCCTCCTCTTTTGTGCATGGTCAGTCCCACAACTCCTTGTCAAGGTTCTCCCTCTGCAGGAACCGCGGACAGCTTGGCCTCTATTCCTGCTGCTGCTCTCTGCAGCTCTGGGACTTGCCTTTGCCAGCCTGCAAGGGATCTTTTCTCAGGCTAAACTGAAGAATGCCTCAGCCTACTCCTGGCTACACTTGGGCTTGAGCTAATGCTTGTGAGCCTGGGTTCTGAAACAGAGTCACAAAGGGAAAAAAAATGACACGAAGAAACATCACATGAATTAACATAAAATCAAGAAAATTAATAAATTAACAACAAAATAAAATAAAATTCATTGTGTTCTGTGTCCTTGACATTGATTTTGGAACTGAAACCCCTCTGTTCTTTCAGGCAAACAGTCTCTTAGATATTGGACTGGCGGACAGGAGAGAAGAGGAGAGGAGAGGAGAGGAGAGGAGAGGAGAGGAGAGGAGAGGAGAGGAGAGGAGAGCAGTTCTGCTCTGTCAGGCCTGCAGTTCTGCGTGACAAGCCCTGAGCGAGCCCTGAGGCCTCCATACATCATACTACAGGCAGTATTGCTACTGGAAGTAAGACTGCACTGGCAACAAATCCATACTGTCTTTTTGCAAAAAAGGGACTCTATTAGGTTGCTTACTCCCCTATTTTGTAGCTACAGGGACTGATTTTGAGCCAGCACCCCAAAGGCTTCCTCCAAAGGGCTGCACATATGCGGCTGTGTCACCCCCATGTCACGATGCCAGCACCCGGCAACGCAGTGGTCACCAGGCCCCACGTAGGATCCAGAGGAGCAGCCTCCCGTGTCCACTGCCAGAGCTGGCCCGGGGGCAGCCCCAGCACATCTGACAGGAAGCACTTGAGGAGCTGCTGGAATCACAGGCCAGGGGCTGAGGGAAGAAAACCTTGCATGAGGCTGCTGGAGGTTCTCCGCTGCAAGACAATCTGCTGGCAGGGCCACCTTCCAAGCTCGGCTCATGGATGCAAATCCTTTTCAACCGGATAGCAGTGGCAAGACCAAGGCAATTCCTTCTTGAGGAGCACTGCACAGCTCACCATCCTCATCTCCTACACAGCAATGCTCAGGAGCCGTAAGAGATAGGATGTCGAGGGCTTGCAAGGGCTTGCAAGGGCTTGCAGTGCTTTGGAACACCCACTGGTGTCCTACACAGGGACAGCAAGGATTCTTGCCCACAAGGTCTATCAGCTCAGAGGCAGTTGGGCACTCTGGCAAGTCTGCCAGATAGCTCCAGCTCAAGGGAGGATAGGGCTTGGGCAGCTCCTGAGAAGCATGAGCAGCCTGTGGGACAAGGAGCCAGGTCTGGCTCACATGCTCAGGGAACAGCCCATGGCCAGCACTGGGCTCAGCAAGGAACTTTTTCCCCCGGGGCACATTGGCACTGGTCCCCGGCGGTTTTTTGCCTTCCTCTGCAGTTCTCAGCACCGCCCCTTGCCACCATTTCTTTGGGCCATTTGGCCTGGGAGCCGGCTGCTCATGCTCCACCATGCTGGCAGCCGCAGCTGCCACTTCTCAGCTCTCCCTGCAGCTAACACAAGCGCCTGGCAGGGACCAGAGCGCTTCTCATGCATCCCTGCCCAAGAAGCACAGCAGCCAAACAAGTTGTGAAAGGCAAAAAGTCTGCTCATCATCACTACATGTCACACTTTGGAAGAGATGCCACGGTACCACTCACCTCTTCTTCCTCTTCTTCCTCTACTTCTTCTTCTTCTTCTTCTTCTTCTTCTTCTTCCTCCTCTTTTGTGCATGGTCAGTCCCACAAGTCCTTGTCAAGGTTCTCCCTCTGCAGGAACCGCGGACAGCTTGGCCTCTATTCCTGCTGCTGCTCTCTGCAGCTCTGGGACTTGCCTTTGCCAGCCTGCAAGGGATCTTTTCTCCTGCTAAACTGAAGAATGCCTCAGCCTACTCCTGGCTACACTTGGGCTTGAGCTAATGCTTGTGAGCCTGGGTTCTGAAACAGAGTCACAAAGGGAAAAAAAATGACACGAAGAAACATAACATGAATTAACATAAAATCAAGAAAATTACTAAATTAACAACAAAATAAAATAAAATCCATTGTGTTATGTGTCCTTGAAATTGATTTTGGAACTGAAACCCCTCTGTCCTTTCAGGCAAACAGTCTCTTAGATATTTGACTGGCGGACAGGAGAGAAGAGGAGAGGAGAGGAGAGGAGAGGAGAGGAGAGGAGAGGAGAGGAGAGGAGAGGAGAGGAGAGGAGAGCAGTTCTGCTCTGTCAGGCCTGCAGTTCTGCGTGACAAGCCCTGAGCGAGCCCTGAGGCCTCCATACATGATACTACAGGCAGTATTGCTACTGGAAGTAAGGCTGCACTGGCAACAAATCCACACTGTCTTTTTGCAAAAAAGGGACTCTATTAGGTTGCTTACTCCCCTATTTTGTAGCTACAGGGACTAATTTGGAGCCAGCACCCCAAAGGCTTCCTCCAAAGGGCTGCACATATGCGGCTGTGTCACCCCCATGTCACAATGCCAGCACCCGGCAACGCAGTGGTCACCAGGCCTCACGCAGGATCCAGAGGAGCAGCCTCCCGTGTCCACTGCCAGAGCTGGCCCGGGGGCAGCCCCAGCACATCTGACAGGAAGCACTTGAGGAGCTGCTGGAATCACAGGCCAGGGGCTGAGGGAAGAAAACCTTGCATGAGGCTGCTGGAGGTTCTCCGCTGCAGGACAATGTGCTGGCAGGGCCACCTTCCAAGCTCGGCTCATGGATGCAAATCCTTTTCAACTGGATAGCAATGGCAAGACCAAGGCAATTCCTTCTTGAGGAGCACTGCACAGCTCACCATCCTCATCTCCTACAGAGCAACGCTCAGGAGCCGTAAGAGATACGATGTCGAGGGCTTGCAAAGGCTTGCGAGGGCTTGCAAGGGCTTGCAAAGGCTTGCAGTGCTTTGGAACACCCACTGGTGTCCTACACAGGGACAGCAAGGATTCTTGCCCACAAGGTCTATCAGCTCAGAGGCAGTTGGGCACTCTGGCAAGTCCGCCAGATAGCTCCAGCTCAAGGGAGGATAGGGCTTGGGCAGCTCCTGGGAAGCATGAGCAGCCTGTGGGACAAGGAGCCAGGTCTGGCTCACATGCTCAGGGAACAGCCCATGGCCAGCACTGGGCTCAGCAAGGAACTTTTTCCCCCGGGGCACATTGGCACTGGTCCCCGGCGGTTTTTTGCCTTCCTCTGCAGTTCTCAGCACCGCCCCTTGCCACCATTTCTTTGGGCCATTTGGCCTGGGAGCCGGCTGCTCATGCTCCACCATGCTGGCAGCCGCAGCTGCCACTTCTCAGCTCTCCCTGCAGCTATCACAAGCGCCTGGCAGGGACCAGAGCGCTTCTCATGCATCCCTGCCCAAGAAGCACAGCAGCCAAACAAGTTGTGGAAGGCAAAAAGTCTGCTCATCATCGCTACATGTCACGCTTTGGAAGAGATGCCACGGTACCACTCACCTCTTCTTCCTCTTCTTCCTCTTCTTCTTCTTCTTCTTCTCCTTCCTCCTCTTTTGTGCATGGTCAGTCCCACAACTCCTTGTCAAGGTTCTCCCTCTGCAGGAACCGCGGACAGCTTGGCCTCTATTCCTGCTGCTGCTCTCTGCAGCTCTGGGACTTGCCTTTGCCAGCCTGCAAGGGATCTTTTCTCCTGCTAAACTGAAGAATGCCTCAGCCTACTCCTGGCTACACTTGGGCTTGAGCTAATGCTTGTGAGCCTGGGTTCTGAAACAGAGTCACAAAGGGAAAAAAAATGCCACGAAGAAACATCACATGAATTAACATAAAATCAAGAAAATTAATAAATTAACAAGAAAATAAAATAAAATTCATTGTGTTATGTGTCCTTGAAATTGATTTTGGAACTGAAACCCCTCTGTCCTTTCAGGCAAACAGTCTCTTAGATATTGGACTGGCGGACAGGAGAGAAGAGGAGAGGAGAGGAGAGGAGAGGAGAGGAGAGGAGAGCAGTTCTGCTCTGTCAGGCCTGCAGTTCTGCGTGACAAGCCCTGAGCGAGCCCTGAGGCCTCCATACATGATACTACAGGCAGTATTGCTACTGGAAGGAAGGCTGCACTGGCAACAAATCCACACTGTCTTTTTGCAAAAAAGGGACTCTATGAGGTTGCTTACTCCCCTATTTTGTAGCTACAGGGACTGATTTGGAGCCAGCACCCCAAAGGCTTCCTCCAAAGGGCTGCACATATGCGGCTGTGTCACCCTCATGTCACAATGCCAGCACCCGGCAACGCAGTGGTCACCAGGCCCCACACAGGATCCAGACGAGCAGCCTCCCGTGTCCACTGCCAGAGCTGGCCCGGGGGCAGCCCCAGCACATCTGACAGGAAGCACTTGAGGAGCTGCTGGAATCACAGGCCAGGGTCTGAGGGAAGAAAACCTTGCATGAGGCTGCTGGAGGTTCTCCGCTGCAAGACAATCTGCTGGCAGGGCCACCTTCCAAGCTCGGCTCATGGATGCAAATCCTTTTCAACTGAATAGCAGTGGCAAGACCAAGGCAATTCCTTCTTGAGGAGCACTGCACAGCTCACCATCCTCATCTCCTACAGAGCAACGCTCAGGAGCCGTAAGAGATAGGATGTCGAGGGCTTGCAAGGGCTTGCAAGGGCTTGCAGTGCTTTGGAACACCCACTGGTGTCCTACACAGGGACAGCAAGGATTCTTGCCCACAAGGTCTATCAGCTCAGAGGCAGTTGGGCACTCTGGCAAGTCTGCCAGATAGCTCCAGCTCAAGGGAGGATAGGGCTTGGGCAGCTCCTGGGAAGCATGAGCAGCCTGTGGGACAAGGAGCCAGGTCTGGCTCACATGCTCAGGGAACAGCCCATGGCCAGCACTGGGCTCAGCAAGGAACTTTTTCCCCCGCGGCACATTGGCACTGGTCCCCGGTGGTTTTTTGCCTTCCTCTGCAGTTCTCAGCACCGCCCCTTGCCACCATTTCTTTGGGCCATTTGGCCTGGGAGCCGGCTGCTCATGCTCCACCATGCTGGCAGCCGCAGCTGCCACTTCTCAGCTCTCCCTGCAGCTAACACAAGCGCCTGGCAGGGACCAGAGCGCTTCTCATGCATCCCTGCCCAAGAAGCACAGCAGCCAAACAAGTTGTGGAAGGCAAAAAGTCTGCTCGTCATCGCTACATGTCACACTTTGGAAGAGATGCCACGGTACCACTCACCTCTTCTTCCTTTTCTTCCTCTTCTTCTTCTTCTTCTTCTTCTTCTTCTTCTTCTTCTTCTTCTTCTTCCTCCTCTTTTGTGCATGGTCAGTCCCACAACTCCTTGTCAAGGTTCTCCCTCTGCAGGAACCGCGGACAGCTTGGCCTCTATTCCTGCTGCTGCTCTCTGCAGCTCTGGGACTTGCCTTTGCCAGCCTGCAAGGGATCTTTTCTCAGGCTAAACTGAAGAATGCCTCAGCCTACTCCTGGCTACACTTGGGCTTGAGCTAATGCTTGTGAGCCTGGGTTCTGAAACAGAGTCACAAAGGGAAAAAAAATGACACGAAGAAACATCACATGAATTAACATAAAATCAAGAAAATTAATAAATTAACAACAAAATAAAATAAAATTCATTGTGTTCTGTGTCCTTGACATTGATTTTGGAACTGAAACCCCTCTGTTCTTTCAGGCAAACAGTCTCTTAGATATTGGACTGGCGGACAGGAGAGAAGAGGAGAGGAGAGGAGAGGAGAGGAGAGGAGAGGAGAGGAGAGGAGAGGAGAGGAGAGCAGTTCTGCTCTGTCAGGCCTGCAGTTCTGCGTGACAAGCCCTGAGCGAGCCCTGAGGCCTCCATACATCATACTACAGGCAGTATTGCTACTGGAAGTAAGACTGCACTGGCAACAAATCCATACTGTCTTTTTGCAAAAAAGGGACTCTATTAGGTTGCTTACTCCCCTATTTTGTAGCTACAGGGACTGATTTTGAGCCAGCACCCCAAAGGCTTCCTCCAAAGGGCTGCACATATGCGGCTGTGTCACCCCCATGTCACGATGCCAGCACCCGGCAACGCAGTGGTCACCAGGCCCCACGTAGGATCCAGAGGAGCAGCCTCCCGTGTCCACTGCCAGAGCTGGCCCGGGGGCAGCCCCAGCACATCTGACAGGAAGCACTTGAGGAGCTGCTGGAATCACAGGCCAGGGGCTGAGGGAAGAAAACCTTGCATGAGGCTGCTGGAGGTTCTCCGCTGCAAGACAATCTGCTGGCAGGGCCACCTTCCAAGCTCGGCTCATGGATGCAAATCCTTTTCAACCGGATAGCAGTGGCAAGACCAAGGCAATTCCTTCTTGAGGAGCACTGCACAGCTCACCATCCTCATCTCCTACACAGCAATGCTCAGGAGCCGTAAGAGATAGGATGTCGAGGGCTTGCAAGGGCTTGCAAGGGCTTGCAGTGCTTTGGAACACCCACTGGTGTCCTACACAGGGACAGCAAGGATTCTTGCCCACAAGGTCTATCAGCTCAGAGGCAGTTGGGCACTCTGGCAAGTCTGCCAGATAGCTCCAGCTCAAGGGAGGATAGGGCTTGGGCAGCTCCTGAGAAGCATGAGCAGCCTGTGGGACAAGGAGCCAGGTCTGGCTCACATGCTCAGGGAACAGCCCATGGCCAGCACTGGGCTCAGCAAGGAACTTTTTCCCCCGGGGCACATTGGCACTGGTCCCCGGCGGTTTTTTGCCTTCCTCTGCAGTTCTCAGCACCGCCCCTTGCCACCATTTCTTTGGGCCATTTGGCCTGGGAGCCGGCTGCTCATGCTCCACCATGCTGGCAGCCGCAGCTGCCACTTCTCAGCTCTCCCTGCAGCTAACACAAGCGCCTGGCAGGGACCAGAGCGCTTCTCATGCATCCCTGCCCAAGAAGCACAGCAGCCAAACAAGTTGTGAAAGGCAAAAAGTCTGCTCATCATCACTACATGTCACACTTTGGAAGAGATGCCACGGTACCACTCACCTCTTCTTCCTCTTCTTCCTCTACTTCTTCTTCTTCTTCTTCTTCTTCTTCTTCTTCTTCTTCCTCCTCTTTTGTGCATGGTCAGTCCCACAAGTCCTTGTCAAGGTTCTCCCTCTGCAGGAACCGCGGACAGCTTGGCCTCTATTCCTGCTGCTGCTCTCTGCAGCTCTGGGACTTGCCTTTGCCAGCCTGCAAGGGATCTTTTCTCCTGCTAAACTGAAGAATGCCTCAGCCTACTCCTGGCTACACTTGGGCTTGAGCTAATGCTTGTGAGCCTGGGTTCTGAAACAGAGTCACAAAGGGAAAAAAAATGACACGAAGAAACATAACATGAATTAACATAAAATCAAGAAAATTACTAAATTAACAACAAAATAAAATAAAATCCATTGTGTTATGTGTCCTTGAAATTGATTTTGGAACTGAAACCCCTCTGTCCTTTCAGGCAAACAGTCTCTTAGATATTTGACTGGCGGACAGGAGAGAAGAGGAGAGGAGAGGAGAGGAGAGGAGAGGAGAGGAGAGGAGAGGAGAGGAGAGGAGAGGAGAGGAGAGGAGAGCAGTTCTGCTCTGTCAGGCCTGCAGTTCTGCGTGACAAGCCCTGAGCGAGCCCTGAGGCCTCCATACATGATACTACAGGCAGTATTGCTACTGGAAGTAAGGCTGCACTGGCAACAAATCCACACTGTCTTTTTGCAAAAAAGGGACTCTATTAGGTTGCTTACTCCCCTATTTTGTAGCTACAGGGACTAATTTGGAGCCAGCACCCCAAAGGCTTCCTCCAAAGGGCTGCACATATGCGGCTGTGTCACCCCCATGTCACAATGCCAGCACCCGGCAACGCAGTGGTCACCAGGCCCCACGCAGGATCCAGAGGAGCAGCCTCCCGTGTCCACTGCCAGAGCTGGCCCGGGGGCAGCCCCAGCACATCTGACAGGAAGCACTTGAGGAGCTGCTGGAATCACAGGCCAGGGGCTGAGGGAAGAAAACCTTGCATGAGGCTGCTGGAGGTTCTCCGCTGCAGGACAATGTGCTGGCAGGGCCACCTTCCAAGCTCGGCTCATGGATGCAAATCCTTTTCAACTGGATAGCAATGGCAAGACCAAGGCAATTCCTTCTTGAGGAGCACTGCACAGCTCACCATCCTCATCTCCTACAGAGCAACGCTCAGGAGCCGTAAGAGATACGATGTCGAGGGCTTGCAAAGGCTTGCGAGGGCTTGCAAGGGCTTGCAAAGGCTTGCAGTGCTTTGGAACACCCACTGGTGTCCTACACAGGGACAGCAAGGATTCTTGCCCACAAGGTCTATCAGCTCAGAGGCAGTTGGGCACTCTGGCAAGTCCGCCAGATAGCTCCAGCTCAAGGGAGGATAGGGCTTGGGCAGCTCCTGGGAAGCATGAGCAGCCTGTGGGACAAGGAGCCAGGTCTGGCTCACATGCTCAGGGAACAGCCCATGGCCAGCACTGGGCTCAGCAAGGAACTTTTTCCCCCGGGGCACATTGGCACTGGTCCCCGGCGGTTTTTTGCCTTCCTCTGCAGTTCTCAGCACCGCCCCTTGCCACCATTTCTTTGGGCCATTTGGCCTGGGAGCCGGCTGCTCATGCTCCACCATGCTGGCAGCCGCAGCTGCCACTTCTCAGCTCTCCCTGCAGCTATCACAAGCGCCTGGCAGGGACCAGAGCGCTTCTCATGCATCCCTGCCCAAGAAGCACAGCAGCCAAACAAGTTGTGGAAGGCAAAAAGTCTGCTCATCATCGCTACATGTCACGCTTTGGAAGAGATGCCACGGTACCACTCACCTCTTCTTCCTCTTCTTCCTCTTCTTCTTCTTCTTCTTCTCCTTCCTCCTCTTTTGTGCATGGTCAGTCCCACAACTCCTTGTCAAGGTTCTCCCTCTGCAGGAACCGCGGACAGCTTGGCCTCTATTCCTGCTGCTGCTCTCTGCAGCTCTGGGACTTGCCTTTGCCAGCCTGCAAGGGATCTTTTCTCCTGCTAAACTGAAGAATGCCTCAGCCTACTCCTGGCTACACTTGGGCTTGAGCTAATGCTTGTGAGCCTGGGTTCTGAAACAGAGTCACAAAGGGAAAAAAAATGACACGAAGAAACATCACATGAATTAACATAAAATCAAGAAAATTAATAAATTAACAACAAAATAAAATAAAATTCATTGTGTTCTGTGTCCTTGACATTGATTTTGGAACTGAAACCCCTCTGTCCTTTCAGGCAAACAGTCTCTTAGATATTGGACTGGCGGACAGGAGAGAAGAGGAGAGGAGAGGAGAGGAGAGGAGAGGAGAGGAGAGGAGAGGAGAGCAGTTCTGCTCTGTCAGGCCTGCAGTTCTGCGTGACAAGCCCTGAGCGAGCCCTGAGGCCTCCATACATGATACTACAGGCAGTATTGCTACTGGAAGTAAGGCTGCACTGGCAACAAATCCACACTGTCTTTTTGCAAAAAAGGGACTCTATGAGGTTGCTTACTCCCCTATTTTGTAGCTACAGGGACTGATTTGGAGCCAGCACCCCAAAGGCTTCCTCCAAAGGGCTGCACATATGCGGCTGTGTCACCCCCATGTCACGATGCCAGCACCCGGCAACGCAGTGGTCACCAGGCCCCACGCAGGATCCAGAGGAGCAGCCTCCCGTGTCCACTGCCAGAGCTGGCCCGGGGGCAGCCCCAGCACATCTGACAGGAAGCACTTGAGGAGCTGCTGGAATCACAGGCCAGGGGCTGAGGGAAGAAAACCTTGCATGAGGCTGCTGGAGGTTCTCCGCTGCAAGACAATCTGCTGGCAGGGCCACCTTCCAAGCTCGGCTCATGGATGCAAATCCTTTTCAACTGGATAGCAGTGGCAAGACCAAGGCAATTCCTTCTTGAGGAGCACTGCACAGCTCACCATCCTCATCTCCTACACAGCAACGCTCAGGAGCCGTAAGAGATAGGATGTCGAGGGCTTGCAAGGGCTTGCAAGGGCTTGCAGTGCTTTGGAACACCCACTGGTGTCCTACACAGGGACAGCAAGGATTCTTGCCCACAAGGTCTATCAGCTCAGAGGCAGTTGGGCACTCTGGCAAGTCCGCCAGATAGCTCCCGCTCAAGGGAGGATAGGGCTTGGGCAGCTCCTGGGAAGCATGAGCAGCCTGTGGGACAAGGAGCCAGGTCTGGCTCACATGCTCAGGGAACAGCCCATGGCCAGCACTGGGCTCAGCAAGGAACTTTTTCCCCCAGGGCACATTGGCACTGGTCCCCGGCGGTTTTTTGCCTTCCTCTGCAGTTCTCAGCACCGCCCCTTGCCACCATTTCTTTGGGCCATTTGGCCTGGGAGCCGGCTGCTCATGCTCCACCATGCTGGCAGCCGCAGCTGCCACTTCTCAGCTCTCCCTGCAGCTAACACAAGCGCCTGGCAGGGACCAGAGCGCTTCTCATGCATCCCTGCCCAAGAAGCACAGCAGCCAAACAAGTTGTGGAAGGCAAAAAGTCTGCTCCTCATCGCTACATGTCACACTTTGGAAGAGATGCCACGGTACCACTCACCTCTTCTTCCTCTTCTTCCTCTTCCTCTTCTTCTTCTTCTTCTTCTTCTTCTTCTTCATCCTCCTCTTTTGTGCATGGTCAGTCCCACAACTCCTTGTCAAGGTTCTCCCTCTGCAGGAACCGCGGACAGCTTGGCCTCTATTCCTGCTGCTGCTCTCTGCAGCTCTGGGACTTGCCTTTGCCAGCCTGCAAGGGATCTTTTCTCAGGCTAAACTGAAGAATGCCTCAGCCTACTCCTGGCTACACTTGGGCTTGAGCTAATGCTTGTGAGCCTGGGTTCTGAAACAGAGTCACAAAGGGAAAAAAAATGACACGAAGAAACATCACATGAATTAACATAAAATCAAGAAAATTAATAAATTAACAACAAAATAAAATAAAATTCATTGTGTTATGTGTCCTTGAAATTGGTTTTGGAACTGAAACCCCTCTGTCCTTTCAGGCAAACAGTCTCTTAGATATTGGACTGACGGACAGGAGAGAAGAGGAGAGGAGAGGAGAGGAGAGGAGAGGAGAGGAGAGGAGAGGAGAGGAGAGGAGAGGAGAGGAGAGGAGAGGAGAGGAGAGGAGAGGAGAGGAGAGGAGAGCAGTTCTGCTCTGTCAGGCCTGCAGTTCTGCGTGACAAGCCCTGAGCGAGCCCTGAGGCCTCCATACATGATACTACAGGCAGTATTGCTACTGGAAGGAAGGCTGCACTGGCAACAAATCCACACTGTCTTTTTGCAAAAAAGGGACTCTATGAGGTTGCTTACTCCCCTATTTTGTAGCTACAGGGACTGATTTGGAGCCAGCACCCCAAAGGCTTCCTCCAAAGGGCTGCACATATGCGGCTGTGTCACCCCCATGTCACAATGCCAGCACCCGGCAACGCAGTGGTCACCAGGCCCCACGCAGGATCCAGAGGAGCAGCCTCCCGTGTCCACTGCCAGAGCTGGCCCGGGGGCAGCCCCAGCACATCTGACAGGAAGCACTTGAGGAGCTGCTGGAATCACAGGCCAGGGGCTGAGGGAAGAAAACCTTGCATGAGGCTGCTGGAGGTTCTCCGCTGCAAGACAATCTGCTGGCAGGGCCACCTTCCAAGCTCGGCTCATGGATGCAAATCCTTTTCAACTGGATAGCAGTGGCAAGACCAAGGCAATTCCTTCTTGAGGAGCACTGCACAGCTCACCATCCTCATCTCCTACAGAGCAACGCTCAGGAGCCGTAAGAGATAGGATGTCGAGGGCTTGCAAGGGCTTGCAAGGGCTTGCAGTGCTTTGGAACACCCACTGGTGTCCTACACAGGGACAGCAAGGATTCTTGCCCACAAGGTCTATCAGCTCAGAGGCAGTTGGGCACTCTGGCAAGTCCGCCAGATAGCTCCAGCTCAAGGGAGGATAGGGCTTGGACAGCTCCTGGGAAGCATGAGCAGCCTGTGGGACAAGGAGCCAGGTCTGGCTCACATGCTCAGGGAACAGCCCATGGCCAGCACTGGGCTCAGCAAGGAACTTTTTCCCCCGGGGCACATTGGCACTGGTCCCCGGCGGTTTTTTGCCTTCCTCTGCACTTCTCAGCACCGCCCCTTGCCACCATTTCTTTGGGCCATTTGGCCTGGGATCCGGCTGCTCATGCTCCACCATGCTGGCAGCCGCAGCTGCCACTTCTCAGCTCTCCCTGCAGCTAACACAAGCGCCTGGCAGGGACCAGAGCGCTTCTCATGCATCCCTGCCCAAGAAGCACAGCAGCCAAACAAGTTGTGGAAGGCAAAAAGTCTGCTCGTCATCGCTACATGTCACGCTTTGGAAGAGATGCCACGGTACCACTCACCTCTTCTTCCTCTTCTTCCTCTTCTTCTTCTTCTTCTTCTTCTTCATCCCCCTCTTTTGTGCATGGTCAGTCCCACAAGTCCTTGTCAAGGTTCTCCCTCTGCAGGAACCGCGGACAGCTTGGCCTCTATTCCTGCTGCTGCTCTCTGCAGCTCTGGGACTTGCCTTGGCCAGCCTGCAAGGGATCTTTTCTCAGGCTAAACTGAAGAATGCCTCAGCCTACTCCTGGCTACACTTGGGCTTGAGCTAATGCTTGTGAGCCTGGGTTCTGAAACAGAGTCACAAAGGGAAAAAAAATGACACGAAGAAACATCACATGAATTAACATAAAATCAAGAAAATTAATAAATTAACAACAAAATAAAATAAAATTAATTGTGTTATGTGTCCTTGACATTGATTTTGGAACTGAAACCCCTCTGTCCTTTCAGGCAAACAGTCTCTTAGACCTTGGACTGGCGCACAGGAGATGAGAGGAGAGGAGAGGAGAGGAGAGGAGAGGAGAGGAGAGCAGTTCTGCTCTGTCAGGCCTGCAGTTCTGCGTGACAAGCCCTGAGCGAGCCCTGAGGCCTCCATACATGATACTACAGGCAGTATTGCTACTGGAAGTAAGGCTGCACTGGCAACAAATCCACACTGTCTTTTTGCAAAAAAGGGACTCTATGAGGTTGCTTACTCCCCTATTTTGTAGCTACAGGGACTGATTTGGAGCCAGCACCCCAAAGGCTTCCTCCAAAGGGCTGCACATATGCGGCTGTGTCACCCCCATGTCACAATGCCAGCACCCGGCAACGCAGTGGTCACCAGGCCCCACACAGGATCCAGAGGAGCAGCCTCCCGTGTCCACTGCCAGAGCTGGCCCGGGGGCAGCCCCAGCACATCTGACAGGAAGCACTTGAGGAGCTGCTGGAATCACAGGCCAGGGGCTGAGGGAAGAAAACCTTGCATGAGGCTGCTGGAGGTTCTCCGCTGCAAGACAAGCTGCTGGCAGGGCCACCTTCCAAGCTCGGCTCATGGATGCAAATCCTTTTCAACAGAATAGCAGTGGCAAGACCAAGGCAATTCCTTCTTGAGGAGCACTGCACAGCTCACCATCCTCATCTCCTACAGAGCAACGCTCAGGAGCCGTAAGAGATAGGATGTCGAGGGCTTGCAAGGGCTTGCAAGGGCTTGCAGTGCTTTGGAACACCCACTGGTGTCCTACACAGGGACAGCAAGGATTCTTGCCCACAAGGTCTATCAGCTCAGAGGCAGTTGGGCACTCTGGCAAGTCCGCCAGATAGCTCCAGCTCAAGGGAGGATAGGGCTTGGGCAGCTCCTGAGAAGCATGAGCAGCCTGTGGGACAAGGAGCCAGGTCTGGCTCACATGCTCAGGGAACAGCCCATGGCCAGCACTGGGCTCAGCAAGGAACTTTTTCCCCCGGGGCACATTGGCACTGGTCCCCGGCGGTTTTTTGCCTTCCTCTGCAGTTCTCAGCACCGCCCCTTGCCACCATTTCTTTGGGCCATTTGGCCTGGGAGCCGGCTGCTCATGCTCCACCATGCTGGCAGCCGCAGCTGCCACTTCTCAGCTCTCCCTGCAGGTAACACAAGCACCTGGCAGGGACCAGAGCGCTTCTCATGCATCCCTGCCCAAGAAGCACAGCAGCCAAACAAGTTGTGGAAGGCAAAAAGTCTGCTCGTCATCGCTACATGTCACGCTTTGGAAGAGATGCCACGGTACCACTCACTTCTTCTTCCTCTTCTTCCTCTTCTTCTTCTTCTTCTTCTTCTTCTTCTTCTTCTTCTTCTTCTTCCTCCTCTTTTGTGCATGGTCAGTCCCACAACTCCTTGTCAAGGTTCTCCCTCTGCAGGAACCGCGGACAGCTTGGCCTCTACTCCTGCTGCTGCTCTCTGCAGCTCTGGGACTTGCCTTTGCCAGCCTGCAAGGGATCTTTTCTCAGGCTAAACTGAAGAATGCCTCAGCCTACTCCTGGCTACACTTGGGCTTGAGCTAATGCTTGTGAGCCTGGGTTCTGAAACAGAGTCACAAAGGGAAAAAAAATGACACGAAGAAACATCACATGAATTAACATAAAATCAAGAAAATTAATAAATTAACAACAAAATAAAATAAAATTCATTGTGTTATGTGTCCTTGACATTGATTTTGGAACTGAAACCCCTCTGTCCTTTCAGGCAAACAGTCTCTTAGATATTGGACTGGCGGACAGGAGAGAAGAGGAGAGGAGAGGAGAGGAGAGGAGAGCAGTTCTGCTCTGTCAGGCCTGCAGTTCTGCGTGACAAGCCCTGAGCGAGCCCTGAGGCCTCCATACATGATACTACAGGCAGTATTGCTACTGGAAGGAAGGCTGCACTGGCAACAAATCCACACTGTCTTTTTGCAAAAAAGGGACTCTATTAGGTTGCTTACTCCCCTATTTTGTAGCTACAGGGACTGATTTGGAGCCAGCACCCCAAAGGCTTCCTCCAAAGGGCTGCACATATGCGGCTGTGTCACCCCCATGTCACGATGCCAGCACCCGGCAACGCAGTGGTCACCAGGCCCCACGCAGGATCCAGAGGAGCAGCCTCCCGTGTCCACTGCCAGAGCTGGCCCGGGGGCAGACCCAGCACATCTGACAGGAAGCACTTGAGGAGCTGCTGGAATCACAGGCCAGGGGCTGAGGGAAGAAAACCTTGCATGAGGCTGCTGGAGGTTCTCCGCTGCAAGACAAGCTGCTGGCAGGGCCACCTTCCAAGCTCGGCTCATGGATGCAAATCCTTTTCAACAGAATAGCAGTGGCAAGACCAAGGCAATTCCTTCTTGAGGAGCACTGCACAGCTCACCATCCTCATCTCCTACAGAGCAACGCTCAGGAGCCGTAAGAGATAGGATGTCGAGGGCTTGCAAGGGCTTGCAAGGGCTTGCAGTGCTTTGGAACACCCACTGGTGTCCTACACAGGGACAGCAAGGATTCTTGCCCACAAGGTCTATCAGCTCAGAGGCAGTTGGGCACTCTGGCAAGTCCGCCAGATAGCTCCAGCTCAAGGGAGGATAGGGCTTGGGCAGCTCCTGAGAAGCATGAGCAGCCTGTGGGACAAGGAGCCAGGTCTGGCTCACATGCTCAGGGAACAGCCCATGGCCAGCACTGGGCTCAGCAAGGAACTTTTTCCCCCGGGGCACATTGGCACTGGTCCCCGGCGGTTTTTTGCCTTCCTCTGCAGTTCTCAGCACCGCCCCTTGCCACCATTTCTTTGGGCCATTTGGCCTGGGAGCCGGCTGCTCATGCTCCACCATGCTGGCAGCCGCAGCTGCCACTTCTCAGCTCTCCCTGCAGGTAACACAAGCACCTGGCAGGGACCAGAGCGCTTCTCATGCATCCCTGCCCAAGAAGCACAGCAGCCAAACAAGTTGTGGAAGGCAAAAAGTCTGCTCGTCATCGCTACATGTCACGCTTTGGAAGAGATGCCACGGTACCACTCACCTCTTCTTCCTCTTCTTCCTCTTCTTCTTCTTCTTCTTCTTCTTCTTCTTCTTCTTCTTCTTCCTCCTCTTTTGTGCATGGTCAGTCCCACAACTCCTTGTCAAGGTTCTCCCTCTGCAGGAACCGCGGACAGCTTGGCCTCTACTCCTGCTGCTGCTCTCTGCAGCTCTGGGACTTGCCTTTGCCAGCCTGCAAGGGATCTTTTCTCAGGCTAAACTGAAGAATGCCTCAGCCTACTCCTGGCTACACTTGGGCTTGAGCTAATGCTTGTGAGCCTGGGTTCTGAAACAGAGTCACAAAGGGAAAAAAAATGACACGAAGAAACATCACATGAATTAACATAAAATCAAGAAAATTAATAAATTAACAACAAAATAAAATAAAATTAATTGTGTTATGTGTCCTTGACATTGATTTTGGAACTGAAACCCCTCTGTCCTTTCAGGCAAACAGTCTCTTAGATATTGGACTGGCGGACAGGAGAGAAGAGGAGAGGAGAGGAGAGGAGAGGAGAGGAGAGGAGAGGAGAGCAGTTCTGCTCTGTCAGGCCTGCTGTTCTGCGTGACAAGCCCTGAGCGAGCCCTGAGGCCTCCATACATCATACTACAGGCAGTATTGCTACTGGAAGTAAGGCTGCACTGGCAACAAATCCACACTGTCTTTTTGCAAAAAAGGGACTCTATTAGGTTGCTTACTCCCCTATTTTGTAGCTACAGGGACTGATTTGGAGCCAGCACCCCAAAGGCTTCCTCCAAAGGGCTGCACATATGCGGCTGTGTCACCCCCATGTCACGATGCCAGCACCCGGCAACGCAGTGGTCACCAGGCCCCACGCAGGATCCAGAGGAGCAGCCTCCCGTGTCCACTGCCAGAGCTGGCCCGGGGGCAGCCCCAGCACATCTGACAGGAAGCACTTGAGGAGCTGCTGGAATCACAGGCCAGGGGCTGAGGGAAGAAAACCTTGCATGAGGCTGCTGGAGGTTCTCCGCTGCAAGACAAGCTGCTGGCAGGGCCACCTTCCAAGCTCGGCTCATGGATGCAAATCCTTTTCAACAGAATAGCAGTGGCAAGACCAAGGCAATTCCTTCTTGAGGAGCACTGCACAGCTCACCATCCTCATCTCCTACACAGCAACGCTCAGGAGCCGTAAGAGATAGGATGTCGAGGGCTTGCAAGGGCTTGCAAGGGCTTGCAGTGCTTTGGAACACCCACTGGTGTCCTACACAGGGACAGCAAGGATTCTTGCCCACAAGGTCTATCAGCTCAGAGGCAGTTGGGCACTCTGGCAAGTCCGCCAGATAGCTCCAGCTCAAGGGAGGATAGGGCTTGGGCAGCTCCTGAGAAGCATGAGCAGCCTGTGGGACAAGGAGCCAGGTCTGGCTCACATGCTCAGGGAACAGCCCATGGCCAGCACTGGGCTCAGCAAGGAACTTTTTCCCCCGGGGCACATTGGCACTGGTCCCCGGCGGTTTTTTGCCTTCCTCTGCAGTTCTCAGCACCGCCCCTTGCCACCATTTCTTTGGGCCATTTGGCCTGGGAGCCGGCTGCTCATGCTCCACCATGCTGGCAGCCGCAGCTGCCACTTCTCAGCTCTCCCTGCAGCTAACACAAGTGCCTGGCAGGGACCAGAGCGCTTCTCATGCATCCCTGCCCAAGAAGCACAGCAGCCAAACAAGTTGTGAAAGGCAAAAAGTCTGCTCATCATCACTACATGTCACACTTTGGAAGAGATGCCACGGTACCACTCACCTCTTCTTCCTCTTCTTCCTCTTCTTCTTCTTCTTCTTCTTCTTCTTCTTCTTCATCCCCCTCTTTTGTGCATGGTCAGTCCCACAAGTCCTTGTCAAGGTTCTCCCTCTGCAGGAACCGCGGACAGCTTGGCCTCTACTCCTGCTGCTGCTCTCTGCAGCTCTGGGACTTGCCTTTGCCAGCCTGCAAGGGATCTTTTCTCCTGCTAAACTGAACAATGCCTCAGCCTACTCCTGGCTACACTTGGGCTTGAGCTAATGCTTGTGAGCCTGGCTTCTGAAACAGAGTCACAAAGGGAAAAAAAATGACACGAAGAAACATCACATGAATTAACATAAAATCAAGAAAATTACTAAATTAACAACAAAATAAAATAAAATTAATTGTGTTATGTGTCCTTGAAATTGATTTTGGAACTGAAACCCCTCTGTCCTTTCAGGCAAACAGTCTCTTAGATATTGGACTGGCGGACAGGAGAGAAGAGGAGAGGAGAGGAGAGGAGAGGAGAGGAGAGGAGAGGAGAGCAGTTCTGCTCTGTCAGGCCTGCAGTTCTGCGTGACAAGCCCTGAGCGAGCCCTGAGGCCTCCATACATCATACTACAGGCAGTATTGCTACTGGAAGTAAGGCTGCACTGGCAACAAATCCACACTGTCTTTTTGCAAAAAAGGGACTCTATTAGGTTGCTTACTCCCCTATTTTGTAGCTACAGGGACTGATTTGGAGCCAGCACCCCAAAGGCTTCCTCCAAAGGGCTGCACATATGCGGCTGTGTCACCCCCATGTCACGATGCCAGCACCCGGCAACGCAGTGGTCACCAGGCCCCACGCAGGATCCAGAGGAGCAGCCTCCCGTGTCCACTGCCAGAGCTGGCCCGGGGGCAGCCCCAGCACATCTGACAGGAAGCACTTGAGGAGCTGCTGGAATCACAGGCCAGGGGCTGAGGGAAGAAAACCTTGCATGAGGCTGCTGGAGGTTCTCTGCTGCAAGACAAGCTGCTGGCAGGGCCACCTTCCAAGCTCGGCTCATGGATGCAAATCCTTTTCAACAGAATAGCAGTGGCAAGACCAAGGCAATTCCTTCTTGAGGAGCACTGCACAGCTCACCATCCTCATCTCCTACAGAGCAACGCTCAGGAGCCGTAAGAGATAGGATGTCGAGGGCTTGCAAGGGCTTGCAAGGGCTTGCAGTGCTTTGGAACACCCACTGGTGTCCTACACAGGGACAGCAAGGATTCTTGCCCACAAGGTCTATCAGCTCAGAGGCAGTTGGGCACTCTGGCAAGTCCGCCAGATAGCTCCAGCTCAAGGGAGGATAGGGCTTGGGCAGCTCCTGAGAAGCATGAGCAGCCTGTGGGACAAGGAGCCAGGTCTGGCTCACATGCTCAGGGAACAGCCCATGGCCAGCACTGGGCTCAGCAAGGAACTTTTTCCCCCGGGGCACATTGGCACTGGTCCCCGGCGGTTTTTTGCCTTCCTCTGCAGTTCTCAGCACCGCCCCTTGCCACCATTTCTTTGGGCCATTTGGCCTGGGAGCCGGCTGCTCATGCTCCACCATGCTGGCAGCCGCAGCTGCCACTTCTCAGCTCTCCCTGCAGCTAACACAAGTGCCTGGCAGGGACCAGAGCGCTTCTCATGCATCCCTGCCCAAGAAGCACAGCAGCCAAACAAGTTGTGAAAGGCAAAAAGTCTGCTCATCATCACTACATGTCACACTTTGGAAGAGATGCCACGGTACCACTCACCTCTTCTTCCTCTTCTTCCTCTTCTTCTTCTTCTTCTTCTTCTTCTTCTTCTTCATCCCCCTCTTTTGTGCATGGTCAGTCCCACAAGTCCTTGTCAAGGTTCTCCCTCTGCAGGAACCGCGGACAGCTTGGCCTCTATTCCTGCTGCTGCTCTCTGCAGCTCTGGGACTTGCCTTTGCCAGCCTGCAAGGGATCTTTTCTCCTGCTAAACTGAACAATGCCTCAGCCTACTCCTGGCTACACTTGGGCTTGAGCTAATGCTTGTGAGCCTGGGTTCTGAAACAGAGTCACAAAGGGAAAAAAAATGACACGAAGAAACATCACATGAATTAACATAAAATCAAGAAAATTACTAAATTAACAACAAAATAAAATAAAATCCATTGTGTTATGTGTCCTTGAAATTGATTTTGGAACTGAAACCCCTCTGTCCTTTCAGGCAAACAGTCTCTTAGATATTGGACTGGCGGACAGGAGAGAAGAGGAGAGGAGAGGAGAGGAGAGGAGAGGAGAGGAGAGGAGAGGAGAGGAGAGCAGTTCTGCTCTGTCAGGCCTGCAGTTCTGCGTGACAAGCCCTGAGCGAGCCCTGAGGCCTCCATACATGATACTACAGGCAGTATTGCTACTGGAAGGAAGGCTGCACTGGCAACAAATCCACACTGTCTTTTTGCAAAAAAGGGACTCTATTAGGTTGCTTACTCCCCTATTTTGTAGCTACAGGGACTGATTTGGAGCCAGCACCCCAAAGGCTTCCTCCAAAGGGCTGCACATATGCGGCTGTGTCAGCCCCATGTCACAATGCCAGCACCCGGCAACGCAGTGGGCACGAGGCCCCACGCAGGATCCAGAGGAGCAGCCTCCCGTGTCCACTGCCAGAGCTGGCCCGGGGGCAGCCCCAGCACATCTGACAGGAAGCACTTGAGGAGCTGCTGGAATCACAGGCCAGGGGCTGAGGGAAAAAAACCTTGCATGAGGCTGCTGGAGGTTTTCCGCTGCAAGACAAGCTGCTGGCAGGGCCACCTTCCAAGCTCGGCTCATGGATGCAAATCCTTTTCAACTGGATAGCAGTGGCAAGACCAAGGCAATTCCTTCTTGAGGAGCACTGCAGAGCTCACCATCCTCATCTCCTACAGAGCAACGCTCAGGAGCCGTAAGAGATAGGATGTCGAGGGCTTGCAAAGGCTTGTGAGGGCTTGCAAGGGCTTGCAAAGGCTTGCAGTGCTTTGGAACACCCACTGGTGTCCTACACAGGGACAGCAAGGATTCTTGCCCACAAGGTCTATCAGCTCAGAGGCAGTTGGGCACTCTGGCAAGTCCGCCAGATAGCTTCAGCTCAAGGGAGGATAGGGCTTGGGCAGCTCCTGGGAACCATGGGCAGCTCCTGGGAACCATGAGCAGCCTGTGGGACAAGGAGCCAGGTCTGGCTCACATGCTCAGGGAACAGCCCATGGCCAGCACTGGGCTCAGCAAGGAACTTTTTCCCCGGGGCACATTGGCACTGGTCCCCGGTGGTTTTTTGCCTTCCTCTGCAGTTCTCAGCACCGCCCCTTGCCACCATTTCTTTGGGCCATTTGGCCTGGGAGCCGGCTGCTCATGCTCCACCATGCTAGCAGCCGCAGCTGCCACTTCTCAGCTCTCCCTGCAGCTAACACAAGCGCCTGGCAGGGACCAGAGCGCTTCTCATGCATCCCTGCCCAAGAAGCACAGCAGCCAAACAAGTTGTGGAAGGCAAAAAGTCTGCTCATCATCGCTACATGTCACGCTTTGGAAGAGATGCCACGGTACCACTCACCTCTTCTTCCTCTTCTTCCTCTTCCTCTTCTTCTTCTTCTTCTTCTTCTTCTTCTTCTTCCTCCTCTTTTGTGCATGGTCAGTCCCACAACTCCTTGTCAAGGTTCTCCCTCTGCAGGAACCGCGGACAGCTTGGCCTCTACTCCTGCTGCTGCTCTCTGCAGCTCTGGGACTTGCCTTTGCCAGCCTGCAAGGGATCTTTTCTCCTGCTAAACTGAAGAATGCCTCAGCCTACTCCTGGCTACACTTGGGCTTGAGCTAATGCTTGTGAGCCTGGGTTCTGAAACAGAGTCACAAAGGGAAAAAAAATGACACGAAGAAACATCACATGAATTAACATAAAATCAAGAAAATTACTAAATTAACAACAAAATGAAATAAAATTCATTGTGTTATGTGTCCTTGACATTGATTTTGGAACTGAAACCCCTCTGTCCTTTCAGGCAAACAGTCTCTTAGATATTGGACTGGCGGACAGGAGAGAAGAGGAGAGGAGAGGAGAGGAGAGGAGAGCAGTTCTGCTCTGTCAGGCCTGCAGTTCTGCGTGACAAGCCCTGAGCGAGCCCTGAGGCCTCCATACATGATACTACAGGCAGTATTGCTACTGGAAGGAAGGCTGCACTGGCAATAAATCCACACTGTCTTTTTGCAAAAAAGGGACTCTATTAGGTTGCTTACTCCCCTATTTTGTAGCTACAGGGACTGATTTGGAGCCAGCACCCCAAAGGCTTCCTCCAAAGGGCTGCACATATGCGGCTGTGTCACCCCCATGTCACAATGCCAGCACCCGGCAACGCAGTGGTCACCAGGCCCCACGCAGGATCCAGAGGAGCAGCCTCCCGTGTCCACTGCCAGAGCTGGCCCGGGGGCAGCCCCAGCACATCTGACAGGAAGCACTTGAGGAGCTGCTGGAATCACAGGCCAGGGGCTGAGGGAAGAAAACCTTGCATGAGGCTGCTGGAGGTTCTCCGCTGCAGGACAATGTGCTGGCAGGGCCACCTTCCAAGCTCGGCTCATGGATGCAAATCCTTTTCAACTGGATAGCAGTGGCAAGACCAAGGCAATTCCTTCTTGAGGAGCACTGCACAGCTCACCATCCTCATCTCCTACAGAGCAACGCTCAGGAGCCGTAAGAGATAGGATGTCGAGGGCTTGCAAAGGCTTGCGAGGGCTTGCAAGGGCTTGCAAAGGCTTGCAGTGCTTTGGAACACCCACTGGTGTCCTACACAGGGACAGCAAGGATTCTTGCCCACAAGGTCTATCTGCTCAGAGGCAGTTGGGCACTCTGGCAAGTCCGCCAGATAGCTCCAGCTCAAGGGAGGATAGGGCTTGGGCAGCTCCTGGGAAGCATGAGCAGCCTGTGGGACAAGGAGCCAGGTCTGGCTCACATGCTCAGGGAACAGCCCATGGCCAGCACTGGGCTCAGCAAGGAACTTTTTCCCCCGGGGCACATTGGCACTGGTCCCCGGTGGTTTTTTGCCTTCCTCTGCAGTTCTCAGCACCGCCCCTTGCCACCATTTCTTTGGGCCATTTGGCCTGGGAGCCGGCTGCTCATGCTCCACCATGCTGGCAGCCGCAGCTGCCACTTCTCAGCTCTCCCTGCAGCTAACACAAGCGCCTGGCAGGGACCAGAGCGCTTCTCATGCATCCCTGCCCAAGAAGCACAGCAGCCAAACAAGTTGTGGAAGGCAAAAAGTCTGCTCGTCATCGCTACATGTCACGCTTTGGAAGAGATGCCACGGTACCACTCACCTCTTCTTCCTCTTCTTCCTCTTCTTCTTCTTCTTCTTCTTCTTCCTCCTCTTTTGTGCATGGTCAGTCCCACAAGTCCTTGTCAAGGTTCTCCCTCTGCAGGAACCGCGGACAGCTTGGCCTCTACTCCTGCTGCTGCTCTCTGCAGCTCTGGGACTTGCCTTTGCCAGCCTGCAAGGGATCTTTTCTCAGGCTAAACTGAAGAATGCCTCAGCCTACTCCTGGCTACACTTGGGCTTGAGCTAATGCTTGTGAGCCTGGGTTCTGAAACAGAGTCACAAAGGGAAAAAAAATGACACGAAGAAACATCACATGAATTAACATAAAATCAAGAAAATCAATAAATTAACAACAAAATAAAATAAAATTAATTGTGTTATGTGTCCTTGACATTGATTTTGGAACTGAAACCCCTCTGTCCTTTCAGGCAAACAGTCTCTTAGATATTGGACTGGCGGACAGGAGAGAAGAGGAGAGGAGAGGAGAGGAGAGGAGAGGAGAGGAGAGGAGAGCAGTTCTGCTCTGTCAGGCCTGCAGTTCTGCGTGACAAGCCCTGAGCGAGCCCTGAGGCCTCCATACATGATACTACAGGCAGTATTGCTACTGGAAGGAAGGCTGCACTGGCAACAAATCCATACTGTCTTTTTGCAAAAAAGGGACTCTATGAGGTTGCTTACTCCCCTATTTTGTAGCTACAGGGACTGATTTGGAGCCAGCACCCCAAAGGCTTCCTCCAAAGGGCTGCACATATGCGGCTGTGTCACCCCCATGTCACAATGCCAGCACCCGGCAACGCAGTGGTCACGAGGCCCCACGCAGGATCCAGAGGAGCAGCCTCCCGTGTCCACTGCCAGAGCTGGCCCGGGGGCAGCCCCAGCACATCTGACAGGAAGCACTTGAGGAGCTGCTGGAATCACAGGCCAGGGGCTGAGGGAAGAAAACCTTGCATGAGGCTGCTGGAGGTTCTCCGCTGCAGGACAATGTGCTGGCAGGGCCACCTTCCAAGCTCGGCTCATGGATGCAAATCCTTTTCAACAGAATAGCAGTGGCAAGACCAAGGCAATTCCTTCTTGAGGAGCACTGCACAGCTCACCATCCTCATCTCCTACAGAGCAACGCTCAGGAGCCGTAAGAGATAGGATGTCGAGGGCTTGCAAGGGCTTGCAAGGGCTTGCAGTGCTTTGGAACACCCACTGGTGTCCTACACAGGGACAGCAAGGATTCTTGCCCACAAGGTCTATCAGCTCAGAGGCAGTTGGGCACTCTGGCAAGTCCGCCAGATAGCTCCAGCTCAAGGGAGGATAGGGCTTGGGTAGCTCCTGAGAAGCATGAGCAGCCTGTGGGACAAGGAGCCAGGTCTGGCTCACATGCTCAGGGAACAGCCCATGGCCAGCACTGGGCTCAGCAAGGAACTTTTTCCCCCGGGGCACATTGGCACTGGTCCCCGGCGGTTTTTTGCCTTCCTCTGCAGTTCTCAGCACCGCCCCTTGCCACCATTTCTTTGGGCCATTTGGCCTGGGAGCCAGCTGCTCATGCTCCACCATGCTGGCAGCCGCAGCTGCCACTTCTCAGCTCTCCCTGCAGGTAACACAAGCGCCTGGCAGGGACCAGAGCGCTTCTCATGCATCCCTGCCCAAGAAGCACAGCAGCCAAACAAGTTGTGAAAGGCAAAAAGTCTGCTCCTCATCACTACATGTCACACTTTGGAAGAGATGCCACGGTACCACTCACCTCTTCTTCCTCTTCTTCCTCTTCTTCTTCTTCTTCTTCTTCTTCTTCTTCTTCTTCGTCCCCCTCTTTTGTGCATGGTCAGTCCCACAACTCCTTGTCAAGGTTCTCCCTCTGCAGGAACCGCGGACAGCTTGGCCTCTATTCCTGCTGCTGCTCTCTGCAGCTCTGGGACTTGCCTTTGCCAGCCTGCAAGGGATCTTTTCTCAGGCTAAACTGAAGAATGCCTCAGCCTACTCCTGGCTACACTTGGGCTTGAGCTAATGCTTGTGAGCCTGGGTTCTGAAACAGAGTCACAAAGGGAAAAAAAATGACACGAAGAAACATCACATGAATTAACATAAAATCAAGAAAATTACTAAATTAACAACAAAATGAAATAAAATTCATTGTGTTATGTGTCCTTGACATTGATTTTGGAACTGAAACCCCTCTGTCCTTTCAGGCAAACAGTCTCTTAGATATTGGACTGGCGGACAGGAGAGAAGAGGAGAGGAGAGGAGAGGAGAGGAGAGCAGTTCTGCTCTGTCAGGCCTGCAGTTCTGCGTGACAAGCCCTGAGCGAGCCCTGAGGCCTCCATACATGATACTACAGGCAGTATTGCTACTGGAAGGAAGGCTGCACTGGCAATAAATCCACACTGTCTTTTTGCAAAAAAGGGACTCTATTAGGCTGCTTACTCCCCTATTTTGTAGCTACAGGGACTGATTTGGAGCCAGCACCCCAAAGGCTTCCTCCAAAGGGCTGCACATATGCGGCTGTGTCACCCCCATGTCACAATGCCAGCACCCGGCAACGCAGTGGTCACGAGGCCCCACGCAGGATCCAGAGGAGCAGCCTCACGTGTCCACTGCCAGAGCTGGCCCGGGGGCAGCCCCAGCACATCTGACAGGAAGCACTTGAGGAGCTGCTGGAATCACAGGCCAGGGGCTGAGGGAAGAAAACCTTGCATGAGGCTGCTGGAGGTTCTCCGCTGCAGGACAATGTGCTGGCAGGGCCACCTTCCAAGCTCGGCTCATGGATGCAAATCCTTTTCAACTGGATAGCAATGGCAAGACCAAGGCAATTCCTTCTTGAGGAGCACTGCAGAGCTCACCATCCTCATCTCCTACAGAGCAACGCTCAGGAGCCGTAAGAGATAGGATGTCGAGGGCTTGCAAAGGCTTGCGAGGGCTTGCAAGGGCTTGCAAAGGCTTGCAGTGCTTTGGAACACCCACTGGTGTCCTACACAGGGACAGCAAGGATTCTTGCCCACAAGGTCTATCTGCTCAGAGGCAGTTGGGCACTCTGGCAAGTCCGCCAGATAGCTCCAGCTCAAGGGAGGATAGGGCTTGGGCAGCTCCTGGCAAGCATGAGCAGCCTGTGGGACAAGGAGCCAGGTCTGGCTCACATGCTCAGGGAACAGCCCATGGCCAGCACTGGGCTCAGCAAGGAACTTTTTCCCCCGGGGCACATTGGCACTGGTCCCCGGCGGTTTTTTGCCTTCCTCTGCAGTTCTCAGCACCGCCCCTTGCCACCATTTCTTTGGGCCATTTGGCCTGGGAGCCGGCTGCTCATGCTCCACCATGCTGGCAGCCGCAGCTGCCACTTCTCAGCTCTCCCTGCAGCTAACACAAGCGCCTGGCAGGGACCAGAGCGCTTCTCATGCATCCCTGCCCAAGAAGCACAGCAGCCAAACAAGTTGTGGAAGGCAAGAAGTCTGCTCGTCATCGCTACATGTCACGCTTTGGAAGAGATGCCACGGTACCACTCACCTCTTCTTCCTCTTCTTCCTCTTCTTCTTCTTCTTCTTCTTCTTCCTCCTCTTTTGTGCATGGTCAGTCCCATAACTCCTTGTCAAGGTTCTCCCTCTGCAGGAACCGCGGACAGCTTGGCCTCTGTTCCTGCTGCTGCTCTCTGCAGCTCTGGGACTTGCCTTTGCCAGCCTGCAAGGGATCTTTTCTCCTGCTAAACTGAACAATGCCTCAGCCTACTCCTGGCTACACTTGGGCTTGAGCTAATGCTTGTGAGCCTGGGTTCTGAAACAGAGTCACAAAGGGAAAAAAAATGACACGAAGAAACATCACATGAATTAACATAAAATCAAGAAAATTAATAAATTAACAACAAAATAAAATAAAATTCATTGTGTTCTGTGTCCTTGACATTGATTTTGGAACTGAAACCCCTCTGTCCTTTCAGGCAAACAGTCTCTTAGATATTGGACTGGCGGACAAGAGAGAAGAGAGGAGAGGAGAGGAGAGGAGAGGAGAGGAGAGGAGAGGAGAGGAGAGGAGAGGAGAGGAGAGGAGAGGAGAGGAGAGCAGTTCTGCTCTGTCAGGCCTGCAGTTCTGCGTGACAAGCCCTGAGCGAGCCCTGAGGCCTCCATACATGATACTACAGGCAGTATTGCTACTGGAAGTAAGGCTGCACTGGCAACAAATCCACACTGTCTTTTTGCAAAAAAGGGACTCTATGAGGTTGCTTACTCCCCTATTTTGTAGCTACAGGGACTGATTTGGAGCCAACACCCCAAAGGCTTCCTCCAAAGGGCTGCACATATGCGGCTGTGTCACCCCCATGTCACGATGCCAGCACCCGGCAACGCAGTGGTCACCAGGCCCCACGCAGGATCCAGAGGAGCAGCCTCCCGTGTCCACTGCCAGAGCTGGCCCGGGGGCAGCCCCAGCACATCTGACAGGAAGCACTTGAGGAGCTGCTGGAATCACAGGCCAGGGGCTGAGGGAAGAAAACCTTGCATGAGGCTGCTGGAGGTTCTCCGCTGCAGGACAATGTGCTGGCAGGGCCACCTTCCAAGCTCGGCTCATGGATGCAAATCCTTTTCAACTGGATAGCAGTGGCAAGACCAAGGCAATTCCTTCTTGAGGAGCACTGCACAGCTCACCATCCTCATCTCCTACAGAGCAACGCTCAGGAGCCGTAAGAGATAGGATGTCGAGGGCTTGCAAAGGCTTGCGAGTGCTTGCAAGGGCTTGCAAAGGCTTGCAGTGCTTTGGAACACCCACTGGTGTCCTACACAGGGACAGCAAGGATTCTTGCCCACAAGGTCTATCTGCTCAGAGGCAGTTGGGCACTCTGGCAAGTCCGCCAGATAGCTCCAGCTCAAGGGAGGATAGGGCTTGGGCAGCTCCTGGGAAGCATGAGCAGCCTGTGGGACAAGGAGCCAGGTCTGGCTCACATGCTCAGGGAACAGCCCATGGCCAGCACTGGGCTCAGCAAGGAACTTTTTCCCCCGGGGCACATTGGCACTGGTCCCCGGCGGTTTTTTGCCTTCCTCTGCACTTCTCAGCACCGCCCCTTGCCACCATTTCTTTGGGCCATTTGGCCTGGGAGCCGGCTGCTCATGCTCCACCATGCTGGCAGCCGCAGCTGCCACTTCTCAGCTCTCCCTGCAGGTAACACAAGCGCCTGGCAGGGACCAGAGCGCTTCTCATGCATCCCTGCCCAAGAAGCACAGCAGCCAAACAAGTTGTGGAAGGCAAGAAGTCTGCTCGTCATCGCTACATGTCACGCTTTGGAAGAGATGCCACGGTACCACTCACCTCTTCTTCCTCTTCTTCCTCTTCTTCTTCTTCTTCTTCTTCTTCCTCCTCTTTTGTGCATGGTCAGTCCCACAACTCCTTGTCAAGGTTCTCCCTCTGCAGGAACCGCGGACAGCTTGGCCTCTATTCCTGCTGCTGCTCTCTGCAGCTCTGGGACTTGCCTTTGCCAGCCTGCAAGGGATCTTTTCTCAGGCTAAACTGAAGAATGCCTCAGCCTACTCCTGGCTACACTTGGGCTTGAGCTAATGCTTGTGAGCCTGGGTTCTGAAACAGAGTCACAAAGGGAAAAAAAATGACACGAAGAAACATCACATGAATTAACATAAAATCAAGAAAATCAATAAATTAACAACAAAATAAAATAAAATTAATTGTGTTATGTGTCCTTGACATTGATTTTGGAACTGAAACCCCTCTGTCCTTTCAGGCAAACAGTCTCTTAGATATTGGACTGGCGGACAGGAGAGAAGAGGAGAGGAGAGGAGAGGAGAGGAGAGGAGAGGAGAGGAGAGGAGAGGAGAGGAGAGGAGAGCAGTTCTGCTCTGTCAGGCCTGCAGTTCTGCGTGACAAGCCCTGAGCGAGCCCTGAGGCCTCCATACATGATACTACAGGCAGTATTGCTACTGGAAGTAAGGCTGCACTGCCAACAAATCCACACTGTCTTTTTGCAAAAAAGGGACTCTATGAGGTTGCTTACTCCCCTATTTTGTAGCTACAGGGACTGATTTGGAGCCAGCACCCCAAAGGCTTCCTCCAAAGGGCTGCACATATGCGGCTGTGTCACCCCCATGTCACAATGCCAGCACCCGGCAACGCAGTGGTCACCAGGCCCCACACAGGATCCAGACGAGCAGCCTCCCGTGTCCACTGCCAGAGCTGGCCCGGGGGCAGCCCCAGCACATCTGACAGGAAGCACTTGAGGAGCTGCTGGAATCACAGGCCAGGGTCTGAGGGAAGAAAACCTTGCATGAGGCTGCTGGAGGTTCTCCGCTGCAAGACAAGCTGCTGGCAGGGCCACCTTCCAAGCTCGGCTCATGGATGCAAATCCTTTTCAACTGAATAGCAGTGGCAAGACCAAGGCAATTCCTTCTTGAGGAGCACTGCACAGCTCACCATCCTCATCTCCTACACAGCAACGCTCAGGAGCCGTAAGAGATAGGATGTCGAGGGCTTGCAAGGGCTTGCAAGGGCTTGCAGTGCTTTGGAACACCCACTGGTGTCCTACACAGGGACAGCAAGGATTCTTGCCCACAAGGTCTATCAGCTCAGAGGCACTTGGGCACTCTGGCAAGTCTGCCAGATAGCTCCAGCTCAAGGGAGGATAGGGCTTGGGTAGCTCCTGGGAAGTTAGAGCAGCCTGTGGGACAAGGAGCCAGGTCTGGCTCACATGCTCAGGGAACAGCCCATGGCCAGCACTGGGCTCAGCAAGGAACTTTTTCCCCCGGGGCACATTGGCACTGGTCCCCGGTGGTTTTTTGCCTTCCTCTGCAGTTCTCAGCACCGCCCCTTGCCACCATTTCTTTGGGCCATTTGGCCTGGGAGCCGGCTGCTCATGCTCCACCATGCTGGCAGCCGCAGCTGCCACTTCTCAGCTCTCCCTGCAGCTAACACAAGCGCCTGGCAGGGACCAGAGCGCTTCTCATGCATCCCTGCCCAAGAAGCACAGCAGCCAAACAAGTTGTGGAAGGCAAAAAGTCTGCTCGTCATCGCTACATGTCACACTTTGGAAGAGATGCCACGGTACCACTCACCTCTTCTTCCTCTTCTTCCTCTTCTTCTTCTTCTTCTTCTTCTTCTTCTTCTTCTTCTTCTTCCTCCTCTTTTGTGCATGGTCAGTCCCACAACTCCTTGTCAAGGTTCTCCCTCTGCAGGAACCGCGGACAGCTTGGCCTCTATTCCTGCTGCTGCTCTCTGCAGCTCTGGGACTTGCCTTTGCCAGCCTGCAAGGGATCTTTTCTCAGGCTAAACTGAAGAATGCCTCAGCCTACTCCTGGCTACACTTGGGCTTGAGTTAATGCTTGTGAGCCTGGGTTCTGAAACAGAGTCACAAAGGGAAAAAAAATGACACGAAGAAACATCACATGAATTAACATAAAATCAAGAAAATTAATAAATTAACAACAAAATAAAATAAAATTAATTGTGTTATGTGTCCTTGACATTGATTTTGGAACTGAAACCCCTCTGTCCTTTCAGGCAAACAGTCTCTTAGATATTGGACTGGCGGACAGGAGAGAAGAGGAGAGGAGAGGAGAGGAGAGGAGAGGAGAGGAGAGGAGAGGAGAGGAGAGGAGAGCAGTTCTGCTCTGTCAGGCCTGCAGTTCTGCGTGACAAGCCCTGAGCGAGCCCTGAGGCCTCCATACATCATACTACAGGCAGTATTGCTACTGGAAGTAAGGCTGCACTGGCAACAAATCCACACTGTCTTTTTGCAAAAAAGGGACTCTATTAGGTTGCTTACTCCCCTATTTTGTAGCTACAGGGACTGATTTGGAGCCAGCACCCCAAAGGCTTCCTCCAAAGGGCTGCACATATGCGGCTGTGTCACCCCCATGTCACGATGCCAGCACCCGGCAACGCAGTGGTCACCAGGCCCCACGCAGGATCCAGAGGAGCAGCCTCCCGTGTCCACTGCCAGAGCTGGCCCGGGGGCAGCCCCAGCACATCTGACAGGAAGCACTTGAGGAGCTGCTGGAATCACAGGCCAGGGGCTGAGGGAAGAAAACCTTGCATGAGGCTGCTGGAGGTTCTCCGCTGCAAGACAAGCTGCTGGCAGGGCCACCTTCCAAGCTCGGCTCATGGATGCAAATCCTTTTCAACAGAATAGCAGTGGCAAGACCAAGGCAATTCCTTCTTGAGGAGCACTGCACAGCTCACCATCCTCATCTCCTACACAGCAACGCTCAGGAGCCGTAAGAGATAGGATGTCGAGGGCTTGCAAGGGCTTGCAAGGGCTTGCAGTGCTTTGGAACACCCACTGGTGTCCTACACAGGGACAGCAAGGATTCTTGCCCACAAGGTCTATCAGCTCAGAGGCAGTTGGGCACTCTGGCAAGTCCGCCAGATAGCTCCAGCTCAAGGGAGGATAGGGCTTGGGCAGCTCCTGAGAAGCATGAGCAGCCTGTGGGACAAGGAGCCAGGTCTGGCTCACATGCTCAGGGAACAGCCCATGGCCAGCACTGGGCTCAGCAAGGAACTTTTTCCCCCGGGGCACATTGGCACTGGTCCCCGGCGGTTTTTTGCCTTCCTCTGCACTTCTCAGCACCGCCCCTTGCCACCATTTCTTTGGGCCATTTGGCCTGGGAGCCGGCTGCTCATGCTCCACCATGCTGGCAGCCGCAGCTGCCACTTCTCAGCTCTCCCTGCAGCTAACACAAGCGCCTGGCAGGGACCAGAGCGCTTCTCATGCATCCCTGCCCAAGAAGCACAGCAGCCAAACAAGTTGTGAAAGGCAAAAAGTCTGCTCATCATCACTACATGTCACACTTTGGAAGAGATGCCACGGTACCACTCACCTCTTCTTCCTCTTCTTCCTCTTCTTCTTCTTCTTCTTCTTCTTCTTCTTCTTCTTCGTCCCCCTCTTTTGTGCATGGTCAGTCCCACAACTCCTTGTCAAGGTTCTCCCTCTGCAGGAACCGCGGACAGCTTGGCCTCTATTCCTGCTGCTGCTCTCTGCAGCTCTGGGACTTGCCTTTGCCAGCCTGCAAGGGATCTTTTCTCCTGCTAAACTGAAGAATGCCTCAGCCTACTCCTGGCTACACTTGGGCTTGAGCTAATGCTTGTGAGCCTGGGTTCTGAAACAGAGTCACAAAGGGAAAAAAAATGACACGAAGAAACATAACATGAATTAACATAAAATCAAGAAAATTACTAAATTAACAACAAAATAAAATAAAATCCATTGTGTTATGTGTCCTTGAAATTGATTTTGGAACTGAAACCCCTCTGTCCTTTCAGGCAAACAGTCTCTTAGATATTGGACTGGCGGACAGGAGAGAAGAGGAGAGGAGAGGAGAGGAGAGGAGAGGAGAGGAGAGCAGTTCTGCTCTGTCAGGCCTGCAGTTCTGCGTGACAAGCCCTGAGCCAGCCCTGAGGCCTCCATACATCATACTACAGGCAGTATTGCTACTGGAAGGAAGGCTGCACTGGCAACAAATCCACACCGTCTTTTTGCAAAAAAGGGACTCTATTAGGTTGCTTACTCCCCTATTTTGTAGCTACAGGGACTGATTTGGAGCCAGCACCCCAAAGGCTTCCTCCAAAGGGCTGCACATATGCGGCTGTGTCACCCCCATGTCACAATGCCAGCACCCGGCAACGCAGTGGGCACGAGGCCCCACGCAGGATCCAGAGGAGCAGCCTCCCGTGTCCACTGCCAGAGCTGGCCCGGGGGCAGCCCCAGCACATCTGACAGGAAGCACTTGAGGAGCTGCTGGAATCACAGGCCAGGGGCTGAGGGAAGAAAACCTTGCATGAGGCTGCTGGAGGTTTTCCGCTGCAGGACAATGTGCTGGCAGGGCCACCTTCCAAGCTCGGCTCATGGATGCAAATCCTTTTCAACTGGATAGCAGTGGCAAGACCAAGGCAATTCCTTCTTGAGGAGCACTGCAGAGCTCACCATCCTCATCTCCTACAGAGCAACGCTCAGGAGCCGTAAGAGATAGGATGTCGAGGGCTTGCAAAGGCTTGTGAGGGCTTGCAAGGGCTTGCAAAGGCTTGCAGTGCTTTGGAACACCCACTGGTGTCCTACACAGGGACAGCAAGGATTCTTGCCCACAAGGTCTATCAGCTCAGAGGCAGTTGGGCACTCTGGCAAGTCCGCCAGATAGCTTCAGCTCAAGGGAGGATAGGGCTTGGGCAGCTCCTGGGAAGCATGAGCAGCCTGTGGGACAAGGAGCCAGGTCTGGCTCACATGCTCAGGGAACAGCCCATGGCCAGCACTGGGCTCAGCAAGGAACTTTTTCCCCGGGGCACATTGGCACTGGTCCCCGGCGGTTTTTTGCCTTCCTCTGCAGTTCTCAGCACCGCCCCTTGCCACCATTTCTTTGGGCCATTTGGCCTGGGAGCCGGCTGCTCATGCTCCACCATGCTGGCAGCCGCAGCTGCCACTTCTCAGCTCTCCCTGCAGGTAACACAAGCGCCTGGCAGGGACCAGAGCGCTTCTCATGCATCCCTGCCCAAGAAGCACAGCAGCCAAACAAGTTGTGGAAGGCAAAAAGTCTGCTCGTCATCGCTACATGTCACGCTTTGGAAGAGATGCCACGGTACCACTCACCTCTTCTTCCTCTTCTTCCTCTTCTTCTTCTTCTTCTTCTTCTTCTTCTTCTTCTTCCTCCTCTTTTGTGCATGGTCAGTCCCACAAGTCCTTGTCAAGGTTCTCCCTCTGCAGGAACCGCGGACAGCTTGGCCTCTACTCCTGCTGCTGCTCTCTGCAGCTCTGGGACTTGCCTTTGCCAGCCTGCAAGGGATCTTTTCTCCTGCTAAACTGAAGAATGCCTCAGCCTACTCCTGGCTACACTTGGGCTTGAGCTAATGCTTGTGAGCCTGGGTTCTGAAACAGAGTCACAAAGGGAAAAAAAATGACACGAAGAAACATCACATGAATTAGCATAAAATCAAGAAAATTACTAAATTAACAACAAAATGAAATAAAATTCATTGTGTTATGTGTCCTTGACATTGATTTTGGAACTGAAACCCCTCTGTCCTTTCAGGCAAACAGTCTCTTAGATATTGGACTGGCGGACAGGAGAGAAGAGGAGAGGAGAGGAGAGGAGAGGAGAGCAGTTCTGCTCTGTCAGGCCTGCAGTTCTGCGTGACAAGCCCTGAGCGAGCCCTGAGGCCTCCATACATGATACTACAGGCAGTATTGCTACTGGAAGGAAGGCTGCACTGGCAATAAATCCACACTGTCTTTTTGCAAAAAAGGGACTCTATTAGGCTGCTTACTCCCCTATTTTGTAGCTACAGGGACTGATTTGGAGCCAGCACCCCAAAGGCTTCCTCCAAAGGGCTGCACATATGCGGCTGTGTCACCCCCATGTCACAATGCCAGCACCCGGCAACGCAGTGGTCACGAGGCCCCACGCAGGATCCAGAGGAGCAGCCTCCCGTGTCCACTGCCAGAGCTGGCCCGGGGGCAGCCCCAGCACATCTGACAGGAAGCACTTGAGGAGCTGCTGGAATCACAGGCCAGGGGCTGAGGGAAGAAAACCTTGCATGAGGCTGCTGGAGGTTCTCCGCTGCAGGACAATGTGCTGGCAGGGCCACCTTCCAAGCTCGGCTCATGGATGCAAATCCTTTTCAACTGGATAGCAATGGCAAGACCAAGGCAATTCCTTCTTGAGGAGCACTGCAGAGCTCACCATCCTCATCTCCTACAGAGCAACGCTCAGGAGCCGTAAGAGATAGGATGTCGAGGGCTTGCAAAGGCTTGCGAGGGCTTGCAAGGGCTTGCAAAGGCTTGCAGTGCTTTGGAACACCCACTGGTGTCCTACACAGGGACAGCAAGGATTCTTGCCCACAAGGTCTATCTGCTCAGAGGCAGTTGGGCACTCTGGCAAGTCCGCCAGATAGCTCCAGCTCAAGGGAGGATAGGGCTTGGGCAGCTCCTGGCAAGCATGAGCAGCCTGTGGGACAAGGAGCCAGGTCTGGCTCACATGCTCAGGGAACAGCCCATGGCCAGCACTGGGCTCAGCAAGGAACTTTTTCCCCCGGGGCACATTGGCACTGGTCCCCGGCGGTTTTTTGCCTTCCTCTGCAGTTCTCAGCACCGCCCCTTGCCACCATTTCTTTGGGCCATTTGGCCTGGGAGCCGGCTGCTCATGCTCCACCATGCTGGCAGCCGCAGCTGCCACTTCTCAGCTCTCCCTGCAGCTAACACAAGCGCCTGGCAGGGACCAGAGCGCTTCTCATGCATCCCTGCCCAAGAAGCACAGCAGCCAAACAAGTTGTGGAAGGCAAGAAGTCTGCTCGTCATCGCTACATGTCACGCTTTGGAAGAGATGCCACGGTACCACTCACCTCTTCTTCCTCTTCTTCCTCTTCTTCTTCTTCTTCTTCTTCTTCCTCCTCTTTTGTGCATGGTCAGTCCCACAACTCCTTGTCAAGGTTCTCCCTCTGCAGGAACCGCGGACAGCTTGGCCTCTGTTCCTGCTGCTGCTCTCTGCAGCTCTGGGACTTGCCTTTGCCAGCCTGCAAGGGATCTTTTCTCCTGCTAAACTGAACAATGCCTCAGCCTACTCCTGGCTACACTTGGGCTTGAGCTAATGCTTGTGAGCCTGGGTTCTGAAACAGAGTCACAAAGGGAAAAAAAATGACACGAAGAAACATCACATGAATTAACATAAAATCAAGAAAATTAATAAATTAACAACAAAATAAAATAAAATTCATTGTGTTCTGTGTCCTTGACATTGATTTTGGAACTGAAACCCCTCTGTCCTTTCAGGCAAACAGTCTCTTAGATATTGGACTGGCGGACAGGAGAGAAGAGGAGAGGAGAGGAGAGGAGAGGAGAGGAGAGGAGAGGAGAGCAGTTCTGCTCTGTCAGGCCTGCAGTTCTGCGTGACAAGCCCTGAGCGAGCCCTGAGGCCTCCATACATGATACTACAGGCAGTATTGCTACTGGAAGTAAGGCTGCACTGCCAACAAATCCACACTGTCTTTTTGCAAAAAAGGGACTCTATTAGGTTGCTTACTCCCCTATTTTGTAGCTACAGGGACTGATTTGGAGCCAACACCCCAAAGGCTTCCTCCAAAGGGCTGCACATATGCGGCTGTGTCACCCCCATGTCACGATGCCAGCACCCGGCAACGCAGTGGTCACCAGGCCCCACGCAGGATCCAGAGGAGCAGCCTCCCGTGTCCACTGCCAGAGCTGGCCCGGGGGCAGCCCCAGCACATCTGACAGGAAGCACTTGAGGAGCTGCTGGAATCACAGGCCAGGGGCTGAGGGAAGAAAACCTTGCATGAGGCTGCTGGAGGTTCTCCGCTGCAAGACAATCTGCTGGCAGGGCCACCTTCCAAGCTCGGCTCATGGATGCAAATCCTTTTCAACTGGATAGCAGTGGCAAGACCAAGGCAATTCCTTCTTGAGGAGCACTGCACAGCTCACCATCCTCATCTCCTACACAGCAACGCTCAGGAGCCGTAAGAGATAGGATGTCGAGGGCTTGCAAGGGCTTGCAAGGGCTTGCAGTGCTTTGGAACACCCACTGGTGTCCTACACAGGGACAGCAAGGATTCTTGCCCACAAGGTCTATCTGCTCAGAGGCAGTTGGGCACTCTGGCAAGTCCGCCAGATAGCTCCAGCTCAAGGGAGGATAGGGCTTGGGCAGCTCCTGGGAATCATGAGCAGCCTGTGGGACAAGGAGCCAGGTCTGGCTCACATGCTCAGGGAACAGCCCATGGCCAGCACTGGGCTCAGCAAGGAACTTTTTCCCCCGGGGCACATTGGCACTGGTCCCCGGCGGTTTTTTGCCTTCCTCTGCAGTTCTCAGCACCGCCCCTTGCCACCATTTCTTTGGGCCATTTGGCCTGGGAGCCGGCTGCTCATGCTCCACCATGCTGGCAGCCGCAGCTGCCACTTCTCAGCTCTCCCTGCAGCTAACACAAGCGCCTGGCAGGGACCAGAGCGCTTCTCATGCATCCCTGCCCAAGAAGCACAGCAGCCAAACAAGTTGTGGAAGGCAAAAAGTCTGCTCGTCATCGCTACATGTCACGCTTTGGAAGAGATGCCACGGTACCACTCACCTCTTCTTCCTCTTCTTCCTCTTCTTCTTCTTCTTCTTCTTCTTCCTCCTCTTTTGTGCATGGTCAGTCCCACAACTCCTTGTCAAGGTTCTCCCTCTGCAGGAACCGCGGACAGCTTGGCCTCTGTTCCTGCTGCTGCTCTCTGCAGCTCTGGGACTTGCCTTTGCCAGCCTGCAAGGGATCTTTTCTCCTGCTAAACTGAACAATGCCTCAGCCTACTCCTGGCTACACTTGGGCTTGAGCTAATGCTTGTGAGCCTGGGTTCTGAAACAGAGTCACAAAGGGAAAAAAAATGACACGAAGAAACATCACATGAATTAACATAAAATCAAGAAAATTAATAAATTAACAACAAAATAAAATAAAATTCATTGTGTTCTGTGTCCTTGACATTGATTTTGGAACTGAAACCCCTCTGTCCTTTCAGGCAAACAGTCTCTTAGATATTGGACTGGCGGACAAGAGAGAAGAGGAGAGGAGAGGAGAGGAGAGGAGAGGAGAGGAGAGGAGAGGAGAGCAGTTCTGCTCTGTCAGGCCTGCAGTTCTGCGTGACAAGCCCTGAGCGAGCCCTGAGGCCTCCATACATGATACTACAGGCAGTATTGCTACTGGAAGTAAGGCTGCACTGGCAACAAATCCACACTGTCTTTTTGCAAAAAAGGGACTCTATGAGGTTGCTTACTCCCCTATTTTGTAGCTACAGGGACTGATTTGGAGCCAACACCCCAAAGGCTTCCTCCAAAGGGCTGCACATATGCGGCTGTGTCACCCCCATGTCACGATGCCAGCACCCGGCAACGCAGTGGGCACGAGGCCCCACGCAGGATCCAGAGGAGCAGCCTCCCGTGTCCACTGCCAGAGCTGGCCCGGGGGCAGCCCCAGCACATCTGACAGGAAGCACTTGAGGAGCTGCTGGAATCACAGGCCAGGGGCTGAGGGAAGAAAACCTTGCATGAGGCTGCTGGAGGTTCTCCGCTGCAAGACAATCTGCTGGCAGGGCCACCTTCCAAGCTCGGCTCATGGATGCAAATCCTTTTCAACTGGATAGCAGTGGCAAGACCAAGGCAATTCCTTCTTGAGGAGCACTGCACAGCTCACCATCCTCATCTCCTACACAGCAACGCTCAGGAGCCGTAAGAGATAGGATGTCGAGGGCTTGCAAGGGCTTGCAAGGGCTTGCAGTGCTTTGGAACACCCACTGGTGTCCTACACAGGGACAGCAAGGATTCTTGCCCACAAGGTCTATCAGCTCAGAGGCACTTGGGCACTCTGGCAAGTCCGCCAGATAGCTCCAGCTCAAGGGAGGATAGGGCTTGGGCAGCTCCTGGGAAGCATGAGCAGCCTGTGGGACAAGGAGCCAGGTCTGGCTCACATGCTCAGGGAACAGCCCATGGCCAACACTGGGCTCAGCAAGGAACTTTTTCCCCCGGGGCACATTGGCACTGGTCCCCGGCGGTTTTTTGCCTTCCTCTGCAGTTCTCAGCACCGCCCCTTGCCACCATTTCTTTGGGCCATTTGGCCTGGGAGCCGGCTGCTCATGCTCCACCATGCTGGCAGCCGCAGCTGCCACTTCTCAGCTCTCCCTGCAGCTAACACAAGCGCCTGGCAGGGACCAGAGCGCTTCTCATGCATCCCTGGCCACGAAGCACAGCAGCCAAACAAGTTGTGGAAGGCAAAAAGTCTGCTCGTCATCGCTACATGTCACGCTTTGGAAGAGATGCCGCGGTACCACTCACCTCTTCTTCCTCTTCTTCCTCTTCTTCCTCTTCTTCTTCTTCTTCTTCTTCTTCTTCCTCTTTTGTGCATGGTCAGTCCCACAACTCCTTGTCAAGGTTCTCCCTCTGCAGGAACCGCGGACAGCTTGGCCTCTATTCCTGCTGCTGCTCTCTGCAGCTCTGGGACTTGCCTTTGCCAGCCTGCAAGGGATCTTTTCTCAGGCTAAACTGAACAATGCCTCAGCCTACTCCTGGCTACACTTGGGCTTGAGCTAATGCTTGTGAGCCTGGGTTCTGAAACAGAGTCACAAAGGGAAAAAAAATGACACGAAGAAACATCACATGAATTAACATAAAATCAAGAAAATTAATAAATTAACAACAAAATAAAATAAAATTCATTGTGTTATGTGTCCTTGAAATTGGTTTTGGAACTGAAACCCCTCTGTCCTTTCAGGCAAACAGTCTCTTAGATATTGGACTGGCGGACAGGAGAGAAGAGGAGAGGAGAGGAGAGGAGAGGAGAGGAGAGGAGAGGAGAGGAGAGGAGAGGAGAGGAGAGGAGAGGAGAGGAGAGCAGTTCTGCTCTGTCAGGCCTGCAGTTCTGCGTGACAAGCCCTGAGCGAGCCCTGAGGCCTCCATACATGATACTACAGGCAGTATTGCTACTGGAAGTAAGGCTGCACTGGCAACAAATCCACACTGTCTTTTTGCAAAAAAGGGACTCTATGAGGTTGCTTACTCCCCTATTTTGTAGCTACAGGGACTGATTTGGAGCCAGCACCCCAAAGGCTTCCTCCAAAGGGCTGCACATATGCGGCTGTGTCACCCCCATGTCACAATGCCAGCACCCGGCAACGCAGTGGTCACCAGGCCCCACGCAGGATCCAGAGGAGCAGCCTCCCGTGTCCACTGCCAGAGCTGTCCTGGGGGCAGCCCCAGCACATCTGACAGGAAGCACTTGAGGAGCTGCTGGAATCACAGGCCAGGGGCTGAGGGAAGAAAACCTTGCATGAGGCTGCTGGAGGTTCTCCGCTGCAAGACAATCTGCTGGCAGGGCCACCTTCCAAGCTCGGCTCATGGATGCAAATCCTTTTCAACTGGATAGCAGTGGCAAGACCAAGGCAATTCCTTCTTGAGGAGCACTGCACAGCTCACCATCCTCATCTCCTACAGAGCAACGCTCAGGAGCTGTAAGAGATAGGATGTCGAGGGCTTGCAAGGGCTTGCAAGGGCTTGCAGTGCTTTGGAACACCCACTGGTGTCCTACACAGGGACAGCAAGGATTCTTGCCCACAAGGTCTATCAGCTCAGAGGCACTTGGGCACTCTGGCAAGTCCACCAGATAGCTCCAGCTCAAGGGAGGATAGGGCTTGGGCAGCTCCTGGGAAGCATGAGCAGCCTGTGGGACAAGGAGCCAGGTCTGGCTCACATGCTCAGGGAACAGCCCATGGCCAGCACTGGGCTCAGCAAGGAACTTTTTCCCCCGGGGCACATTGGCACTGGTCCCCGGCGGTTTTTTGCCTTCCTCTGCAGTTCTCAGCACCGCCCCTTGCCACCATTTCTTTGGGCCATTTGGCCTGGGAGCCGGCTGCTCATGCTCCACCATGCTGGCAGCCGCAGCTGCCACTTCTCAGCTCTCCCTGCAGGTAACACAAGCGCCTGGCAGGGACCAGAGCGCTTCTCATGCATCCCTGCCCAAGAAGCACAGCAGCCAAACAAGTTGTGGAAGGCAAGAAGTCTGCTCGTCATCGCTACATGTCACGCTTTGGAAGAGATGCCACGGTACCACTCACCTCTTCTTCCTCTTCTTCCTCTTCTTCTTCTTCTTCTTCTTCTTCTTCCTCCTCTTTTGTGCATGGTCAGTCCCACAAGTCCTTGTCAAGGTTCTCCCTCTGCAGGAACCGCGGACAGCTTGGCCTCTATTCCTGCTGCTGCTCTCTGCAGCTCTGGGACTTGCCTTTGCCAGCCTGCAAGGGATCTTTTCTCCTGCTAAACTGAAGAATGCCTCAGCCTACTCCTGGCTACACTTGGGCTTGAGCTAATGCTTGTGAGCCTGGGTTCTGAAACAGAGTCACAAAGGGAAAAAAAATGACACGAAGAAACATCACATGAATTAACATAAAATCAAGAAAATTAATAAATTAACAACAAAATAAAATAAAATTCATTGTGTTATGTGTCCTTGAAATTGGTTTTGGAACTGAAACCCCTCTGTCCTTTCAGGCAAACAGTCTCTTAGATATTGGACTGGCGGACAGGAGAGAAGAGGAGAGGAGAGGAGAGGAGAGGAGAGGAGAGGAGAGGAGAGGAGAGGAGAGGAGAGGAGAGGAGAGGAGAGGAGAGGAGAGCAGTTCTGCTCTGTCAGGCCTGCAGTTCTGCGTGACAAGCCCTGAGCGAGCCCTGAGGCCTCCATACATGATACTACAGGCAGTATTGCTACTGGAAGTAAGGCTGCACTGGCAACAAATCCACACTGTCTTTTTGCAAAAAAGGGACTCTATGAGGTTGCTTACTCCCCTATTTTGTAGCTACAGGGACTGATTTGGAGCCAACACCCCAAAGGCTTCCTCCAAAGGGCTGCACATATGCGGCTGTGTCAGCCCCATGTCACGATGCCAGCACCCGGCAACGCAGTGGTCACCAGGCCCCACGCAGGATCCAGAGGAGCAGCCTCCCGTGTCCACTGCCAGAGCTGGCCCGGGGGCAGCCCCAGCACATCTGACAGGAAGCACTTGAGGAGCTGCTGGAATCACAGGCCAGGGGCTGAGGGAAGAAAACCTTGCATGAGGCTGCTGGAGGTTCTCCGCTGCAAGACAATCTGCTGGCAGGGCCACCTTCCAAGCTCGGCTCATGGATGCAAATCCTTTTCAACTGGATAGCAGTGGCAAGACCAAGGCAATTCCTTCTTGAGGAGCACTGCACAGCTCACCATCCTCATCTCCTACACAGCAACGCTCAGGAGCCGTAAGAGATAGGATGTCGAGGGCTTGCAAGGGCTTGCAAGGGCTTGCAGTGCTTTGGAACACCCACTGGTGTCCTACACAGGGACAGCAAGGATTCTTGCCCACAAGGTCTATCAGCTCAGAGGCACTTGGGCACTCTGGCAAGTCCGCCAGATAGCTCCAGCTCAAGGGAGGATAGGGCTTGGGCAGCTCCTGGGAAGCATGAGCAGCCTGTGGGACAAGGAGCCAGGTCTGGCTCACATGCTCAGGGAACAGCCCATGGCCAGCACTGGGCTCAGCAAGGAACTTTTTCCCCCGGGGCACATTGGCACTGGTCCCCGGCGGATTTTAGCCTTCCTCTGCAGTTCTCAGCACCGCCCCTTGCCACCATTTCTTTGGGCCATTTGGCCTGGGAGCCGGCTGCTCATGCTCCACCATGCTGGCAGCCGCATCTGCCACTTCTCAGCTCTCCCTGCAGGTAACACAAGCACCTGGCAGGGACCAGAGCGCTTCTCATGCATCCCTGCCCAAGAAGCACAGCAGCCAAACAAGTTGTGGAAGGCAAAAAGTCTGCTCGTCATCGCTACATGTCACGCTTTGGAAGAGATGCCACGGTACCACTCACCTCTTCTTCCTCTTCTTCCTCTTCTTCTTCTTCTTCTTCTTCTTCTTCTTCCTCCTCTTTTGTGCATGGTCAGTCCCACAAGTCCTTGTCAAGGTTCTCCCTCTGCAGGAACCGCGGACAGCTTGGCCTCTATTCCTGCTGCTGCTCTCTGCAGCTCTGGGACTTGCCTTTGCCAGCCTGCAAGGGATCTTTTCTCCTGCTAAACTGAACAATGCCTCAGCCTACTCCTGGCTACACTTGGGCTTGAGCTAATGCTTGTGAGCCTGGGTTCTGAAACAGAGTCACAAAGGGAAAAAAATGACACGAAGAAACATCACATGAATTAACATAAAATCAAGAAAATTACTAAATTAACAACAAAATAAAATAAAATTCATTGTGTTATGTGTCCTTGAAATTGATTTTGGAACTGAAACCCCTCTGTCCTTTCAGGCAAACAGTCTCTTAGATATTGGACTGGCGCACAGGAGAGGAGAGGAGAGGAGAGGAGAGGAGAGGAGAGCAGTTCTGCTCTGTCAGGCCTGCAGTTCTGCGTGACAAGCCCTGAGCGAGCCCTGAGGCCTCCATACATGATACTACAGGCAGTATTGCTACTGGAAGTAAGGCTGCACTGGCAACAAATCCACACTGTCTTTTTGCAAAAAAGGGACTCTATGAGGTTGCTTACTCCCCTATTTTGTAGCTACAGGGACTGATTTGGAGCCAGCACCCCAAAGGCTTCCTCCAAAGGGCTGCACATATGCGGCTGTGTCACCCCCATGTCACAATGCCAGCACCCGGCAACGCAGTGGTCACCAGGCCCCACGCAGGATCCAGACGAGCAGCCTCCCGTGTCCACTGCCAGAGCTGTCCCAGGGGCAGCCCCAGCACATCTGACAGGAAGCACTTGAGGAGCTGCTGGAATCACAGGCCAGGGGCTGAGGGAAGAAAACCTTGCATGAGGCTGCTGGAGGTTCTCCGCTGCAAGACAATCTGCTGGCAGGGCCACCTTCCAAGCTCGGCTCATGGATGCAAATCCTTTTCAACTGGATAGCAGTGGCAAGACCAAGGCAATTCCTTCTTGAGGAGCACTGCACAGCTCACCATCCTCATCTCCTACACAGCAACGCTCAGGAGCCGTAAGAGATAGGATGTCGAGGGCTTGCAAGGGCTTGCAAGGGCTTGCAGTGCTTTGGAACACCCACTGGTGTCCTACACAGGGACAGCAAGGATTCTTGCCCACAAGGTCTATCAGCTCAGAGGCAGTTGGGCACTCTGGCAAGTCCGCCAGATAGCTCCAGCTCAAGGGAGGATAGGGCTTGGGCAGCTCCTGGGAAGCATGAGCAGCCTGTGGGACAAGGAGCCAGGTCTGGCTCACATGCTCAGGGAACAGCCCATGGCCAGCACTGGGCTCAGCAAGGAACTTTTTCCCCCGGGGCACATTGGCACTGGTCCCCGGCGTATTTTTGCCTTCCTCTGCAGTTCTCAGCACCGCCCCTTGCCACCATTTCTTTGGGCCATTTGGCCTGGGAGCCGGCTGCTCATGCTCCACCATGCTGGCAGCCGCAGCTGCCACTTCTCAGCTCTCCATGCAGCTTACACAAGCACCTGGCAGGGACCAGAGCGCTTCTCATGCATCCCTGCCCAAGAAGCACAGCAGCCAAACAAGTTGTGGAAGGCAAAAAGTCTGCTCGTCATCGCTACATGTCACGCTTTGGAAGAGATGCCACGGTACCACTCACCTCTTCTTCCTCTTCTTCCTCTTCTTCTTCTTCTTCTTCTTCTTCCTCCTCTTTTGTGCATGGTCAGTCCCACAACTCCTTGTCAAGGTTCTCCCTCTGCAGGAACCGCGGACAGCTTGGCCTCTATTCCTGCTGCTGCTCTCTGCAGCTCTGGGACTTGCCTTTGCCAGCCTGCAAGGGATCTTTTCTCAGGCTAAACTGAAGAATGCCTCAGCCTACTCCTGGCTACACTTGGGCTTGAGCTAATGCTTGTGAGCCTGGGTTCTGAAACAGAGTCACAAAGGGAAAAAAATGACACGAAGAAACATCACATGAATTAACATAAAATCAAGAAAATTACTAAATTAACAACAAAATAAAATAAAATTCATTGTGTTATGTGTCCTTGAAATTGATTTTGGAACTGAAACCCCTCTGTCCTTTCAGGCAAACAGTCTCTTAGATATTGGACTGGCGCACAGGAGAGGAGAGGAGAGGAGAGGAGAGGAGAGGAGAGCAGTTCTGCTCTGTCAGGCCTGCAGTTCTGCGTGACAAGCCCTGAGCGAGCCCTGAGGCCTCCATACATGATACTACAGGCAGTATTGCTACTGGAAGTAAGGCTGCACTGGCAACAAATCCACACTGTCTTTTTGCAAAAAAGGGACTCTATGAGGTTGCTTACTCCCCTATTTTGTAGCTACAGGGACTGATTTGGAGCCAGCACCCCAAAGGCTTCCTCCAAAGGGCTGCACATATGCGGCTGTGTCAGCCCCATGTCACAATGCCAGCACCCGGCAACGCAGTGGTCACCAGGCCCCACGCAGGATCCAGACGAGCAGCCTCCCGTGTCCACTGCCAGAGCTGGCCCGGGGGCAGCCCCAGCACATCTGACAGGAAGCACTTGAGGAGCTGCTGGAATCACAGGCCAGGGGCTGAGGGAAGAAAACCTTGCATGAGGCTGCTGGAGGTTCTCCGCTGCAAGACAATCTGCTGGCAGGGCCACCTTCCAAGCTCGGCTCATGGATGCAAATCCTTTTCAACTGGATAGCAGTGGCAAGACCAAGGCAATTCCTTCTTGAGGAGCACTGCAGAGCTCACCATCCTCATCTCCTACAGAGCAACGCTCAGGAGCTGTAAGAGATAGAATGTCGAGGGCTTGCAAGGGCTTGCGAGGGCTTGCAAGGGCTTGCAAAGGCTTGCAGTGCTTTGGAACACCCACTGGTGTCCTACACAGGGACAGCAAGGATTCTTGCCCACAAGGTCTATCAGCTCAGAGGCAGTTGGGCACTCTGGCAAGTCTGCCAGATAGCTCCAGCTCAAGGGAGGATAGGGCTTGGGCAGCTCCTGGGAAGCATGAGCAGCCTGTGGGACAAGGAGCCAGGTCTGGCTCACATGCTCAGGGAACAGCCCATGGCCAGCACTGGGCTCAGCAAGGAACTTTTTCCCCCGGGGCACATTGGCACTGGTCCCCGGCGGTTTTTTGCCTTCCTCTGCAGTTCTCAGCACCGCCCCTTGCCACCATTTCTTTGGGCCATTTGGCCTGGGAGCCGGCTGCTCATGCTCCACCATGCTGGCAGCCGCAGCTGCCACTTCTCAGCTCTCCCTGCAGGTAACACAAGCACCTGGCAGGGACCAGAGCGCTTCTCATGCATCCCTGCCCAAGAAGCACAGCAGCCAAACAAGTTGTGGAAGGCAAAAAGTCTGCTCGCCATCGCTACATGTCACGCTTTGGAAGAGATGCCATGGTACCACTTACCTCTTCTTCCTCTTCTTCCTCTTCTTCTTCTTCTTCTTCTTCCTCTTCTTCTTCTTCTTCTTCCTCCTCTTTTGTGCATGGTGAGTCCCACAAGTCCTTGTCAAGGTTCTCCCTCTGCAGGAACCGCGGACAGCTTGGCCTCTATTCCTGCTGCTGCTCTCTGCAGCTCTGGGACTTGCCTTTGCCAGCCTGCAAGGGATCTTTTCTCAGGCTAAACTGAAGAATGCCTCAGCCTACTCCTGGCTACACTTGGGCTTGAGCTAATGCTTGTGAGCCTGGGTTCTGAAACAGAGTCACAAAGGGAAAAAAAATGACACGAAGAAACATCACATGAATTAACATAAAATCAAGAAAATTAATAAATTAACAACAAAATAAAATAAAATTCATTGTGTTATGTGTCCTTGACATTGATTTTGGAACTGAAACCCCTCTGTCCTTTCAGGCAAACAGTCTCTTAGATATTGGACTGGCGGACAGGAGAGAAGAGGAGAGGAGAGGAGAGGAGAGGAGAGGAGAGGAGAGCAGTTCTGCTCTGTCAGGCCTGCAGTTCTGCGTGACAAGCCCTGAGCGAGCCCTGAGGCCTCCATACATGATACTACAGGCAGTATTGCTACTGGAAGTAAGGCTGCACTGGCAACAAATCCACACTGTCTTTTTGCAAAAAAGGGACTCTATGAGGTTGCTTACTCCCCTATTTTGTAGCTACAGGGACTGATTTGGAGCCAGCACCCCAAAGGCTTCCTCCAAAGGGCTGCACATATGCGGCTGTGTCACCCCCATGTCACAATACCAGCACCCGGCAACGCAGTGGTCACGAGGCCCCACGCAGGATCCAGAGGAGCAGCCTCCCGTGTCCACTGCCAGAGCTGGCCCGGGGGCAGCCCCAGCACATCTGACAGGAAGCACTTGAGGAGCTGCTGGAATCACAGGCCAGGGGCTGAGGGAAGAAAACCTTGCATGAGGCTGCTGGAGGTTCTCCGCTGCAAGACAAGCTGCTGGCAGGGCCACCTTCCAAGCTCGGCTCATGGATGCAAATCCTTTTCAACTGGATAGCAGTGGCAAGACCAAGGCAATTCCTTCTTGAGGAGCACTGCACAGCTCACCATCCTCATCTCCTACAGAGCAACGCTCAGGAGCCGTAAGAGATAGGATGTCGAGGGCTTGCAAGGGCTTGCAAGGGCTTGCAGTGCTTTGGAACACTCACTGGTGTCCTACACAGGGACAACAAGGATTCTTGCCCACAAGGTCTATCTGCTCAGAGGCAGCTGGGCACTCTGGCAAGTCCGCAACATAGCTCCAGCTCAAGGGAGGATAGGGCTTGGGCAGCTCCTGGGAAGCATGAGCAGCCTGTGGGACAAGGAGCCAGGTCTGGCTCACATGCTCAGGGAACAGCCCATGGCCAGCACTGGGCTCAGCAAGGAACTTTTTCCCCCGGGGCACATTGGCACTGGTCCCCGGCGGTTTTTTGCCTTCCTCTGCAGTTCTCAGCACCGCCCCTTGCCACCATTTCTTTGGGCCATTTGGCCTGGGAGCCGGCTGCTCATGCTCCACCATGCTGGCAGCCGCAGCTGCCACTTCTCAGCTCTCCCTGCAGGTAACACAAGCGCCTGGCAGGGACCAGAGCGCTTCTCATGCATCCCTGCCCAAGAAGCACAGCAGCCAAACAAGTTGTGCAAGGCAAAAAGTCTGCTCGTCATCGCTACATGTCACACTTTGGAAGAGATGCCACGGTACCACTCACCTCTTCTTCCTCTTCTTCCTCTTCCTCTTCTTCTTCTTCTTCTTCTTCTTCTTCTTCATCCTCCTCTTTTGTGCATGGTCAGTCCCACAACTCCTTGTCAAGGTTCTCCCTCTGCAGGAACCGCGGACAGCTTGGCCTCTATTCCTGCTGCTGCTCTCTGCAGCTCTGGGACTTGCCTTTGCCAGCCTGCAAGGGATCTTTTCTCAGGCTAAACTGAAGAATGCCTCAGCCTACTCCTGGCTACACTTGGGCTTGAGCTAATGCTTGTGAGCCTGGGTTCTGAAACAGAGTCAAAAAGGGAAAAAAAATGATACGAAGAAACATAACATGAATTAACATAAAATCAAGAAAATTAATAAATTAACAACAAAATAAAATAAAGTTCATTGTGTTATGTGTCCTTGAAAATTATTTTGGAACTGAAACCCCTCTGTCCTTTCAGGCAAACAGTCTCTTAGATATTGGACTGGCGGCAGGAGAGAAGAGAGGAGAGGAGAGGAGAGGAGAGGAGAGGAGAGGAGAGGAGAGGAGAGGAGAGGAGAGGAGAGGAGAGGAGAGGAGAGGAGAGGAGAGCAGTTCTGCTCTGTCAGGCCTGCAGTTCTGCGTGACAAGCCCTGAGCGAGCCCTGAGGCCTCCATACATGATACTACAGGCAGTATTGCTACTGGAAGGAAGGCTGCACTGGCAACAAATCCACACTGTCTTTTTGCAAAAAAGGGACTCTATTAGGTTGCTTACTCCCCTATTTTGTAGGTACAGGGACTGATTTGGAGGCAGCACCCCAAAGGCTTCCTCCAAAGGGCTGCACATATGCGGCTGTGTCACCCCCATGTCACAATACCAGCACCCGGCAACGCAGTGGTCACGAGGCCCAACGCAGGATCCAGAGGAGCAGCCTCCCGTGTCCACTGCCAGAGCTGGCCCGGGGGCAGCCCCAGCACATCTGACAGGAAGCACTTGAGGAGCTGCTGGAATCACAGGCCAGGGGCTGAGGGAAGAAAACCTTGCATGAGGCTGCTGGAGGTTCTCCGCTGCAAGACAATGTGCTGGCAGGGCCACCTTCCAAGCTCGGCTCATGGATGCAAATCCTTTTCAACTGGATAGCAGTGGCAAGACCAAGGCAATTCCTTCTTGAGGAGCACTGCAGAGCTCACCATCCTCATCTCCTACAGAGCAACGCTCAGGAGCTGTAAGAAATAGGATGTTGAGGGCTTGCAAGGGCTTGCGAGGGCTTGCAAGGGCTTGCAAAGGCTTGCAGTGCTTTGGAACACCCACTGGTGTCCTACACAGGGACAGCAAGGATTCTTGCCCACAAGGTCTATCAGCTCAGAGGCACTTGGGCACTCTGGCAAGTCCGCCAGATAGCTCCAGCTCAAGGGAGGATAGGGCTTGGGCAGCTCCTGGGAAGCATGAGCAGCCTGTGGGACAAGGAGCCAGGTCTGGCTCACATGCTCAGGGAACAGCCCATGGCCAGCACTGGGCTCAGCAAGGAACTTTTTCCCCCGGGGCACATTGGCACTGGTCCCCGGCGGTTTTTTGCCTTCCTCTGCAGCTCTCAGCACCGCCCCTTGCCACCATTTCTTTGGGCCATTTGGCCTGGGAGCCGGCTGCTCATGCTCCACCATGCTGGCAGCCGCAGCTGCCACTTCTCAGCTCTCCCTGCAGCTAACACAAGCGCCTGGCAGGGACCAGAGCGCTTCTCATGCATCCCTGCCCAAGAAGCACAGCAGCCAAACAAGTTGTGGAAGGCAAAAAGTCTGCTCGTCATCGCTACATGTCACACTTTGGAAGAGATGCCACGGTACCACTCACCTCTTCTTCCTCTTCTTCCTCTTCCTCTTCTTCTTCTTCTTCTTCTTCTTCTTCTTCTTCCTCCTCTTTTGTGCATGGTCAGTCCCACAACTCCTTGTCAAGGTTCTCCCTCTGCAGGAACCGCGGACAGCTTGGCCTCTATTCCTGCTGCTGCTCTCTGCAGCTCTGGGACTTGCCTTTGCCAGCCTGCAAGGGATCTTTTCTCAGGCTAAACTGAAGAATGCCTCAGCCTACTCCTGGCAACACTTGGGCTTGAGCTAATGCTTGTGAGCCTGGGTTCTGAAACAGAGTCACAAAGGGAAAAATAATGACACGAAGAAACATCACATGAATTAACATAAAATCAAGAAAATTAATAAATTAACAACAAAATAAAATAAAATTCATTGTGTTCTGTGTCCTTGACATTGATTTTGGAACTGAAACCCCTCTGTCCTTTCAGGCAAACAGTCTCTTAGATATTGGACTGGCGGACAGGAGAGAAGAGGAGAGGAGAGGAGAGGAGAGGAGAGGAGAGGAGAGGAGAGGAGAGCAGTTCTGCTCTGTCAGGCCTGCAGTTCTGCGTGACAAGCCCTGAGCGAGCCCTGAGGCCTCCATACATGATACTACAGGCAGTATTGCTACTGGAAGGAAGGCTGCACTGGCAACAAATCCACACTGTCTTTTTGCAAAAAAGGGACTCTATTAGGTTGCTTACTCCCCTATTTTGTAGCTACAGGGACTGATTTGGAGCCAGCACCCCAAAGGCTTCCTCCAAAGGGCTGCACATATGCGGCTGTGTCAGCCCCATGTCACAATGCCAGCACCCGGCAACGCAGTGGTCACCAGGCCCCACACAGGATGCAGACGAGCAGCCTCCCGTGTCCACTGCCAGAGCTGGCCCGGGGGCAGCCCCAGCACATCTGACAGGAAGCACTTGAGGAGCTGCTGGAATCAGAGGCCAGGGGCTGAGGGAAGAAAACCTTGCATGAGGCTGCTGGAGGTTCTCCGCTGCAAGACAAGCTGCTGGCAGGGCCACCTTCCAAGCTCGGCTCATGGATGCAAATCCTTTTCAACTGGATAGCAGTGGCAAGACCAAGGCAATTCCTTCTTGAGGAGCACTGCAGAGCTCACCATCCTCATCTCCTACAGAGCAATGCTCAGGAGCCGTAAGAGATAGGATGTCGAGGGCTTGCAAGGGCTTGCGAGGGCTTGCAAGGGCTTGCAAAGTCTTGCAGTGCTTTGGAACACCCACTGGTGTCCTACACAGGGACAACAAGGATTCTTGCCCACAAGGTCTATCTGCTCAGAGGCAGTTGGGCACTCTGGCAAGTCCGCCAGATAGCTCCAGCTCAAGGGAGGATAGGGCTTGGGCAGCTCCTGGGAAGCATGAGCAGCCTGTGGGACAAGGAGCCAGGTCTGGCTCACATGCTCAGGGAACAGCCCATGGCCAGCACTGGGCTCAGCAAGGAACTTTTTCCCCGGGGCACATTGGCACTGGTCCCCGGTGGTTTTTTGCCTTCCTCTGCAGTTCTCAGCACGGCCCCTTGCCACCAATTCTTCGGGCCATTTCGCCTGGGAGCCGGCTGCTCATGCTCCACCATGCTGGCAGCCGCAGCTGCCACTTCTCAGCTCTCCCTGCAGGTAACACAAGCGCCTGGCAGGGACCAGAGCGCTTCTCATGCATCCCTGCCCAAGAAGCACAGCAGCCAAACAAGTTGTGGAAGGCAAAAAGTCTGCTCGTCATCGCTACATGTCACGCTTTGGAAGAGATGCCACGGTACCACTCACCTCTTCTTCCTCTTCTTCCTCTTCTTCTTCTTCTTCTTCTTCTTCCTCCTCTTTTGTGCATGGTCAGTCCCACAACTCCTTGTCAAGGTTCTCCCTCTGCAGGAACCGCGGACAGCTTGGCCTCTATTCCTGCTGCTGCTCTCTGCAGCTCTGGGACTTGCCTTTGCCAGCCTGCAAGGGATCTTTTCTCAGGCTAAACTGAAGAATGCCTCAGCCTACTCCTGGTTACACTTGGGCTTGAGCTAATGCTTGTGAGCCTGGGTTCTGAAACAGAGTCACAAAGGGAAAAAAAATGACACGAAGAATCATCACATGAATTAACATAAAATCAAGAAAATTACTAAATTAACAACAAAATAAAATAAAATTCATTGTGTTATGTGTCCTTGAAATTGATTTTGGAACTGAAACCCCTCTGTCCTTTCAGGCAAACAGTCTCTTAGATATTGGACTGGCGGACAGGAGAGAAGAGGAGAGGAGAGGAGAGGAGAGCAGTTCTGCTCTGTCAGGCCTGCAGTTCTGCGTGACAAGCCCTGAGCGAGCCCTGAGGCCTCCATACATGATACTACAGGCAGTATTGCTACTGGAAGGAAGGCTGCACTGGCAACAAATCCACACTGTCTTTTTGCAAAAAAGGGACTCTATGAGGTTGCTTACTCCCCTATTTTGTAGCTACAGGGACCGATTTGGAGCCAGCACCCCAAAGGCTTCCTCCAAAGGGCTGCACATATGCGGCTGTGTCACCCCCATGTCACAATGCCAGCACCCGGCAACGCAGTGGTCACCAGGCCCCACGCAGGATCCAGAGGAGCAGCCTCCCGTGTCCACTGCCAGAGCTGGCCCGGGGGCAGCCCCAGCACATCTGACAGGAAGCACTTGAGGAGCTGCTGGAATCACAGGCCAGGGGCTGAGGGAAGAAAACCTTGCATGAGGCTGCTGGAGGTTCTCCGCTGCAAGACAATCTGCTGGCAGGGCCACCTTCCAAGCTCGGCTCATGGATGCAAATCCTTTTCAACTGGATAGCAGTGGCAAGACCAAGGCAATTCCTTCTTGAGGAGCACTGCACAGCTCACCATCCTCATCTCCTACAGAGCAACGCTCAGGAGCCGTAAGAGATAGGATGTCGAGGGCTTGCAAGGGCTTGCAAGGGCTTGCAGTGCTTTGGAACACCCACTGGTGTCCTACACAGGGACAGCAAGGATTCTTGCCCACAAGGTCTATCAGCTCAGAGGCAGTTGGGCACTCTGGCAAGTCCGCCAGATAGCTCCAGCTCAAGGGAGGATAGGGCTTGGGCAGCTCCTGGGAAGCATGAGCAGCCTGTGGGACAAGGAGCCAGGTCTGGCTCACATGCTCAGGGAACAGCCCATGGCCAGCACTGGGCTCAGCAAGGAACTTTTTCCCCCGGGGCACATTGGCACTGGTCCCCGGCGGTTTTTTGCCTTCCTCTGCAGTTCTCAGCACCGCCCCTTGCCACCATTTCTTTGGGCCATTTGGCCTGGGAGCCGGCTGCTCATGCTCCACCATGCTGGCAGCCGCAGCTGCCACTTCTCAGCTCTCCCTGCAGCTAACACAAGCGCCTGGCAGGGACCAGAGCGCTTCTCATGCATCCCTGGCCAAGAAGCACAGCATCCAAACAAGTTGTGGAAGGCAAAAAGTCTGCTCGTCATCGCTACATGTCACGCTTTGGAAGAGATGCCACGGTACCACTCACCTCTTCTTCCTCTTCTTCCTCTTCTTCTTCTTCTTCTTCTTCTTCTTCTTCCTGTTCTTCCTCCTCTTTTGTGCATGGTCAGTCCCACAACTCCTTGTCAAGGTTATCCCTCTGCAGGAACCACGGACAGCTTGGCCTCTATTCCTGCTGCTGCTCTCTGCAGCTCTGGGACTTGCCTTTGCCAGCCTGCAAGGGATCTTTTCTCAGGCTAAACTGAAGAATGCCTCAGTCTACTCCTGGCTACACTTGGGCTTGAGCTAATGCTTGTGAGCCTGGGTTCTGAAACAGAGTCACAAAGGGAAAAAAAATGACACGAAGAAACATAACATGAATTAACATAAAATCAAGAAAACTAATAAATTAACAACAAAATAAAATAAAATTCATTGTGTTATGTGTCCTTGAAAATGATTTTGGAACTGAAACCCCTCTGTCCTTTCAGGCAAACAGTCTCTTAGATATTGGACTGGCGGACAGGAGACAAGACGAGAGGAGAGGAGAGGAGAGGAGAGGAGAGGAGAGGAGAGGAGAGGAGGGGAGAGGAGAGGAGAGGAGAGGAGAGCAGTTCTGCTCTGTCAGGCCTGCAGTTCTGCGTTACAAGCCCTGAGCGAGCCCTGAGGCCTCCATACATGATACTACAGGCAGTATTGCTACTGGAAGTAAGGCTGCACTGCCAACAAATCCACACTGTCTTTTTGCAAAAAAGGGACTCTATTAGGTTGCTTACTCCCCTATTTTGTAGCTACAGGGACTGATTTGGAGCCAGCACCCCAAAGGCTTCCTCCAAAGGGCTGCACATATGCGGCTGTGTCACCCCCATGTCACAATGCCAGCACCCGGCAACGCAGTGGGCACGAGGCCCCACGCAGGATCCAGAGGAGCAGCCTCCCGTGTCCACTGCCAGAGCTGGCCCGGGGGCAGCCCCAGCACATCTGACAGGAAGCACTTGAGGAGCTGCTGGAATCACAGGCCAGGGGCTGAGGGAAGAAAACCTTGCATGAGGCTGCTGGAGGTTCTCCGCTGCAAGACAATCTGCTGGCAGGGCCACCTTCCAAGCTCGGCTCATGGATGCAAATCCTTTTCAACTGGATAGCAGTGGCAAGACCAAGGCAATTCCTTCTTGAGGAGCACTGCACAGCTCACCATCCTCATCTCCTACAGAGCAACGCTCAGGAGCCGTAAGAGATAGGATGTCGAGGGCTTGCAAGGGCTTGCAAGGGCTTGCAGTGCTTTGGAACACCCACTGGTGTCCTACACAGGGACAGCAAGGATTCTTGCCCACAAGGTCTATCAGCTCAGAGGCACTTGGGCACTCTGGCAAGTCCGCCAGATAGCTCCAGCTCAAGGGAGGATAGGGCTTGGGCAGCTCCTGGGAAGCATGAGCAGCCTGTGGGACAAGGAGCCAGGTCTGGCTCACATGCTCAGGGAACAGCCCATGGCCAGCACTGGGCTCTGCAAGGAACTTTTTCCCCCGGGGCACATTGGCACTGGTCCCCGGCGGATTTTTGCCTTACTCTGCAGTTCTCAGCACCGCCCCTTGCCACCATTTCTTTGGGCCATTTGGCCTGGGAGCCGGCTGCTCATGCTCCACCATGCTGGCAGCCGCAGCTGCCACTTCTCAGCTCTCCCTGCAGCTAACACAAGCGCCTGGCAGGGACCAGAGCGCTTCTCATGCATCCCTGCCCAAGAAGCACAGAAGCCAAACAAGTTGTGGAAGGCAAAAAGTCTGCTCGTCATCGCTACATGTCACGCTTTGGAAGAGATGCCACGGTACCACTCACCTCTTCTTCCTCTTCTTCCTCTTCTTCTTCTTCTTCTTCTTCTTCCTCCTCTTTTGTGCATGGTCAGTCCCACAACTCCTTGTCAAGGTTCTCCCTCTGCAGGAACTGCGGACAGCTTGGCCTCTATTCCTGCTGCTGCTCTCTGCAGCTCTGGGACTTGGCTTTGCCAGCCTGCAAGGGATCTTTTCTCAGGCTAAACTGAAGAATGCCTCAGTCTACTCCTGGCTACACTTGGGCTTGAGCTAATGCTTGTGAGCCTGGGTTCTGAAACAGAGTCACAAAGGGAAAAAAAATGACACGAAGAAACATCACATGAATTAACATAAAATCAAGAAAATTACTAAATTAACAACAAAATAAAATAAAATTCATTGTGTTATGTGTCCTTGACATTGATTTTGGAACTGAAAACCCTCTGTCCTTTCAGGCAAACAGTCTCTTAGATATTGGACTGGCGCACAGGAGAGGAGAGGAGAGGAGAGGAGAGGAGAGGAGAGGAGAGGAGAGGAGAGGAGAGGAGAGGAGAGGAGAGGAGAGGAGAGGAGAGGAGAGGAGAGCAGTTCTGCTCTGTCAGGCCTGCAGTTCTGCGTGACAAGCCCTGAGCGAGCCCTGAGGCCTCCATACATGATACTACAGGCAGTATTGCTACTGGAAGGAAGGCTGCACTGGCAACAAATCCACACTGTCTTTTTGCAAAAAAGGGACTCTATGAGGTTGCTTACTCCCCTATTTTGTAGCTACAGGGACCGATTTGGAGCCAGCACCCCAAAGGCTTCCTCCAAAGGGCTGCACATATGCGGCTGTGTCACCCCCATGTCACAATGCCAGCACCCGGCAACGCAGTGGTCACGAGGCCCCACGCAGGATCCAGAGGAGCAGCCTCCCGTGTCCACTGCCAGAGCTGGCCCGGGGGCAGCCCCAGCACATCTGACAGGAAGCACTTGAGGAGCTGCTGGAATCACAGGCCAGGGGCTGAGGGAAGAAAACCTTGCATGAGGCTGCTGGAGGTTCTCCGCTGCAAGACAAGCTGCTGGCAGGGCCACCTTCCAAGCTCGGCTCATGGATGCAAATCCTTTTCAACTGGATAGCAGTGGCAAGACCAAGGCAATTCCTTCTTGAGGAGCACTGCACAGCTCACCATCCTCATCTCCTACACAGCAACGCTCAGGAGCCGTAAGAGATAGGATGTCGAGGGCTTGCAAGGGCTTGCAGTGCTTTGGAACACCCACTGGTGTCCTACACAGGGACAGCAAGGATTCTTGCCCACAAGGTCTATCAGCTCAGAGGCACTTGGGCACTCTGGCAAGTCCGCCAGATAGCTCCAACTCAAGGGAGGATAGGGCTTGGGCAGCTCCTTGGAAGCATGAGCAGCCTGTGGGACAAGGAGCCAGGTCTGGCTCACATGCTCAGGGAACAGCCCATGGCCAGCACTGGGCTCAGCAAGGAACGTTTTCCCCCGGGGCACATTGGCACTGGTCCCTGGCGGTTTTTTGCCTTCCTCTGCAGTTCTCAGCACCGCCCCTTGCCACCATTTCTTTGGGCCATTTGGCCTGGGAGCCGGCTGCTCATGCTCCACCATGCTGGCAGCCGCAGCTGCCACTTCTCAGCTCTCCCTGCAGCTAACACAAGCGCCTGGCAGGGACCAGAGCGCTTCTCATGCATCCCTGCCCAAGAAGCACAGCAGCCAAACAAGTTGTGGAAGGCAAAAAGTCTGCTCGTCATCGCTACATGTCACGCTTTGGAAGAGATGCCACGGTACCACTCACCTCTTCTTCCTCTTCTTCCTCTTCTTCTTCTTCTTCTTCTTCTTCCTCCTCTTTTGTGCATTGTGAGTCCCACAACTCCTTGTCAAGGTTCTCCCTCTGCAGGAACCGCGGACAGCTTGGCCTCTATTCCTGCTGCTGCTCTCTGCAGCTCTGGGACTTGCCTTTGCCAGCCTGCAAGGGAACTTTTCTCAGGCTAAACTGAAGAATGCCTCAGCCTACTCCTGGCTACACTTGGGCTTGAGCTAATGCTTGTGAGCCTGGGTTCTGAAACAGAGTCACAAAGGGAAAAAAAATGACATGAATTAACATAAAATCAAGAAAATTAATAAATTAACAACAAAATAAAATAAAATTCACTGTGTTATGTGTCCTTGACATTGATTTTGGAACTGAAACCCCTCTGTCCTTTCAGGCAAACAGTCTCTTAGATCTTGGACTGGCGGACAGGAGACAAGACGAGAGGAGAGGAGAGGAGAGGAGAGGAGAGGAGAGGAGAGCAGTTCTGCTCTGTCAGGCCTGCAGTTCTGCGTGACAAGCCCTGAGCGAGCCCTGAGGCCTCCATACATGATACTACAGGCAGTATTGCTACTGGAAGGAAGGCTGCACTGGCAACAAATCCACACTGTCTTTTTGCAAAAAAGGGACTCTATTAGGTTGCTTACTCCCCTATTTTGTAGGTACAGGGACCGATTTGGAGCCAGCACCCCAAAGGCTTCCTCCAAAGGGCTGCACATATGCGGCTGTGTCAGCCCCATGTCACAATGCCAGCACCCGGCAACGCAGTGGTCACGAGGCCCCACGCAGGATCCAGAGGAGCAGCCTCCCGTGTCCACTGCCAGAGCTGTCCCGGGGGCAGCCCCAGCACATCTGACAGGAAGCACTTGAGGAGCTGCTGGAATCACAGGCCAGGGGCTGAGGGAAGAAAACCTTGCATGAGGCTGCTGGAGGTTCTCCGCTGCAAGACAAGCTGCTGGCAGGGCCACCTTCCAAGCTCGGCTCATGGATGCAAATCCTTTTCAACTGGATAGCAGTGGCAAGACCAAGGCAATTCCTTCTTGAGGAGCACTGCACAGCTCACCATCCTCATCTCCTACACAGCAACGCCCAGGAGCCGTAAGAGATAGGATGTCGAGGGCTTGCAAGGGCTTGCAAGGGCTTGCAGTGCTTTGGAACACCCACTGGTGTCCTACACAGGGACAGCAAGGATTCTTGCCCACAAGGTCCATCAGCTCAGAGGCACTTGGGCACTCTGGCAAGTCCGCCAGATAGCTCCAGCTCAAGGGAGGATAGGGCTTGGGCAGCTCCTGAGAAGCATGAGCAGCCTGTGGGACAAGGAGCCAGGTCTGGCTCACATGCTCAGGGAACAGCCCATGGCCAGCACTGGGCTCAGCAAGGAACTTTTTCCCCCGGGGCACATTGCCACTGGTCCCCGGCGGTTTTTTGCCTTCCTCTGCAGTTCTCAGCACCGCCCCTTGCCACCATTTCTTTGGGCCATTTGGCCTGGGAGCCGGCTGCTCATGCTCCACCATGCTGGCAGCCGCAGCTGCCACTTCTCAGCTCTCCCTGCAGCTAACACAAGTGCCTGGCAGGGACCAGAGCGCTTCTCATGCATCCCTGCCCAAGAAGCACAGCAGCCAAACAAGTTGTGAAAGGCAAAAAGTCTGCTCATCATCACTACATGTCACACTTTGGAAGAGATGCCACGGTACCACTCACCTCTTCTTCCTCTTCTTCCTCTTCTTCTTCTTCTTCTTCTTCTTCTTCTTCTTCATCCCCCTCTTTTGTGCATGGTCAGTCCCACAAGTCCTTGTCAAGGTTCTCCCTCTGCAGGAACCGCGGACAGCTTGGCCTCTATTCCTGCTGCTGCTCTCTGCAGCTCTGGGACTTGCCTTTGCCAGCCTGCAAGGGATCTTTTCTCAGGCTAAAGTGAAGAATGCCTCAGCCTACTCCTGGCTACACTTGGGCTTGAGCTAATGCTTGTGAGCCTGGCTTCTGAAACAGAGTCACAACGGGAAAAAAAATGATACGAAGAAACATAACATGAATTAACATAAAATCAAGAAAACTAATAAATTAACAACAAAATAAAATAAAATTCATTGTGTTATGTGTCCTTGACATTGATTTTGGAACTGAAACCCCTCTGTCCTTTCAGGCAAACAGTCTCTTAGATATTGGACAGGCGGACAGGAGAGAAGAGGAGAGGAGAGGAGAGGAGAGGAGAGGAGAGGAGAGGAGAGGAGAGGAGAGGAGAGGAGAGGAGAGGAGAGGAGAGGAGAGGAGAGCAGTTCTGCTCTGTCACGCCTGCAGTTCTGTGTGACAAGCCCTGAGCGGGCCCTGAGGCCACCATACATTATTCTACAGGCAGTATTGCTACTGGAAGTAAGGCTGCACTGGCAACAAATCCACACTGTCTTTTTGCAAAAAAGGGACTCTATGAGGTTGCTTACTCCCCTATTTTGTAGCTACAGGGACTGATTTGGAGCCAGCACCCCAAAGGCTTCCTCCAAAGGGCTGCACATATGAGTCTGTGTCAGCCCCATGTCACAATGCCAGCACCCGGCAACGCAGTGGTCACGAGACCCCACGCAGGATCCAGAGGAGCAGGCTCACAAGCATTAGCTCAAGCCCAAGTGTAGCCAGGAGTAGGCTGAGGCATTCTTCAGTTTAGCCTGAGAAAAGATCCCTTGCAGGCTGGCAAATGCAAGTCCCAGAGCTGCAGAGAGCAGCAGCAGGAATAGAGGCCAAGCTGTGCGCGGTTCCTGCAGAGGGAGAACCTTGACAAGGAGTTGTGGGACTGACCATGCACAAAAGAGGAGGAAGAAGAAGAAGAAGAAGAAGAAGAAGAGGAAGAAGAGGAAGAAGAGGTGAGTGGTACCGTGGCATCTCTTCCAAAGCGTGACATGTAGCGATGACGAGCAGACTTTTTGCCTTGCACAACTTGTTTGGCTGCTGTGCTTCTTGGGCAGGGATGCATGAGAAGCGCTCTGGTCCCTGCCAGGCGCTTGTGTTAGCTGCAGGGAGAGCTGAGAAGTGGCAGCTGCGGCTGCCAGCATGGTGGAGCATGAGCAGCCGGCTCCCAGGCCAAATGGCCCAAAGAAATGGTGGCAAGGGGCGGTGCTGAGAACTGCAGAGGAAGGCAAAAAACTGCCGGGGACCAGTGCCAATGTGCCGCGGGGGAAAAAGTTCCTTGCTGAGCCCAGTGCTGGCCATGGGCTGTTCCCTGAGCATGTGAGCCAGACCTGGCTCCTTGTCCCACAGGCTGCTCATGCTTCCCAGGAGCTGCCCAAGCCCTATCCTCCCTTGAGCTGGAGCTATGTCGCGGACTTGCCAGAGTGCCCAAGTGCCTCTGAGCTGATGGACCTTGTGGGCAAGAATCCTTGCTGTCCCTGTGTAGGACACCAGTGGGTGTTCCAAAGCACTGCAAGCCCTTGCAAGCCCTCGACATCCTATCTCTTACGGCTCCTGAGCGTTGCTCTGTGGGAGATGAGGATGGTGAGCTGTGCAGTGCTCCTCAAGAAGGAATTGCCTTGGTCTTGCCACTGCTATCCAGTTGAAAAGGATTTGCATCCATGAGCCGAGCTTGGAAGGTGGCCCTGCCAGCAGCTTGTCTTGCAGCGGAGAATCTCCAGCAGCCTCATGCAAGGTTTTCTTCCCTCAGCCCCTGGCCTGTGATTCCAGCATCTCCTCAAGTGCTTCCTGTCAGATGTGCTGGGGCTGCCCCCGGGCCAGCTCTGGCAGTGGACACGGGAGGCTGCTCCTCTGGATCCTGCGTGGGGCCTGGTGACCACTGCGTTGCCGGGTGCTGGCATTGTGACATGGGGCTGACACAGCCGCATATGTGCAGCCCTTTGGAGGAAGCCTTTGGGGTGCTGGCTCCAAATCAGTCCCTGTACCTACAAAATAGGGGAGTAAGCAACCTAATAGAGTCCCTTTTTTGCAAAAAGACAGTGTGGATTTGTTGCCAGTGCAGCCTTCCTTCCAGTAGCAATACTGCCTGTAGTATCATGTATGGAGGCCTCAGGGCTCGCTCAGGGCTTGTCAGGCAGAACTGCAGGCCTGACAGAGCAGAACTGCTCTCCTCTCCTCTCCTCTCCTCTCCTCTCCTCTCCTCTCCTCTCCTCTCCTCTCCTCTCCTCTCCTCTCCTCTCCTCTTCTCTCCTCCCCTCTTCTCTTCTCTCCTGTCCGCCAGTCCAATATCTAAGAGACTGTTTGCCTGAAAGGACAGAGGGGTTTCAGTTCCAAAATCATTTTCAAGGACACATAACACAATTAATTTGATTTTATTTTGTTGTTAATTTATTAGTTTTCTTGATTTTATGTTAATTCATGTTATGTTTCTTCGTATCATTTTTTTTCCCTTTGTGACTCTGTTTCAGAAGCCAGGCTCACAAGCATTAGCTCAAGCCCAAGTGTAGCCAGGAGTAGGCTGAGGCATTCTTCAGTTTAGCCTGAGAAAAGATCCCTTGCAGGCTGGCAAAGGCAAGTCCCAGAGCTGCAGAGAGCAGCAGCAGGAATAGAGGCCAAGCTGTCCGCGGTTCCTGCAGGGGGAGAACCTTGACAAGGAGTTGTGGGACTGACCATGCACAAAAGAGGAGGAAGAACAGGAAGAAGAAGAAGAAGAAGAAGAAGAAGAAGAGGAAGAAGAGGAAGAAGAGGTGAGTGGTACCGTGGCATCTCTTCCAAAGCGTGACATGTAGCGATGACGAGCAGACTTTTTGCCTTGCACAACTTGTTTGGCTGCTGTGCTTCTTGGGCAGGGATGCATGAGAAGCGCTCTGGTCCCTGCCAGGCGCTTGTGTTAGCTGCAGGGAGAGCTGAGAAGTGGCAGCTGCGGCTGCCAGCATGGTGGAGCATGAGCAGCCGGCTCCCAGGCCAAATGGCCCAAAGAAATGGTGGCAAGGGGCGGTGCTGAGAACTGCAGAGGAAGGCAAAAAACCGCCGGGGACCAGTGCCAATGTGCCGCGGGGGAAAAAGTTCCTTGCTGAGCCCAGTGCTGGCCATGGGCTGTTCCCTGAGTATGTGAGCCAGACCTGGCTCCTTGTCCCACAGGCTGCTCATGCTTCCCAGGAGCTGCCCAAGCCCTATCCTCCCTTGAGCTGGAGCTATCTGGCGGACTTGCCAGAGTGCCCAACTGCCTCTGAGCTGATGGACCTTGTGGGCAAGAATCCTTGCTGTCCCTGTGTAGGACACCAGTGGGTGTTCCAAAGCACTGCAAGCCCTTGCAAGCCCTTGCAAGCCCTTGACATCCTATCTCTTAGGGCTCCTGAGCGTTGCTCTGTAGGAGATGAGGATGGTGAGCTGTGCAGTGCTCCTCAAGAAGGAATTGCCTTGGTCTTGCCACTGCTATCCAGTTGAAAAGGATTTGCATCCATGAGCCGAGCTTGGAAGGTGGCCCTGCCAGCAGCTTGTCTTGCAGCGGAGAACCTCCAGCAGCCTCATGCAAGGTTTTCTTCCCTCAGCCCCTGGCCTGTGATTCCAGCAGCTCCTCAAGTGCTTCCTGTCAGATGTGCTGGGGCTGCCCCCGGGCCAGCTCTGGCAGTGGACACGGGAGGCTGCTCCTCTGGATCCTGCGTGGGGCCTGGTGACCACTGCGCTGCCGGGTGCTGGCATTGTGACATGGGGCTGACACAGCCGCATATGTGCAGCCCTTTGGAGGAAGCCTTTGGGGTGCTGGCTCCAAATCAGACCCTGTAGCTACAAAATAGGGGAGTAAGCAACCTAATAGAGTCCCTTTTTTGCAAAAAGACAGTGTGGATTTGTTGCCAGTGCAGCCTTCCTTCCAGTAGCAATACTGACTGTAGTATCATGTATGGAGGCCTCAGGGCTCGCTCAGGGCTTGTCAGGCAGAACTGCAGGCCTGACAGAGCAGAACTGCTCTCCTCTCCTCTCCTCTCCTCTCCTCTCCTCTCCTCTCCTCTCCTCTCCTCTCCTCTCCTCTTCTCTCCTCCCCTCTTCTCTTCTCTCCTGTCCGCCAGTCCAATATCTAAGAGACTGTTTGCCTGAAAGGACAGAGGGGTTTCAGTTCCAAAATCATTTTCAAGGACACATAACACAATTAATTTGATTTTATTTTGTTGTTAATTTATTAGTTTTCTTGATTTTATGTTAATTCATGTGATGTTTCTTCGTATCATTTTTTTTCCCTTTGTGACTCTGTTTCAGAAGCCATGCTCACAAGCATTAGCTCAAGCCCAAGTGTAGCCAGGAGTAGGCTGAGGCATTCTTCAGTTTAGCCTGAGAAAAGATCCCTTGCAGGCTGGCAAAGGCAAGTCCCAGAGCTGCAGAGAGCAGCAGCAGGAATAGAGGCCAAGCTGTCCGCGGTTCCTGCAGGGGGAGAACCTTGACAAGGAGTTGTGGGACTGACCATGCACAAAAGAGGAGGAAGAACAGGAAGAAGAAGAAGAAGAAGAAGAAGAAGAAGAGGAAGAAGAGGAAGAAGAGGTGAGTGGTACCGTGGCATCTCTTCCAAAGCGTGACATGTAGCGATGACGAGCAGACTTTTTGCCTTGCACAACTTGTTTGGCTGCTGTGCTTCTTGGGCAGGGATGCATGAGAAGCGCTCTGGTCCCTGCCAGGCGCTTGTGTTAGCTGCAGGGAGAGCTGAGAAGTGGCAGCTGCGGCTGCCAGCATGGTGGAGCATGAGCAGCCGGCTCCCAGGCCAAATGGCCCAAAGAAATGGTGGCAAGGGGCGGTGCTGAGAACTGCAGAGGAAGGCAAAAAACCGCCGGGGACCAGTGCCAATGTGCCGCGGGGGAAAAAGTTCCTTGCTGAGCCCAGTGCTGGCCATGGGCTGTTCCCTGAGCATGTGAGCCAGACCTGGCTCCTTGTCCCACAGGCTGCTCATGCTTCCCAGGAGCTGCCCAAGCCCTATCCTCCCTTGAGCTGGAGCTATCTGGCGGACTTGCCAGAGTGCCCAACTGCCTCTGAGCTGATGGACCTTGTGGGCAAGAATCCTTGCTGTCCCTGTGTAGGACACCAGTGGGTGTTCCAAAGCACTGCAAGCCCTTGCAAGCCCTTGCAAGCCCTTGACATCCTATCTCTTACGGCTCCTGAGCGTTGCTGTGTAGGAGATGAGGATGGTGAGCTGTGCAGTGCTCCTCAAGAAGGAATTGCCTTGGTCTTGCCACTGCTATCCAGTTGAAAAGGATTTGCATCCATGAGCCGAGCTTGGAAGGTGGCCCTGCCAGCAGCTTGTCTTGCAGCGGAGAACCTCCAGCAGCCTCATGCAAGGTTTTCTTCCCTCAGCCCCTGGCCTGTGATTCCAGCAGCTCCTCAAGTGCTTCCTGTCAGATGTGCTGGGGCTGCCCCCGGGCCAGCTCTGGCAGTGGACACGGGAGGCTGCTCCTCTGGATCCTGCGTGGGGCCTCGTGACCACTGCGTTGCCGGGTGCTGGCATTGTGACATGGGGCTGACACAGCCGCATATGTGCAGCCCTTTGGAGGAAGCCTTTGGGGTGCTGGCTCCAAATCAGACCCTGTAGCTACAAAATAGGGGAGTAAGCAACCTAATAGAGTCCCTTTTTTGCAAAAAGACAGTGTGGATTTGTTGCCAGTGCAGCCTTCCTTCCAGTAGCAATACTGCCTGTAGTATCATGTATGGAGGCCTCAGGGCTCGCTCAGGGCTTGTCACGCAGAACTGCAGGCCTGACAGAGCAGAACTGCTCTCCTCTCCTCTCCTCTCCTCTCCTCTCCTCTTCTCTTCTCTCCTGTCCGCCAGTCCAATATCTAAGAGACTGTTTGCCTGAAAGGACAGAGGGGTTTCACTTCCAAAATCATTTTCAAGGACACATAACACAATTAATTTGATTTTATTTTGTTGTTAATTTATTAGTTTTCTTGATTTTATGTTAATTCATGTGATGTTTCTTCGTGTCATTTTTTTTCCCTTTGTGACTCTGTTTCAGAACCCAGGCTCACAAGCATTAGCTCAAGCCCAAGTGTAGCCAGGAGTAGGCTGAGGCATTCTTCAGTTTAGCCTGAGAAAAGATCCCTTGCAGGCTGGCAAAGGCAAGTCCCAGAGCTGCAGAGAGCAGCAGCAGGAATAGAGGCCAAGCTGTCCGCGCTTCCTGCAGAGGGAGAACCTTGACAAGGAGTTGTGGGACTGACCATGCACAAAAGAGGAGGAAGAACAGGAGGAAGAAGAAGAAGAAGAAGAAGAAGAAGAGGAAGAAGAGGAAGAAGAGGAAGAAGAGGTGAGTGGTACCGTGGCATCTCTTCCAAAGCGTGACATGCAGCGATGACGAGCAGACGTTTTGCCTTCCACAACTTGTTTGGCTGCTGTGCTTCGTGGCCAGGGATGCATGAGAAGCGCTCTGGTCCCTGCCAGGTGCTTGTGTTACCTGCAGGGAGAGCTGAGAAGTGGCAGCTGCGGCTGCCAGCATGGTGGAGCACGAGCAGCCAGCTCCCAGGCCAAATGGCCCAAAGAAATGGTGGCAAGGGGCGGTGCTGAGAACTGCAGAGGAAGGCAAAAAACCGCCGGGGACCAGTGCCACTGTGCCCTGGGGGAAAAAGTTCCTTGCTGAGCCCAGTGCTGGCCATGGGCTGTTCCCTGAGCATGTGAGCCAGACCTGGCTCCTTGTCCCACAGGCTGCTTATGCTTGCCAGGAGCTGCCCAAGCCCTATGCTCCCTTGAGCTGGAGCTATGTCGCGGACTTGCCAGAGTGCCCAAGTGCCTCTGAGCTGATAGACCTTGTGGGCAAGAATCCTTGCTGTCCCTGTGTAGGACACCAGTGGGTGTTCCAAAGCACTGCAAACCCTTGCAAGCCCTTGCAAGCCTTCGACATCCTATCTCTTACGGCTCCTGAGCGTTGCTGTGTAGGAGATGAGGATGTTGAGCTGTGCAGTGCTCCTCAAGAAGGAATTGCCTTGGTCTTGCCACTGCTATCCAGTTGAAAAGGATTTGCATCCATGAGCCGAGCTTGGAAGGTGGCCCTGCCAGCACATTGTCTTGCAGCGGAGAACCTCCAGCAGCCTCATGCAAGGTTTTCTTCCCTCAGCCCCTGGCCTGTGATTCCAGCAGCTCCTCAAGTGCTTCCTGTCAGATGTGCTGGGGCTGCCCCCGGGCCAGCTCTGGCAGTGGACACGGGAGGCTGCTCCTCTGGATCCTGCATGGGGCCTCGTGACCACTGCGTTGCCGGGTGCTGGCATTGTGACATGGGGCTGACACAGCCGCATATGTGCAGCCCTTTGGAGGAAGCCTTTGGGGTGCTGCCTCCAAATCAGTCCCTGTACCTACAAAATAGGGGAGTAAGCAACCTAATAGAGTCCCTTTTTTGCAAAAAGACAGTGTGGATTTGTTGCCAGTGCAGCCTTCCTTCCGGTAGCAATACTGCCTGTAGTATCATGTATGGAGGCCTCAGGGCTCGCTCAGGGCTTGTCACGCAGAACTGCAGGCCTGACAGAGCAGAACTGCTCTCCTCTCCTCTCCTCTCCTCTCCTCTCCTCTCCTCTCCTCTCCTCTCCTCTCCTCTCCTCTCCTCTCCTCTTCTCTCCTCCCCTCTTCTCTTCTCTCCTGTCCGCCAGTCCAATATCTAAGAGACTGTTTGCCTGAAAGGACAGAGGGGTTTCAGTTCCAAAATCATTTTCAAGGACACATAACACAATTAATTTGATTTTATTTTGTTGTTAATTTATTAGTTTTCTTGATTTTATGTTAATTCATGTGATGTTTCTTCGTATCATTTTTTTTCCCTTTGTGACTCTGTTTCAGAAGCCAGGCTCACAAGCATTAGCTCAAGCCCAAGTGTAGCCAGGAGTAGGCTGAGGCATTCTTCAGTTTAGCCTGAGAAAAGATCCCTTGCAGGCTGGCAAAGGCAAGTCCCAGAGCTGCAGAGAGCAGCAGCAGGAATAGAGGCCAAGCTGTCCGCGGTTCCTGCAGGGGGAGAACCTTGACAAGGAGTTGTGGGACTGACCATGCACAAAAGAGGAGGAAGAACAGGAAGAAGAAGAAGAAGAAGAAGAAGAAGAAGAGGAAGAAGAGGAAGAAGAGGTGAGTGGTACCGTGGCATCTCTTCCAAAGCGTGACATGTAGCGATGACGAGCAGACTTTTTGCCTTGCACAACTTGTTTGGCTGCTGTGCTTCTTGGGCAGGGATGCATGAGAAGCGCTCTGGTCCCTGCCAGGCGCTTGTGTTACCTGCAGGGAGAGCTGAGAAGTGGCAGCTGCGGCTGCCAGCATGGTGGAGCATGAGCAGCTGGCTCCCAGGCCAAATGGCCCAAAGAAATGGTGGCAAGGGGCGGTGCTGAGAACTGCAGAGGAAGGCAAAAAACCGCCGGGGACCAGTGCCAATGTGCCGCGGGGGAAAAAGTTCCTTGCTGAGCCCAGTGCTGGCCATGGGCTGTTCCCTGAGCATGTGAGCCAGACCTGGCTCCTTGTCCCACAGGCTGCTCATGCTTCCCAGGAGCTGCCCAAGCCCTATCCTCCCTTGAGCTGGAGCTATCTGGCGGACTTGCCAGAGTGCCCAACTGCCTCTGAGCTGATGGACCTTGTGGGCAAGAATCCTTGCTGTCCCTGTGTAGGACACCAGTGGGTGTTCCAAAGCACTGCAAGCCCTTGCAAGCCCTTGCAAGCCCTTGACATCCTATCTCTTAGGGCTCCTGAGCGTTGCTCTGTAGGAGATGAGGATGGTGAGCTGTGCAGTGCTCCTCAAGAAGGAATTGCCTTGGTCTTGCCACTGCTATCCAGTTGAAAAGGATTTGCATCCATGAGCCGAGCTTGGAAGGTGGCCCTGCCAGCAGCTTGTCTTGCAGCGGAGAACCTCCAGCAGCCTCATGCAAGGTTTTCTTCCCTCAGCCCCTGGCCTGTGATTCCAGCAGCTCCTCAAGTGCTTCCTGTCAGATGTGCTGGGGCTGCCCCCGGGCCAGCTCTGGCAGTGGACACGGGAGGCTGCTCCTCTGGATCCTGCGTGGGGCCTCGTGACCACTGCGTTGCCGGGTGCTGGCATTGTGACATGGGGCTGACACAGCCGCATATGTGCAGCCCTTTGGAGGAAGCCTTTGGGGTGCTGGCTCCAAATCAGACCCTGTAGCTACAAAATAGGGGAGTAAGCAACCTAATAGAGTCCCTTTTTTGCAAAAAGACAGTGTGGATTTGTTGCCAGTGCAGCCTTCCTTCCAGTAGCAATACTGCCTGTAGTATCATGTATGGAGGCCTCAGGGCTCGCTCAGGGCTTGTCACGCAGAACTGCAGGCCTGACAGAGCAGAACTGCTCTCCTCTCCTCTCCTCTCCTCTCCTCTCCTCTTCTCTTCTCTCCTGTCCGCCAGTCCAATATCTAAGAGACTGTTTGCCTGAAAGGACAGAGGGGTTTCACTTCCAAAATCATTTTCAAGGACACATAACACAATTAATTTGATTTTATTTTGTTGTTAATTTATTAGTTTTCTTGATTTTATGTTAATTCATGTGATGTTTCTTCGTGTCATTTTTTTTCCCTTTGTGACTCTGTTTCAGAACCCAGGCTCACAAGCATTAGCTCAAGCCCAAGTGTAGCCAGGAGTAGGCTGAGGCATTCTTCAGTTTAGCCTGAGAAAAGATCCCTTGCAGGCTGGCAAAGGCAAGTCCCAGAGCTGCAGAGAGCAGCAGCAGGAATAGAGGCCAAGCTGTCCGCGGTTCCTGCAGAGGGAGAACCTTGACAAGGAGTTGTGGGACGGACCATGCACAAAAGAGGAGGAAGAACAGGAAGAAGAAGAAGAAGAAGAAGAAGAAGAAGAGGAAGAAGAGGAAGAAGAGGTGAGTGGTACCGTGGAATCTCTTCCAGAGCGTGACATGTAGCGATGACGAGCAGACTTTTTGCCTTGCACAACTTGTTTGGCTGCTGTGCTTCTTGGGCAGGGATGCATGAGAAGCGCTCTGGTCCCTGCCAGGCGCTTGTGTTAGCTGCAGGGAGAGCTGAGAAGTGGCAGCTGCGGCTGCCAGCATGGTGGAGCATGAGCAGCCGGCTCCCAGGCCAAATGGCCCAAAGAAATGGTGGCAAGGGGCGGTGCTGAGAGCTGCAGAGGAAGGCAAAAAACCGCCGGGGACCAGTGCCAATGTGCCCTGGGGGAAAAAGTTCCTTGCTGAGCCCAGTGCTGGCCATGGGCTGTTCCCTGAGCATGTGAGCCAGACCTGGCTCCTTGTCCCACAGGCTGCTCATGCTTCCCAGGAGCTGCCCAAGCCCTATCCTCCCTTGAGCTGGAGCTATGTCGCGGACTTGCCAGAGTGCCCAAGTGCCTCTGAGCTGCTAGACCTTGTGGGCAAGAATCCTTGCTGTCCCTGTGTAGGACACCAGTGGGTGTTCCAAAGCACTGCAAGCCCTTGCAAGCCCTTGCAAGCCCTTGACATCCTATCTCTTACGGCTCCTGAGCGTTGCTCTGTAGGAGATGAGGATGGTGAGCTCTGCAGTGCTCCTCAAGAAGGAATTGCCTTGGTCTTGCCACTGCTATCCAGTTGAAAAGGATTTGCATC